>NC_137438.1:6415392-7080392 GCF_964374335.1 Astatotilapia calliptera
CTGGTTAAACATTTGTAACAAATCACGCTGTAACGGTCTGAAATCCTGCACTGCCTGCAAAGTTGCCCTGGTCAACAAAGCCCATGATCAGGCACATGTGAAGCTGGCCAGTGAACACCTGAAGGTTTCTGATAAGACTTAATGTGTTGTGGTTGAACAATGGGACATCAATCCACTCGCTGCATTTGGGAGGACAAGAATCCTCACTATGACCTCCAAGAACACCACCCAAAACGTCACACAGGGTGGTGCAATCATCAAACTGTTGGAGTGTTTTTGTGCCAAAGGTACAGGATGACAACACGGCATTGAGTGAAAGACACAGAAACAAACACAACAATGTCATGGCGAGACCTAACCAATCTCTGGACCTTAAGCCAGTAGAGGACCTATAGAGAGAAATTTAGCGTTATGTATCCAAGTCACAACGTAAAAAACTGGGATTCCAATATCTGCAAAGAGAAGCAGTCGAATATCCCTGATGAGACCTGTGCAAAGCCTGACAGCTATGCTTGCCAACAACAGTTACTGCACCAAGTCCTCACAGCATGTATTCCAAGTAGATCAAATACTTTCCTTTCCCAAAATGCAGATTTCATACATTAAGAAAAAGTTAGTCATCCTTCATGAAAATTATTTTAAATTTAGGTTACACTTTTAAGTAATAAAAATCTAATTAAAACTATTTTTTCAGTGGAAGACCCAAAGACATTTACTTTGCTATATCATTCCTTTTATACCACAGAAAAAGGAATTCCCACACTTACATACATAACTGACCATCATTAATCAGAGTTGTTCCGTTTCAGCCAACTGACTACCTAGAACAACAATCTTTCTACAAAGGTGCCGCGTGTCAAATATATTTATTCCAAAGCGAAACATGCAAAGGCATCTCACAGGTGGTGCAAAAACCCCTGTAGTGCAGGACGCCCCCATTGACCTGCTCATGACTTCATCTACATACAATCCTTCAGAAACAGGGCTAGGTACACAGAGATCAGACACAGTCTCGACAATTCTTTCATTCTTTGCTTAAAAAGCTCCAAATGCCACAAAACCATATGCAGGCATTCAGGATGGAGTTTATGTGCAGGGCCGTGTGGGCACTGAAATCCGGAAAGAAAAGAAAATTAGCCAGAAAGAACGCTGAAATGAGCAACAACTGGGAAATCTGCTCCACAGACTTCTTTTTATTTATTTTTTCCAGAGAACATAACTGTAGTCAGATCTAATGCAAGGTCAGGATCATTCTCACGCATGAAAACAAAAATCTATCGCAACTTCTGTCTGTCTTTGTGTCTTTGTGAATCGGCCTGCCTGTATTCATCTTTCTCCCTGCACTGCATCAGTATCTCTATTGATCTCTGTGTATTGTCTTTACTGAGCCTGTTCTTCCCACCTCGCTCCAGTCTGACTCCTGTGTTTCTTCACACCTACTGTCGGTTTCTGGTTTTTTTGGTTTTGGTCTCTCTCGCACATTCTCACCAAGCATCCCCGCTTCTATGCGCCTGCGTCCAACTTCAGATTCCTCCTCCACCCGAATCAATTTCCTCAAACCCCATCTAATACTCTTACACATACACACACGCGCTCACACGCTCAGTAATGGATCTCTTGCACAGAGCTGAAAGCCTAATCTGGTTTTAACCCGCTAAGTATGCTACCTAACATTAGGCATTAGGAGGAGATGGAGAGAATATGGTTGAGGTTTTATGCTAAAGCCCTCTCCCTCTCTTTCTATTGCCTTTAATGACACAGTGCAGTCTGACAAGCGGGGGCTGACGTCAAATTCTGCTCAATACTTTCTCCACCAGTGAAAGGGAGAACTCTAAGACTCCTAAATAGCTTAGAAAATAATCTTATAATTCACAGCGTGGCAATCACTGAGTGGGCTACCAAGTGAACCTTTGACAAAAACGAGAAAGCGAAAACATGAACAAAAAAAAAAAAAAACCAGAAAGAAGGAAATCACAAAAGCTCAACATCTTAATTATGGGTCTCTTTTGAACATGTCGATTATTCCCTGTGTTCCAATGAAAGAGTGTGTACGGGCACAGGAAAAGAACAGAAATCTTCCATTGAAAATCACCTCGAAGGCTGCAATTCAGCTGCCACCTTCCCCCGATAAAGGAGCTAATTAGAAACAAGGGAGTTACGAGCGACGCAGCGGACCCCCCTTGAAAACATGAGGGGCCGGTTCTCGTGCTGTGTGCCAGGAGGTCCTGCTGTTTCATCTCGCCCCTGAGGCCAAGATGAAAGTCTCAGGTGGAGCGCGGAGGCTCAATAATAAACAGTTCAGTAGGTTGAAAGGAAAAGCTCCAGACTACGTTCAATCCACACGATCATATCCTTATGACAGCTCTTAGGGGCCGTCTTTAAAAAACTGTGATCTTAGATAAATGGCTGCAAATAACATCTATGTGAAATAGTATCAGAGTGGCTAAAAATGTATGAGTAATATGTAGAATGTAATGGAAATGTTAACTAAAAGCAACATAACATATCTTATAATATAATGTAATACTGAACAATAACTACTGTTTCATCTTATTCACAACACTTCTGTTATCAGTACACATATGATCAGGGTTTTTCCGGCCTTTAGCCATGCCGCAAAGGAAACTTACTAGCACTGTGGAGCTAAACCCACTTTTATTTCAAGGTCATTTGTATGGCACATTTAAAACAACCAGAGCTGACCACAATGCTTCACAGGGAGTGAAATTAATGAAAAAATACAATTAATTATAAATGTATAAATTAAAGGTCAGAGAGTAGAAATTAGTCTTTAGCAAAGCCTTAGAAACAGTCCTTATGTGAAATGGTAAGACTTGGAGCAACAACTGAGAAGCTCTCTTAAAGTATGGATCCTGGAATATTGAGGACCAGCTGATTACCAGACCTCAGTGCTCTGACAGGAGCGTGAACATGAATAAGATCAGAAAAATACAGTGGTGTCAGCCCATCCAGAATATTAAAAAGAAACAATAAAATCTTAATAATCAACCCTAAATTGACAGGAAGCCAATAAAGTGAACCTAAACAGTCGAAAATATATCAGAGAAACACAACACTCATATAGTATTGGTCCACATTCTGAGTAATGATACACTCATTCTAAGGTTGTACATCTACAACTTACTGACATTTTCCTGCATTTAAAGACCCGACATGAAGAGAACACATTTCAATCAGTCAGCAATAATTAGCCGGTTAAATGTAAAAAAAATATATATATATAAAAATGTCTGTTTTGGACCCCTGGTACAATAAATAAATACATAAATGGGATTTTTTCAAAAATGTTAAACTGCAGATGTACAGTGAACTATCCTGCCTGTACGCTCTCACCTTGGCAATAAAACAAGGCTGATATTTTGCATTTTAATCATCTTAGCATCTTGTGTTGTTATTTATTTTAAAATATATAACAACACAAACCCTTAGCTCTTAAAGGCTATCATGTGACAAATTAAAATGTCATCAATTTACTGCGGCTCTTCCCTGCCAAAGATGAAAGTTCTTCAGTAACAGAGTCAAAGATTTGCTTCAGAGATAAAAGGCGGACAAGAGGAAACCAGGGAGGTGAAGCCAGTGTTTAGAAACTATACCTTCATTGCTATTTCAACTTAAACTAAAGTCATATTATCTTTATATGAGCTGACGTAAAGGATGAGCTCTTTCTTGATCTGACACACACACACACAGTTGTGTGTGTAAGTCTCTTCTGAATCATCCTATGAATCCCTGAAGGATATTCTTGACTGAACTGAGAAGCGTATAAATCCTCAGATCACAGCACACAGCATCTTTGAGAGGATCACAGGCTATCCCAACATTTACATTGTCTGAAAAACGCACACTACAAAAAGAGATTCTTCAAATAAAGATTAGGGGATGTGACAAGAGTGGGCTACTTTGCCAGATAGTTAAATACCTGTGGTACATCACCATTACTAAGTATGACCACAAATATAAACCCCACACAAAAAAGACACTAAAACAGCCTTTATGGTGCCTCTTAGATCTGTAGCACTGATAAACTCTTGTCATCCTTTTGCATCTCTTCCTCCGTGCCTCTCGCTGCCAGTGTCTACACGAGTAAACACTTCAGACGAGCTGCATCCTCCTCGCTCTCCAGCGCTCCTCACATCCTCAGAGCCCTTTGTCTTCCTACACATCGGCCCTCCCACACACTCCTCTCTGTCTTCAACACCTCTTCTTGTTTTTCTCTCATCTCTCACACGTTTCCATCCATTAGTACCCCTATAGTCTTCCAGCAGATAGCCACTTCCATAGTAGTCTCAGTGGGCTTCAGGGTCTTGGCTCACATTGGGTAACTAGTTTAAAAAAAACGTATATTTTTTAAACAGCTGATTGTGCTATAATGTTTGAAAAGATTACCAGCATATCAGAATCTCACTAAATTTGAGCAGCAGTGCAATAAAGATCTAGTCTAAGCCTTCTAACCTATAGGTTTTTGCTTCTCTTTGACATCCTTTTATAGCCAAATACGCAGAAAGGTAGATGCTATTTTCACACATGAACTTCAAAAGTGGTTTGAAGATACCATTGAGTGCAGTGGCTTCATAACACTGGCATTAATCTCCCATGTTAAAATGTTCTTCTTCCATTAGCAGATGGTTTGTTTAAAGCCTAATAAAGAGTTCTGGTTTCCAAATACAAGTTCAACCTTCATAAAACTGTACAGAGGGCAGTTCTTTGGGTGGGTGGGTTATTTGGTTATTTATTTTTTTAATAGCTCATCTGTTTGTATTTTGACAAGACTTAAGGTTAGAATGTAGCTGCTTTGATTTTCAGGTGTAGGTGCACGTGCAGGTATTTTCCTGGCTCAGTCACTGAACTGGACTCCATACCTTCATTCATGCGCTGATGTCTTTTCTAGCATTCTTATGGCTCAGTCACACTACATTAAAAAAACAGCACAGCAACATCCTTGTGACTAGAGAGGAAAATAACTAAATAAATAATCAAAATTGCATTGAGTTTTTTTTTGCAATCTGCGACTGGTTGTAAGTTGCTGCAGCAATCATCATTGCAGAGAAGCTAAGCATGCAAAATTCTCAACATCTAGGCAACCGCTTTTGAACCAACCATCCCCTTAACATTAACTAGTAATGACTTTATGAACTTCTTCACAAATAAAATGTTTATCATTAGAGAACAAATTACCAATAATCATCCCACAGATGTAAAATTATCTACAGCTACTGTTAGTACCATTGATGTTAAGTTAGACTCTTTTTCTCCAATTGATCTTTCTGAGTTAACTTCAATAATTACTTCCTCCAAACCATCAACGTTCTGCCATTCATTAATGCTTCAGTCTCTAATAATCAGCTATGTACCACAGGCCTTCAAGCTGGCTGTAGTTAAACCTTTACTCAAAAAGCATCTCTAGACCCAGCTGTCTTAGCTAATTATAGGCCAATCTCCAACCTTCCTTTCATATCAAAAATCCTTGAAAGAGTAGTTGTCAAACAGCTAACAGACCATCTGCAGAATGGCTTATTTGAAGAGTTTCAGTCAGGTTTCAGAGTTCATCACAGCACAGAAACAGCTTTAGTGAAGGTTACAAATGATCTTCTTATGGCCTCTGACAGTGGACTCATCTCTGTGCTTGTCCTGCTAGACCTTAGTGCAGCGTTCGATACTGTTGACCATAGTATCCTATTAGAGCGATTAGAACATGCTGTAGGTATTACAGGTACTGTGCTGCAGTGGTTTGTATCACATCTATCTAACAGACTCCAATTTATACATGTAAATGGAGAGTCCTCTTCACACACTGAGGTTAATTATGGAGTTCCACAGGGTTCAGTGCTAGGACCAATTCTGTTTACATTATACATGCTTCCCCTTGGCAGTATCATCAGAAGACATAGCATACATTTTCACTGCTATGCAGATGTCACCCAACTCTATCTGTCCATGAAGCCAGATAACACACACCAATTAGTTAAACTGCAGGAATCTCTAAAATACATAAAGACCTGGATGGCCGCTAACTTTCTGCTTCTTAATTCAGATAAAACTGAGGTTATTGTACTCGGCCCTGAAAAGCAGATTTCTCCTGTTTTGGCTTCCCTTCATTGGCTTCCTGTTAAATCCAGAATTGAATTCAAAATCCTGCTCCTCACATACAAGGTCTTAAATATTCAGGCCCCATCTTATCTTAATGACCTTGTAGTACCATATCACCCTATTAGAGCACTTCGCTCTCGCTCTGCAGGCCTACTTGTTGTTCCTAGAGTATTTAAAAGTAGAATGGGAGGCAGAGCCTTCAGTTTTCAGGCCCCTCTTCTGTGGAACCAGCTTCCAGTTTGGATTCAGGAGACAGACACTATCTCTACTTTCAAGATTAGGCTTAAAACTTTCCTTTTTGCTAAAGCATATAGTTAGGGCTGGATCAGGTGACCCTGAATCCTACGGTAGTTATGCTGCAATAGACGCAGGCTGCCGCGGATTCCCATGATGCATTGAGTTTTTCCTTTCCAGTCACCTTTCTCACTCACTATGTGTTAATAGACCTCTCTGCATTGAATCATATCTGTTACTAACCTCTGTCTCTCTTCCACAGCATCTTTATCCTGTCTTCCTTCTCTCACCCCAACCGGTCGCAGCAGATGGCCCCGCCCCTCCCTGAGCCTGGTTCTGCCTGAGGGTTCTTCCTGTTAAAAGGGAGTTTTTCCTTCCCACTGTCACCAAAGTGCTTGCTCATAGGGGGTCATATGATTGTTGGGTTTTTCTCTGTATCTATTATTGTACGATCTACTGTACAATATAAAGCGCCTTGAGGCGACTTTTGTTGTGATTTGGCGCTATATAAATAAAATTGAATTGAAATTGAATTGAACACAAGGAGATTGTACAAGTCACCTGGTTAGAGGCAACCTGTCTCCAAACAGTTTTGGACCAACTGAGGATTGACTGCAATCAGTCTCAGACAGACTGGTGAAGGTTTGTAATAATTACGCTCTAATTTCTTATATACAAACAAAGCTGAGAACCTAACGCAAAAAAGCAAAAGGGTGAAAGCGGTGGCCCCTGGTTGTCATCTTCAAAGCAATGATATCGCAAGGTCAGTACGTCGTGTACAATAAGTTTGATCATGTAGCCTCAATGAAATTGACAATGTTGCTGTGAGGTATAGATCAAGCTGTGTGTTCCAGTTGTGTTTTTTTCTTGGTAGTCGGTTACTTAGAATGAACTAACAGGTATGTGCAAGAATGGTTAGTAATGCTGTGGCTTCAAAGTACAGATTCCAAAACTTACATTTGCAGCACAGCAAGAAGGTCCTGAGTTCAATTCCCCATCAGGCCGGGGTCTTTCTGTGTGGAGTTTGCATGTTCTCCCCGTGTTTGTGTGGGTTCTCCACAGTCCAAAGACATGCAGTTAGTGGGGATAGGTTAATTGATCAGTCTAAACTGCCCATAGGTGTGAATGTGAGCGAGAATGGTTGTCTGTCTCTGTGTGTTAGCCCTGCGACAGACTGACGACCTGTCCAGGGTGTACCCTGCCTCTCGCCCTATAACAGCTAGGATAGGCTCCAGCGCCCCCTGCGCCCCCTGAAAAGAATAAGCGGAAGCGAATGGATGGATGGACATATTTTATATACAGATCATGAAAGGAGCATGGAAAAGACAGGACATGAGGCACGCTCACTTGCAAATGGACGCTGATGCTGAACGAAATTTGTACTGTGAGCTTCAAATAATTAGTGCAAGACGATTCACATTTTTAGGTACTTCTATACAGCTCGTCAAAGGATTCTGAAAGACAGTCAGGACCAAAGTCCCTTTTTCGAGTACAAAGCATCATATTGCAACCGTTGAGAACTTTTAAAACTTCAAATTTTCCATGATGTTTTGGAGTTATGTAATTCCATACTTATTGGAATTAAATGCACTCTTTTTCTATATCTATTTCTATTTTTTGCGACCTGTTCAGATCTCCAACAACAAAGACCAACAGGAACGAAGATTCAACAAGTTTGGAGCGAGATGCAGGTAAGCATGAGCTGAGCTTAAATTTACTAAGAATAAGAAAAGCAATGGCGGTTGACCAGTGTGAGAGTATCTAAATTCACTTTTTAAATAAGTGATTGTACAGAGGAGGATAAGTAGTGTTTCATCATCAAACCTCGTGGTAAATGCAGGATATCGGTTTCAAAACATGAATATTGAAATTATATAGCAAAGTATTCGAGGTTAAGGGCAGAGGTGGTGTGTTATATAGATGGATAGAGGTGGAAAGATGAAGGGATGGATGGATGAGATGTATGAGTGGCGGTGCTGAGTGGATCTAACACCCGGCATCTCTCAACCAGCCGCCCACTCTTCTGCCCACAGCTACATTGTTCACTCAGCTGCTCTATCCCTCTGAAACATTTCACTCTAAAAATTCAGTCATCTTTTATCATTTGCAAACATTTTGTAGTACACACATAGACATTTGCATTTCAAGGGCAAAGATGGCCATGGAAAATATAAAGATGTTTAATTAGTATTTAGTACGATGACTCAAACAGACAGTGCTTTGTGGAATCATCTGCAAATATTGTGGACAGTAAATAATTGAATGAATTTATATTGTGCCCATTATCCCTCTCCTGCTAGTCATTCCACCATCAGTTCATCACTTATTGATCCTCCGTCTCCATCATTCATTCTGCTGTGTCCAGCCCTCCGTCTGTCTCCTTTATCATTAGTCATAAAACCTGTCATTTTAAGTCAATCCTAACCTTCAGCCTCTATTTATCAGTTCACTTTCTTCCTCCATGCATACCTCAAAATGTTTCTGTCACTCCTCCCATGTCGCGTTTTGTACCACTTTCTTACTGCTTTCTCTTTGCAGAATAAGTAACAATATAATTTTTAGTTTTAAGCAAGTTTTTGACTGATTAAAATATAAAAATATGTGTGATTTCTTGTTTAATTGAAAGGCGTTCTAATTAAATTGTTAAGCACTGTAAACAACTTAACATTCTCTCAGTGCAAGAAATGAGAAAAGACAATAGTTTTAGGTTATCTGAGGCAGTGCTGTGCTTTTAATGAATTGGCTCCATAGTTTCAATGCTTATCAAGTAGAATTAGGTTGCCATGGTTACAAATGAGAAGTAGGAGGAGCGGTGGTTGAATAAATAGGAAATCTGATGATGATGATGATGATGATGCTAAGCAGATGACACTCTCGGCTGCTTTTATTATTATTTTTTAACTTTTTACAGATAAGAATAATTAACAGATTAACTCATAATGACTATCATCATTCGTAGCATCATTTGTGTATATTGTGTACTGATGTAGCTCCCCCACATATTAGTGACACCACGCAGAAGCACCTGCGGAAACACTGCACTAAACAAACATTTCTTTAAAGAAATGGCCGGTGAAAAAGACAAAAAAGACAACACTGGGACATACAAGAAAATATGAATATTCAAACTACATCCTGACAATACCTCGGGGAGACACACAATGTATACTTCCTCTTTTGTGTTTCTGTAGACAGCTGGTTATCACAAGCTGTTCTAATCTTTTGTGTGCATTTGTGCTCTCAGTGAACAACAAAGCAAGGTTGAGCACCCTGATAACGCCATGACTATAAGTATCAGACCTTATCAGTATGTGTGTGTGTGGGCGTAGCATGTAGCCGTCTTGTGTGTTTGCGTACACACACTTGATTTGTACAGAAGCGTTCCACCAAAGCGAGCGTGCTCATGTGTGTTCTTATGTATGTGGGTGGCTGTGGGGTTTTTTTTTATATGCATTGGTGTGAGCTGCAGATAAGGCAAACACCATCTCTGCTCAATGAAGATACGAGTTGGGACGGGGGGAGGGGGGGATCCTATCTTCAGATGTTTATGAATGTTTGTGAATTAAAGTAACATCTGCATTTTTCATATTTTAGAGATGCCTTTTTTTGGAAAGGATCATTTCAAGAGCGTTAATGTTTTTTAAATGATTTGCACCGCAGCCTGTACAAATCATTAGACTCATCAGTATCAGACCAAGACACCATGTTTCTATGTCATGCTCAACCCTGCTGTTTGCCATATGAGTTATTTTCAATATGCTATAATCATTCTTTTTTGGCTAAAAGGGTATAAGTAAGGCCTGCTGGAAGCATAAAAATCTGGTTTCAGTGTGGCAGTGGGTAATTAGCGCTTTGTTGATTCTGTTAAGAATTACTCGACTATTTAAAAAGGTCAGCGGTTGGATGGAATAGCTTTCAAAACCTGTTTTTAATAGCTTTTGTCTTAAAGGCTTCTATGTTGGTATAATTGTGCATTCTTAACATAAAGTAGGAAACAACAACATGAATTTACAAAGGCAATGGGATAAGAGTGAGTGGCAAGGATTTGATGTCAGGCGGCTCCATTGAGATAAAAACTAAAAATACTTTATCTTAAAACTTGGGAAATTACAACGCTACATTAGCCAAAACATGAAAAACAACACGGGTCACGAAAATGAAGAACTTCAGTTAAATCATAAATATAAAAAGTGAACTAAATCAAAATAAGTCACTAAGTGTAATATAATACTATAAGAAGTTTACTGCACGTCCAGTAAGCGCTACAAAAGTTGGTTAGGATCTATTAATTATCAATACCCACCACATTATGACGACCTCTGCGTCAGCTGATGAAGGAATTTAAGAGTCAGGATTCAGACAGCAACCGCCACAGTGACTTTCCTTAGAAAGTAATGCGGATACATTACCACAGCTAGCAGTTCAAAATTCAGGCCATACAGAGGCTTGCTGTCACATATCTGGGATTACACCACTTTCTACTCACAACTACTGCAATCCCTCCACATTTCTTATTACCACTAAGATTAACTTCCCTGCCTGCCCAAAATATCCTGAAGCCAGATATGGTTGTATGGTGATACGGTGAGGTGGGGGTGCCAATGTCTCAACGCAAAGCTGTAATGCTCCAGGAAGCACCCCGTTTCCTCTGGTCTTAATCATCCGTATTATTGTCCAAACATTTCACATTCCTCACGATGGTCGCTGGGACAGCTCTAGCACTAAAACCGCCACATTTCCACTGTAACTTCTCAATGACAGCAGGTCCTTCTCAAGTCTGCCAGCCTATTTGCCTCGTAAATGTTATTCACTCAAACGGCCTTTTCAGTTAGAAAAGTCCAACCAAAGTCACCCCAACGTTCATCTTTTTCATTGGGTTAGTGTTTGTTTTCTCTCACTGCACTGTTTGAAATACTACAACAGTTCAGTCGCCCTCACCAGCAGCCACCAGTGGTGGCAAAATAACTGACTTCTCCCCAGATTAAAAAACAAAAAATGACAGTACAAACAAACAGGAAATTGGAGAGCTGGAACCTAAGGATAATAGCTGTGCTCAGTCAGGTTACAGACATTTTCTCCATTGTAGGAACTGTGAAAGACCACGTTATGTCATAATGTTAAATTGTTTAAATTCTAGTCTTGCATCTGTCCAAAGTAGTACTATCTGACACTAGAGAGACAGCTGAAGAATGGTGAAGGAGGCCAAGGAGATACTTGTGAATAAGAGACGAGCTGTGAGATGAGCCTCCTCACATACAGCAACAGTAAACAGGGTGAACATAGCGTGTTACTTGAGTCTGGCAGGTGTTTTCAGCAAAGGTTTGAGAAAATGAGACCAAATGAAGTCAAAGCTGCACTCCATAACGTCAGTATGGGAATATTTTTGGATTAAGCCACATAAAGAGATCCCATTAGCACCAACGGGCCAGTGCTGGCTGTGGCAGTACAAGTAACTCTGTGTACCTCTGTGCCAAAAGTCTAATATTCATTTGCATGTAATTCTCGTTAATGGAGCCACAAGTCCACTTTGTTTGTTTAGTTTTTAGGTGTGTGGCACCAGTTTATATTCTTCTGACAACAGACTAAGCCTAAAAATAAAATAATGGCATCACTGCTTTCTCACATTTGTCCTGGATATATTTGGGCTGCATTACTGTCAGTCTTCTTCTAATGTGATAAAGGAAAAAGGCAGAGACCATTAACGGTGATGAGACTTGGCAATTGAAAGAGAACCATCAACATCAACATCATCATCGTGGTCTCCTTGCTAGGTGTGAGGGTTTTTTTTAAACAAGCTAAAGTGCGTGTGCGTGTGGAAGAGCTTTATTAACGCATCAACTTTCTACAGCACACTTGGTCCTAATGAAAGTCTAAAGAATTTTAAGTAATTGACACCCAAAACGAAAAAAGTACACAGACAGCAAGAGGTAAAAGGTGTGTGTGTGTGTGTGTGTGTGTGTGTGTGTGTGTGTGCGCACGTACTTGCGCTGTGTGATCAAAGATAACAGTCCAATCACATTTGCGTGGCCTGTGCCGATTTGCATTTAGTGATTCACGAGGAGACAGATGGACAGATGATGACAGCGAGGGAAGAAAAAAGAAAGTGGAGGAGGAGGAAGAGGAGGAGGAAGATACAGAGTAGAGGGAGTGAGCCAGAGAGAAAAGAAGGGAGAGTGGTGACAAGCTGCTGTCCAGGGAAGCAATTAGATGGACTCTGCTACTGTCACTTAAGACAGGAGGATGGAGAACAAATAAAAAAGTGAAAAATAGGAAAAGAGCTGTGTTGAATCTTATAAGGTTTCGCTTAGCTCGTCTTGTGTAGTCCTGTGAGAACAAGCCCAGAGATGCACAGAAACAGGCAATGGCTAAGCTTCAAACCACATGCAGTAGCTGTAACGTCAACAGTCCAACTCCCATCTGGATGACCTCTGTTGCACACACACACACACACACACACACACACACACACACACACACACACACACACACACACACACACACACACACACACACACACACACACACACACACACACACACACACACACACACACACACACACACGCGCTTTCTGTCACTACACTGAGAATAAAGGCAAAAAGCCAAAAAATAATCTTACTAAGGTGCATACTTTGCTCTGTCCAAGAGCCAAATGCTCAGCTCCAATTACTAAAACCCTAATATGAATAATTAATCTCAATGTGTGGTAAAGCAGAAGCAGTCACATGAAAAGGCCTCCTCACAACACCAGTCACGTATAATCTTCTTCAACCCAGTCATTACAAAGTAAATGATGGATGATGACAGCCGACTTGCATAACCCTGTGGAAATACATTTATTAAGTTTGAAGTTATAATTTCATTACACCGATTTTAGAAAAGGTGGATCAACAGTTATGCTCACAATATCATTCTAGAGATGATTTGGCAGGCAAATATTGTAACATTATTTCTGCACAGCCTATTTAAATGGCTGTACCCATTTACATGTTTAGTTTGCTTTTTGTTGGTCTCAATAAGATTCAAAACACTAATGTAGGAACATTATGCCAGATGATCATCAGTTTAGGCAATTTTCTATGATTAAGATTGGGCACTGCTTAGATGTAACTTCTATTCAGTCAGCCAACGTCAAGTTCTTATCAAATCCTGAGTCCAAGAAAGAAAATGGCAAAGTGATGAAGCAAAAGACCTTAAATACACACACAAGTTCACTTGTAACTTTTCCATAATTCTCTTATACATTATTACATTATTCAGATGTGTTAGTTGTTGGATGCACCCATTGTTTATTAACAGGTTCTAAAATATATTTTTTTCCTTCACTCCCTCCAAAGGGCAGAGCTACACTAAAACTTTGTTGTTTTTATAATAGCACACTGATGTCAGCCTGTTATTGTGACATCATAGGACACTGTAGTGAAAAAAATCAACAGTGTGTTATACAGCTCTCTCCATGTCCTTCCCACTGTCGCCAAGGTGCTTGCTTATCTGAGATCATCTAATTGTTGGGGTTTTCTCTGTATTATTGTATTACAATTATTCACCTTACAATATTAAGCACCTTAAGGTGATTTCTGTTGTGATTTGGTGCTATATAAATAAAGCTGAATTGAATTTATTGAACTGAATATAGTTTCTTAATTTTTCCTTTTTCCCAAGGTAGACTTTGACCTTGGGAGCTAACAATGAAGGTCCAGGTTAAATGCTTAGCCAACCGAGGTAGTCATGTCCCCCAAGGCCTAGTATGTTGTAAACTTTGAAGACAATACATAAAAAGTGTGGGTGATATAAAGTTTATCTGATTTTCACATTTTGTATCACATTGACCGGATTTTCACCAAAATAATATTAGCTTGAGCCGTTTTTGGTATCTACTATAATCACACAATATTGGAAAATGATATATTAAAAACTGACAGACTGACAAACAAACAAGCGAAACTGATTCCATACTCCGTCCCATCAGCCGGAGAATAATCTGCAGGATGAATAAAACCTTTAAAATGTATCTTTATTCTTATTTTGTTAAATTTTATTTATCATCAATGTTCCCTCTAAGCTGCGCGCGTGCGCAATTGCGCACTGCTGGCACGGTCTCTGCGCACAGAAAATCTGCGTTGCACACACAAAAAAAAAAACCTAAGCTGAATTGAAATTAAAATTAATACTTTAACAATTCTGTTTTGCAGTGTTAGTCAGTAAGTGACTGGCTGCTCCCGTATGGGATTACAACGATGCCACCTTATCCCATAGTCCAGCCAATGATGCGATTCACACTGGTATATACGCAGCTGATCAACGTGGTTGTCAGGCTATGACAGCATCCTTATGTGCAGACACCGCTGTTTTAGCTAGCAAAGCGGCGTGGCTGATGTGGAGTGAAGCCACGTTAATAACAACGTGGACAACCATTGGAGATGTGAGCAGGACAGACGGAACAATTGATGGAAAAAGTGTGGACTTTATACCAGTTTTTAAATTGTGTTGATGGGCCACGTAAAACCAGAGTTATGATAAAAATATCTGCAATGTTTGGTTTTCTTCCTGAATACTATCGTTGTTTATATTTACTGCGGGAAGAAACGGTAAAAACTGCGTTTTATAAGGAAAACGCTCGAAAGCCTGTGAGCAAAAACAACGCCAAAAAACCCCACCCTTTCCTATTGGTGGAAAAATGTATCATGTCGACCAATCAAAAAATGATATGGCAACAGTTGTTTAGGAAGGGGGAAGTTTTAGGAGTGACGGCGGTGTTTTGAGATGTGAGAGATTTGCGACGTTTAGCGCAAATCCTGTGTAGTTCGTGTGTAGTGTAGTCAATAGTTTTGTTGTGTGTGTCAGAACAAGGCGACTGCTGAATGTTGCAGGTGTTACAGCAGTGATACATCTGCTGTTGTCAGGCCTGCAGGTATCAGGCTGTTGTTCTCCTTCATCTCATAGTGGACAGAAATTATTTTTTGGCACAAATAATTTGTGTGGCATCAGATTTGATGCAGAACAGCTGATTGTTCTGTAAATAGTTTGAAATGTTTATTTAAAAAAACGCCTTGGCTGCATTTTTAGGTAAACAGCTGCAAAAAACTTTGTTGTTTGCAAAACTCAGTTACGTTTTTGAAGAAGTAACTATATAATTAATTGCCCAACATTAGTCATTATATACTGTATTTTGCAGACAGAGAGTTACAGGACTCTCTCCCAGACCACAGACTTATAATACAAGTCAGAGCTTTATAAAAAAAAAGAGAAAAAGAAAGAAAGAAAGCTGTGTTTTCAAAATTGGAGTTCAAGTTATTTTTACTTCCAATAATATTAACATTCTACACAGGTCATGAACAAGATTTTTTTTGTAATTTTCATTGTAAGTGGGCTAAAGCAGTTAATTAAAAGTAGTCTAACATAAATGTAAATGCTGTAATTTGATTATTTTAATAAACCATGTAACTTGGATGGATTCGATGCTGGCGTGACCACAGTGCACACGTCTGCTGTTGCTCACAGTGGTCCAAGTGTCCACTCAGGGAGTTTGTGTGTTCGCTCAGACACATGAAAAATTAGAGGGAACATTGCTTATCATTGAGAAAATTTGTTGAAAATTAAAAAGTTAACCGTTTCAAGATACACTTATGTTGTTGAAGGATGGGGTAAAACTCATGTTATCAAAAATGGCATCGATACCATTCTTAAAATTCTTCCAGAAACTTCCAACACTTTAAATAAAAAGAAAAAAATCTAAATATCTTTGAAACTGCTGCTGCATTTACTGAGCCTAAGCCTGAGGCAGTTATCGTTAAGCTCAATGTTCCTGCTTCCAAACTAAACACACCCTTCTAGACATCTGAAGCAACTAACAGCCAAGCTAATCAACTTTCCATTCAGCAACACCATTACCAAACCACACAAACCACCAGCAACACAAGTCAGAGATATTAATCTCTTGGAGGAATGGAGACAAATAAAAGGGAAGAGAACAGATTATGGATGTAAACACTGACAAAAAAAAGGACAAGGAAAAGCTTGCTGAGCGTTTTAATGGCAGCGACATCGAAAAAAGAGCAACGACTGCTGCAGGACAAGTTGCTGAGTACATCCCTTGGCCTATGCATTTTGGTATTTCGTCCATGCTGTCACACATGCATACTGTCAGAGCAGCAATAGGCCAATGAGCTTTTTGCCAGCATGTGCTGTCTTTATCAGTGCAACAACGAGGACAAAAGCCTCCACTGAAAGACAGGGATTCCCTGGATAACCCTCACTATTGTTTTCCAACAGCCCTGGTTCCGCAGCGCTGCCGCATCAGTACACATACCTCAGGATCGGCGGCATCACGTGAATGCGACGGTGTTGGATGGACGGATTGATGCCTTCAGATTTCTAACAGGCTGTTTAAAGCCTCACCCCATTTGTCAATGGTGCGTATGTAAATGTGTACAGACCTGCCTCTCTGCCATTTTCCTTTCTTTTTTTCTTTTTTTTTCTGCCATTTTCACTCTCTGGCTGAAGTTTCACATCAGAGCTGAGTTAAGTTTTAGCAGCAGAGACCTGAAACCAAACTAAGACAAGCCTCAAAGCGTTTTCCATATTTAGTGAAAAGAAATTAAAGTATGGCCAAAAGTCTTCCTGACCTGAAATTGTAATTATATCTGGAACCATAATAATTGTCCCTCTCTCGAGGGACAATATTGAGAAGCTTTTTTTCCCATCCAGTCTGTGTGATCTCAAATTAATTGTCAATATAAATAATAAACAGTGTATTAACAGCAATGACACAAATCATTTCTTCAGGCCTTAGAAATGCACGTGTAGATGCAGTTAATCAAAGACTGACTCAAAAAGATGACAATTAAAGGTCATCGGGCCACAAATCTGCGTGGAATTTGCTCACACTGTTTTGTTCGAGCAACGGAGCAATGCATTCAAATTAAGCAGGGACAGTGGACAGGCCAATTTAGCGATAAACACATCATCATTTATCGAGAAAGCCTCTGGCAACAGGTGAGCCGTGGCATTCGGGACGCGAAGCCCACCATTTAAATTAAACACCAAATGAGCTGCAGTTCGAATGTGCCAAATTTGCAGCCAGCTCATAATCTGCTTTGATGAGATTTTATCAAGCGCTGGCGATCCCACCAGATAGTAATGTAGGCATCGAGGCTGATAATAATGGAGGCTTAACTTTTAAAATGCAGACCATGGGCCAGCTAACAAGCTGCCGGTAAAGTGCCTCCAATTTGCTAATGGTGAGGAGAGGCTGTAAGGAAAGAAAATAAGAGAAAGAGGGACAGATGGAGAGGCTGAAGGCAGCGAGATGTGGGAAAGCAACAAAGATCAAAGGATGTGAGAGGATTAGAGACTTTTTTAATGGAATATCTCCACTGTAATAAGTAGGAAAATAAGGAGAGCACGAGAGGAAGGGCAGGGAGTAAGTAACGATGTTACAGGTGGGTGTTTAAGGGGGGAATCATTAGCCAAGGAGCTGAAGCAACAACAAAACCACAAATGGAGACACCGAGATACATACACACACACACACACACACACACACACACACACACACACACGTTAACACAGATTTGTGTACTGCAGGACACGCTGACATAAACACTCTCATCAGTATGGCCTAATAAGTCCAACAGTGGAGGCTGGCTCAGTGAACTGATATGGTCATGAGGTACAGATGCATGCCAAAGTTGTTCCAAGCAGCACTTTTCAATTACAACAGAGGTCAGGGGAGGAGCTAACAGAGGCTAACACACAAGCAGTAACAAAAACACCTCAGAGAATCATAAAGCTGAGGACCACTGGTTTGTAAAAACAATCTCTGTTGTTATACCATAAGAAATGAAACTGAAACAAAGGCTGGGAAATATGTCTATTTAGGAGATCTAAAAATAGATTAACTCTTTGTGGATCTATCTTTATGTAATCTACAGTGCACGCCCGTTAAAGGTGCGTATGTCCTATCCAATGCTTAAGAAATTCGCTCGACCGCCACCCAATGTAAGGGTCCACCTACAACTTACCTAGATTAATAATATTAGTCATTTAAAAAAATCAAATCAACAATGTTTTTAATGGAAATATAATTACTGCTATCCATGAACTTTCAAATGTACTATTTTAACAAGAAAGAAAAAAGTTGCAGTTATTTACCTGCACTGATAAACAGAAAAAAATAGTTTTAGTGGTTAAATGTTATTAATATTCTTAATATATTTATGACTCAAATTTGGATATAAAAACAAATAGTTTGAAATGTTTTTTTTAAACAGACTTGTAAAATATTTGTATTTTCTTGTTTTTATGACAGGTAGTCTAGCACCTGTGTGTTTTGTTACATAATAGAAACGATGGCAAGTCCGCACAAGCTTTTCCAAAGGAAGAGGATTTTGATTCTGTGGGCCACGTGGGTAGGAGTGATGTAAATTTCTTCAACAAACGGTGAGTGCGAAAGCTTGCACGCCTGCCAACTGCACGCGCGCACACGCGCACACACACACACACACACACACACACACACACACACACACCAGCAGAGACTTTACATTAAAATCAACTAACTGCCCATGTGCCCACAAGGCGGATTTCCATTTTCATTGAAGTATATCATAGGAATGACAAGCCGGCCATCGTGTCTCCAGCTCTCTAGGCTTGAAATCTACCAGCTAAATACCAAACAAATACACTTAATGTGTGTTGGGATAGAGCTGTGTGTGGTTTTCCTTTTTTAAAACTTTCTTTTAGTGCCTAAAATGTTTGCACAGTGTTGTACATTAATTGGGTCACTTCGGGCACACATACTATATCTAAAGTGAAAATGAAATAAAAACCGAATCTCTGCGTCTTCTAAAATGACGCAAGGATTGGCTCTCTAGAACAAACAAAGCACACACATATAAAATCAACAGGCTCTCACACTCCCCAGAGACCATCCTGGTAGTGAAAATTATTTGAGTCCTGTGCACACTTGATAGTGTATTTGAGCCTGCATATTTGATACACTCACCTCGGGGAATAAGTCTGTATTTCACACCAATTATTGAAATTCCTACACAGCCATTTTCTGTTCTCCCGGGGACATACATGGTTTTTTTCTTTACTTTCTTGACAGCTGTGTCTGAGCCTTATAGGTCTTTTAAATACCAAAATTGATGTCTGGAGATAGAAATGACTACGGACCAGGGATGACCTGGAGGACAAACGTCTATGCAACATGTTCTTTGTAGAGAGGTCTGAATGTGGCTGTAACCTTGGTGAGTGAGTCATCTCTGCTTCCCAGTTCCTGGATAGCGACTGTTTTGCTTTTGCTTGTGGTTTTTGCTCATTGTTTTGCGCAAATGAGGTTTTGTCATTTAATAACATAGTAACTTTGTGTATTTGAGAGGACCATTGTGAAAGAGAGCAGAAATGTTTTCCCACACTGGGTAAGACATTATTTAATTAAGATTCATTTATGTGGTGACGCAGACCTTTACGAAAGAAAAAACGAGGTTAACAAAGGAAACGACAGTTTCCTTTGTGTGATTAATATTTCATGGCGTGTTTATTAAAGAGCCAAGGGTAATGATATCAACAGCAGAAACATTCATGAAACCAATATAAAGCCCGTTTCCTATTTTAGGCTAATTTGAGTGATCACTGCTGTGTTCAGTATTAAAGTGTAATGAAATTTGCATTAGGGCTCAATATTTTCTCTGTTAAAATATTCAAACAAATCTCTTTGATCAAAGTAAATTCTTCAGGAGGTCCAGTTCAAACTTGATAAAAAGCATCACACAAGGACCACCCTCCTCGTCCCTCAAGATAGATGAACAGATTACTTAGCCTGGCTGGTCTTGACTCAGGACCAGCAGGAGCCAAGACTGATTATAGCGTCCACCTTCAATTCAATTCAGTTTTATTTATATATCGCCAAATCTCAACAACCGTCGCCTCAAGGCGCTTTACATTGTAAGGTACACCCTACAATAATACATACAGAGAAAAACCCAACAATCATGTGGCCCCCTATGAGCAAGCACTTTGGCGACAGTGGGAAGGAAAAACTCCCTTTTAACAGGAAGAAACCTCCAGCAGAACCAGGCTCAGGGAGGGGCGGGGCCATCTGCTGCAACCCGTTGGGGTGAGGTCCATCACCCCCTCACCTTCAGTCCGTCTCCAAAGTACAGCACTACACTCATCAAAAATATTTATTTTAAAATCATTATTTCAGTAATTTCAGTTGGAAAGTAAGCACATTATTTCTGTCTATATTCTTTTAACTACTGTAAATGTCATTCAGAATCAGAATCAGAATCAGAATCAGAATGGGTTCTATTGCCAAATGTTGAGCCGGTTTACAACATTAGGAAATTGCTGCGGTGCTTCAGTGCAAACATAGTGTCATAAATAGCACTTAAATAGACATGGAAAAAAATAAAAGTAGGGATAAGAATTAAAAGTGCTATGTGGAAAGATATGTGCATGAGATATACATGAGATATATACATGAGAATAAGAATTAAGAGTGCTACGTTGAAAGATATATACATGAGTGCAGGTGGTGATCAGTGCCAAACATAGAATGATGCAGTGAACACAGCGTAGGGTCATGTGTTAGTGGCGGGTACAGTCATATGGTTATTGTTCATGTGTCCAACAGCAGAGGGGAAGAAACTGTTCTTATGGCGAGAGGTTCTGGTGCCCTTCTGAGTACCCTTTCAAATATATAGATGTATAGTTTTTTGTTGTTTTTTTTGGCAAGCCAAAATAATAAAATACTGAACTAGCAAGGAAGCTGCCACAATGATTCACCCACAGGAGCCCTTCATGTGTACAGTGGACTCTCATGAGATGTAATTTGTTTTTTCAATTTTGTGTTTTTTTTCATTATTTTAATGGTTTTCTATCTTAAATAGAGAGTGAACACAGGTCACTGACTAATTTCCGCAAAGTCTACAACATAGATAATACTGAGTCTATTACCACTTACGTGTCTCCTCATGCAAAGTGGTTATCAGCTTGTAAAATCCAGTTCCAAGAACCCTATTTTATATTGGCAATCACATAACACATTTACATTTTTAACATGAAAATACAACTGAATATAAGATCCATCTATCCAGTTCCTTACTCAGCTTCTCAAATCAGGATTGTAGCATGGCTGGAGTCACGTGTCAAAAGGCCAGAGGCAGGGTAGGCCCTGGACTGGTCACCAGTCCACGCCGATTACCAGTCATGACTCACCTGTCAGTGGAGCCAGAATCTAGGAAAAGGTCACCAACATGTAGCCACACATCTGAAAGCATATTGATATGCTCTCTAGATATTTAGACTGTACTAATGATATTTTAACCTTTGCCATTGATTAAAATGCTATTAACAACTTATACCAAGTACATAATAAGTTGTTGGCATGTAAAACCCTCAACATCAAAATATATTGTTTCACCAACGATAGGAGGATTCGGGCTGTCGGAAAATGAGGGCTGCACTTGAGCTCTACAAGTTTCATTCCCATAAAGAGACAGTAAATAGACACGCGCACACATGCAGAGGCTTTATGAGAGGCATGAAAGTAAAAATCAACAACAGTGAGTATCTTTGTTATACTTTCAGCTGCAGTTACATTGTTGGTTTCTACAGATCCAAACTGCTGATGAGTTTACGATCCTCTCTCAACTGAAAGCTGATGAAACTAATGTATACACTACCACGTGTCACTAAGAGTGCGGAGGATTCGGAACTTGAACCTTAACTTTGTGACATTTCCTCCCTTTCACCTTGACATCATCAACCACTGCAGCACAGAAAAAAAGAAAGAAAAGAGGAGCAAAATCTGGTTATTCTTTCTAAGCTGTGAGATTGAAGAGAGTGTAGGTGAAAGAGAGACACAGGGAAGGGAGCAAAAGAGAGAGAGAGAGGAAGGAGAGGGTGAGTCAGACTGTAAACACTCGGTTGGTGTGATGTTATCCAGCTGCCATGAAAACTGATCCAAATGGCTGGCAAGTCTGAGCAACCAAAACACAAAAACAGATACACGCAAGACCAACATTACTCTCACTATAAAACACAGCAGTCCATTTGTTATGACACACACTAAACATATGCAGACATGTAAACAGTGCGTCACCGCAAAAGCATGCGCACACCAGCACAAAACTACAGGAGCTAAATGGACGTGTGCGTTCAGCTTAAGTGACAAGGCGACAAGCCAGGGAGTTACATGGATCACAGCAAAATATTCAGTCCTTCAGCACACACACTCAGACACACACACACTCACACACTGGGTAAATGCTACAGTGGCTTGAAATCAATCCTCCACACCTCTAACTGAACACGCACGGACACACTAACACGAGCTCAGGAAGCATTTTCTAGCCTGTCTGCTGAGGCTGCAGTCCACCTACAACAACCCCATTTGTACTTATTTCAATAAGATTACAGAGTTAATGGGCAGAATAACAAGGTTTAAGCTGTGGAGGCTTGTCTACTACAACACGAAACACAAAGACACACCAACAGCCAGGCTCAGCAGGACTCAGGGAATGAAAAAGAAAACATTTACAAGAGATTCATTGGTTTCATGACTAACAGTGGTTAGGCCTAATGTCCAAGTTATAATCTGAGAACATCCCCAGTTCCATAAAACCTTGGGACATTGTGCAAAAATGTAAATAAAAACAGAATGCAACGATTTGCAGACCTCGTTGACTTATATTCTATTCACAACAGAAAACACAAAGCATATCAAATGTTTAAATTAAGACATCTGACTATTTCACGACTCATTTTTAATATCACGGCAGTATACGGCACGTGTCAAAAAGATTTGAACAGGGGCAACAAAAGGTTGGAAAAGTAAATAGTACTAAAAGGAAACAGCTGGAAGAACATTTTGCAACTAATTAGGTAAAGTGACAACACTTCAGTAACATGTAAAGAGCATCTTAGAGAGGTAGACTGGCTGGGCTTCATCTTAAATTAGCATCTACAAATCATGGAAAAATGTCCAAATAATGTTCTGCAAAAAGAGAAATCTTTGTGTACGCTGAATTAAAAACAGACATGCTTCTGTCATGCAGGTTAAAGCAGATTATTCACAGAACAAGCCATATGTGAACATGATTCAGAAACGTCACCAAAATGGGCCAAACCTCATTTAAAGTGGAATGAATCCAAATGGAAAACATTAACAACCCATCATCTGAACTAAAGAGGAGAGAGACCGTCCAGCCTGTTATCAGCGCTCAGTTCAAAAGCCTGCATCTCTGATGGTCAGTAAGTGGATACGTTCCTAAGGGAGCGCCAGCTTGCACATGTGGAAAGGGACCATAGGTGCTAAACAGTACATGGTAATGGTAAAATGGTAAATGGCCTGTATTTGTATAGCGCTTTCTAGTCCCTAAGGACCCCAAAGCGCTTTACACAACCTGTCATCCACCCATTCACACACACATTCACACACTGGTGATGGCAAGCTACAATGTAGCCACAGCCACCCTGGGGCGCACTGACAGAGGCGAGGCTGCCGGACACTGGCGCCACCGGGCCCTCTGACCACCACCAGTAGGCAACGGGTGAAGTGTCTTGCCCAAGGACACAACGACCGAGACTGTCCAAGCCGGGGCTCGAACCGGCAACCTTCCGATTACAAGGCGAACTCCCAACTCTTGAGCCACGATCGCCCCATGCACGATGCATATTTCAGCAAGAAAATGCTAAACTGCATACGGCATCTATTACAACAGCACGGCTTCGTAGTTAACGAGTCCGGGTGCCTCTTCAAAAAACAAAGCATAAATGCTCAATGACATAAATATGACAACACAGAATAGCTTAGAAGATAAAACCTACACGAAAGATAGAGCACATTTAAACAGAAATATAAATGAAACCGCTCATGAATGGGAATATTAATATACAACCGATAGGTCACACTACAAACCTTCTTCCACTAATAAACTTACACTACCGTTTTTGTGTTTCACTGAACAGACAACCCCACAGTGGGACGTCCACTAAAGATCCCTGGTACATAGAAAAGAACCGGCTGGAAAAATTCAGGCAGTGTCAGAAATGCAAAGATTGAACTTTCAAGGAGACTGCTGCTCTGACCCACATCACAAACTGACCTATCCAAATATGATGTACAAGAACATCAGTGACATAGTAGCTCAGACTCCTTTGGCCAATGAGCTAAAAATGACATGTGATATACTATTAGGTGCTTCATATGTGCCATTTTTTTCTTTAAAGTTTAGGGAGAAAAGGCTCAAATTTGAAAAACATTAGAAACAGCAATGGAAATACAGCGAGCCTTTGTTCTCACATACTAATATCTAAATGTATCACAATGTGAATTTCACCACACGTTCACTCAGTCACTACAGAAATCCCGCTTCTCTGACAAATTAAAAAAAGCAAACCACACTTTTTTGACCAGCTTCAAGCTAAAACAAAGCTAACGCAGGAAAAATAATGTCTTGAGGAAAACTCCTTGCTCCTTCCTTGGAGCAACCTCCTCACCTGCCACACCTTTTCTGCAATGTAGCACTGTTGAGTGCTTAATAAAAATTGATGACAATATTACCTGGGAAAAGATGTTGAGGAAAAAACAAAGCTTGCAACCTTACTTTCACCTGGGGCCCTCAGCATAGCTCTGTGAGGCTGTGTCTTAATGCTCCTGAAAATATTCTCCTTCTTAATTCAATCAGCTAATGCAATATTGATACAACGAAAAGTTCCCACATTATGTTGTGAAATTACTGCAGTAAGCTCTTGAAATAAAACTGAGTGGTGCTTCAGTGAAGGAGAAAGCGACGGAGAAGAGAAAAAGGAGGAAGGGTGAAAGTGTTGGGTTAATGGAAAACACAGACCATGAGAATGGCAGGCGGCAGTGTGACAGAAGGAACGGCAGAGAGGGAAAGAAAGAAAATGGGGGGGGGGGGGAAGGACATGGTTGCCACTGGTAACATCACTGTGTTTTTTTAAGAAAACTTAAACTTTACCTAAAACAGCCTCTGATGCTTAATTCTTATTCCGCTCCTCCCACCTCATCAGTGCCTAACACTACCGCAGCGGCCTAATTAGTACAGTGCAGTGGCCGCTGGTCCGATGAGAGCCTGTGTTTCGTCAGGCTCTCATTTGCTCTGAAACACCATTAACCTTTTGGACAGGCTGGTGCTTTGATATCTCAGCTGTTTACAGCTCCGCTCGACTTTCCAAAAGTGTTTTGTTTCAGGTGCTTGGCTGACTGCTGCGACTAAATATAGCCACTATGGAAGATTTCCCTGGAAAGGGACACACTCTAAGGGCAGAGGGTCGTGTGTGTGTGTGTGTGTGTGTGTGTGTGTGTGTGTGTGTGTATTTGAAGGTCCTCTCATATTTCCTGACTTATGAGGACTTAATGTGGAAAATTGTCATTACAAGAAGCTCAGCTTTAAAACAGCAGGAGGAATTTGAATTGTGATAGAAACTGCTAACATATGCAAGAAATATATAATACTTTGGTTAAGTTAGACATGTAGTGGTTGAGGTTTAATCAGTTAATACTTGGTAAAATAACAGTTTTGAACATAAAAACCCCAAATCATTAACTGAATGATAGTAATAGCAACTAATCTATGGACAATCCCCAAGCTTGTTTTCAAGTTTAACACACGCACACACCCCTACACCCACACACACACGTAAACCTGTGAAACAGAACTAGTTAGTTCAGTTGCTGAAATCAGATATCCATGAATGTTCTTGACTGCAGGGAGGGTTGGTGCCTATCACAGCTCTCACTGGGGTACACCCTGGACAGGTTGCCAGAGCTATCACAGGGCTAACACAGAGAGACACAATCACTGATGCTCCCATTCACACCTATGGCCAGTTTATAATCACAGATCAATCTAACAAGCATTTGTTTGAAGTGTAGGAAGAAGCAGAAACTAACTGGGGAGAATCCATGCAAGGCACAAGGAGAATGTGCAAACTCCACGGCTCATATGGAAAAGGCTTTCCAGACAAATGATTGTTTAACAATCAATAGTCAGGGAATAACTCAAAGTACAACTAAACAGGGCTGCTGCATTGACGTCGTCCTATCATGATGCTATAAATACTGTAATGTACAATCTAGTTGTGGAATACAGATGGCGAGCGCTGTAGACTTCACATGTAGGTTATCAGCGGATATCAGTGAACTTTTTGTGACAGTTCCATGGACCGTGAATAAAGCCAGACACTAGGGATGGCATTCAAGAAAGAAACCCAGGTTCTCTGGCACAAAACCAAAGGATTAATGTTTTCTAAGAAATAAAAAGAAGCCTGATGGGTACTGAGAATACACTGGGAGCACACTGAGACCAAGATACACTTGTCCAGGATTTTTGGCATAAATTTGGTCAGGACTACAATAGTGAAAAACAGTCACAATAGTGAGGCACAGCGGTAGGTTTGCAATGACATGGGCTGCTTGAGTGCAAAAGGTGTTGGGTAGATGACATTTATAGATGGCGGCGTGAATGTCTGTGGATATACCAAAATACTATCTGACAAGATGGTTTCCAGTCTCCACAATTCTGGCAGAAGAAGAATGTTCCAGCAAGATAACGATTCAAAACACACTGACACAGTCAGAGAAGACTGAAGGTAAGAACTCTGACCTGGAAAAATATCTCGCCTGGCTTGAATCCAATCAAACACCTTTGAGGTATTTTTATGTGAAACCAAGAGCAACACACATCCAAGATCTCTGAAAAGTAGCGAGATCTCTCCAGAAAAAAAAATACTGACTCAGTCAACAGAATAAAGGACGTGAGATGTTGAAACAAATTATATATTCAAATCTTATTGACAGATGAAATGAGATCATGTCATTTTTTAAAAGTATATCTAAACTATAAATTTTTCATTTTACACAAGAATACACACTCTGGAAATGAACTTGCAAGCGTTAAAGTTACACTGTGACAGGTGATACAAGTTTCAAAATTTGATATTTTGGTGATAATGCACTGGGGTGTACTCACATCTGTTGTGTATTCTAACTATAAATACAAATTACCCGTGACAGATATGGGATAGCTGTGTGTTTAGGGTACATGTACATTTACATGAACATTTACAATTTCAGCCACAGGACAATTTCATCACCCATTACATCCTGAAATAGCAGTTAAGGGACAGGTTAGAGTTAAGCATTGAGTTGGGGTGGTTATTATTAGGGGATAACTAAGGCTACGTTCACACTGCAGGTCTTGATGCTCAATTCCGATTTTTTGATCAAATTTGATTTTTTTTGTCTGCGTGTTCACACTAAAAATAAAATGCGACAGCAAACGCGCTCTAGTGTGAACGCTCAAAGCGGCCCGCATGCGCAAAAGAAGACGTCACACACAAGGCGCTCTGTTTGAACCCAGAGCAAACAGTATTGTTTGACTGATGGCCCTTAATATAAAGACTTTGGACTTCACGTTTCCCAATTTTTGCTTTAAGTTATTTTGTTATTTACATAATAATGTAGATAAACTAATAATTACTCTTATTGCTTATTGTTTTAGAGAGGAGCGGTGCTTCAAAGGATAGTTGCAGATTTCTGTCAGAATCTGCAGATTATACAGTACAAATAAAATGTTTACGTTTCTCCAACGTTGTCTTCCTAACAGTTTCACTGACATCTACACGGGATGGCCAGGAAGCGTTCGCGATGTCTTATCGGGCGCTGATAATTGGCATCTGTCTTGTGTCAGTGACGTAAAGGACGGATTTAATGCGACATGACCGTTCAAACAGCAGTCGCTTTCTAAAACATCGGATATGTATCGGATTCAGTACCACATACGAAAGTGACCCAGATCGGATTTGAAAATATCGGATTTGTGCCGTTCACATGATCGGATATGGGTCGCATAGGGTAAAAAAATCGGATTTGATGCGCTTTCGCCTGCAGTGTGAACGTAGCCTAAGGTGGTTAGGATCTTCAATAGCACAAGTACACAAGTGTGACTTTGTGTGTATGTCAGGTTAGAGTTGAGTTTTACCTGTTCCTTTGTTGCGGTCCACAAAGCAGTACTTCAGTTCATATTCTTTCAGAATTTCATGGACTTCCTATAAAAAAAGTAAGGGACAATTTGGTCAAACAGAATGGTAGAAGTCATTAATGTAAAAAGAACAGAGAAAAAAAACTACAAAACTCTTGATTATACAATAATCAAAGTAGTATCAGTAAACCACAATGATCTTAAAAAACTGTTTTGGAAAAATATCAGAATAAATGCAAACACAATGAAAGACTTAAGCAGTGAATATACAAGGGAAAAAAGGTTCTATCTTAAATGGAAAAGTAAGCTATTACATTCCAATACACAAACTGTGAGAGAAACCTTTGCATTATTAGCATGTGACAGATGCTCATCATCTTTCTCTACTCTAGTCTAGTAACAGCTATTGACTCAGATAAAGGTAAATTTTTGTCATATATAATTATATAGTCTAATGTCATAATTGATACAGGGCTCAATGTTAACACAACTTAGTTATACCAACAACTGAAATAAACTGAAACCCCATTAAAAAAAATCTCCTTTACTCCACAGATGAAGATTTATTCTTTGCATAAGCAGAAGTAAAGCTTTTTTCATTTAATGTTGTGCTTTTCTGGTGAAACTGAAAGAATGGATGCTGCACAAGAAAGCAAAAGCAAAGCTTTGAACAAAGTTGTGGGGATAATGGTACAAAACAACTAAAAATAACGCAAATTTTCAAAATAACTAAGAGCTCAGACAGCACTTACACCCTTTAAAAAACCCTGATAATGTCAGCATGATTACTTGAAACTCACTTTTCAATCGAACAAACTTCTCTGCAAAAATGTCTTTGATGGGAAGTTTCCATATTTGCACTGATTTGTTTTTTTAAACAGGTAATTGTTGTTTTTTGTGTTGTTCAAATGAATAATACTAATACTGTGCTTGACATTCTTCCATCTCGCATAGCTAAGGACTGTTTTGATGTAATCAGACCCAGTATCCTATTTCTTATGAACTTTTCCTTGCTCTCAGGCTGTGTTCCTTTGACTTTTAAGCACCCGATTCTTAAAAAAAGAAACTCTGACTGTTATGACCTTTCAAACTACAGACCGATATCTAAGCTTTCGTTCTTGTCCAAGATCCTGGAGAGACTAGTTCTCTCCCAGCTCCAGGCGTACTTGGACACAAACAATATTGCTGAGAAATTTCAATCTGCTGTTAAGCCATTGCATAGCACTGAAACAGCGTTGGTTAGAGTTCTTAATGATATTCTTGTAATCACTGATACTGGATGCTCTATGGTCCTAGTTTTACTGGACCTCTCTTCAGCCTTTGATATGGTGGACCATAACATTTTATTATTAAGACTTGAGCACACTGTGGGTATTAGAGGCACTGCCCTCGACTGGTTTAAATCATATCTCGCTGATAGATCCTTCTCAGTTAACTTGGGCACCTTCTCCTCTTCCTCCGCTCTGGTCTGTTGTGGTGTGCCTCAAGGACCAGTTTTAGGCCCTATTCTCTTCTCATTGTATTTGCTCCCTCTAGGCGCAATCTTTGAAGAATACAATATCGCCTTCCACTGTTACGCTGATGACATACAGATCTATTTTGAACTTACTGATGACCTTGCTGTGTCCCTGCACTACTTTCAAGAATGCATGCGGGAGGTCAAAGAATGGTTCCTGAGTAATTCTCTTGTTTTAAATGATAAGAAGACTGAGATTGTGGTTTTTAACAGTAAAATCCCTCGTGCCCAACTCTGTGCTGCTCTGGGTTCCTTTGCTAGCTCTTCCTGTTACTATGTCAGTAACTTGGGTGTACTGCTGGATAGCTCGCTCAAAACTCGATAAGCAAGTGTCTGCTGTAGTGATATCTAGCTTCCCCCAACTGCGCCTTATCTCTAAGGCTGGGCATTATGTTCCGCATGAGGACCTGGAGAAGCTTATTCACGCTTTTGTGACCTCCAGGTTGGATTATTGTAACTCCTTGTACTACGGTCTTCCCTCTTCTCTTCTTCTTAGACTGCAAACAGTCCAAAATGCAGCAGCCCGCCTCTTTACTGGTACCAGGAAATTTTGCCCTATTACTCCTGTTCTAGCTAGCTTGCATTGACTTCCCATAAAGTACCATATTCAATTTAAAATATTACTCCTACATTCAAAACTATTATTAAATCAGCGCCGAGTTATCTTAGTGAACTTCTCAAACCACATGCTCCTGCTAGAACACTTAGATCTGCCACTCAACTACTTCTGACCCAACCTAGATCTCAGCTGAAGTCCCGGAGTGACCGTGCGTTTGCTCTGGCTGCCCCGGTACTGTGGAATAACCTTCCTCTCGACATCCGCGCATCTGATTCCATTGCACTGTTCAAATCACGACTAAAAACCCACTTATTCAATCTTGCCTTTCCTTCTAGTTAATATTTCTTTCATGATTTTATATCATGCACTTTTATGCTCATTTAATTTCTTCTTTGCTCTGTACCTGTTGCTTTCCTATGTATCAGTGACAGCTACCTGCTTGAATACCTAGTAGTTGCTTTCATCCTATTTCTATTATCTTCCTTTTATTCTCTATGTTACTTGTTAAGCGCCTTGGAATACCCTTGGTTTTTAAGTGTGCTTTATAAATAAAGTTTATTATTATTATTATTTTTGGGAGTGTATTCTTAAAAAAGAAATGATTCTATCTGGTGTTGGGCTAATACAAAGATCAGCACTCTATCCAACTACACAAGGGGCACAAACTAATACTAAAGTACAAAAGCAGATTCCACTCTCCAGCAAAATGTGTTATTTGTCTTTTTAGTGCTAGGATGTAATAAAGGTAAGTAAAAGAGAAAAAAAGATCATAGCACAATACGTTACAGCCTCTGCTGTCCACGGCTGACTCTGTTAGCCTTCCTGATAGAGTTTACTGATTTTTTCTTTTAAAGATATGCAACAAGCACCCTTGTGGATTTAGTCACTATCATACCTGTCCAAGAGCAGCAATACTGAGGCACTACATAAACGTGGAGGTATTCTCTCCCTCTACTTTTTATGTTCCTACCCAGTTTTATTCAAACGCATAGTCAACAATACAAGCTGGTTTTTAGAAGGGCTTGAGCATGAACAACAACACAAAAGTGGCAACAGTCTTTCATGAATTGATAAGCATTTGTAAGGACACAGCAGCTCTTTATTTTGCTAATGCTGCCTATACGCCGTGCTCTCCTTTCCTGTCATTTAATGCTGGTTAGTTTTTGTGCTTCCATTGAAAGACAGAAAACAAAGAAATCACCTTTGCATAATTATAACACTGGAGCTCTCTTTAATACAATACTCGCACTAGAGCGAATGTAGCTTTGGCATTTGTGGGAGGTCAGGTGGACAGACACTTCATAGAAAACATTTCCACTTTCATTTATCGCATCAATGTTCAGTCAAACAACGACGGAGGTGATTAGGCTTTCTAATGTGTACAGTCTTCTTTCTTTCTACCCTTCTAACAGCCCACTCGTGCACACAGAACAGCCATGTTTTATATCAGCGAAGGCCATGCAAGGCAGCCCACACAGAGGGTCAGCTCACTCACCCTTAAAATCAGTGCAGAGCGAGCTATAATCACAGAGAGGGGGGAAAGAGCCAAAGAGAGATATAAAAATCTATATACAAAGAGGTATTTTGCTTTGGACTTTTGGTGATTCAGCTGTCTTGCTTAAGACAGAAGTGGTTTCAGGGTATTGGCAGCATTATTCTGAAAGTACACTGAAGGGTAAAAAAATCTACCTGAAATTAAATAATTAAACAAATTAAACTTGTTTGATTATTTCTGTTTGTACTGTGAAATTAAAAAATATCCTTTTCTTAAGCATATTAAGAGAGTTTGCTTCATTAGAATTGACAAAAATAAAATTGTATTTTAGAAAACGCAGTGGAAAAATACGCATCGGCATATTTCGTCAGCTGTCAGGAAATGAAGACTGCATCATGCTTTCAAGGGACTCAATTATAGTCAAAAACGAGCTGGTAAACAAAGATTTTTTTTTGTTTTTTCTTGCATTACAATGCCAACACACAAGCATATCATTACAACACCGGTTACAAGCAATTAAATAACAAGATACATGGAATTCAACAGGAAAGCCACCTAAATATGTCATCATTTCAACAAATGATTCCCAAAGCTCTACTTCTTTGTCCTTTGTTTAAGTGCTTGCATGTTTCTATTCACTTAAAGCTCTGTCTCACAATTGTTGCTTTTCTTCTACTCTTTTTGGTCTTTGTCTGGCATTAATGGCGTGTTTCTGACAAAAAAGCAGAGCTCTTATATTAAGAGGAACACCAACTTGAAGCTAGAAATACCCCTGTGTATGTGATGAAGAAAAATGACAAGTAACAAAAACACGGGACTTTTTCTTTGCCTCCGCATCCTGTGAAATGTAAAAGTTATTCATTAGTAGTTACTGCTCTGGACAGCGTACGGTCAGACACTGCGGTGCACTTTGTGACACTGAGACATGGCTAAATTACACCACTCAGTGACCATCTTTCTCCAAAGCCATTTTATTGCATGGCCCTCTGCTATTCTGTACTTAAATTGAGCTGAAAGTTTGTTTCTCACAGCACTGGCACATCACAAGACATTTAAAGACTATTTTTAGGAGCACAAACAATCCAGCCTCCCGTCTTAGCCGTACAATTTACCAGTTGAGCACACCAGGCTGCTCCTTTTTTTATTTTATGAAATTCCAGTTTGTTTCACCCCATTTCCTTTTACATTCCATGTTTTAATGATCTCTACTTCCAATCATGCTGTTCAATAATGTTGCTCTTTGTTTCATTGAGAGTCCCACTACGCTATTTCAACAGCTTTCTAATTAGCACTTCTGTACGTGTTTCAAAACAGCCACTGGGCTCAGTACAGAGACACAGACAGGCAAACCTACAGACCGGATTGGCAGTACGGCTGAATAAATTTGTATTATTCTGTCTAATGGAGGATTCACAATTTCAATATTTTTTGTCTTGCACTTCATCAAGAATGCAAGACAAAATAGAATTCCTTATTAAACTGCCCGCCTTTGGGCTATTCAGTGTGTGCTCGGCAATTGGATGCGCATATCAGAGTCCATCTGCTGTTAGATTTTTAGCGAGGAAGCTTTGACTATTCCCTGTTGATTATCATCATTATTATTATTATTATTACTTCATCAGAGCTCAAACATGGCATTCAGGACAGCCCTAGTGAATAGAGATGGTTTACCTCAATATGGAAATCACTAGTAATCCTCAAGAACAGAAAGACTCATTTTGATTTTTTCCCCACTTCTGGAACAAGACCCTTTGAGCAAATTAAACCATGAATTGTTCCCACATGATGTGAAGAGAAGAATATGGAAAAGGAGAGGAAAGGCTTGTGATCCAAAGTCTGTGGACACACAGTGTAATGACATGTCCATGCACGACTTCCAATGGAACTGGGTAGCAGGGTGGATTCTTAAGCATATAAAGGAATGCTGCTCAGATTATTTCAAATGTTGTTAAACTAACAGGAAAGCACTTCATGGCACAGATGAATAGTGAACTAAAGCATACTGTAAAATAAAGCCAAGGTCTTCTCAAGGCAAACTAACAAAATGTCAAATGGCTGAGACGGTCACCTGCCCTCCGCCTAATTGAGCCTGTACAGATAATTGGAGGCAGAAAGAATCACAGCTGAAACTAAACATGGTTTAGCTTGGAAGTGAATCTACTGGCCCGACTCTTCTCACTTTAGATGCCTGGCAGATGCTCTTCAAGGAGAAAACTCTGTATTTTGTCATCTCCTAGGGTTCCAAAGTTCAAGCATATTTGCATCCAAGTATTAAAAATAATCCTTCTTATCTTCATTTATGTTAGTCCAGTTACTGGGATACAGAGCGACTCAAGAAATAGAGCGAGTTGTCTACTATTCTGCAGTTCAACGTATCCTTGGGCAAGGTACTGAGCCCCAAGTTGCCTCTGATGAGTGTGTGAATGTTGGATTAAAAGCACTCTAAAAGGACACTTAATTAAGCTCATTGTAAGAAAGCACTTTAAGTGCTGAAATAAAGTAGAAAAACACTATAAATGTACCGGTCCATTTACTATTTTACCATATCACCATGCCAAAAAAATGTAGTAGTGGGTACAGTGGAAATACATAATTCTCAATTCCAAGCTCAAAGTCAAAGCAAGACAATTATCTCATGTAGTTAAATATAAACTATTTTATTAAAAAGTTGTTTAAAACTCCCTGACATGGTTATGGTTTATTTGAAATCTTAATATGGGCACAAACTGAATTGTTAGTAGGTTACTTGGCAACCATCCTAACATTACTACACAGTTAGCTACATTAATTATCATCTTACTTTAATCATGTATGTATGTATATATATTCCTCCTTAACGACCCCCGGGCCTCATGTTTGACACCCATGCCTAAGAACATGGTTGATTTCACAACAAAAATGCCATCGGTCTTAAAAAAAACTGATGACATGTATTTCAAGATAACGATGCAAAGTACCTCCATATCAAGTTGTTATTGCCCTTCTTACAACAACATGGGTCGGAGACATCACAGCAGCTGGACTAGGCGTCATCTTTTTGTAGTTTTTCCAGTGGTTGACGTGAGTAAGGACAGATTCCATTCATAAAGAATTTCTGTCCTAGAGCATACACTGCCTACAGACTACCAAAAAAAAGAACAAAAATCCAAACAAAAAAAGAAGCACTATTGCGTTTTCTGGTGACGTCCTCAATATAAACGTATCACCAACAAAAGAAAAACACCTCTAGCAAATTTTCCATATTGTACTGTCTGAAAAGAAAAATAGCAGCAAAAGGAGTGACAAAGAAAACTGATACACTTGCAAAGGTTTCCACATCATTTCTGAAATGTCATGTTGAAAGTCTAACAGTGTTCTGTTGGACTGCTGTAGTGGGCTCTCTCATCAGTTACACTTTATTTCAATGTTGTGAGTTTCTGTGCGATATACTTCAGTGTACATTTTAGTTCGACTCTACAGTTTAAAATTAAACGGCACAACAAAGACGCAAAGTCACCTAAAACCAAACTTTTCAGCTGCTAGCCACAAATAATCCTGATTTTAACAGTCCCACTCAGCTACACTGTGTTCTTCTTCTTACTACTACTACAAAGATCAACAAAGTCAACCAGTTTCTTTACATCCAACAAAACATGCCATCCACTTCAATCAGCGCTGTAATGTTCCCTGTGCATGTTTGAACACTTTAAAACGCTGACATTTCCAGCAAGTCCAGTCAGTACCCAGCACTTGCTTCAAGCCCACGGCCAAATCAGTAAGTGCATGTGTGGGTGTACACTTGGTGGAGCATTAAAGCAAAGTGCCCTGAGAGAAAGAGCTAGATAAAGAATTTGATAGCAGCGCCGTCTGAATACTATTAAAGGGAAAATGAAATGACAAGCACCACCTGAAACAGCTGATAATCATCTACACACCTGTGGGCACCGCACTCTGTATGTTCCAGCTGCGTTCGCTGATCAACAGCTCCGGCACAAAATGAAGCACACCGCCCATCACCGCAGATCAATCTACATGACGTTCATTTCAAGCTACTCAAACTGGTGCTCGCCAAGATACGAGTAAATGTTGTTGCTTATCTATTGTGTGCCGTGAACGGGGTGTAGGCTTACAGGCATACCTTCCCATTTTAACATCTCATACAACCAGGAGCATCAAACCAGCAGACTAGTCGATCCAGTCAGTACTTTCTATAGCAGGTATGTCATACTCATTGTACACTGTGGGCCACATACGGCCCACTTTAACCTCGAATGGGCTGGACCATTGATATCTTCTTTTAAAGGGGTTATCTACTTTTCTGCATAACAAAGAGATGCCGCTCTGGTACATCAAAGAAATCTGTCACTGTAACTTTTTGGGCATAAATTGTAAGAAACAGATTGCAGTAAAAGTTCTGATTTCTCATCGATACGACTGTCCTGTAATAATAAAACAAAGCTTTTTCTTAATTTTTTCATTATTGTACATTAAGAACTTTCTATATTAGTGAAAAAACAGGAACATTTCTGTCATTTAACTATTACTAATTACTTTGCTGTAATATAAATGGCCATGGGGGAGGTCTTTATCAGTAGTAAAGCTGAAAAACTTGTGAAAACTACACTTAGAAGCCCAAAAAATTTAGATCTTCTCTCACATTGTTTGTGAGCTGCCCAGTGGGCCGGACTGGAGTCCCCGCTGGGTCGATTTTGGCCCCCGGACCTTCTGTTTGAATCCCCTGTTCCAGAGGGTTTGTGAAACAGGAAGGAAAAACAAGAAACTGTCTCATTTCCCAGCATTAACGGCACATAATTATTCTAAAATATCCTTTCATCGCTTTGATGCCTAACATATGCTTTGGGCTTTTTCAGCACCACAGTTTGTGGAAACAGTCAAAGCGGCCCGTCTTCAAACAGATTACGGTACTCCAATTTAGCTTCGGTGACTTTAAACAAGACACCGAATCCTCAGCAGCACTTCTGTGGCTGACACTAACCGCTTCAATGTCCCAGGAGGCAGGCTCAGCGAAATCATTTCACATTGTGGATTAATCACAAGTGTCACAAGCGCTATATTACTGTGATGTCCGTAATGTGAAATGGCATGCTTCATCACTGTTTTTGTCAGCTACTGTCCTTTAAATCTCACCTTCAATCAATCCCAATGTAAAGAGCTAGCAGACGGCAAATTGCTTCCCTGGGTTTGTCTGGGCGAACCCTTCTACTGCTTTCATCTGTCGGTTTAGGTGTTTCCAGTTGTCCTGTTACAATCTGAAAGTCGCTGTACAGAAGGTTCTATACAGGGGAAAGTATGAAAGATAATGGAAAACACAAAGGTCAGAGTACCAGAGTAGAACGATTTTTACTCGTCAGACGAGGAATGACAAGAGAAAAATGTGTTTACTGTGACACCTGTCATCATAAATGAGAAGGCTTAAAAACACAAACAGGACCACTCGGGTAAAGTAGCAGTGGGACATCGCTTCAACTTGGCGTGTCTGTGTGACAGAGAGATTGAGGGATTAGGGGGACAAACGCGCTCTGCCTGGCCAGCTTACCGACAGTGACTGCGTGATTTATGCCACAGAGAGGAGAGGGGTTGAAGCCCAGGAAGCAAACAGAGAGGTGCTCCCACACTCGTGTGTTATCATTACAATGACAGCGTGATTACCAGTCACATTACTGGAGCTGTAATCGGAAACGCTAAAACTTTGGCGCTGAGGTGTGAGCGTAAACTTTGCCCGTGTCTACTGTAACGGCTGCATCCGGCTACAACACAGGCTCTTTGGGGGAAATTAAAAATGGGGCATGTCTAACACATCTCAAATACTTTGTTTTCCATATCTGGTCGGAGATGTGTGTGTGTGGGTGTGTGTGCGAGACAGGTGGCTCAAACCATGCACAGCACGGTTCACTGGCCCATCAAATGGCTGCCAGGAGAGCTTCTTAGAAAACATGCAAACTCACATATTGTTAGCAGACAGGCATAAATACACACGAGTGCACACTTCTCTTTTCCTTTGAGCCTCTCAAACACACTCTTTGAGTTTCCACACCTTGTTCTGGATGCTAGTTCTACACAGTCACACTGCACTGGCACTGCTCAAATTCCTTTGGTTTAACAAGTTTCCTCCTTCAATTCACGTTCACCCTTTTTTCCCTTTCCCCTCTACATCCAGCCTTTCCACCCCATCTACTTAAAATCCTTTCTTTTTTGGCGCTGGACAAAACTTTAGCCCCAGTCAAAATTCCATGCCAAATTAATGTTACCCTTTAGGGAAAAACAACCAAAAAAAAGAGAATCTCAAATTTTATTTCTCAATATAACCTCTTCCCCCACCCCCCTCCACATTTGTAAGACAAAAAAAAGATACAGTAAGTGTTCACTCTATGTCTTCATTATTCCCTTTTGCTTTTTTTGCCTTCTTTGGATGCTTTCTTACTTCCAGTTGAGTAGAGACAGCTGATGCAGGGAAGCAGCACAGCAGGCTCAGGGATTCAAGCCCATCATCAACCTCAGCTGCCGCAGGCACGTGATCAAAGAGGTGCACAGTGCACTGGCTGCCAAACTCCACTTAATGTGGAAGTGCAGCACACAAATGGAAGTTGTTGAGAATTTTTTTTATTTGCACTCCTCAATAGATGAGTGTATGTAAATAGCTGCGTTCTCCATCCATTCTCTTATCTGCTCATCCAGCTCAGTTCAGTGGCACAGCCAGTTCCAGCTGACTTGGGTTTGGGTGAGATCTCTAACCTTTATTTTACTGGCAAGTCCCATTGAGATCAAAGGTTCCTTTACAAGAAAAGACAAACGTCCCAAAAGTGCTACAAATAAAACATGAGATCGACAAAATAATACACAATATAAAAACACCCATGACTAAATTCTTAAAAATTCAGTGGCTTCTCAAAAGAAACACCTACAAGTCTCCTTCACTGCACATCTGCTTTTAATTTTGCTAATAGAGGCATGGTTTAATAACTCCATGTCCCAGGAGTGTTGTAAGAAAATGCCGATTTCCCAGATCTGTCCGAACTCATCAAAAAACAACCATTTCGAGAGGCATAACTTGTATAGCTGGGACAGAGAAGGGTACAGAGGTAAACTGGACATTTACCTAGAATTGATTTAAAGAAGAAAAAATATCCATGACCCATGAAACAAGATTTATCTGCGGCCAAGTGTGCCAGAAAATCCACCGGGTCAGAGTGAAATGTCAGGACAAGGAGAGACGAGAGCAGCGCACAGGAATGCCAGGACACAACCCACAGACCTCTGTCCCTCCCGGTAGCACCTGTAGCCTCGGATCCAGGTAACGTCACCAGGCAGCAGATCACCCTCCCCTTTACCCGTCGCTAACAGCAAATGAGAATGGCACGGCACGGCACGGCACGGCTTTAGGACAAGGCTGGGAGTGAAGTTGAGCCACAGAAACCCCCCAGTGAACCCAGGCTCACTGATGATGCTTCCCAGCACATCATGAATAGTTAGTAAGAATTTTTTTTTATTGGTACTGACTAAGCATGAAGCCTATGAAGCATTTTTTTAAAACATTAATATCATATTAAACTTAGTCAAAGTTGAAACGTTTGTGCACAACAGCTCAGGCCTCAGCTCTAAATGCTTGGTTTGATCTACTTTTGGATGCATGCAAGTTCAAAGAGAGGGGATATCTTAAAGCCCCACCCACTTGCTGTTCAAAGCATCTGTTTGTGAGAGGCAGCCAATCGGGGGGGGGGGGGGACAGAAGCCTTCAAGGGAGAGGGGTTAAAGTGGCTGATTTCAGTGGGTGAGCTAAAGAGTCACACACGATAAGCATTCATCACCACTGCACGGGATCGCCTGAAAAAAACAGATTCTTTTAACACCTCGAATCACCTATTAAGCCTTAATGTGCTGCAATGAAAAGATACTGTGCTTTCATTTCATGTGCAACTTGGGGGTTTCCATGTCGCTTTCATGTTACTTTTATGTCTTCTTTACACAATCAAACAGAATGAATCTGAATCAAAATGTTTGATTTCAAGTAAAACTAATTTGTCGGGAAAACTTTAGCTAATGTCCTTGTTTACGCGTTGAAGTCCTCGGTTAATGAACAAGAGAGGAATCCTGTGCTTATCACAACAGTAAGAATCTTATGTTTGAACTGGTGTTTAGTTCATTTAATGCCATTTTTGTCAGCTTAAAGGTGTTAATGCATATTTATCAACCAAACGCACGGGTTCAAGCATTCTTGACTGAAGCTGCGTTTCGAGGACAGAACGACGATATTTAGCCGTCTGCCTCTGTCCATTTCTTCACTTCACTTTTTCTTCCTTGATAAGCTGACTAATTTGATCTCGGCCAGCGCAGAACCAGTGGGCTGAAGGAAGCAGGTGGCTTGCCCCGAGACAGGACAGATTCTGCTGTCAGCCAGGGTGACCCCGCCTCCCTCCCCCTTTTCACACCCACCCGTCTCTGCTTGTCTCCGGCCCTGAAGCGACAGGGCTCAAATTTGAGGTTATTTTTCCCCTCACCGAGCCCGCAGCCACTCCCACTCAACACAGCAACAGACTCCTGCCATCACAGGGTGAAACCGTCATTTAAAAACAGCCATTATTTTTGTTTGAGTTGGTTCGTGTGGCGTTTCCCCACTTGAGATATTATAAATTAAAATGTGCTGAAGCACCTGCACAATGGCGGCGAAGTATAAGTCTACACTTCTAAGACGTCCACAATCAGGCTTTGAGTTAATGTCAGAAAACTGCACGGTACTTAAAACGCATCGTCACGGCAACATAAGCAAAGCAACTGCAGAGAAATGTGAACGCTTGCCGAGAAGCTCTTAGACATAAAAAGCTAAATGGCCTCTTGTACTGGGCTCCAGCAGAAGCACCCTGCACACCAACAGGCAGGATGTACAGCAGTGTCTACCACTGCACACTCTTGTTTTAACCATTGCCAATCTTAAATAATCATAACCAGGACCAACAACCTGGGTTTTGTTGCGTTTCCAGCTTGGAAAATTCCATTAGTGAAACAGTCTGAAACACAGTTTAAAAATTAACGTTGCAATAGATTTACTTTTGAATTGCCGTAAGGTGATATTCACCTGTAGCTGATGCACCCAGTCACTGCTAAAGAATCTGTGAGAGTATGCACGCAGTACTTTTGACTCCAGCGTGACTTTGCATCAGTTTAACAGACACAAAAACAACAACCAGGGGCGATTACATCTCCAGGCTGAATAGAAGACTAAATTTGAAATGTGCAAATTCCTTCAAAACTGTATAATTACATCCTTTATATAACAGAATCAGTCTGTCAGGTGGACTTTATTAATCAGTGGGTTTTCTTTTCATGAAGGCATGATGATCTTTTGGTTTTTTTGCTGTTTGTTACAGTATAATTGTAGACGTGGTGACAGATCTCATTGTTCCCTGTGGCAAGATCAAGCCTCCGGAAAGTGGTTTATGGGAATAAAGCAGGGATTGATGACTTCAAGCTGTTAATGCACAGAACAAAATGAGACCCATCAGCTCAAGTATGCTTCACTTCCTGCACTCTAGTTGTCACTTGCTGGATTTAATGTGTGGTTTCTCTTGTTTTGGGTGACAGATGTGGAACCCGGCGAGCTTTACAGTCGTCGTCACGAGGCCCGTGACCTTTGTGGCGAGGTCAAACGTGCTGCTCAGACACAGCTCACGTTGATCTCTCGAGTCTCTCGGCAAATCACGCTCCAAAGGCTCGATCACGAGGTTTGTATTAATGCACAGCATCCAGAAGTTTAGTTAAGAGCCTCCGGGACAATGTCAACTGTCACACTTACAAACACACACAACTGTGGCAGCAGTTGTGAACAGCAGGGCTCCTGTGAAGTCCAAACACATGTTAACCAGTGCTGAGAGTTAAGATCGTTTTAGAAGTCTGGGAAATTATAGTCGTTAGCCCTGCGACAGACTGGCGACCTGTCCAGGGTGTACCCCGCCTTTCGCCCTATGACAGCTGGGATAGGCTCCAGCGCCCCCCGCGACCCTGAAAAGGATAAGCGGAAGCGAATGGATGGATGGATGGATCCATTATTCCCGCACTCATCCAGTCAATGCATTTCCGTCCAAGTTACTTTGAAACCTTTTATCCAGTCAGCACGAGCCCCGCTTTCGTTGTTTACTCTCAAACAGCTCAGAAAGAAATACCGGAAAAAAGAATCCCCTTTTTAACTTTCAGCTGAAATATGCTATGACATAAAAATAGCCCTGCCGTTATCAGTTTACAAAATGCTTTAATGAACAGCTTTATACGGTTTGTTTTTTAAAATAAGCCCTCTCAAACCATCAGTTACAACACAAGCCTTTTTCCTCTCCACCATCTTTTGGACCCGAGCTCGCTCAGCGTCAGATCTCCAGCCAACTCCATTATCTCACCTACATAATGTCACCTTCATACCCGACTCGCAGCCAAACTGTGCCGTGAAACATGCAAAAAACAAAGCTGTAGCATCGTGACAGTGAACAGTGAACAACGAAAAGTCTAACAGGTGTGTCTTCAGATAACTGTGACACGAACATGTGCAAAACTTCAAGGTGACTAATGCCAGCGTAAACAGCTAATCACAACAGCGCGTTTGCACACTGGCTCGATAAAGGCCGCCCACTGTCAGGAGTGGCAGATTTCATGAACATCTGCTCATGACACAGACACACACACACCACAGCATGCAAAGTAAGGCGAGAAGGTGGGTGGAAAGAGCAGCTCAGATGCATGCTGCTTTGTCATATTTACATGCATTTGTGTTTACCTGTACATATGCAAAACACACACATTCAAACAAACATATCACCCCCCCCCCACACACACACACACACACACACACACACACACACACACACCTACCTTGTAAAAAAGTTTTGTGTTTGTTTTTAAGCTGATTAATTCAAGAACTTGGCAGAAGACCCTGGAAGTTAACCTCCTCTGTGCAAATAAAACCACACTGCCCCCGTTTATTTTACACTGTTGTGCCTCTGAAAATGATTTTAGACTCGCTGCTTGGAATTATTAAAAGTTGTGTCAACTTCCGGCTGTACTTCCCGCTACTTCCAACTAATTGCAGGTTGCGACTACACAGTATCTGATACAAGATAGTAGCCCTGTCAGATTACGCGTTCATAGTCAAATCTTTGCCGTTGCTTCCCCGTCTTTTACGGCCTACATGATGTCAGTGGGAAGGCGAACGGGGTAGATTTCTGCACACGAGATTGTAAATGAACAATGGCGCATGTGTGATGTTGGCTGTCATGTGCTTTGAAAGGCCTACGAATAGGAAGAGGAAAGCAACTCTGGGACTATATTAGGACTGCACAACGCAGACGCTATGAATTTTAAATACTTTAGCCTAATTTGAGTTGGGCTATCATGCATACTATAATCTGAAACTGGCATTATTCATCTGCATGACTGGCATCTTATTCACATAACCCTCGCAGTCCAATATTAGCAAATCCCTTTTACGGAACCTTTTAGCTCCCTTTACTCCCATTTCCTGGAAGCAACAATGTACTAAACACTGAGGTTTTTCAGGTTAAAATGCCACAGCTAGCAGACGGTTATATCTGCTGTGATGAATGTTTTAAGTGGTAAAAGGAAACTTGGGTGTTGTGTGGTAAATGTGTTGACTTTGAGCTCACTTTCAGCTGCGTTCCTACAAAGATCATATATAAGGAAAAGGCTGCATCACCATGTAACGCCACCGTGCACGTCACAGCTAACTGTGCACGTGGCACCAACAATTAGTTTATCAACTTAATAGTGCTTAACGGAGAAATCAGGGTGTGTGGATCAAGTGGCTCATAAAAAATAATGTGTTTTTAATTCCGGACAAAACGAATGACTTTCAGAGTGTTGGTCAGCATCTGGAAGAGAGAGCACATCTTTGGTTTTTTAATCCTGCCCAGACCCAAGTGGCGATGTTTTTCAGAGACTGCGTGTCTGGATGGGTTCCAAAAGGTGGAAATCTGTCCTGGAAGAGGCATGTTTATAGCCGCAGGTGTCAAGGCACATCATCAATTCAACGTTCTCTTTGGAGTGCATGTGAGCCACTTCTTCAGGACAGGAATGGCGCGGGAATGAGGTGGAACAAAAGCTGGCAGGAACTAAAACTGTCAAACATGACATGTTTGAACAATAGAATATGTCTATATGTGGAGAGCAAACCATTACAAGACTACTTGTGTAGGTAGAGTAGTGTGGAAATCTCTCGAGCTAAAAGCCTGGAGAGCTATTTAAAACTTCTGTTCGAGTTTTGTGAACCTGCTCTGCCATCATTAGTTGACCAAAATGTAGGTTTCGGTCAATAAAAAGCAAGAGTATGTAAACATGCTCTCTGGGTTTCAAACAGCATATCGCAAACACAGGCTTAAGAATCAGTGAATTTGATGTTTTTCAGATTTTTTCTCCCCCTCTCACTACTACTAAGATTTTTAAGCCACTACTGTTAATGATTCACACATATAAAAACAACCTGAAAGAGACCTTTGCTTTTTAGCTTTAAAAGAATATAAAATAAGAACAAGAAAGTACATAAACTTTATGGCTTTTAAGCTCTATTTTTCTGTATTTGTAATCAGATTTATTCATGGACAGCACTGAACAGACACAGCACCCCTAATCAGCCCACGCAGCCTTTCCACTGTGGTGTAAATGGTAAATGGTAAATGGCCTGTATTTATATAGCGCTTTACTAGTCCCTAAGGACCCCAAAGCGCTTTACATATCCAGTCATCCACCCATTCACACACACATTCACACACTGGTGATGGCAAGCTACATTGTAGCCACAGCCACCCTGGGGCGCACTGACAGAGGCGAGGCTGCCGGACACTGGCGCCACCGGGCCCTCTGACCACCACCAGTAGGCAACGGGTGAAGTGTCTTGCCCAAGGACACAACGACCGAGACTGTCCGAGCCGGGGCTCGAACCTGCAACCTTCCGATTACAAGGCGAACTCCTAACTCTTGAGCCACGATCGCTCACAAAGTTACATAATAACTGAGTGTCTTCAACCACAACTTAACATCAAGTCAGATGATTGCCGAGTTTCTGTTTGTTGTGAATGTTATGCCGTTTGTGATGCTTGTGAGAGCAGTGGTCTCCTGTTTTTCCCAGAGCGGGCTCTGTGTCTGCTCCAGGCTGTTAACATGGACACGGCAACGAGGTGGCATCAAGTACAAGTGAGGTAAACAGAGTGGCACTGGTCGAAATCTGTAGACAGCTGCAGGTAAATGTTAATATCATATACACATCAAAGACAACCTGAAGGGTAATCAGGATTCCGGATGCCACCCCAAAACTGCAGCGCATCTAACATCGTCCAAAAAACAATGACCTCAAGATGAGATCTCAACCGAGCCCGGGCTTTTAATATATTAGGATACAATGTATACACTGGACGCTTAACCTGCTTAAATTAAAAAGTGTAGTTAGACTTGCACTCAAGGAAGGAGATGACTGAAACCTACAATCCTACAATAACTGCCTTTTTTCCCCTTTCCTTCTTTTTTTCTTTTTCTTAAAACACAGCACTTGCTGTGCTCTGAAACCAACAAACTTGTTAGATTATTTATACAGCAGTCGAGGCGCAACATTATTATCTGTCTCTCGGTCCGCTAAGTTAATATAAGACCAATTTTCATGCCCTTTTAGCTCTGGTATGTACCAACACCTCAGGGAAATATCTGGCTCTTTAGCTGCTCGCAGAGTGTCCGTCAGCTCGATCCTTGCTCAGTCTCTTTAGCGCTGAGCAGGTATTCTACAGTTGGTTTTTGGGGGGGTTGAACAGCTGCATAACAAGAGTGGCTTTAAAAGGATTTAAAAAATGCAAAGCAGAAAAACACTGAATTGAAAACTGAACACAGCACCATAAAGCTGATGGGAGCTGGGGCTTTCTGTGACAATTCTCCCCAAGTTCATTACCGCAAACACACTGTACCCTTCCTCTGTTCCTCCCCTTTTCCCTTCCCCCACTTCTCCCCTAAAATGAGGACTGTCAACGGGGCCATATATCTGACACAGTCTACTGTGGACACACACATACATGCACATGCGGCCTGCGATCGAGTGTTCAGTAATGGGGCAGTGGGAATGAGGGGAATGGGGAGATGGAGACGGCTGGGTGCTGCTGGGCCTATCAGTCGGGTTATATAAGACTGTAATGAGGACTTTCCTTTGCCATAAATCTATAACCTCACTGAAGATAAAATACAGTAAACACCAGCACTTAGAGCATCACCGCATCTCTGCACAGGACCGAACGAGAACAGCTGCAGGATTTTATGTCTTGCGCACTAACAAGATGTCTCCGTTTCAGTGCTCGTGGGAGTCAGATTGTTTATTGACTGATTAGTCTTGATTAAGATGTTAATGAACTGCTTAATAAATTAAATCAGAAAATTAGGGGGAAGGGGGCTCCAGGTGGTGTCTTGAAATCGCATTTTAGCCCAACCAACTGTTGAACAGTGGAGTCCAAACAAATGAGAAAGATGCAGAAAGTTCACGTTTAAGGAGCTGACACAAGATTTATGTTGGATCGTTCTGACAATCACACCCAGAGGCTGCTCCACACAACGCCATACTCGCCATAATGGGGACAGTATTTATGAGTGCTGCGATGTCATTTGAAACACTTTTGTTTTTTCCCCTCTCCTATGCTGCTCATTTCTGAATATCTAAAGGCCGAGCTCGCGTCAGTCCAACTACATCACCTTCACTTCCACCAGTGGAAACTCACACCGTGTCATGTCTCAGTAAGAGACACTCCTGCAGTGCTCCTTTAAATGGACAGATTTATGTGGCACATTCAGCAGCGCAGGACTTCACGCCACTGAGCTTGGTCTCCCCCCCCCCAGCACATCACGCTCCATCTGACACGCCGACAATGTGGGGGGAAAAACCACACACACACATACACACAGAGAGAGAGAGAGAGAGAGAGAGAGAGAGAGAGAGAGAGAGAGAGAGAGAGAGAGAGAGAGAGAGAGAACTTCCAATTTTGCTGCTTCACCTGATCCAAATGACCCTCCACCACCACTCCACTTCTCATTTCTCACACACACCATGCATTCTCACCCTTCCTCCCCCCTCTTCTTCCACGCTCACCGCGCAAACACCCGGCCGAGGTACTGGCACTCTTTGGCTGAGAGCCTCTCAAAGAATGTGCGGCGGTACAAGCCTGAAGGAATACACACCATCAGCGCCCTCAACACGCTGCCTCATAAAGGCTCGCGGGCTGACACAAGTGATGGATCACACTTAGCAGGAGAAATGAAAAAAAGAAAAGAAAACACTCTGTGGTCCTCGGTGAACATGCAAAATTGAAATGATGTGCTTTCTGTCTTTAGGAAATTGGGGGAAACTGTTTAGAACGGGCAAAGGTCAGAGATCAGGGATCCACACCTGTCGTGGCCACAGTAGAGTACAGTATTTGTACAATATTACAACAGTACAACTTGCTGTCGATTGCCAGTCTGCAGATCTGATGTTAAACTTTACGCAGCACAAAACAAAAACACGCAGAGCGCATAAAGCTAAAAGCAGAAAAGGCCGCATGCATTTCATGATTTAATCAGTGTCTGCAGACGACAGACTGCATTTTGCAGCGTCTCCTCCTGCTGAAAAACACCCCACTTTGCATCCTTCTGGCTACTTTCCCAGGAGCTCACCTGTTACACGAGTCTGACTGCACACAAGTCAAATTCAGGCACACCGTTTCACTTATAGCAGCAGCCAAATGATGCACTTCCAGCTACAGTGAGGTGAGACCCATGGGAAACGCAAGTCACACAGCAAAAAGAGGAACTTCGAAGTGACTCTGCCCGTGGATCCCCCCAATCAGAATCTGACATCATGTTGGAAAAAACATGCAGGAAAGATAAGTAAGCTACATACAATGATAAGTTTACCATGAGCTAGTCGGATACACTCGGAAAGTTCCCTGTAAAGTTTATATCTGATCAGGAGGTGATGTGGTCAAAGTCATGACCTGAGACCGCGATCACACTCGCGGGTGTCAGAACTAAGCAGTGAAATGAAGGTTAAAAGGCTTAAAGCAGGAGTCCGTGCGAGCGTGCGTAAAATGTTGGGGGGGGTGAGAGAAAAAGAGCTCCACCCTGTTATTTCTCCACCGTAAACTGACATGTATACCTGGTTGGTGGTGTCAGGCGGCAGGTTCTTAATGAGGATTTTCCTCCTGTTGCTCAGCTCCTTGCGAGTTTTGGCCAGCCTCCTCTCGATTTCCTCGGGCTCCAGGTCCGGCAGGTCACGGAGGCTAATCCCGGAGTCCGGGGGTTGCGCTGCCGTCGCCTCCTCGTCCTCGTGCTGCCGGCTCTCGGGGCTGTCCATCTCCGGGGAAAGTGCGCTATCCCGGGCTAGAGAAGAGTGAACGCTCGGCGGCTGGATGGATGAGGCTGCCGCCATCTTGGGAAAAGTGTGAGGAAAGCGAGAGAGAGAGAGAGAGAGAGAGCAGGTGGGAGGTGTGTGTGTGTGTGTCGGTGGAAGAGAGAAAGATTAAAAAAGAGAGAGAGAGAGAGAGAGAGAGAGAGAAGGAAAAGGACCGACAGCCAACAACACACAACAATACTGCCAAATTGCTCTGAACTATTTCTTTTAAATCTTCGCTTCTGTATTTGGCGTCAGTTTGTATTCTCCTGTTTCTACTCTGACCGATGATGAGCCGTGATAAAGAGCGGCAACACAGCAGAGCTACAAGGTTTAGATTAACGTTACATTAAACATAGCATTTGTTTAAAACGGGGCGTTTAAGAGTCGCTGTCATCTGATGAATGAAACTTGTATATGGGCACTTTGACGCACACATGGTTCCCAGCGTGTCGGGCTCCACTCCGGACTCCTGGCGACCCCAACTGTCTGTTAACTGCATAGGAGCCAATCATCATTGGTCAGTGCGGATTAGTGCGCTTTTGAATTGGCTTGCCAATGTGTCGTGTGGCACCAACCTGATCCTCCAAACTGCATATGTTTCCGGATTTTTAGGAGGGAACTAAATTATTATTATTTTTATTATCGATCACATATCGAACCTGCAGAACGCTCTGTCGTCTTCACCCTGCACCAAAGTGCTGTATGTGCGCACATTTCTTATTTCGGTGCGGCGGCCCAATTACAGCATTTCTTCTTTTGGTGAAGAAGAGAATTGGAGAAGATCCGCCAGAGCTTTCCTGTTCCCCATGTGCATAATGTTACCATGAATGGCTGTGTGCCTTCCCTACTTTCTACCCAAGTGATCCAGTGAATGCCAGCCCAGCCTGCGCGCCTGCCTGCCCACCGTGGGTGGAAAGCTGCTCCTGGCAAACACAAGGGGAGCAGAGCTCCCTGCCGAGTCCTCACAATGCCCGTGTAGCTTCCGCAGGCAGAATGAGTCGCTGAAAGACACACACTGTATGCTCACACTCATAAATATGCACTTACATTCACGTAGGCACACAAACATGTCAACAAGCGCACAATCAACCCACTTAGAAAATGTTTAGAGCGCGCTTATTGCCGGGGCCCTCTGAAAGAGAGACGGAGAAATCAACCTCCGTGTTCTCTCTCTCTCGCCATCTGTGTGGAGCGTTTCTTGGCAGATCGAAGTCCAGACAATCACAGTTGTCGGTGGGTGAAAATGATCTCGCATTGCCAAGTGGCTGAAGCAGTGTAACCGGAAGGCAGCGAGTGTATGCAGGCTGTTTGTTGCTTAAATGCTTCAATCAGGCGTGAGCGCAGTCCACTCCAGAGTGGAAAGGCCAAACCAAAAAGAAGGGCAATTTGTGTAACTGCAAATAGAAGCAGTTTATAAGTCTGCATGCACTTCATGCATCAGCTCAACATTACTGCTGGGAGCTAAGAATCCAAGGCGCAAAGTCACACTGTGTCCTCCTGACAAATGCTCCTGAAGATGCAACCTGCTATGTATCAATGACGGAGTAGTTCACACACCAGACTGCCAGACTGTACTAAATATCTTAAAGGAATGCATGACAGTTATATCCTTTATTTAGCAGATACGAGGCTAAAGAGATCACCTTTTTTTAATAGAGACATAGCCAAGAGAGTGGCCCCAGACTACTGATCGTTTTAAATTCAGTTGTTAGTTCCATTCCTCATTGGACACTTATCATCTTAACATCGGATATCAGATACTTCAGCTCAAGTAGGCCTGCTACACAAGCTCAGTATCTAGCTATTTTATACCATCTCTGTGGTCTCTCATGACGTTACAGGTGCCCTTAACCCAAGTCACAAACTTATCATCATCATGCAGGAAATCAAGCTGAAGCAAATGCCCCTGAGAAGTCGTCCTACATGTAAACTGTGTTTTGATCCAACTGCAGCTCATACAATAGTCGGTACTGGCTGACAGATTGGGGGACATGAATCATTGAGCAGTAGTTCTGTGAAAAGACAGCAAGGACTCGCCTGTCACTTGCACAGGCTGATTTTAGAGACGCATGAATCACTCCACTAAGTGCTAAACAACGTTTTCCATGAGAGAACAATTAATTTGTTCTCTCTGTCCCCCTGGTGCATACACACACACACGTGCCAGCACCATCGTTTTACACTTAGAGACACACACCGACACACTTAGACATTAACTTGTGTCGGCCTGTAACCTCCTCGCATGGTTACACAAACTCTGTAGCTATCTTTCAAAGCGTTTTACCTAGTCCCATAATAATAATGCGCTCTGCTACACAAACCAAGGGGGGAAAAGAGATGTTGGTTGCTCTACAATCTTAAAAAATATATAATAATAAAACACAAGAGCCCTGCTGGTGCTTCAGTGTGTCAGCCAGTGATTCACAGCCCCTTTTGGAGTGGGTGGCAGCAGAGAGGAGAAGGAGAGCGCAGGAAAACGTTTGCTGCTGCTCGCTGGGACTGAGAGTGTGAGGGCGTGGGTGGGTTGAGTGGCTGAACAGGCAAAGCAGGCACCTGGGACGAGCTCAGTAGGCGTGAGGATGGATGGGAGGCAATGAGAGGGATTGATGAGGAGGAGGAGGTATCAGGAGAGTGAGGGGTTAACCCCAAATGCTGAAGAGTGCAATGTGATTATGGATATGTCATCCTGTGCTCCTGTCAGTAATGCATGAGCTGATGCAAACAGCTGGCGTAACGCTCTCGTGAAGGATCAGGGATACAGTGTGGTGGCGTGGCTGCTTCCTCTGATGGCATAGGAGAGATTTAGGGACATGTGACCTACTAAAAACAGCTGACCTGAACACATGGAGGACAATATGCACAAGAGCTCCCTGCCCAATTCTTGTCCTAATTACAGTCATAAGCGTACCTCTTCATCATTACATGGGGAGAGTTGCTTTTATGTGGCAAGCAAGTGACTGAGTAATGAGAAAGTCTCATTTTGTTAGCATTTAAGTGCCCCTTGCTTTCTAACCAAGCATAAATGTGCATCTTTATCCCCCCAAAAGCTCCATTTAGATGCGATTTTACAAGCTTGCCTTAAAAGTTGTACCTTTGAGCGGGAGACTGTCATTAAATCCTTAAGATTTTAGTGCAGTGTTTATTTGTGTGTTTAAAAAAATCCATATGCTGAAGGGACTCCAAAGCGTTTTAATTTGCTTGCTCGCGCGACTTGAGATGATCACACAGCAGAGATGTTTTCTTGGGGAAACTGGGACTCTGAACTGCACAAAAATATGCTGCAAGTGCATGTCTGCTGTACTAGTTGGCAGAGCGGAGACTGACTGAAATGACCCGAGGGTGCTTGGACACGAGCTCGGTGCTCTAATTCAGAGAGTTTCCCTGGCAGGGAGCAGCAGACAGCTCAGGAGAAAGCGGCACAGCAGAGGAGATACGGTGACAGTGGAAAAGAGATAAAGACAGCTCCATGTAGGAGTGGTGTGAATGAATGCAGACAAACTGATTAGGTTTGTGGGACATGGAGACAGGCAGGCAGACAAGAAATGAGGAGGAAGTGCCCACCTTCTTCAGCTCTCAGCACTGCTGAACTACATCCCTGCTTCCCCAGTGTGCACATCTCCATTTCCACCTCAAGGTTAAACAGCATACCTTGCTGTACTCTATAGCCTTCTCTTAAAATAGACAAAACTACACTACCATTAGATGTATCTGGATTTATGCACTGATTGCTCTTGAAACAGGCAAAGTAAATCTGACTGGACTAACAACACAGCATTGTACTGTTCATGTTTTTTTTTAGTGTTTTCAGACAGTCCAGACATGAAAAAGTGAATTCACTTCATTCAGTTTTATTTATATAGCACCAAATCATAACAACTGTCAACTCAAGGAGGTTTATTATGTAGGCTAAAAATGTCTCAATATTAGAGAAAAAACACAACAATCAGGTGACCCCCGATCAGTAAGCACTTGGCAACAGTAGGAAGGAAAAACCCCATTTTAACAGGAAGAAACCTGTGGCAGAACCAGGCTCAGGGAGGGGCGGCCATCTTTCACCATCAGCTGGGGGTGAGGGGAAGGAGACAGAACAAAAGACACACTGTGGAAGTGAGTGGAAGTTTTAAATTAATAAATATTAATTAAATGCAATAGTGTTATATAAAAAAAAGAAGTGAGTGAAAGAAATGTTTAGTGGATCGTCAATCTTTCAACCATTCTGATGTTGACTGACTTTGGTCTTCTGTATCAGTGTCTTGTATTTATCACCCACCCTTCCTAAGCTTCAGGTCGTGGACTACAGCTTTGGTATTCGTCTACAAAAAATCTTGATTAAATTCGGAATTCTTTGTTCCCTCAATGACCGGAAAGCTTTTAGGTCTTGATGTAGAAATGCAGCTCCAAACCATGATGCTCCCTCCACCATGCTTCACAGTTGGGATTAGGATTTGGTATTAATGCGGGCAGCCCTTATCGCTCTCATTTTCCTTTAAAGTGAGAAATTTCAATTTTGTCCCCACGTATAAACAGGTGTTTATTAAGCAATATTTTAGCTAGTTATTTTGCACGGCTTTTGCTGTTACTCCAGTGTTCTCTTATGTGCACGTTGTGCTCTCGGTGTAATATTTGCAGGATTTTCTCCGTAGTGAGAACAGAAAAAGTCCAGAATTTTCTCAATTTGTAGATATGTTGTTGGGATTAAAGCATGTTTCATACAATATATTTTTTTCATGAACAGCAGACTTTGTCTGAAATCAGTTTGTGTTCTTTTATTAATAGACAATCAAGAAAGCATTAACAGAGGTCTACAACTTCAAGGTCTCATTAGTTTACCCACAATGTGTTTGTCTAGGATTATTCTTTATTAATTTGGTGACTTTAACCAAAAGTATTTACTAGTGAAAGGAGCATACACACATAATTCCAGTTACATCTACTTACAGTTGCCCAATAATGCAGAGCAAATTTATTAAGAGTGCATATTTTATATTTTAATGTAAAACAAAATCAGTGGTAAACAATGGTGGGTAAAGGAAAGTGGAAATTATTTTGTAAGCAGAAAAGACAGAAAATAAGTTCAAGGACCAATGAGTTGTGATGTGTTGGACATAAATGTTGACTAGTGCTTAAAGCCTTGATTTCTTCATACCGCTCTCCCACTAACCAACCAAAGCAGCTTCGTGTTACATTGTTTTGTTCGAACTCTGTTGCCTCTCCATCTGGGGCTACTTCCCAGATCCCCTGGCAGAAACCACCATATGTATAGAAAGGCCACATAAATAACTGATAGGACCTTCCAGGCAGTACCGCTGTTCTTCTTCCTACAGCCTGTGGCTTGACCTATGACCAGAAGCTTAAAACATATTGAAAAAAAAAAAAGCCACAATCTGCTTTTTCCTCCGCAGGAGCTAAGTCACCACTTTACTTTGCAACGATCGATTTCTTAATGTGGGGGTCAAGAACTGAAATAAATTAGAGCCGAGGTTCACCAGGATATCAAGAAAATCTTTCGATGGAGCTATATGTGCTGTACCTCTGGATTTGTGAGTGTAAAGGATGATACATTTACTAACTAGGTGATGTTTCTAGAATGTACACAGATTTTCGTTGTTTTATTGTGAGAAATAATTGCCATCTGCAGAGCTATGCAGAACAAATGAATCGATTTTTATTCATTATTTAGACTTCCAACTGGGTGGAGGCTGGCTTTCATCCACCTCCGTCCATGTTGAGCAGTCTCTCCAACTACTGGGCTAGACAACAATGCCAGTTCAGACAGTGCTACGTGTCATTAAAACAGGGCTCTCCAAACAAGGGCAAAAAGCCTCTGAAGAGCAGCTTTTTTGGAGTGCCGGTGTCCTAAATGTGCACGCGTGAACCGGAGAGAATAGCACAGGATGAAAAAGCATCAGACAATATTAGCCTGCTGTCAGAGAGTGTGAATGCTGAGCCAGGTATTGAGACAACGCAGACACACACTCACAAACACACACAAAATCCCCTACATATAATCTCCCTGGCTTACTGAGTGCAGGGTGGTTTGTGGATGACCTGTTCCATGACCTTCTACAGTAAAAAGAAATGGTCCCAGTGGTAATTGAAAAACACAATTAGCACCATTTAGTTCTAAATATCAAAGCTGGGAATTTTTTCTAAGTGCAGCTTTTGTGTTTTGCACTAATTATACTAACTTCTTGCCTTTTAACTGCAAATCAGTTGTCTTTCTTTGCCTTGACAACAATTCTGATGGCAAAAGAACCAAACGGGACAGGCAAAAAAACAGAAAAACAAAAAAAAACTGCAAATCAGTTTCATTTTATTTGATCTAATCTGTTTTAATACTTGGTTATGGACGTCATTGCTTCGTCTCAGGCTGTGCTTATAGATTCATTTCATTGACATTTATCTAAGTAATACTGAACAGCAAACTCCCTTTAGGCCAGATTATGTCATAGCCCTTGATGACTTTGACTCTACAGACTTCACAGTAGCTTCAGTGACGTTATTTCTGACTTCTGTTATTTGGCCTTAGTTGCACCGACAGTCTAGTTAATGTGTTTTATCTTTATTGTAAAAGTGATTTGTATCTTAGTGAAACTACCTGATTAAATGCAATTTAATCAGCTTGGGAGGATTGTGCAATATCGGATTATTACATATGAAAGTGTGTCCTTCACAATTTTATTTGACTGCTTGTTTTTTATATTTCATGCTTGACAAAACATGTATTGTGACGTGTTCAGTGTTTTTTTTAGAGCTCTAATAGACTACAACTGTACGGCACCTCTTATTACAAGCTAAAGTCTCTACAATATAAGAAGGAAAAGCCTAACAATCAAAAGATCTCCTCACTTGGCGACAGTGGGGAGGAAGAACACTCCAGCAGAAGCAGGCTCAGGGAAGGGCCTGACTCCAAGATTACTTACGATCTAACTGGATACCAGGTAATGTCATCCAGAAGCATTTCTGGTTAGATGCCATGTTTCTAGGATTTTTAGGGCCAAACAGTAATCTCACTCATTTCTTTGTACTGACTAGGTTCTGTATTTAAATATCAAGTGTCTCGTGTTCAATGCACTGTAATTGTTCAATGACAAAGTGAGACCTGACATCTTTGCTTCATACATTGTTTTCCAGCACCTCTACTCTATGACCACATACACTTCAGCTCAGCATGACTAGCTCTAATCAGTAAGTCAGGGAGAAATTAGCTTCCTCTCCTCATGGCAACATGCAATGTTAGCCATGCAGGAATGGCTTCATCAGTTTAGAGTCAGGGTAAAATGGCTAAACAGTTAGTTTTATGACCAGACCCTTTAAAATCTAAAAGCACAGGTTTACTTAGAAATGACAATAACGACACTTTCATTACAGTTTCCTAAACGATGTCAGCAATTTGTCCCAAAAACTAGGCCACCGAAATCAAATAGAGCCCGTGCTTTTTAATGGTGTCATACACGTCAGAATACCTGCTAAGACAACACTTCTGCACAGCTTTCTGGCTTCACTTCATGACTTCACCAAACAGTGATGACACAGCAGGTGTTTAAGCAGCTGCTAAATCACTTTCCTTCAGGACTTCAAAAGACTGCACTGTTCTCCCATTCACCATTAGCAACAAAAAAGAAAAAGAAAAAGCACTAACCCAAGAACAATGATGAGGCAAGTTAAAAGGAGTAAGTATCCGAGCGCTGATTGAAACTGCACCTCCAAGTGAATCCACCATCTTTCTTCCTGTGAATGCCAGCCAGTTGTTTCCTAATAACTTTTATTTGATAGTGCAGTATTGAAGGGTGGATAGGAGGGAGTGGAGAGAGACTTGGAGAGGACATGCCGCTAAGGAACACAGGTTGTTAATGTATATGGTCACCTTCTCAGGGAGTTTCGCAGTGAGGTAAACTGGCGCCCCACTGACTCCTTTTTTGTGTATGTAGGAAATGTTTTTTTGTGTACTTTGTTTATTGTATGTGAGATCTACAGCAATGACCGCTTCTATAATATTTTCCCAGGGGTAGGGAAGATTTCTTAAAGTTGACGTTTGGACTTATTTACTCTGCTTTGTTTCCTCTGTCAATGAGCATTGTAAATAATTTGTCTTTAATTGGAAATATGTGTTGTGATACTGAGGCATGAAGTGCAGGCAGAGTGCCTTTTCCAGGGAACTCCATCAGTTTATTTTCCACTCATCAAAGTCTGTCCCGAGTGGAGAGCTCCTGAGTGAAAGTGCTAAAGGCTACAGTACAAACTCCATCCTCCCATGCCCAGCTTTACAGCAGCAGTGCAACATCTACAACATACAGTACAGCACTTTGTTAACCAGGCTTGCCAGAAATAGGTGATAACTTAATTAGCACTCCACTATATCGTACACTACCTCATGTTATCAAATGCACTTGATTAATTGACCATAAGTGTGAGCAGAAGTTTGCAGTTTTATCTATTATCAACTGTTGAGCACGGTAGTGGTGTTGATTTTGGCTCATTGGCAATCACAGAACGTGCAAATTTGAGACATTTAAGCAAACTATTTACTCATATAAAGAATTCTAGACTGAAATGTGAGCTAACCTGACATCTAAAGCTCGTCTGAAACTGGGTCATGCAACAGGACAATGATACCAAACACAGCAGCAAATCTACAGCGACACGGTTAGAAAAGAAAAGAATCAAGATGTTGCAATGGCCCCGTCAAAGCCTGGACCTCAGTCTGTATAAAGGCGATGGCAGGAGCTGTGTGTAAACTCATTTCAAACTGGGCCATGTGAGAGACTCATAAAATGATTTACTTTCAAGCTGCTGCTGCTAAATGTTGCTGTACAAGCTATTGAATTATGCTTAGTTTTTCACAGCACTGCATGCTAGTAGTTTTTTTGTAGCTGTACAAAGAGCTGCATGAAATCTAATAAAACGACACAAGTTTGACTGAATGTGGATCTGTGTGCGACAGATGTGCCGCCATTCTCTTTTTTCTGACAAGAAATATCAATCTCATCTTTTCCCCCTTTCTTTTGAACCTCCAGCGAGCAGTGCAGCAGCAGCAGATGCAGTTTCACTCTATTCGCCCATTGAAGAGCATCATAAACACTGAGCAGGAATCAGAATGCCACAAAGTGTAGGTGTAAAATGGACTTTATCACATTCACATTGCAATAAATCTCAATTTGATAACTTTATATGATACATGAGGTGGGGGGGGTGGGGTGACATACACATGTTCCTTCAGTACATTATTTGCATTTTAGAGTGTTCTGTATATATACTTGTTTACAACAGCTGCTAAATACTGATTAAAACTCCCCTGGAAAATAAGCTTTTAATGGTGCACTCACTTTTCAGGAAAAAAAAAAAAACCCCGTTTAAAAGAAAATACTGTTGAGACTGCATTTGTTCTAATAACTGAATTAACGTACCGTAGAGTGGTTTATTTATTTTGGGGGGTGGGGGGGGGGGAGGACAATTTGGAATATCAGTCAGTGTTTGTGATCTGAATTCCTTGCAGGTGGGTAAATCCGGTGTCATTACGAGCTGGCAAACGTCTCCTGTGATCCCGGTCATGAGCGGGAACCCTAAACACGAACACGCACCGAGACAAAACGGGCACACGGTAATGTGTCAACTCTGTCAGAGCCGTCGAATTATTTAGCACTTGTGCAGATGAAAGTGTAATGGGCTCACACTGAATGTGCAAATGTAAATATTCTCCTCAAGTGTCAAATGCGCCAAAACGACTGTAAATGAATACGGGCGAAAGTCTTAAGTAGCGCGGCGTAAACTCTAACCCACTACAAGGCAGCTGGATCGGTCATTAGTGAGTGACAAGCTGTGTAGTACTGCTGTGACGAACCTACACGAGCGCACGAGAGAGAAGTTTTCTTTAGCATTTCCAAGACACAAAACACGATAAAACTTTTAAAAACTAGAAGTCTTTTAAACATAAAAAGTGTGTATTAATATCACCAAGTACTGACTTCCATCCAATATGGACCTAAAGAAAAATAAATCTCCCAAAAGAACCCAAACAAAACACATCCGAGGCATCCAAAAAAAATAAAAATGAGACACCATAAACAGAACATATCAACCCAAATATCTGAGCATCATTTGAAGCATACATCATGTCTTAACAACATAAAACGATGGAGTGTACAGGTTATTAATAGCTATTTGTGACTCCGTATTTACACTTCATAGTGAATCTCTGAAGAACAATAAACATTTCGGCACCTGAAAAGGCGGAAGGGAAAAAAACAAGACACGGATGCCGCACTGACGTGATTCGATCAGCTGAACAAACCCACAAAAGCACAGATCGGGTCATGTGACTCTTCATCTCAATAAAAATAAGTGGATTTCTTGATCAATCATTTTCACCTATAATTCTCTAATACTATGTTGAAAAATAATGCATTCAATGAAAATGCTCCTGGTGGATAGTCATCCTTTCATCACACACACACACACACTCACTCACTCACTCACTCAGTAAAAAATACATTTTTGAGTGGTTAACCACAGAGGAGCCAACTGATGGGGTGTAACCTCTGTAAAACAGCAGCAGCATCTCCTTTTCCCTCTTTGACGAGGAGACTTCCATCTTGGTTATCTTGGGTAGAAATTTAATTCCGTTTTGTATAAAAATCCGCACAACCCTAACAGACACACACCCAGAGCATTAGCTTAGCCTCAAAAGTGAAAGGTTGTGATAAAACAAGAAGCACTCTGTACTGGTTTTTCTTATTCAGGCAGACAGAGTGGACAGCACTCATTCTCTGTGAGGGTCTCTGCTAATCCTCACACACCAAATTCCCAGCAGTGATGAAAGCCAGGGATTGTCTATTCTTCTGTTTTTCTTTTGGTTATGGTTTCTTTTTTATGCGCTGGTGTCGTCCTCGCCCAGTCCCCAGGAGGCTCAAAAAAAGGGCAGCGAATACAGAAGTTCTACCTCTCGAAAACATGACGAGATCACAAAGAGGATGTTTTCCAGCAAGTCTGAACAGGAGCAGATCTCCCTACTGGGAGGCCGCTTTAAGGTACGCCAGAACAAGATGGTGCAATTCAACACAACAGCCCTGCTTTAACACTGATCTTTAAAAAGCTGTAAATATTGGTGATGCTTTCATAAAGAAAATACTTTCATCATAAAAGGTAAGGCTCTAGAGTAAGAAGTGTTTTCCTACTTGTGTACATGAGGGGGGAAATGTCACCTTTGACCTCAGCATGGAGAAACAGAATCAAATGAACAGTGAAATGAAGTGTCATAAAAGTCGAATTTACAGCAGGACTGTTGTGCCTGGACCAGTGTACCTCATGGACTGACCGCTGAGTGCACTTAGAAATGGGGATCCAAAGGAGATTATTCAATTATGCTCCTGCTGAAAGAAAGTAAACAGAACATTTAAAAGAAAATGCAAACGAGCTGCACTGGAATCCCTCGGTCTGGTAAAAAAAGAAATGAGAATAATCCCTGTTATAGTACTGATATTCTTAAAATTCAAAAATAAATTCACAGATATTTTAAGAAAGGAAAAAAAAAAAAAAAAAACAGAAAAATAATGAGTCCCAAAAATTAATGCACTGGTTGCAGGAAGTGGGCCGGTGTGTCTGATGCACCCCGACTGCTGTCATATTTGCGCTGCTTTCCTCTCTTGAAAATCTACCTTTAATAAATAGTAGAAAAATAATATTTTCCTCTTTAAAGTGTTTCTTCTTGCGTTTCTGTGAATATTGAAGCCTTTTCTTCCTACTTTGAAGTTCACAAACATTCATGGAAAAGTCCAGATATCGTGCCACACTGCTGTGTGTCAGACCAGCAGCCACTGCTTTGGATAAAGGCAGCTGCTTTTCAGAGAAAACAAAGAAAAAAAGAATAAAACAAACTCCAGAGCTTCTTCATGGAGAGTAAAGTTGAAATAGAGGCTGTTTTAGAATCTCACTAGATCCAGTTCACTTTTCAAAAATGCAGTATTTTCACTCCCCTTCAGAGATGTCCCACAGTTTCCATAAATGTTCCAACCTGTGTGGAGTTCGGGATTTAGCCCTGTTTTAAAAAGGGGTCCGACATGAGTGCTTGTACTGTAAAAATCCACTGGTCCTGGAGAATAATAACAATCTTTGACCTCCCCCAAGAAGGCTTTTAGCTTCCAGTTGTGTCCCGTCCTCAGTGAAAGCCAAAAAATGGGCTCATGCAGCTTTTCTGTTTGCGTCTGAAGGCTGTTACGTGCTCTTAATCTCGAGTCCTTCAGAAAAATAACAGGAAGTCCCACTTGGTTACATCCACTGGCCCAAGTGCGGCCGCGTACACGTGTCCGCTTTTAAATGTGGTTAAATGAAAGAGGGCTCAAGACTGAGATGATGGCACAATGAGATCTTGAAGCGTCACTAAGTCTACCTGTGGCGTCTCCCTCCAACTGTGTGTGCTCTCTACTTACACACCACTGTCTTTTTTTATGTTTAATAAAAAACAAAAACAAAACAAAAGAACAGTTCCGGTCCTTTCAGGAGGATCAGCACTCTGCGTCCACGCTGTGCACCGTCACCGCTGCTTGCAGGTGATGTGTATGAGTGTGCAGCGGGTGGTGGTGCGCGTGCGAGTGCCGGTAGGGGTGGAACTTGTGGCTGAGCAATGCCGCCGTCTGCGGGGGAGTGTCCAGGTCCAGGTCGTCATCGTGGTTGCCAACGTCAACGCCGGCCGAAAGCGGGTCGTTGTTTCCAGGCGGATTCTCGCTGTCCTCCTGCGGGCTCATGGTGCTGTAGCCTGGACACAAAAAGAAGTGCAGAGGATGGAGTTATTTCACAATCCTTTCCCTCAAAACTACTGGGCAATTTTAAAATCTTAAGCAAAAAATTCTTAAATATATGTTTCAAAGTTTGAAACTAAATGAAGAAGGCAGCGTGGCAAAGCAAAACTAAACAGTCCCTGCACATGTGGACCTGTCGGTAATGACGCCTGCGCTCCGCTTTAATAGAAATGGGAAGGCACCATAAAATGTAACAACTCAGCTAACTAATGACGCTCTCCGATCGTGAATATTCAGCACAGAAACGTTCCCGTGAGCACACGGCAGCTCATAATGTTTCTGAGTGCAGTACAAGCTATTTGACGGCACTATTTGGTGGCATTTGATGGCACATTAACAAGTAAACATTCCCCAGGGGCTTTTTTTTTTTTACTCCTTATGTTTTCAGCTCAGTTTGAAATAATAACAATTAAAAAAAAAACATGCATATTTATGATCTCATTCTTACACATCTCGCACACACGTTTAGCCCGAGGAGGCAGAAAAATGGGCCGACATGGCTCCTGGTGCACAATGCTAACTGAACTTAGTAACAGGGAAGTGCAGTCACTGAGAAACCATATGAGAAGTACATGACAGGCTGAAATGCACCGACTCCAGAGGTCACTTGTTGACTGCTTTAAGCTACCATATACTGTAGCTTTGGGTTTATTCATAAAGGGTCGTCACAGTAGGCAGCTCTTCATGTTTGATTGGGCAGATTGTTTAGACCAGTTGCCCCAAAGATGATTTGCGTCTCCTCCCTGGGATCAAACCGGGGACCTTTTGGTTGTTAGGTCAATGTGTAATGATTCTCTCAGATTGTGGACTGCAATTATTTGCATCCTGCCCAGCAAAGCTTCTACTTTGGGCAATTTCTATAAAATAAATTCTCTTTAGTAATTATTTCTGATTTTTCACCTAAATGGAAACGTTAGATTATAAATGGGATCTGCACTAAGTGGATTTCACCACCCTGAAGCCCATAAAAAAGCATCTAAAAACACAGTGTGTGACTAAAAATGCTTTTTTAGAGTCTATGTGAAAATAAATCCACATTCCTTAGTCCTTTATCTCCATCTTTTTCAGCTTCTGAAAAGACACCAGCCGTGCTGCTCTGTGGAACACCAATCTGTTATTACTGTTTGAGTAAATAACCCTGTAAGCCTGAGAGCCTCTATGATTATATTTATAGAAAAATCACTGTCATTTTGGATGATGAAACATTAAACCTCCAGAGACACGCGAACGCATCTGTGGCACGCGGGCTGCAGGCAGTGGGGTTAGAAGTATGTGTGTTTACGGGTCTGGCCCTGCGTTAAATTTATGTCAGAATAACCATTTTCTATCTGAAAAACATCTGACACTTGAACATCTAAACCATCAGAGAGCGATCAGTTTTGCAGGGCTGCTGGGTTCATATTTTCCAGCAGCAATCCAGCTTAATATTTGCTATACCAAAGCCCAGGTCCAAGCCTACAATTACTGCTGCTCACAACAGTAATGGTAACCTACTGATGCTAAAAAGCCCTTCACTCAAAACAATAAACCAGTCATGTTAGAACTCTACTAATGCAGTTTTAAAAAGTTTTTTTCATAATTTAATGTAAACGTTCATATCTTCTTATCATTACATCATTATCATTACAAATAAAGTGAAATATTTCAAGCTGTCTTTTGTTTAATGATTTTGGATTATAGCTCATGAAAACCAGATATCCTGAAATAACACCTGTTATCATTACTATTATAATTATTATATCTTCTTTAAAACAAATTTCAGCATCAATCCAGTGTGGCATTAAGGTGATGTTTCTCATCTTCCTCTTAACAATAACCAACAACTGGTTCAGGTAAGGGAATGACTTGTATGTAAGTTTATTTATACTGTTCTTTTCCTGATCCTCCAAAGATTAGCTGGCCTAAGACAACAGACAAAGAAGCTCCAGACATGGAAGGTGCCAACTTTGTCACAATTTTTCCCAGTTTTCCCAAAAGCAATAACCCAGTGCTTCAGGTAAATCTACCACCAACTGTGCACTGCTGACCATTTACAGCTGCACCAGGTAGAGGATATCAAATCCTACTTAATGTCATGAGATGAAGGGAGGCCGAGCTAAACTACCATGTTATTATGCCTTGAAGATAGAACTGCAATTTTTCCTCTAACAACTTTAAACAGGTGAAAAACTTGGCAAACCTGTTTGCTTTCTTGGTGAGAATTAGACAAACACATTGATACCACTCTCATATGGATGTTAAGAATAAAGCTCTAATAACCAATTAGCTTAGCGTCAATATAGAGTAAAGCAACTAGCCTTCGTGTCGTCCAAAGTTTATAAAAAATAAAAATAAAAAATCCATTATGGCTGTCCTTTTTTGGTCACTGCTTCTTATAAAGCTAGTTGCAAAAATAAAATCAGATTTGTCTTATGGGGAGTTTGGTGCCAGACTTCTGTATGCAGTGATTAGCTAACTTAAGCTAAGCTACTAGCTGCTAGCTATATAATCAAAAGTTAAATTTTAGATCTTAGCTAGAAAGCAAATTCAAAATTTCAAACTATTACAAAACAATACTTTTTAATAGTTTAATCCTTACTTAAAATGCTCTATTATTATTATTAATAGTAATGTTAAGTGAAGTGTCTGACCTGTACCAACATTTTAAAACTCATGCCCTTCCCTCTTTCAGTGACCAGGTAAACATGTACTTTTAAACACTGTTCAAAATCATATTTAGTTGTAATTCATTAGTAATTAAGCTTTTTTGTCTTATAATTTATAGGTAGATTATACATAAATATTAATGTAAACAGCCGACAATTATATACGCGATACCTAATACAGGATGGGGCCACTGCCATTCTGTCTTTTCTTAAAGGTTAAACATTCCTATTCTAGTTCTAAAGGTTTGTTGGGTTACATAGCATTCAAATGTTTGAAGTACAAACAGACTGAAAATTGCCAGGTGTGTGGATTAAACTTGGAGATTATATGGCTATATGCAGCACACGTTCCTTAATGGCTGGTTTGAACTGTTGCCTGGAAGCTTATCCTTAAAGCGGACCACACAGCAAACAGAGTTTGTGCGTCATTCAGCAGATTTAATGGTCTGTTTTTGGTGATCTGTATATAGGCTTGTGTGCAAGTCTGAGTGACTGAATAATGGTGGGAAGGAACCTTTGACTGATGAGAGACAAGCAGCAACTTTGAAGCTAATAATGCTTGTGTATGTGTAAAGTTATATTCGCTAATGGACTAACACCCACTCTTTCCATTATTTCTTACTCATCTTCCTCTCTCTTCCTGTCCTCTTGCCCTTGCTTTTTACTTATTTCATCATTTTTGCATCTCCCCATCTCCCCACTTGTTCTCCATGTTTCATTTTACAAACCCTCCCCATCTTCAGCTGCACAAAATATTAAGACTGCTTGTGGTATTAGCCAGTTTACATCATTGCATTACACTCTAATCTTTACGGCAAGAGTATGATAATCAAATGTTGTATCAAATAAATACATCTAATCCTTGAAAAACTGCACGAAAGAGAGGTGGAAGTAGAGAAAAAGAACCACATTCCACTGTTCCTACAATCAATACTGTATGCAGCACACAGCAGACAAGCTCGTTCTGTTACATTTTAGCCCACTCTCCTCTCTTCATATTCATCCCTCTTCTCTCTGGCATCATCAGTTATGCAACATCTAACCGAGACACTCACTGCCAGGAAGTGGAGTGATGCTACATGTAGGTGGTAAGTGCCCATGTGGGTGAAACTGTCCATCCACATTGAGCGTCAGACTTGCGAGTTCTACAAACGTTAACAGTGAACATGAGCAGCTCTTCCAGAGCTAAAGATAAGAGAAAACACGGTTCAGAACTGTGATATAACAAAAAGAACAAGCCAGGAGATGCTCCAAAGCGCAGGAACTGAGAGCTAACTGCAGATCTGTTATGACACCATGTAGTTAAATGAATCATTTTAAGGTTTTATATTCAATAAAGTACAAACTTGATTTCATGTTGCGTCGCTGCTTTTAGCCCAGGCCACTGTGACAGACTTTTAATGGGCAATATTTATCCAACATCTTCAAACTCTTGAGCTTTTTCCAAGTCAGCAGAGATACTGTGATCCTCTGTGACCCTGGGGGTCTTTCTCCTAGACGATTATGTTCAGCAAACCTCCTGATCGTTCCCTTAAACTCTAACCTCCTCCTTTAAGCACAAAGGAGAAGCAGCTTTAGTGGCAGATTACTCTGAAGCAGAGCTTGCATGCAGTCTGCCCTTCACTTCCTGGACAATTCATGCAAATGAATATTTATATGTTATAGCAATATTCAAAATGTACATCTATAGCAATATAAATATAATCTTTGCTGGAGGCAAACTCATGTGAGTAACACTTTATAAAGTACAGTATGGTCCACTTTTGTAACCAGTGGATGATTCATTTTCCGTAAACAACATTCATTTAGGCTGAGTTGTTATACAAGACTTACACAGAATTAAGGCAACTATTACTTAAATTATCAACACCCACTCATTACAGGCTTCCTCAGCCACCATAATGACTTGACTGGGATCGATTTAGGCTTTTTTGCGCCAACCTTCTTGAAACTGCAACTATCAATAAGAATCAGGAACTCTCGAAATAGTTAAATCAGTGGTTTTGTTTTGACACAGCATTGCTGACATTTCAGGTATGACTGACTCAGTTCCGCTTTCCATCAGCACTGACATACAGCGCTGTCACAGCTGCACACAGCTTCATCGTAAATATCCAGGTTTCTGCGTGCCCAAATGGTTCTCTTACCATGGTCACTCTCTGTCCCGGACCGCCCCCAGTACCTCCGTCTCCGCTCGGGAGTGTGAGTGTGTCTCTCGATCACTGCAGCTATGAATCGAGTATTGCTGACTGAAAATAAAAGAGAGCAAATGGGTCAAGAAGATGTGCACCTGTGCTGTCAAAAAGTAAGGTTCTACATAAATGTACAAAATGTTCATGATACAATACACTATGTAGCAAAAAGTATTTGCTCATCTGCTTTCACATGCATGTGAACCTCCCATCCCTAATTCATTGGGTTTAATATGATGATGGCCCACCCTTAACAGCTTCAACTCTTCTGGGAAGGCTTTTTACAAGGTTTAGGAATCTTTCTGAGAATTTTGACTATTCTTCCAGAAGCCCATTTGTGAGGTCAGAAAGACAGACGAGAAGGCCTGGCTCAGAGTCTCCCTTTAAATTCAACCCAAAGGTGTTCTGTTGGGTTAAGATCAGGACTCTGTGCAGGCCAGTCAAGTTCTTCCACACCAAACCTGCTCATCCATGTCTTTATGGACCTTGCTTTGTGCACTGGTGCACAGTCATGTGGGCCATCTCCATATTGGGAGCAGAGTTGGGAGCATGAAATTATCCAAAATGTGTTGGCATGTTGAAGCATTAAGAGTTCTTTTCACTAGATAATAATCCCACACCAGACGAAGAAGAGTGATTTGTCACTCCAGAGAACAAATCCTCTGGCAGTCCTGTGGTGGCGTGCTTTATACCATTTCATCTGACACTTTGCATTACGCTTGGTGATGTGAAGCTTGGATGCAGCTCCATCATGGAAGTCCATTCAATGAAGCTCTCTATGAACTAACCTTGAGCTAATCACATGAAGTTTGGAGGTCTGTAGTACCAGACTTTGCAGAAGGTTGGTGACCTCTGTGCACTATGCACCTTAGCATCTGAGGCTCTGTGATTCCACCATTTTGTGGCTGACTGTGGCTGTTGTTCCCAGCTGCTTCCGCTGTGTTATAATACCACTAACAGCTGACTGTGGAATATTTACTAGTGAGGACTGGATTTATCAAACATGTGGCATCCTATCAGTGGCACACTGGAATTCACTGAACTGCTGAGAGCAACCCATTCTTTCACTAATGTTTGTAGAAGCAGTCTGTGTGCCTAGGTGCTTAATTTTATACACCTGTGGCCATGGAAGTGACTGGAACACCTCTATTAGATGATTTGGATGGATGAGTGAATACTTTTGGCAATATAGCGTAGATCAGTACGACATCAGACAACACTCACTGATTCCTCTGTCCTCGTGACTGTCTTCATCCCTCTCATCTCTTTCATTATCAAGGTTGGACATTCTCACCGACATTTCTGAAGCGACGTGGAGAAAAAGAAGAAGAGTAAGAATGATGAAAACAAACACATGTGCATGTGGGAACTGTAGATATTCAGTAGGCATTAGGCTGCACCCCCAAAAGCTGCAGCTTAAATTGCCATGTATATGTGGTTTGGTGAAAGCACTGAGACCTAAGTACACAAAGCTGAGTAACTCTGAATCTATGAGCCAAATGCTCAGACTAATACCCCGTGATAACGTAGCCACACTCTCCACTATTCCAGGTTGTTTACCAAACTTCCAGACTGAAAGTGACTTGGACTGAGGAGCTTTAATGAGGTTGTAATCTTGTTTGATGCTTTTGTCAATATTTCTGTGTAATTACACAAATCATACAGAAGCAGCAGCTGCTGCTGTGCTGATGCTAATGTCAGCTGTTTAGCTCCAGCGGCACTCGCCAGTTGCTGTAGCGCTTGTTAATCACATTCCTTTAAGGCTGTGTTTTTGTCTGTTCTTTTTTTTTTTTTTTTAAAGAAATGACATCATTTAAACTAAAATAAACATAACAAACATTGTAGTTCTTGTAACTTTTTTTCCAGTGTTACAAATACAGGCCAACCAGATGCACTTTCACAGCTCTGAGATTCTCCACAGCTTCACAAAAGGTGTGTGACAAAACAAATATGGGAATTTATGCATTAGTCCTACCCTGCGCAGCTAGCGGAGACATGTGCTGGTGCGAGCGCCTGTGAATCTGGTGTCTGTATGCATACACAGCCAGCACCAGCACCATGATGCATCCCATAATGCCCCCAGCCACTGGACCCACAGGGGCGCTCTTGATCATGTTCAAAGAGGCTACCTCCTCATCTGCAGAAGAGAGAACAGACAGAAGGTTTTCTTTTAAAGAAGTCACAAAGGATTTCAGATGGCTCAAGTAGAGACAATACAACAAGCCAGTATCAAACAGCTCGGGCTCAGATCCTCACTCCTGCTGAGATGCTGGTACATTTTCTCCCTCGCTTCTATTCTCTCGTCAGTGTGAAGTACCACTGAAAAAGCCTTCAACTGCAGGAAGACGGCCAATTCTCTTTCCAAAGAAAATTACCAGGCAACGGAAAAGTTTCAGGGAAAAATATAAATCTAAATAAAACTGTTGTCTTAAGGACCTGAAAGAAATGATTTAACTTTGACTTCTTGTGCTGTTGCTTTTTTCATCACTATGAAGGTGCCCTACAGAGTATTCAATAAAAAGGCCTCATAATGGTTCATAATGGTGGGCTCAATCTACAACTCTAAAACATTTAATAAATATGTTGATGAAGCCAAGGGTCCAAAGAGGACATATATAATAAATTGGAAAAAAAATCTCAATTTCTTTGGGTAAAGAACTCACCCATAAGCCCCAGTCCATCTGCATAGGGACTTTTGGCACCAACAATGCCGCCGAAACACTCCTTCTGCAGGGCACAGTAAGGCTTGTCGAGGTGAGTCTTCCCATCACTGTCCACCATGCACCACTCGCAGTCCAGCACACCGAAACAGTCACTGAGGACGCAGAACGTAGATATCAAGCAGTTGATACATTATATTACAGTTTGGCAATAACATGGAAATAACAGGGACTGACAATAATGAGGTAATAAAGTAATATACACATTAGGCTACCTGATTCTGCAAGCCCTTGTGAATAAGGGAGCAGCTGAAAGTACAGTCGGTACTTGTCTGACTGCGATTCATAAAAAGCATTAATCAGATTCATGAATCTAATATAAGGCTGAAATTTTTTTGCAATAGTGTAGTGCGAGATAAAAAGAAAAAGTAATACTGACGAAAGATACTTCAGTAGCAATGAAGCAAAACTGTTCAGCAATAGTAGAGTAATCGATATGGTAAAACTCAGTGCTTCAGTTGTAATAAGGTTATTTTGGTGCAATAATGTATTTATTTTATATATATAACTATTATTACCTAATAACCTGATAGTAGGTTGATTAGACCGTATTATACAACGCAAAAAAACAAAAGAATCAAACTGGTTACTACCTTCAAAATAAGATTTCTCGAAAGGCAAAATAAACAATTACTATATGACAGCCCTCAAAAGCATTCTTCCGGTTGTTTCCAAGTGAAATAAAAACAAAAGTTACAATTTATTAATTTCATCTGTTATCTGGAAAGTCATTTAATCATGTAAAAACCAGGTGCAATACCCGTTACTACTGCAGTTTTTCCATAATGCTCCAAAACAGATGACGACATAAAGTGTCATTACAAATAATTACACATAAACTGCTCACAATTTAAGGAACACTTAAAAACAAAACAAAAAAAACCACATCAGATCTTACTGGGGGGAAGAAAATTATGCAGCAAGCTGGGCCATTTTGCTAAAATGATACCGCAGCAACTCAAAATGATACTCTGTGGTTCGCCTGACCCTTATGTGCTGGTATTCATGCCTGACAATGTAACCAATTACACCGGTGCAGGGTCTGACAATCTAGGGTTTCATTCTGATACCTAATGGCAGTCAGGGTGTCATTGTCTAGCCTGTAGAGGTCTGTGCGTCCCTCCATGGATATGCCTCCTCAGACCATCACTGACCCACCACCAAACTAGTCATGCTGAACGATGTTACAAGCATCACAACGTTCGCTGCAGTTTTTCTTCTTCACAAGTTGCCAGTGGTGGACCTGCCAATTCATGTTTTCTATGACAAACACCAATCTGGCTCCACAGTGCTGGGCAGTGAGCACAGGGCCTTCCACAGGGTTAAAGGTCTTCCACCTCCCTGTCCAGCTCTCCTGGAGTAACTCCCTGTCCAAGTCAGGAGGTTTCCACCTGTAAAACCATTCCTTCTTTTGGGGGTTGTCTCTTGTTGCCACTCTAGTGAATCTTTTGTCTATTGTATCAACACCAAAACAACTGGAACTTATTAACCCCTCTGCTACTTAAAAGTTTAACTGACTTTACGCTGAACTCTTATTAAAAGTGTTCCTTTAATTTTTTGAGCACTATAAATTGCAACCTAATGTCCACTATTACCATGGTTTTTATTTTCCTTTCAGTTGTTCTGATAGCTCCCCAATTAGACTCCTGCTTGATTGCCTTAGCGATGTTAAGTCATGGATGGCTCTAAACTTTTACAATTTTAATGAACGTAAAACGGAAGCTATTCTGTTTGGCCCGAATCGTTCCTCTGATATCCCTGATGTTGACCTTGCTGCTCTGACCCCTCACCTGAAGAGCTCGATTACCAATCTTGGGTTAAAAATCGACTGCACTTATTTTTGAGGGCCACGTGAATGGGGTGGTGAAATCATCATTTGATCAACTCAGGCGTCTGTCGAAGGTTAAGCCGTTTCTTTCAAGGCGTGATTTGGAGACTGTTATCCACGCTTTTATAACCTCACGCTTGGATTATTGCAACTACCTTTTAATAGGGGTTGGAATGGGCACTCTGACACGCCTGCAACTAGTACAGAATGCTGCAGCACGGTTTTTATCTGGTAGAAGGAAATTTGAGCACACTACTCCGGTCCTGGCCTCCCTGCACTGGCTTCCAATTGAATTTAGGATTCATTTTAAAGTTCTTTTATTGGTTTTTAAATCCTTAAATGGTCTGGCACCTGCATATTTGTCTGATTTGCTGAAGCCCTATGTCCCCACTCGTTCACTCCGGTCAGCTCCGGTCTTCACATTAGGCAATCGACATCAGTGCTGGTTTTTGTCAGGTTTTGTATTGTTTATTGTCATTTATGCTTAGAAATATTTAACCATATATGCTTAGAGGTGTATAATCGATTGTGTAGTGATAGGATGTGTGATCCTTAATAGTCTGCAGAGACGTTGTGTGCATTCCACAGTGCTCTGGCATTAAGACCCACACTCTGGGAGCATGGGAGAGGTCGTACCTTCTCTTATTGTTTTATGGTAGGATAAACGTATCTATATCTGTTTTAGTCTAAGTGCCTTTTCTTTAGATGAACTGCTGGACTTCCAGACCAGCAGGTTTAGGGAAGTCTCACACACACACACACACACACACACACACACACACACACACACAGGCAAGGTACTCTTTGTTTGTATGTAGACGTCATATGTTAATGAACCTATGTATATTCATGTAACCTCAATAAAAGAGCAGTGTTATGGGGGAGCGGACGAGAGCGACTGGGGTCAAGCGAAGGAACGGCGTTTGTCCGGTTCTCTCCCGTGCACGAGAAACATGAAGAACTTTGCCTACTCGTGTCTTGTTTTGCTGTGTAGCAAATTGTCCTTAACGTTTCAGCGAATAGGTTTACACTACAAACCTATCAGTTTTTAAATCCAGATTGAAAATGCATTTTTATTCGCTGGCTTTGGATTCAGTGGTTAACTGACTTGTATTTACTTATATTTTATTGTTTTTGCTATGTTTATTATTTTTATCGTATTTATTATTCTTATTGTGTCTCTTATATTTCTATTGTTCAGCACTTTGGTCACCCTTGTGTGTGTTTTTCTATGTTGTCTATGTTTGGTTTATTCATTTTAGTAACATTTGACCACAATTAATAAGCATATTAGTGATATTATAAAAGCATGTCATTTTAAAATGCTCTTTATTTATTCATCAGCTCTCTATCACTGTGCTGTTACACCTGTCAAAGTGTACCAAATGTGCAAAGTTGGTGTACGTACCTGCTGGTGTATCTCTGGCTACAGCGGGTGTTGATACACTGGGGCAGTGTGTCGTGCAGGCTGGGATCAATCACATTCAGACTGACAGGTTCTTGATGCACCTCACAGCTGGGATTCCTAAGAAAAATACACCAAAAAAAAGACAAATTTTCTTGGTCAAAACACAAATCAATTACATTAACTAGACAACCCGAATCCTACCATTAAATATGATTAAACTGGGGAAAAAAAGATCATAAAAAAATAAAAATCAAAGCACGAGCACACAAAGAAATGTCTTCACCATGTCAATCAGCTCTAAAGAGACACGTCGATGCTGCCAGACAAATACAGAGGGGAAAAAAACTGACAGTGAAAAAAATTTAATTGCACGTCTTCCTGAAATAAAGGAGAAATTGGCATTTTAAACATTGACATGCTGTCAAAGACTGCTGATGGCTGATGAAAGGAGGTGAGTGTAATAAGGGAGAGAAATGTGAGAGGCACTGTGAATGATGGATTGGATGCAGAATGGCTCAAACAGTAAAGGAAAAGACCTGGAACAGACAGAGTGATGCAGCAGGAAAGCAAGAGATATAAAAGTGAGAAACACCCACAAACATTTGCACGGGAAGCTTTCAAAAAGTTTGAAGCGTCACGCGCGCACGTCTGCAAAACACGTTGAGGGAAATATGACAGGAACTCTTAACTTAGAAATGAAGAAAGCAGGTTGCCTTTAAAACACCACATGCAAGCAGGAAGGCTGGAGAAATGAATTTTACAGTCAAGAACCCTTTTGTCCCATTCCTTTAAATCTAAGATCAAAGCAGTGTGATTTTCATCTGGGCTTTTAAAGACCGTTTTGAAGCACTTCTGGCATAAAGGGAACTGAAGGCTATGTCTTACACCAAGCTGCATCACTATTTGACCAAGAAGAAGAACAAAAGAGGCATCATCTGAAAGTTAAGAACCAATAAAAAAAAACAAGTTCGGCCTCAAGAGTGACTGAACTTAATCCTGATAAGATGTGGGAGGATTTTCTCAACTACCTTGCAAATAGTGTGGCATAGCTCCCTCTAGAATGACTAATGCGCTCTCTGGTGGGTATCTCACTGCTCTGCAGTCACTGGGTAGTACAGTATGCAAGCCAAGCATGTTTTCCTAATACGGTCATATAAAGGCATCTTGTGTAAACCATTGACTGTTTTCTATGACATTATTTTCAGATTCTGTAAGCGCTGAGGTCAGCTGTAATTTCTTTCTGCTGTCATTTGTAGCTCATCTTCGGTGATTATAACTTGGGACAGTATTATCGCAGATGTATGATATACCTGCAGTAATGCAAACTCGCCGGCTGCTTCATTACGTAGATCCATTGAACTGCAGTATAACACAACTATCTAATCTGCCAGTCATGTGACAGCAATTCAGTGGATTTAGCCATGTAGTCATGGTCACGATGATGGTCAAACTGAGCATCAGGATGGAGAAGAAAGGTGGTTTAAATGACTTTGAATGCAACATGGTTGTTGGTCCCAGACAGGCTAATCTACCATCTCTCTGTTTACAGAGATGATCCGAAATAAAGAGAATATCCAGCGAGTGGCAGTTCTCTGGGAGAAAAAGTCTTGTTGAGGTCAGAGGAGAATGGCCAGAAGACTTCTTCAAGCTTGTAGGAATGGAACAGTTTACTCAAATAAGGACTTGTTACAACCGAGGTATGCAGAAGAGCATCTCTGAGTTGGGCTACAGCAGCAAAAGACCACACTGAGTGCAGCTCCTGTCAGCTAGGAACAGGAAGCTGGGGATGCAATTCACACATGATCACCAAGATTGGGCAACAGAAGGTTGGAAAAATCTTTGGTGGTCTGAGGAGTCTCCATTTCTGCTGCGACATTTATGCTTGATCCATCCTCCACACCCTATCTGAATATTGTTGCTGACCAAATCACTTTATGACTACAGTCGAAGGATCTTGGAAAACTTGGAAACTACTATAACCTGGATGACTGAGAAGCTTCACAGACATGACTACAGTGTACCAGTCGTCTAATGGCTACTTCTAGCAGGTCAACACAACATGTCACAAAGCTCAAATCATGTTGAACATGACAGTGAGTTTATTGTACACAAATGGCTTCCCAGTCACAAGATTTCAATCTTTCCAAACCCTTTCAGATATGGCCGCACGAGGGATTCACGATTCTGCATCAACCATGTGATACCATCATGTCCAAATGGACCAAAATGTCTGAAAAATATTTCCAGATTTCCAGAATATTTCCAGAACCTTGTTGTGTAGTGGCATGAGCAGTTCTGAAGGCAGAAGGGGTAAAGTGTATGTGCTTTAGACAATGTACCCACCTGTTCTCAGCATTGGTGAGGTTGCCTGTACACTCATTGACCTCCAGAGGGCACTCACAGGGACACTCGCACTCATTCTGCTCCATTCTGAACAGCAAACAGTTAAACAGCAGATCAGTGAGAAACTTGTATTCACAGTTTGATTCAGACTTAATGTTTGCTTAATCTTTAAGCAAATTCCTTGACTGAAAAAGTCACTGTGTGACTCCTGAACCTGTGCAAGCTGCAGCATCACTGCTGCATCAAACTATCAAACTCTGGGTGTTGGATTCGTGCAAAATCAGACCCATTCTTATTTTTCAACAGGAGCATTACTTTATGTTAACAAAGCATTAATGTCTCAGAGAGCTAAACGGTAAAGAGAATTCGGTACTGACCTGTGGCAGTTGAGACACAGCCGGTCTACCGTGCTGCAGGCACAGAACGCCAAGGAGTCGCACGTCTCGTTCACAATGCCGGCAAAGGCGTTGGTGCCGGGGATTCTGGTAAGGCGGTATTTAGAACAATGGCTACCATGGACCAGGTTGGTGAGGTCCCCCTAAAGGAGAAAGAGTTGGAGAGGTCACTCTAACCTCTACATCGCTACACAAATCCATGGAAAATCAATATGCTTTTTAATCTTCTTTAAAAAAAAAAAAAGGTGAGAGAAACTTCAAAACTGCACACACTAAACAGAAACTTTGAAACAGAAAGAGCTGCAGAAGTTTCTAACACCAGCCTCAAAGTGCTTTTTACCCATGTAAGGATGGGCAAGATGAAGACAGAGACTGTTTCATTTCCAACCACACACAGACTCAACAGAGTCACAAATAGCAAACAGAAGTTTGCAACAGCACGTATGACCACGAGATGGCAGTGTTACACTACAAGATTTTTCCATATTGCTATGCGGGGCCCAGAGGAGTGTGTCTGTTTTTGCTACTACAGTATGAATGCTATGAAAGTACACATTCATACCTCTAGTTATGCTACATTTTTATGCGACTCACCACAATGCTGGTGTTGAATTTGTAGAAGCGCTGGACTGTGCGGTCACTGAAGCTGTTGCAGAGGTTTTTCTTGACAAAGTTGGGGTGGTTTAGGATGTCATTGGCCACCAGTGGCTCCTACCAAAGGAAAGAAAATAGATTTCATTAGAATTATGACAATATCATACTCCTAAAGGTTTCTATCCATTCCTATTTCCATGTTAACTTGTGTTTGTGCATTTACCTTGTGTGTGATGTGCTGTTGCTCTGCTGGGGCATGACCTTTGGGGTCAATGAGAGTCGGGTGAGCAACCAGGTACCCTCTGTCCTCCATTATGAAGCACCTAAAATAAAAATGAATAAAACTGGCAGTCAGGATCAACTTAATGAATTCATCAATTTAGTCGGTACTTCGTCAGAACATTGCCATTACTGAGGTTTTCATTCAGAACATTTAATTGCTATTTCTATATTGTATTCCTAGTCTATATAACACAGCTCTGTTCTTCTCCCCACTGTCCCTTGTGTGTTTTTCCAAATCATGCCCTCTTGGTTCCAGGGGCTGATCCTGTTTTTTATGACCCATAAACACCAACAGAGTGAGCATGACAGAAGAAGCAAGAGAAAGTGGAGAAAGACAGAACGAAGAAGTGAGGGTTGGTGGGGGAGGCAGGTGTGGAAGAAGATAGATGAAGAAAAGAACAGACATAAAAGCTGGGGAAAGTATGTAGAACAGAGGCAGGAGCAACACTACAACTCCAGCAGGAATGTTGTGATAATCAGCTTATGTCTTCCTCTGGCTTTCTTTATTCTTCACGCACAGCCGGCGAGTTTAATTCTTGCTCAGCCGAACAGAAATTTAGCTCCCTCACACAGAAACTGACACTGAAAAGAGAAAGGAAAAACTTGCATAGAGAAGAGAAAAGAAGGGAGCCGCACAATCCATCCTCTTTTTACCTGATCTTATTGCCTTTGTCCTGGTTGCAGATGGGCACCAGGTCCAGGAGGACCTTGTAGAAGTAGCGAAGGGTGAAGTCTATACCCATCACTGCAACAGCGTAGCCAGGTGCCATTTGAGAGCTACGAATAGACAAAAATACACAGAGAAAAAAGGCATTTAGTGGGGTTTGAAATTCTGTGGAAAGGGAAAACAAAATCTGGAAAAAGTCCGTCTTCAGGATACTTGGCTTCCTACTAAGGATCCCTACTTTTCTATAGACCTTTTAAACACACAAAACAAGAAAAAAACATAACGCACTGCTTGATCTCCTGAAATCAGTGTTTACTGTAGACTGTATATTATGCTTACTGAGGCGAGAGTACAACAGCACTAATCCGGCCTTATCTCGCACACACTGACGAGGAATGTTTGTGTATGCTAAACACTTGCACGGACTGTGGTAAACAGCTCTTTTACTGCTGCAAGCGGCACTGTGGCTATCGCGGTGATTTGCATTTGAAGCTCACTGAACTTGAAACAAATACTTTGAGTTCAACCACCGCTGCAGCCCTTTGAAGTCTCTAAGCCTAGGCCTGATTCTACAAAATATTCTGCAGTCAGTTCTGTGATAACTGGCCAAAGGAAATGGTGGAACACTCGATATATTATTTGGCTTTTCCTTTTTTTGTACCACCGGAAGTTGGTTGCACTATGCTGACTTGGCTGAGGGCACTCTGAAAGAAAAGACACTTGAAGACAATTGTGACTAAGCCCAGACCATTTGGTTACAGGATGTCATCTCGCTTGGAAAACAACCCTATAGCACAGAATGGTCAATGGGCTCCTTAAGTTTCCCTCAGATTACTTCCTGCCTTCAGAGATAGTGCAGTCTGGCTAAGCTGACTTCTGGGCCGAGAGCCTAGCTGCCCACAATGATTGTTCTGACTCATACCAACAGTGAGTCTGCTCTCCAATATCTAATAAAAAGAGCTGGCAATTTTTACTTGACTTTTGCTCTGGTGCAGTAAAATATAACACATTCTGCGTTTAACCCCCCACCCACCCACACCCCTGAAAAACAAACAAACAAACAAACAAAAAAACCCCAAACATAACCAGTGCTCCCACCTGGAGGCATGGATGGTGTGGCTGATTGTGACAACGTATCCGGCCCCGCCCACATCCAGGTACGGCCCCGTGAAGGTGATGAGGCCAGGGTTAGCCACAGCATGCTGGTACCTACGCAAAACAGCACACAGTCATTGGGATACAACATGAAGTGATTCTTTTGCAGTTCCCAACGATAACTCAACTCAACTGTGGCCATTGAAGGAAATGCTACAGGAAACACTGTTCTTATGGGTTCTAAGGGGAAAAGTCATCAACACAAGATCTGCTGCAGTGATTGTGAGATTCAAATAGCTTCAGAATCCCTAAACTTACATCATCTGGGAGCTGGGAGAGACATTTGCAGTCTTCTTTGGTCTCTCAGTCAGATGCAAGCAAGTACATTTTGTTTTAGGCCTGTTTTTCACTAATGGAGAACCAATTAACATCACTGTTGACAGGAAATGCACCTTTCTAATAGCAAAACCTAATCTTTCAATGTCCAAACTAACTGAATAAAAAACAAAAAAGGTTAAGACACGAAAAGACAATACTCAAGACTTCAAAAAGAAAATCCAAACAAAAAAAACAAAAAACAAGGACATCAACACAGGGAATGTCCATCTTTTATGTACAGTCTGATACATAAATGGCCTGATTTGGGGAAAAGAAAACACTTGACCTTTTTTTTCATAGATCTTACTTTAATGTTTCAATAATGAAAAAAACCCCTAAAATTTTACATTTTGTAAACGTACTAGGCTTATTAATATTGGAAAACATTATCTGACACACACACACACACACACACACACACACACACACACACACACACACACACACACACACACACACAAACTTCTATCTCATACTTCCTTTCTGCTCCCTAAAAACACATGCACACACATGCCTTAAGCTCTTTTCTCCTCCTCTTCACACCCTCCAAAGTAACCCTCACCATTGTCTGCGGGTTGGGTCGAAGGCTTTGTCCATCAGAGATCCTGGGTAAATCCGGAGCACCCCACTGGGCGTTGCTATGTAACGGCGCACAATGTAGCAGTTGAGGCTACTCATTTCCATTAGTGTCATCCACTCATCCGTAACATGACTAGTTGCCATAACCTCGTTCCTGACAGAGGACTATAGAGAGGAAAGTATAAAGGAAGAGAGAGATGGACAGTGAGGGGCAGGCAAGGAGAGGAGGAAAAAGTGCTGGACTGGTGAAAATTTCATTTGGGTTCGTCTTGAATGCAAAGTGAATAAAAACTCTTGGCAATTTGGATTTCAGTCAGCCCATAAGGAAAACAGAACTACAGCTAATTTTAAAGGCACCCTCCTATGATGTGCCTAAACCTGAAAATATTCATCCCATCTCTGCTCAGGAGTGTTAGAATAGTGGTCACAAGGCCAGAACAAAGCTTAGAAAACCACCATTTAGTGATTAATGCAACTTGATTAGGCCTGAAGCCCTGAAAAATCACATCCCACTTTCAGACAAGCTTCTAAGTTTGAAAGGGGTGATGAGGTCACTGGAGGGGGTCTTTAAGACTAGCCTGGGAATCAGCGTTGGGACTGGGGCCTGGGAGTTCAAACTCAAACTCCCCCCAGGACAGGAATGCACACAGAATGCCAAAATCCATGCGGGAGTTTTGTCCCCTGTTTTAAAGATGCAGCACATCGATTTACATGTTTTAGTTATAGTCCCAGTGTAAGAAGCCTGACAATATGTTTAAGAGTGTGCGTACTGGCAGGTATGGCACTTTGTGAATGCGTGTCACTCGACTGCAAGGCTGGCTGTTTGTAACAGTAAATGACCGACTGAGAACCTTCACAGACACAGCGGTAAATGACATTCAGTCCGTCCTTCAGTATGAACTGTCTGTGTGTTCTCAGGCTTTTTGTCCTCAGGTACCTTGAGGCCTGGGTTGGCTATGAGCCTGGTGTTATCACTCAGGTAGGCAGTGTAGTGCTCCACCATACGCTTTGTTTCTGGCTGACTGAGATGCTCATAGGGTGAAGAAAAACTACCAGCTGCCAACATCACAGTTGGGGACTCTGAGAAAGAAACAGAAAGAGGGACAATCAGAGATGATAATCAGTGTTTTTACTTGAATTATCACATTAGTCCAGCTCTGTGCTCTTCCTACCAACGGTGGCAAGCTGTTTAAAGTGCAGACAGGAGCTGGGCTGACCCAACAGGTCCAAACGATGATAGAGCAGCTTGGAGCTGGGAGCTGTGTTCAGGTTTTTCAGCTGCTTCACTGGAATCTCGGGCTGAATGTACACAATGCACAGGATGAACGACGTGTCCTGAACCTAGAGAACAAGCCAAGGAGAGAAGGGAGCTTAACTTTAAATTAAAAAAAAAAAAAAACAGATTAAGGCAACAGTATTCCAAATAATTCTTTTAAAATCATATTTTCAAACTTCCCTAAGCTTTCTCTGGCTTTCAGTCCTAAGCTTCTTCATCCCGCCCAAGAATTAAATTGTCATTGTTCCCAAATATGAAGTTTAAAGCAATGCAGTTTTAATAAGTACTAAATAAATAGGAAATGTGTCTGCTACTACTGTCAGCCTTTAATTAAAATTAATACTAACTGGAAGTGCTTATTTTTGTTAAACTGTGCAACAAGTGCTCGCTAATGTGTTGGTAAGAGTGGGCAAAAAAATGAATGCCTGATTGCACTTAAGATGATCCATTCACTGTTGTTTTTCATGGGGCTGAAAGGAAAATCCGGAGTATTTGATGCTCCAAGCTCCAAACAATGCCACAGACTGCAGAGAGAAGGATGTACTCACTGCACTTTCTCGAATCGGACATAATATCCGACGCTCGTCTTTTGCGGCCTCGTGAGCTGACCAAAGGGAATATGGTGTCACATCTTTAATAGACTGAAGTCTAGCAGTGGTTGAGATTCTGACAGCACCCATATATACCAGCTCTGTTTTCTGTGTTTCCCATCAGTTGCCACTGCCAGAGATTTATGGGCAGCACACAAACAAATGCGCCCGCTTTAGCAACCGGCTCTAAAGGAATCCCACACAAGGCTAAGCCTGCTCTCATGATCCCCTCCCCTCCCTCCCAAATAAATGATGCAGCACACTCAAATGTACAGTAGACAGTTTTCAGAACCACCCAGGAGATTTATGATTCAAATTAGAGCAAACATGAATAATGATACAATCCAAAAAGGGGCCCTCGTGGACATATTATTTGCACAGCAAAAAACAGATTGTTTGGAGGGAAGAGACAAAAATAAATATATTAAAAAAATATTTTCTGTTTTCCTTTTTTCTGCCTCTGGAAAGCTCGTTTAGAGGTTTGGTGAAGACATAAAGGCTGGGAGCATAATTTCTATGCTGCTTTAACACAATGAGAATGATAAAGAGCTTTGGACCGCAACGGGAGAGACGGGGAGAAAGTAAATGAAATCTTCAGTGCACCAACCATAATAATGGCTCATTGGCCCAGAGCACTGACTGACTGTGTAAGCTTCCCTTTTGGGAGGTACAATCATTTTGCCTACACTCACTCTGTCCTACTGCCATTGCTCTGAAAGTACTATCCTCTTGTTCAATGTTGCATTTACATATTTCTTTCCCCTCTGGCAAGGTTCGAATATACACAGAGAGTAAAATGAAAGGGTCTGAAAAATAACAAGACTTCTTCTATATTTGGATGAAATAGCATTTAAACATAAACACGTCTTTTTTTGGGTGTGTGGTTGCAGATGTAAAAGAGTGAGCTGAAGTTTATTGTGGAAACTAAATGTCACCAGTGACCAGGGGGCATTTGTTTAGCGTTTTTTTACCTTATCCTTTGGGGAACCTACCAGTTTCCAGGCATAGCTGACATTGTACGCATCCTTGCTGTTATCCCTGAGACGGTTGGTGTGCCAGGACAGAGAGGAGTTAAGGGGCACTTCAATGATCTGACTGCCCAAAGGGAGACTGCAAAAACAAAAAGCCACATAGTATAGTGCATATCTATCCACCCATGGCTTTGTTTTGTTTTTAAATTCATGCAATTGTCCTTTCTTACCTGAGGATGTTCTGCCGGACGGCAGGGAACCCTGGGATGTTCTCATAATGGATAATATCTGTGTGCAGAGGAGGCTCTGTCATCAGGTAGGGCCGTGTCAGAGAGGGGTGCATGAGGGTGTAGCCTGAGAAATTAAACAACCAGTTTGCAGTTACATTACACAAAAGCACAGACCAACACAGTAAAGCAGGATCTGAATATATAATTAGAAATAAATACTGCAGCGTTAGTAACGATACTGTTATTACTCAGCGTTAAGTCATACTTTTTGCCAAATTAATGTGCAAATCATAGCCTAGATTTTCTTTCCATTTCACAAAACAATGGATGCTTAGACTTTACAGCAGGGATCAAACCAGGGTTGATTCTAAAGATGCGGCCTTCCTGGAAGTAGCTATGTTAATTTCCTTGACTAATAATTTTTATCACAGATGTCGTCAACAACCAATTTTCTCCTGATGAAAACAAGACGACAGCTAAATAAAAACTCATGCACGAGCACAAAAACGATGACGCAATGGACTGACACGGTCTTCAAGGAATAAAATCTAGATGAAAATGTTCTGGAGCGACGAGATCCAATCAGAATTAATTAAGCTGTGTAAAGAGGCAGGACAGGTTTGGATGCGATCCAATCAGAAGTTATCTCTTTCTGCAGCAAGGTCAGACGCACATAATTTAATCAGATGCTGACAAACGGACTGGGTGAAGGGGACACTCCCATGCTCCCAGTTTCTCATGAAAATGTGACAAAATGTGAACGCTTGAGAGAAAGAGAAAAGTCCACATATGGACACATTTTGCATTTGATGTCAAGGAAAATAAGATGCTTTGCAAACCGTGTGGTACAACTTTCACAGGTAAAAACACGTCAAACCTCAACTAGAATTAAAAGAATTTTGATGTCTAAATTATGACTAAACTAAATGACATTTTAGTCAAAAGTTTGCTGTCAACATTAACACTGGTATTTAGCTGTCAATGCATGAGGGAAACATGATTTATAAAAGGCTATTAAATGCCAGGAAGACTGAAGTCCTCGCCTGTGCCCCTGATATTTATAAACCAGTAAAAATGCTACAGTTTGGGATTCCAGGTGAATCTGGAAACTTGTTTCCATTTATAAAGTAAATACACTCTGAATAAATAAATTATGATATCAAGTAAACTATAGTAAGGCCACCTCCTCCGAGGCTTAATAGAGGAACAATCCAAGACTTTAAAGTTAGGAAAGGATCATTTCTGCTGGTTAGGAGAAGGAGACGTCTTTAGTTACTTGTCACACTTTAAAACTTGAAGCACAGCCTTTACCAACATCTTAAATTTCCCTTGTGCAAAATTACAGCATCTAGCCTTGAAAATTGCCCTAGTGGCAAACAGTACTTTGTGGTACTGTGATAAACGGCTCTTAAGAAGCAGTAATCATTCTGGGAGAGACAATAAGCCGTTTTATATGTGCTGGTGCGAAAGGCCTAAAAAAACAAAATCTTGGAGTTTTGTGTTTGTGAGTATTGTATATTTACTGAAAGAGAGTGCAGTGCGTAATTTTAAGATTCACAATTGTGCACTGCGACAACTACAGTGCATACAGTATATACGCACTTCTATTAAATCCATTTTAGAAGCAGACTTGTATACTGGTAAACACATTCTCCCATATGAGAACGTGTAGCAATATTTTAAATGTACTAATCTGTTTTCAGCTCTGTACTCCTGGAGCTTTTTGTCAGCTGCATGTTTACTTTAAACGTATTTACCTAAACTCTAATTGGCAGCAGATGATTTGAATGCCAGCTAATAACTTTAATGGGACTCATTTGTCAGCGTTTACAGAGTTGGAGCACTAATAACCACGGCACAGTAATAACTTGTAATTTGATGGCATATTTATTACAATAACAGACATTTTAGATGAGGGGGGCAAAAAAGAGACTCACTGAAAAGCACTCAATTCCCAGAACTGCCAAAAAGCTAATTATTGCTAGCTAATTAATAGTAATAGTAAGAAATATGCTGAACATGTTCACATGCTTTCCCTCAGCTCTCTCGAATTATTACTCTGCCTACGACTCACTCTTTTTAAGCTCCTGAAGCAAAAAAACAAACAAAAAAACCACACAAAAAACAACACTTAAGCTATTTTTATTTCTAATAAAAGTGCCTCCACACCCACTTCTATAGGTTAAGAGTTTAGGTTAAATTCAGTTGTACTTGGGCATATTCATGTTATTTATTTATTGCCACCAACATATTTAAAACATATTAAAAACAAATTTTTCTAAAGCCTGATTTTTATTCTTCATGTTTTCAGCTTGTCAGGAAGACAAACTCTTCATCAAATATTCCTTGGTGTAAGTAAAAGGTATCACTTCTAATGCCATTTTGCCATCTAGCAAAACGGTGACTGTTAAATGTCATTTCTGTCCAGGCCCACAGAGCACAACCTAGCCATTTCACAGCACCAGTAATTGAGTCAGAACCCCCTCAGCCAAGGCCAAGACAAACCAAGACCGGACATGAGCGCTATTTGTAATTTGGCGTGGCAATCCACTGAGGCATGGTTCGACAAAGTGAAATGCCAAAGGAATGCCAGTGCTACCTACAAGACGCCAGCTAGCCTAATAAAGCGTAATGCCTGTGGAGGAAGCTGAGACACAAAATGAAGTGTAATTCCATTTAGAAGCAAATAAACAACAAAGTGTGCTTATTTAAAAAACTGACTAGTTTCCTGATTGATATTTGCTGTGCAGGCGAGGCCAAGCAAAAGTGGCAATGTGACACTTGGATTTGCTCCGCTGCGTTTAGCACTACCTGGGAAAACTGTTATTACTGCACACGAAGAGAAAACGAGTCGAGAAGAGATTTGAGGCGGACCACAACAAAAAAGTCTGGCTGTAGGTAATCCTGCCGATTCTTCTGCGATCATGAAAAGACACGTGTGTGTGTGTGTGTGTGTGTGTGTGTGTGTGTGAGTGAGTGAGTGAGTGAGTGAGAGAGTGACAGAAAGAGACTGGTTTCTGATGAAAAGGTTTGCACTAAGCTGATTACCACCTCTGTGTGACTCACCTTTGTTGTCAATAAGGAAGGTGTATGACGCGAGCGAGTCTTGATAGTATGTAACATCCTCCAAGATGTACGCCAAGTTCACATCCACCCCAACCACTCCCAGGAGCTGGTTACCAAAATAACACGGCCGGCTCACAGTCATAATAAACCCTGTGGAAAGTACAGGCAACTATGTAAGGTTCACTTCAGGTTTAAGCTTGCCACACTAAGCGCTTTTATGAATGGGTGTAAATAGGTGAATGAGGCGTGTTGTATAAAGCACCTATAAAGTCCTCCAGGAGAGCAGAAAAGCTCTGTATAAGAACCAGTCCACTTATCATTTATATAGTGTGTCAAATCACAGCTGCCTCAAGGCGCTTTATATTGTACTTTATATAGTAAATAACATTAAATAATACAGAGCGTACAATAATACAAGATGATCAACGTCTGTAGAGTTTAGCTAGCTGCTCGGCACTGTATTGGCACACGGCACTGAATTGGATAACAACTTAAACTTAGTTATAGCACTTACAGAAAGACATCTACTGCATTTGCATTTTTTACCCACTGCTTTTTAATCCATTATTGCACATTTAAATATGCCATATGACAGAACAAAATCTAGAGTGTGATTAAAGTGGTGGCTGGACTGTTTTACATTTTGAGAAGTTGAGGCTAATAAAAGATTAAATGTGGTGTTGATGCCGTCAAAAAGGTCTCAACTGACCTAAATGTGAGGATTTCAAAGCTAATCAGGAATTAGAGTAACTCAACATGATGTTACTTCCTCGTGATAAGTATGGTATCACAATGCAGGGATTTTGTAATAATCCGCACAATGCATTTATCTTTTAATTATATTTACTCACTGCACTGTCATATTAATTTTGTTGCAATAGTGTGTGCCCATATAATGACGTGTTCCTTTTTTTGCCTTATTTACTTATTTACCACTACCATGAGGGTTGACAAAGCAATGGCTGCCAGTTGTGGTTCAGCATCAGTTCAGTATGAAGTTTCCTTTGGTGCAGTTCGGGCCACACTACTCACCATCTCCCATCGGGTCGGTGTAGGGTAGGCTGAAGCGAGCCAGGTCAATCATGCGATTGGGCAGATTGATGTAAAAACGCCCCACTGTCGTTTCCAGGTTGCTCAGTTGGTTCAGCACCATCATGCTGCCCTTCACCACCGGCATTACTGAAGCTCCTGCTGACCCAGACGAGCGGTCTCGGTCAGATGTTCGGTCAACGCCGTACTTCAATGAGTTCTGCTCGGCGAGGTCCCTCAGGAAGGCCAGCTCCTTCAGGCCTGTAATTCCCTCTGCAAGAGGAGGGAGCGGTGTAGAATATGAGCGTAAAAAAAAAAAAAAAGAGTAGACTCGATGACGGAATTTGTTTGATTTAATCAAGCAGGGATATTAGGAACAAATCCATAGCAGATGGTTTGGCTACAGGACTGTTGGACAGGGTAATTGTGCAAATCAAAAGAGCAGGGAGTGGTTGAAGCGGAGCTAAAAAGAGTAAATAGTTCTTCACTAAAGAGTGCATGACTCAAATTCCTATTATAAAAAGGCAACCCACTCTTCTTCATGTCCCTACGAGCAACAAGACAATTCCTTGAAGGAGTAGGAGAAGAAGTCACATCCTTTCCACCAAACGGTCAGTTAATTCAAAACAATTTCAAGTTCAATTTTTAGCGCAATGAATCTTCTGGTCATCAGCAATGAGCTTGCGTCATCTGGATCATAACTAACACTGCCATCAAAATTTCAAACTGATTTGCCATCACCAGCGAGCCCCAACTTGTGATCCTGCATCGTGATCTCTATAGCTTTTACCTGTACAGTCCCATGCATCTGCCAAGCCCAGCTGTCATCTGTCAAGCTCAGAGATTGTGACATAAACGAATCCCTCATCGCTTTAAAGAAAATATACAATTGAGACCTTAATGCACACTTCAGACCATCTTTCCAAGCCTCATAAGGTCATTTAGACGAGGACGAATAACTGTGGCTGGCCCTGACAGCTGTGACATGGAACATTTGGCATCTGACAACCTATTGGGAAGGATAGAGCAAGTATCCAATCGCTGAATGGATTACAGCAGAATTCCTTTTTAATGCCAGGGCTCTGCTCCTGTGATCATTACACTGGGCCTGACAAGGGAGCCAATGCAGCCACGGGTGGCAGTTTCAACCAGAGTGGATTTTTTATCCACTTGTATCTGTTCACTTTAACCTGTGAGGGAAAAATGTTTGCAATCCATCATTCTTTTCACCTCCTTTGTTTGGTGTGACTGCTATGACCTGACATTAAACAAGCTTTTTCATTCAATCTGACACAGGCCTGCACGAGAAAAAAAAAATGAAATGGTAGATGTGCACCATATACCAACTTGGAAAATCAATGCTCCTTTATGTTTCTACCACTACCAAGAGTACCTTTAAACAGCCTAATATTAGAAGAAATTGAGTTTACTGCAAGATAATTCTGTGAAATCAACACTAATGTGCAACAGTAATGTCCCCCTCAGTTCCCATTTCTTTATAGCTTGGTTTCTTGTAATAATCCTTTGAAAGTTATCTTGACCAATAGTTCCAGTAGGTTTCCAGGCCAGATTCCCTTGTTTTGTTTTTTTTAAATGCCAAAGATACCACATTTTGACAAGCATAAAATAATACTTTTGAAGAGCAAAGTGACTCCTGACTACAACTCAAGAACTGTCATATCATATGGAAAGCATCTGAATGGGAATGGCTTCATTTTTTTAGTATGACAATGATCCATAACAGCAATAAAAGCATACTGGGATAGAAAAAAAAAAGAAAAAAAAGAATGGAACCAGTAATAGTAATATCAGTAATCAGTCATGGGTTGGCCTCTCCAGACTCCAAAGAGCAATAAATGTCCTTCAAAAAGCCTGGAGAACTTCTCCTGAAGAGTACTTCTCAGGAATAGAACAATAATAAATGATTATATGATGTATTTTCATGTATGTTTGCACGTGTCAATGAACTGGTTTTCACAGCAAAACAAACAAATGAGGGGTGACTCAAGACTTGCATGGTACTGTACTGTGAACTCACTTGTGGGTCTAAAATCAGGTAATGGCTAAAAATATCTCATATCAGTGTATTAGTTGGTTAGTAAAGAAGAAAAAGAAGTGTATTCTCTGTTTTGCATGACTAAGGTTTACTTCCCCTCCCCCCGATCAGAAAATATGGCGAGTGGTTTATTTTTAAATAGTGCAACTGTTAGATAGCATCAACATGTCCAGTGGAGATTCGAAACCATATTCTAGCTGACAAGACAGTGTTTTGGTCAGAGTATCAGACATTGTTTTGGTAACAGAGGTGGACAACAGAGACAAACACAGGAGACTGCTGATCTCCTTGAACAATCAGCACTTCACATTTGGCAGGGGATGCAGGGAATCAGACTCCCACAGCAGGCCTTTCAGCTGTGTGCAGCAGCATCAGCAACAATACAAATGTTTTTTCTGAATATGCAATGCTAATAAACTCAGAGGAGGATAGATTTCTGCATCCTTTTCATCATCTCCCTTTAAAGAGCCAAGGTCCTCTGTCAGTCACACAGAGAGTGAGCAGCACGCTCTTTGAAGTCTCACTCTCTCTGCTCTTAGATGTACCTCATTTCCATTTCTCGATGCAAAAATAATTTGTATTAATGGTGGACTAAAGCAAGCGCAGCAGACACGGGTGTACGTGTGATGCAGAGGGAGACGGGAATTAGGAGGCAGATGGAAGGACAAGGACAAATTTAGAGGAAAAGGAAGCGTACTTACTGCACAGGCAGGCACAAACACAGAAAACAAAAAGCCTTTGAGGTTTTAAAAGCACCTCTCTAACCTTCAGTCCCAGCAGAGCCAAAAGGAATGAAGCACCAGATCAAGAAGTGTAGAGAAAAAAAATACACGTCCAGAGGTACGGTAAATAGAAAAACTGAATTTCATTAACTGTGTCGAATAGTTCCTTATAACAGAAAACCTGACTAAATTAAATGTAAACATTCAGGTGAAAAATAATAAAGTTTTCACCCACCATTCATGAGAGCGTACGTGAGGATCATGACAGAGTTGTTGAGGTGCCGGTTCTCCTGCCGGACCACACTGAGCGTGGCTCTCTTCACCAGCTCCGATGATTCTCGAGACGTGACGCCAGATGACAGGTAAATGATCACCATGTCTGTGGCTGATACACAAACGCACGTTTGCTACTATCAAACTCAGTGATGAAAACATGCTAAATCTACATTAGTGTCTTCTTATCTGAGACTTACTGCTCTGTTTGTTGTGACTGGTGGTGTTTCGAAGCAGCTGGAAGGCCTTCTCGAAGCCAGCTGCATGCTGCGTGGCTCCATCAGACGCCTTGACGTTCGACACAAAGGTGCTCATCTTCCTTTTCGTCTCGCTGGTGGCTGGAGACAGCAGACTTTTGTAACACTGGTCTAGAGAGCAGGAGCGAACGGTCTCTGCCACCGAAAGTACGGAGATCTGGGAAGGAGCAAAAGGGCCATCAAACCAAGAATGATAAGAGATGTAAATACAGATGCCTGATAATGAAGAAAAGCGTCCCCTTTCACAAACCTTGTCATGCTCATCTATGGCATTCAGGATAACAAGCGCTGAGTCCTTGGCGATCTGAAGCTGGGTGTCAGTTATGGAGGCTCCGTGGTCGATCATAACCACAATGTGTTTAGACTGTGGACGCACTGCAGAAACGTACACAGGCCTGCGCAGGTACACACACAGATACACAAACGGGATATGGACAGATATATGTTTTAAATTATAAACATACTCTGTTGCCTAGCAGTTTCATAGTTTTAGAGGAAGTCTGGCACCTTCTTCACTCTATGCTGTCATTACAGAGTTGGTAACACTTTATAATACAGTCTGCAACTGTGACATAACTCCCCTGTAATTAAATGAAATTTCAATGAATTTTATTCAAAATTACAATTTAATGATATTCACCTACAAATAGTTAAAGGTAGATACACAGAAATAATAATACTGTAAGTAAATTTAGGCAGTACATAATTAATTGTAAGTAATGTGTAAGTAATTTTACATAGTGCATAACCTCTGGGTGCTTTACAGGAAAAGATACTGCAAGTAATTTTAAGTACTACGTTACTTTTGGGTAATTTTGCAGAAATGCAATAAGACATCCATCATACACATCACAGAATGAATAGTTTATGAAGATGTTAAAAAAATTAATGCCATAATACAGCCTGCAAGCCAAAATGCACATTGTATTAACATGTGAAATGGGATAATATTTATTTTCCTTCAAAATTAGGATGAAATTGCACAGTACTTGTATCATTTCTGTGTCCTTGCCTGTAAAATACCTAAACTTAGGCAACATTCTATATTACTCATGTACTATATGAAATTACTTATACATTACATACAAATTATGAAAACTAATTATAGTATAATTATTTTTTGTTTCTTGCACACACCTGATTCGTTACCCTCTTACTCTAGTGTACATATTTTTAAGTATTTGTAAGTAAATATAATTAATTTGCAATTTAAAATAAAATGCATCGAAAGTCTATTTAAATATAGGTGACTCACACTGTTAGTTGTGGACCATATTATTCAATTTTCAATTTTGTTATTTATATAGCACCAAATCACAACAACAGTTGCCTCAAAGCACTCTATATTGTAAGGGAAAGACCCTTCGATAATACAAAGCAAACAGAGAAAAGCCCAACAATCATGACCCCCTATGAGCAAGCCCTTTGGCAACAGTGGGAAAGAAAAACTCCCTTTTAACAGGAAGAAACCTCCAGCTGAACCAGGCTCAGGGAGGGGCGGCCATCCTCTGCGAGCGGTTGGAGATGAGGGGATTACACAGTGTTACCCAACCTGCAGCTATATAAAAAAGAATCATCCAAAAGTAAGGATGTTTGGTTAATAATGCTTGATTGTGGTTGGGGTTTGAAGAAATATGACAATATTTTGAAATCCAGCAATATGACCTGTCATCAACCTTCTCAAAACAAAAACACTTCATGTTTTTAAACTCAGTGAATAAGGACTAAGAGTCTAAGTCTCAACAAAACAAAACAGGATTTATTGTTTACATCTTACTTCCCCCCCTCTCCACACACCAACTGAATTTGTTTTGGAAAAGTGAGGCTACAGTTGTCTGACGACCTGCAGCATTTGCTATGGAAAATTGCACCTCTAAAGAACAACTACCACCGTGTGTGGCTGTTGTCGAGTAATGACATGTTTCTTTCAGAAGCAACTCAAGCAACATAGCGTGAAAGCATTGGTTTGGTCTTAAAATACTGCTTACTGCAGCTAAGTTTCCTAAAAAGTTGGGATACTGTGTCAAGTAAAGAAAAGAAAAGAAAAAGAAAGAAAAAAAGAACTAAATGTTTAATTAAAAATAGTACAAACACAGTATATCAAATGTTGAAGATTCGGCTGCATACCGCTCATTGATTTGGTGAGACTTGTCATTTGAGGTATCACTGTATGTGTTATGCTTGTATTATAAGCAGGTGGAGCTGCAGAACGGTGCAGACTGTAGGGGGTCAGTGGCTCTTTGTGTGTGGTCTGCTGGACAAAGCGACACTAACACGAGTGATGTACTCACAAAGCCTCATTCATACTTGAAGCAAGCCAAGCAACGTCATTTCTCCCATGGCTGCACGCCAAACTCACTGACTTGAACAGCAATGGGAGAAATAAACAACAACAACTCAAAAGGAATATTAAAAAGAAAACAGAGGCCAATGCGAAATGCACAAGGGAGCATGAGAGAGATGGCTTTCAGCAATGGGGTGGGGTGGGGGGCGGGGAGAAGGAGAAAAAACCCCCATAACATTGGAGGTGTGAAATTCCAGTAGGCTTTAGTGGTAAAGAGCCACATTCCTACCAATGGCATGTGTGGTCGGGGTGTATGAGGGCAGGATGCCATCAACATGCCCTCTAGGCCACCCCACAGCAACTGGCAGAGGAGGAGGGACGGAAGGCGGGGAGGGGGGTGGAAGAGGGTGAGGAAGATGAAGGCAGGAATGAGCTGCCGAAGCATCACACTTGAACAATCTTTTCCATTATTATGTGTGACATTTGCTGACAAAGTGCAAGTTGTACCTATAATCTTATTTATTTACATTGAAAACAGCTGAAGTACAACAACACGTGTTATAAGCGACAGTGGCTGTTCTATACCTGCTGCGGTGCTCGTAGTTTCCTTTACAGTGGAACTTGTGGGCGGGGAAGACTGTGAAAATGCCCTCCTCCGAGCTGAAGTACTGCCACTTTATACCCGGGTTGGACTTCAGGTTGTCTGCCAACACTGCAATAGGGAGAGAGCGAGTGAGAACAAGGAAAAAGAAAAATACATTACTAAAGCTGAATGGGGCAAATGGGAAAATATGTAGTCAGAAAGTTCAGCATACTTGGAAGCTTTTCTTGTTTGGATTTGGCGTGCAAGTTGTGAGAAACACTACATATTTCAGGAGTGAGACTGCAAGTGAGTGACAAAGCATCTACATGAGAGATCAGCCCTAAAGAAATATGCTACATGATATGTTCATGCATCATTGCAGTGATGTTTTACATTTCAATAACACCTCAACGCCTGATGGCGATGATCATAAAGTGTTGCTGGTCATATTGTCCTGTCCATAGTTCATAAGACTGTATAGCTCTTCCAGGCACTACATTAAAAACTGAGCATTAAAAATACATCTGACCTGATTTGACCTATAGTATCTCGCATGTTTAACACAATGAGACAGACATGTGCAGCTGCTACAACACAGGACAACATATCTAACAATGCCAGCGCTGTACAGGAGGGAGAGTAGACAGGAAATACTCTCCAGAGAACAACCCTGGATAATCTAAACCGCTGTTGCACGCCACTACCTCTCTCTCTCTCTCTCTATTACAGGCCTCATTAGATATATACATAACAGACAGAGAAATTCATAACAGATCAATAGGCAGGCTTGCTTACATCTTAACATATGACAAGGACAAATACATCTGTTTAGGCCTGGCTATACCATACACAACTGTGCCAGCATAAATTAATGAAGAACAATTTCAAATTGTTAAACTACTGGTTAAATTTCTTGTATTTGAACTCTGGCTTTTGTCTGAAATTAGAACTCTACTTATGTGATACAGTCTGCTAAACATAACCAAGAATCCTGGGACCGGTCACGTCAGATGGCTCCGCCCCTCCCTGAGCCTGGTTCTGCCGGAGGTTTCTTCCTGTTAAAAGGGAGTTTTTCCTTGTCACTGTCGCCAAAGTGCTTGCTCATAGGGGGTCATATGATTGTCGGGTTTTTCTCTGTATGTGTTATTGTAGGGTGTACCTTACAATGTAAAGCGCCTTGAGGCGACGGTTGTTGTGATTTGGCGCTGTATAAATAAAACTGATTTGAATTGAATAGAAAAACAGCTAAATTTGCCCCCTTTAGTCACGATTATACTCAATTATACTTACAGGGACAGCTGGAGTCATAATGTTCAAGGAGTCAATCCTGTTATGCTTCTTTTATACTTCTTGGGCACATGTGTACTCGATTCATTGTAATGTAAATTCTCAAAGGACGAGCCCGCGTTGTCAGGCAGACATGTGGACGCCTACAATTCCAATCGCACTCACTGTCGAACAGCAAACATTTATGCCACCCTGACCCAAGCGGAGCCTCACAGGCCTGTAAAGCATAGCTAAGGCTTCAGAGGCACTACTGACCTATTCACCAGCCTACTGTGATAACACTGTGTGAACTGTGATTATATTTTTAATCAGAAGAAATTAATACAAAATACTTTTTTTTTTTTTAAGAACATGCTAAAATTGGCTATTTGCATCATTACTAACCCACAATAATTATAAGGTTTTGGGGGGTGGGGGTGGGGGAAGTAAAAAGATACACATACTATTTTATATTTTATATATTTTATGTGAGCATATAAATAATATTAGCTGTTATTATACGTTAGCGGATATATTGTTAGCAAAATATTTTACTTCCTTAATGTCCTCACCAACCCTGAGAACTCCAGTATTGGACAGACTCTAGAAATAACAGCCAAATACAACCTCTGCAGAGGCCTGAAGCCTATTTGCTTAAAACTAACAGAGTGATTTTTTTTAAACTGGGTCACAAAGTCAACAGTATCTTCACAGAGACCCCATCACAAAGCCAACAACTTCCTTTCCACTGACTGCAACACAAAACGGCCTTTCACAATGAGGCGTGGGGTGGGGGGTGGGATGAAGCTAGTGAGACACAAATAGAAACTTTGGGTCCTTCGCAAGGCAAAAAACAGAGACAGAGAAGAAATAGACCGTAACCATCAAAGTAGGCTTCATTAAAATAATACAATGCAGCTGTTAAAACAGCCTTTGATTGATTAAAATACAGGAATGCAGACCAGCCGTGGTGAATCCAATCAGCCTCAGTGTGCCAAAGGAACTAACAATACTATTATAAATGAACAGTCCTCCTAGTGTACATCTACATTTGGCAGCAGACTGAAGGAAGTAAGTAACACAAATGGCCATTTTGAACAACTACTTTGGTTTTATTAGCCACGCAAGACTACAATCCTTTTTTTCTTTGTAAAGACTTTAGTCTTACTGGAGTGTTTACTTTTTTAGCAAGAAATAAAAAAAAATGATTGTGGTTTTGTTAGCAGCTCTACTTTCTCACCAGCCATTTTGCCATTTCGCTGACTAATTCTTGTTATTTGTAAGATTTTTTCCATTACCTCAAATTGGATTTAAAATTACTTGTTAATTATAGCTACAGTCTTTCCCAGACATGCTAACTACCAGCCATTGCATGTCAGCTGGGTTTCTATGATCCCCAAAATGTGGTTCTTGGCTTGTGATCACATTAAATTAATCACCTGCTAAAGAGAACCTGTTTTGACCTTCTCCAACCTTCCAGATACATTACAAACCACAGTTGTTTTCCCTCCTCTAAGGGTGGGACGGAAAAAAAACCCCAAGCCAAATGTTCAACTAACGCTTAAACAAGTTACAGAAAACAGATAAATCAGAGAGCTGCTGTGAAACTGTCCAAGGGTCAAACATTATAAACTTCAACGCCAGGCTACATTTACTTTGCGAGGAACGTCTTTTTGGAGACATAGCAGGTTTGCCAATCATACATCATCCCTGCCCAGCCACTCCATCCGTCTCTCCGGGCTTCACATAAACAGGAACCACTCAGTTGTGTTGACAGTGGAAGAAGGGTTCTGTATACATCTGTCAGGCTACAGTACTCCATTCTGCCACAAATGTTTAGATCTTCCTATTGAGACAAGCTAAGAAACTGGAACTAAATGAAAGCCATTTCCTCCAATCTTACTACTCTTGACTATCAGCAAATGACCTCACTTACTATGATCCAGATATTACACTTCCAGTGGCACTCTCCAAAGTGTATCCTCATTCTAGCCCCACTTTAATATATTTCTTTTTGAGGAGATTGTAGGAGAACTTTTTAAAATGCTTTCACAGCAGCATTTATTTCCTGTGAATTTCTGTTTTCTTTACTTACTTTTCTACCAAATAACTTTTGTATGTAAGAATGCAAATGTTTGCCTATAGCACACATTAAATGGTCTGTAGCCTGCCAGTTTGAGTCAATGAGGTCTGAGTGCAAAATCAGCTCCAGCTAATCCAGAAGTCAAGTGATTTCACAACTAGTGACTGCTCCTGCTCAGCTTCCTGTGCTTTTCTCAGGCAGCACACTCCCCTTAACCACACAGACACTTTCTCATTATTGTATATACTAGAATGCAAACCATGCAAACTATGGAAAATGTTTAGATTTCTCCTGTTTAGTAAATATTATATGTACTATGTGTTTTGTGTGAAAATTAAAGTATTTCCTAAAGGTGGGAACAATGACATACAACTGCTGCAAGCAGAGGTGGGTAGTAACGAGTTACATTTACTTACGTTTTAGAAGAACATATTGTTTTACCTTCATTGCACCATACTTTTTACTTTTACTTGAGTACATTTGTGAAGAACAAACACTACTTTTACTAAGTTATATTTGACAATATTTGACTTACTACTTTTTAAAAATAATTAATTTCACACATTGGATAATACTACTAATAATGGATCATGCCGCCTGGAGGCTACCTGTAACTCTTTCACCAATCAGACGTAGCCATGCAGTCTCATGACCAGATATAAAAGGCAGGCCGAGCAGCCCAAGCCTTTCAAACTAGTGGACACAGACTGAAGAAACACATCAAGAAATGGCAGAGGCAACTGTCTGCACCAAAACTGAAGAGGATAAACACCCTTGGCCACATATACAAAGCATGTTTCGCTTTAAAGGAGTACAAAAGAACAGCTATATAATGCGATGTCTTCTGTGTGAGCCAAAACAAACAGACATTTCAGCATACAAAAACTCAACATCTAACCTGAGGAAACATGTCGCGGTAAGTTTGGTCTAAATGTCTTTTTAGCTATGCTTAAGTGGTTAACACATGAATTAAATGGCTAAATTTAATGACCTAATTATTTCATTCTGGTGTGTTGCGGTGAGGACACTGGTCCCCGAGGACTGGAGCTTTGCACCCATGGGTTATAGGATCACAGTCTTAGGCCTTGTCCACATTAAAAATTAAATTTTAAAAATTGTGCATATCCAGAATCACTCCCTTTCTCTCCTAGAAAAACATTAGAATAGTAATTAAGCTGGTTTAATATTTTTCTTTTCTCCACAAGTGACTTTTGTCTTGACTCTTTCTTCAAAGAACTACAGTTATTAAGGTGTAGAAGTTTATAAAGATTATAAAGGTTCTAAACATTTTTTGAAGCAGAATCTATTGACTTGCACTGCTTAGCCTTGCATATGTTCTTATTTTTAACTTAAACTGGAATTATTTGTGTGTGTGTGTGTGTGTGTGTGTGTGTGTGTGTGTGTGTGTGTGTGTGTGTGTGTGTGTGGAAACTCACTTAATGTAGGCACGACTTTGGTTTCTCTTCCCTTTCTGTCGTGTTTGGATCAAATCTGACTGATTTACAACTTAAAACACACAAATATTGTGTTTTACATCTGATTGCCTTATGATACCTTCCACACTATGCACTTGAACATATAAAAGTGATGATCACCTCTTTGAATTTTGAGTGTTTTAATGAACATCTGTTAGGACTTCTATTAGCACACGTAGTGTTCCCGTTCAAAAGTGACCAACATAGAAAATGAATGGGAATCCACCCACTGAACTGAATTTGGTGGTGAAAAATGGTTTTTATGCTAGTTGAACTCTCCAGTTTCATTCATCCCCCACCCCTTACTGTAGCACTCCCAGACAAAATTGAGTGGTCTGTTTTAACAGCTCTTAAATTAGCATAACAAACATTTTTCACCACCAAATTCAGTTCAGTGGGTCGTTAGTGGGCCATTCATTAGGTCGTTCAGTGTGTCTTTCATTTGGTCATTCAGTGGGCCGTTCAGTCAATGGCGGTGGGGAGGTGAACACGACAGGAGGGTTAAAAATATGGGAACATTGTTTTTTAAAAAGTGTATAGAAATTGCTTAGTCACATGTAGTTTCATGGTCTATTTTTTCTGCCAACAGAGGGTTCACGCCACCAAAATGAAGATGTATACAGAATTAATGGACCACCACAGAAAACGAAAGTCGTCCTCTTCCACCGAGCCACCTATGAAGAATGCAAAACTTACAGATTCTTTCACTGGCTCTAGGCGGGTAACACAAGCAACGTTTGACAAGCTTCTGCTTACGTTTGTATGTGAAGCCAACCAACCATTTTCTATAGTTGAGACATCGTCCTTCAAGACTATGATGGAAACCTTGCAAACTCAGTGTACAGTAATGACAAGGAAAACATTGTGCTCAAAAATACAAGAAGCTGCGAAGAACATGAAAAGCATAATCATCAAAAAACTGAGCACTGTGAACTATGTTGCTACCGCAACAGACTGCTGGTCTGCCAGACAGCATAGCTACTTGGGAGTGACTTGTCACTGGATAGATGACATCTCTTTTGAAAGGCATTCTGCTGCACTAGCTTGTAGACCTCTTAAAGGTTTGCATACATTTGATGTTCTTGCTGCAGCATTAGAAGAAATCCATTCAGAGTATCACATCAGAGAAAAAGTGACCAGGACGACAGTGGTTCAAATTTCTTGAAGGCCTTTCAATTATATGGTGAGGAGAAAGAGGAAGAAACAACCAAATGGCAGGAGGATGGTGGGTCTATCCTTGATGATGCAGAAGACAGTGAGTTAGAGGTGGAGTGTCAAGATGTCTTTGCTGTTTTGAATGATAACACAGGTCTGGAGTACCAGCTTCCAAGGCACCAAAAGTGTGCGTGTCATCTACTCAATCTTATATCAACAGTTGATGCCACTGCTGCAGAAGCTACCAATAATACATACAAGAGGCTGTCTCAGAAGAAGCTGAGGAGGCTGGAGTCATCTTGCAAAATGTGTAGACCTCTTGTTGATGCGCTGCGGGACGGGATCCAGAAACGTTTTGGAGAAATAATGAAAGACCCTGAGATGACTGCAGCTGCAATACTTCTACCAAGATTCAGAACATCCTGGTCCACAGAGGGAAGCATCTTAAAAGCTGGTATATTTATCCATTAAATTGTGAGCTACTAGATATTGACTTATAATGACTTTCCTTGTTACTGTAACTTGGGATTATAGTGTTAGTTAGAAACAAACATCTCCGGTGTGATAAAAATCTTTCACCAGTAGCTCGGCAGTCTATACAGCACAGTAATGCACAGACCTAACCATACATCTTTCCACAGGTCTGAACTTTATCAGAAATCAACTAGACAGAGCTGGATGAGGCCAGCACAAACAGCAGCCTATCTGACGAAGATGTCTTCTTTGGATCCATGGGGTCAGGAAAGCCAGAAGCAGGGGAGCTGGAGAGGTACCTTTCATGTCCATTCACTGGAGTGGATCTATTGCAGAGCTTTCCTCACATCAAGAAGCTGTCAATCAAAGTCAATACAGCTCTTCCTGCATCTGCAGCCTGTGAGAGACTTTTTAGTCAGGCAGGACTCCTGTTCACTGCCAAACAGTCACAGCAAGAACCTTGAGAGCCAACTGCTGCTGAAGCTTAACCATCATTTCACTGAGGGAAGAAACTATTTATGGGAAAGTGAGCCCTCTTGTATGTACGTCACATCGTGGAAGTTTGTATTTGTCTTTTATAATTGGTTTTAATCTGATTTTAGTGTAGTTTTTATTTGCATCATTTTATTCTGTTTGTATTGCATGTTTTTAGTGTTGTTATATGACATTGTGTTAATCCACTGTGTATATTGAGGTATTTTAGTATACAAAGAACATTTTATAGTTTTGTTAGAATTGCGTTTATCTATTCCTGGTGAATTTTACTGCAGATGTTTGTTTTGTTTCTTGTTTTTAGAATTATTGTTTTATTCCTGCTGTCCACATTGGGGAATAAACTTTTCCTGATTATACCTGTCGCATCTCTGTGCTCTGTGTTTCTGATTCGCTTGCTCCCTCTTTGTATTTAAAAGAACCACCCCTAGTCTGACATTCTTTAGCTTTAGTGTCTACACACATATGTTGAAGTTGCCTCGTTCTAATGTTTTCTGTAGGTACTGGTTAAAAAAGCTTTGTTGTTAAAAACCAATCTGGAAATTAGAATTGTTGTGCCTTATTTTGTTAATGGTTTTACATATATTCTATTTGAAAATACTAAAAATTTGTGCATTTCTTTAAACAAACTAAAAAAAAAACAGACATTACAACCAGTTACTCAGTACTTGAGTAGTCTTTTCCGATCCAATCAGCTTTAGATGGCGACTTTTCACTTTTACTTGAGTATCATACTACATGCCGTAATTAGTGTCATAATTAGTTTAGCTAAAGTCATATGAATGCTGTGTAAGTAGAAGAAAACTGTTATTTGCCAGCTTGTCAAAGATGGCAGATTGCCTCTGGCATGCTAAATATGAGTCAGTATATACAGTGGCACTTAAGTTTAAAGAGAGTTAAAGGTGCTGAAAGAATATCGGTATGTACAAATGTGCATATACTTCAGATTGATGGATGAATTGTTGTCACATAGCATCTTTAACCTAGACAGTGGCTATAACTTCTTAAAAGACAGCCTACAAAAACACAATTCAGACAAAGGGCCGAAAATGGATTACTCCAACTTGTTGGTACTGATATCTCCAAATCCATCCACCATCTTTCCCTTCAATTCAACAGAAAATGGAAGGTAGGAGGAGAGAGAATGGACAAAATACAATAAACTCTCCAATCAGCCCTCACTCCTCCTTCCTCTAACTTCATTTATCATTCTCTCCCTCTCAATTATCCCTTGCTCTCACCCACACGGGCCCTCCCTCCCCTCTGTGGCTGCTTGTTTAGACTGGGCCGAGACAAATGGAAGGGAATGAATACACTGAGAGTGTGGGGGTCAATGAGGGCTGAATGTGGTGGTGGTGGGGGGGAGGGGTAACATGAACTTGTCGTGACTGACTCGTAAGGAAAATAAAACCCTGACGATGGTGACGTGTTATGAATGGCAGTCATTATGAATGGTTTACAGAAAAAGTACCAGGGTGGGATATTTGGGGAGGGAAAAAGCAATTGGGTGAAGGCAGCAATGAGATGACGGAGATGGGTTATATCCATGGTTTGACTCAGATATGTGGCTAAGTAAGTTAAGAAGACCTCAGAAAATTTTTGGGATTTTGCAGCAAACATTAGATTAGAAAATATCAATTTGTAGAGCCAAATCTAGGAAGCTTTGAGTAGTAATAATTATTACTCTCAATTCCGCACGATACTGGCTCCACAGAGTTGTTGCTAACACAGTCGCCTAACAAATAAAAGATCTCTGCTTCAGTTAGGGGAGGAGACCCAAAGCCTTTTGGGGTTGTGTCAGGAAGGACTAGCTACTAGGGCAACCCGTGACTAAGGGGCATTATGTGGACATAATAAATGAATGCATTTTTAATTGTTTTTTTTTTTAAATTGGAAGTTAAATTGATCATTACAACTGGTCAACACAACGTTGGATGGCAATATTTTTAAAATACTTGTAAAAATGTCTCTCACTGATCAGTGAGATTTACCTCTAAGGCCAGCAAAAAATGAAAGTGCAGCTCACTGAATAGCTGTAAGTGATTTTAACAAGTGACTGAGTAAAACTGTAAAGTTAATAGACATCAGGAAACAGGTTCAATATTCTGGAGTCTGTGCATATACTTATTTTCTGGAAATAGAGAGCGCATGCTAGGGAGCAGAACTGGGGAAAACAAAGCAGCAGGAGGAAAGTTGCCTTTGCCTGCCTTTAGTCAATTTTGTCCATTTTATTCTTAATCAAATACAGAAAGACATGCAGTGCAGACACATATGGGAGTTTTATGTGGTAGTATTCTGCAATGTGCTTATGCAATTTGGAACAAGGCAGGGAGAACGCCATAAAACTACTTTCCATCACTTCTAATAGCTACAAGGGGAGTTTCGAGGTTGCGTACAGCATGTGTGCAATTGCATACGATTGCACCCGATTTATGTGAGCTGATGAAAACAAAACTGAGAAGCCTTTTTTCAACAGGATGATAACACATAAAGTGCGAGTACAACTGCAGATGAGAGATCAAAGTCGAACAGAGTACTTTGGACACAGACAGCTTATTATTTTAATCTGACATCAATTATATATTTTTTAAAAACACTGCAGAGGCAAAGAACACACATTCTTAATTTAAAAACTGGGTGCCATGGCAACTGCTGGCAAATGATTGCCTGCTTCAAATAAAGTCAAAAAATGGCTTTTAAAAGTTTGAATGCTTTAAAAGTTGTGTGTGTCTGTGTGTAATTTGTAGAGATGGCACGATACCACTTTTTTATGTCCGATACCGATACCGATATCATAAATTTGGATATCTGCCGATACCGATATGAATCCGATATAGTGTTTTTTAATCAACAAAACTGTTTTTTTTTTAAATATCTTGCTGCATTTTGTATAAGTTCATACTCAAGTTTAAAACAACAACTACACTAAAGCTATTCTGTTATACCTATATGCAAAAAAAAATATTTCATAGTTCAGCAATACTGATCAATCTAATAAACTTAAACCTACACCATCCTCCCTATTCTGGTATTTTAAAGAGTACTTAGCGTAAATATTAAGCAACCTAACTAATAGGGTTCCAACTCCCAGCAACAACAAAAATAAATAAATAAAAAATAGGGAACCACCCCTCACGCTCCACCTCATGATGCTTAATCGACGTAATCAACCTTAATTTGATGCAGTGTGAAAAAAAATGCACAGAAATCAATTATTTTTCAAGAAATATTAAATAGATTCAACATCTTTCTTCAACAAAATTGCAGACTGCACAGATGGTACCTTCCCAAAGTAAAAAGTACTATAGCTTACTAGGGTATATATATTAGACTTAATAGTTACTATATACAGTAATTGACTTCTATTCATTTTACATCAAATTAAAACTTTGGGTGTAAGATTCGGATAATTATTTATTAAAAGCTCGACATTTTAAATGAGAATAAGAAAGAAAAGTATGTCTTTGTGCCCCCTTTTCCCTGTTAATGCCCTATCAGCCCCCCTGGCTAAACTTTGCTAGATCCGCCCTTGCACAGTTACCAGCCGTCAGCTACGTAGAAAAAGATCCTCGAGTAGAAAGTAATAATAAATAAATTCTAACAACAGCTGATCAAGCTTAAACGTGCTGCTGTTGTTCAGCCGCTGGTTTCCTCTTTCTGGTGCAAAGTGGGCCAAAAACAAACCAGAGACACGGACTCGCGACAGAAAAGCCGATCAGCTGATCATTAAGCAGTTTCATGATTGAAGTAGCAGCAAGAAGAGGCAGTCGCTCCATATATCGTTTGGTAAGCTTAACGCAGGAATGCTTTACATTCAGAGATGGACTTACACACTTGCTTTACTTCTCTCGGGATAACTTTGTCGGAGATGAAATGCCGGGTTGCCATCGAAGCTCCACATGCTATCCAGACCACCACAGGTCCTGCATGCCACAGCCGCTCTATCACGTGATGCATACGGCTCCGACGTGCTAACGTTCTGAGGTGAGTTACGGCGTGTTGCAAGTTTTGTGAGGTGCTTTCGTGATATTTAATGGATCGGATTACATTTTTTATTTTTCTCCGATATCCGATCCAGTAATTTAGGTCAGTATCGGACCGATACCGATACGTAATATCGGATCGGTCCACCTCTAGTAATTTGTTAAAGCAGGCCAGCTCATGGACTACCAAATGATAGTTCCCTCATTGGATCTGTATGTACCGTGTGTGTGTGTGTGTGTGTGTGTGTGTGTGTGTGTGTGTGTGTGTGTGTGTCAACAGACCTGAGTTGAGGTCCCGTCCGGGGTTGAAAGCTCGGTTGTTGACGGTGGGGGAAAGTCTGTCACAGCAGATGGTCTTGGAGACATTGATATTGAAGTTTCCATCAAACCTAAATGCACACAAACAGGCAACATTTGAGAATTTATAGAGCGTGTGTCCAACTCATTTGTTGTTGGAGCTGCTCTGGCTTTTCTCTCAGCACAGATTTACAACTGCTCCACCACTTTACTTCCTATAAAACGAAAACCTGCAGATGTGCACACAGAGCTCATCAGACTTTAGAGAATTGCTTGTCGGCCTGCTAAATATTGATATTTACCAAGATCTACATAAATTGCACAATTAATAAAAGATATATGGCATGTGGAGACATAAGATCAATGAACATGAAACGTCAGCTGAAACTAATAGATTATGCTTTCTTATATTTGAGCTACACTACATCACTAACTGAATCATTTGTTGCTCAGACCTCTAAAGCTGAAGTTTCAGCTAGTGAACAATACTTTCCATGGAAAACTGCTTGATTCCCGCTTTTTCCTCTAACAAAGCTAATGCCCAGTTCCCTGAATACATATGAATGTGATTCTAAGAAGGGCCGTCGGCCTAATTGGATGATTCAAAGCATCTGTTAAAGCGCCCCAACGTCTGCTGTTTGTCTCCATGTCAGACGTTTCATTTTTCCCCTCATTCCCCCCCCAGTGTCATTTTGAACAAAACACTACAGTGACCACAGTGAAAATGCAGCTTTTCTGTGGTTGTGGAATACACACTTACCAGCCACTTTGTTAGTTACACCTGTTCAACTGCTTGTTACTGCAAACATCTAATTAGCCAATCACACAGCAGCAACTCAACATGTTTAGGCAAGTAGACATGGTCAAGGCGACTTAATGAAGTCCAAATCAACCATCAGAATGGAGAAGAAAGGTGATTTAAGTAACTACAAAAAAAGACATGGTTGTTGGTGCCAGACCCACTGTCCTGGGTATTTTAGAAACTGCTGATCCACTGGGATTTTCCCCACACTGCCACCCTACGGTTTACAGAGAATAATCTGAATAAGAGAAAAAAATCCAGAGTGTGCCAGTTTGCTGAGCGAAAATGCCATGGTGACATCAGAGTAGAATGGTCAGACTACTTTGAGCTGATAGGAAGCCAAAAGCAAGCTACAACTTAAGCTGCACGCTGAACCTTGAAGCAGATGAGCTACGGCTGCAGAAGACCACACAGATTGCTACTCCTGTCAGCTAAGAACAGGAAACTGACGCTGCAGCTTGCATAAGCTCACAAAAATTGGACAGAAAAGTGTGAAAACATTGCCTGTTCGGATGAGTCTCGCTTTCTACTGTGACATTCAGATGGCAGGGTCAGAATTTGACATAAACCACACAAAAACACGAATCTATGCTGCCAGGCTAATGATAGTGGTCGTGTAATTGTGTGGGGGATATTTTCTTGGCACACTTTGAAGCACTGAGCACCAACTGAGCATCATTTAAACACCACATTCTACCTACATATTGTTCCTGACCGTCAAACCCCTTATGAGCACAGTGTACCCATCATCTGATGGTTACTGCACTTAAACATGCCAAGTCAACATCTTAGTCTGGTTTCTTGAATACATGAGCACCGTTGGGATGTGGCATAAAGGGAGATTCACAATATGGATGTGCAGCCAACAACTCCGCAGCAACTGTGTGATTCTATCGACTCAATATGGATCAAAATCCATGAGGAATGTTTCCAGCATCGTGTGGCATCTGTGTGAAGAAGAAAGGAAGGCAGTTCTGAAAGCAAAAAATGTGTGAATTGGGGGGGGGGGGGGGGGGGTGTCTAACAGTACTAGCCAGGGGTATCTAATAAAATGTCTATGGGAGCACAGTTGGTAAATTAATGTGCATGTACAATGATAAGGTTGGAGCAAAGTAGAGTTTTTACAGCCTGACAGGGTACAACGTTGACTGCTCAAGCAACATGTTTGTTTAAGTCAAATACTACCTAAGATGAAGTAACACTATGCAGAAATTGAGAAATGAACAGGAATCACTTCTTTTCTTTTTTTTGGCAGAGTTAGTTATCGCTATGCATCAGTGCAGTTTAACAAAAACACAAATATGACACAAATGTGAAAATTCAAATGTAAATAGGCTTTAAACATATATATACAATTACAATGGGTGCACGCTAACAAAACAGTAACGACAGTCGAGCCAATTAATACCAGTGTCTGACATTCCGAGTTCAGCTTAAGGTTATGCTCAACATGTGAAGAGATTAAAGTGGAAAAGAATGGTGGGTGGGCTCAGAGAAGAAATGCTGACAATAACCGCCTCCATCATTTACATCAACAAAGCAAACTTCCAAACAAACAGAACCGCAGAAATGTTTGGTCACCGTATTGTTCTCAAGCCCTTGTGACACTTTGTGATACATGTCAACATTTAATGAGGCCACAGATTTGAACTTTCTCCGCCCAAACCAGACCAAGTAGCCGATAAAGAAGGATGCAATTAACCAGGAAATGTAAGCAGATATGTGGGCCAGACCATCTTCAGTATTTATAGTGTCTGCTCCTTATCTTTTTTGAGGGCCTTAAAAAAAAGAAAGCGCTCTAGATGGTGGTGGTGAAAACGGAGCAAGGCTTCGGGGTCTGACTGATCTAACACAGTGGAAAAATGAGTGGGAAAAGGGGAAATTTTGGCAAAATTGTGATAAGAGTGCACTAGTGTTCCCAAAATGCAGATTCTTGACTGTTAGCAATCAGGGATAAGACTGATGTCATCAGTCCAAAAAAGGATAAGCAGCATTCTTTTATCTCAAATCACAATGAGCTTTTAAAAAGCCAATTAAAAATAAAAACTCTTGGAATTCATCATTTCCTACACAGCTGCTTGCTTTTTCTTCCTCATTAGGCCTAGCTCTTTAACAAGTCCCCACTGGAACCTGGTGTGATGCGGCTCTACGACGGCACTGTCCTTGAGCGCACAAAAGCCCAAAAGTATTAAAGATGTCAAAAAATGAAACGTCGCACATGACCTATCAGTTCTTTCTCACCTGTTTCAGCGCCCAGCGACAGCCTAAAATGAGCTACATGTACTGTTCACTCTAAATGCTGGTTTCTGCCATACCCACAAAACGGGGGGTGGGGGGTATGCAGAGTAGCAGGCTGTTCTGCACCGCACCAAGCTTTGGTGCTTTGATCCATGCCTCCAAGTGGACCTTGCCAACCCCCCCACCCTCATCTGGGTTAGCAACATACAACCACACGTGTGCACACATGTAAACACACACTGTGCACACTTTTTGGCTCCCTCTGCTTGCAGACCTGGCACTGGCCGTTGCTGATTGACGGGTCCTGTGATGTACAGGCTGCATTTGAACTCCGCTCATTTAGAGTCCCACAAGGCCAAAGTCATTACTATTCTCCTTCAACGCACTCTGCATAGAAGGGGTGGGCAGAGACGCTCGGCGAAATGTGTGCCAGATAAAAAATACATTTGCAGCTGCTTTGAATTCCACATCAAAAAACATGCGAAAAAGAGAGAGGGAGAGCTGGGAGGAGAGCTCCGAGTCTGATCAGACATCTTAATGAGGGCAGAGAAATCCGTTTTCCAAAAAGGTCGGACACGCACACACATTTTTTATATTTCATATATATTTTAATATGCATGTATACATATACACACACAAAAACCGACAGTGATAATCTATCAAACTATCACCCAATATTGTTACAAGGCCTCTGCACAATCCTTTACATTATTCTTACATTTAATAAGCTTATTAACAAATGCAGAGGTGTGTTCTACAGTTACAAAATCATCAGTAACAATCACCTTTTTTCTTACTGGGGCTGAGTTTGTACCAAAACCAACCCTCCCATTTCCCTCCTTCACAGACTAAAATGGGCAGACTCTTCTAAATAAGGCAGCACCTGCCGTTTTCCAGCCATTTTTAAAATCTATTATATTAAGTTGCCCCCTGCTGCAAGAGCCACGTATATCCGCAAAGCAGGCAGTCCCAAGCCATTCAAAACGCCCAGTGAGAATAATTACCTTGAAGGGGCTTGCTGTTGCGCGAGCCCCAACGTCAAGAGTAATACCACTCCTAATGTGTTTGCAGTCCCTCGGCGGTAGCAGCGGTAAAGCTGGCAACATGCTAGCAGGAGAATTGAGAGCGCTTGAAGACACGTTCGTGTATCTGGCTCTCAATGGCAGCTCTACCGAAACGGATTCAAATGAAATATCAATAGACAGAATTGATTTTGGAGGAAAGTATGGTGTATAGAAACTACTCTACAACAGGGGACACAGCCTGAAGTGAATTTTTGATGCTATGCATTTGCATTGCATAGACTGCACTAAAGCAAGATGTGTCTCTGGTGTCCCCCGTGTATGAAAATGAGTGTGGACAAGTATTACCAACACCTCAAAACACACGTGCCTTTACCAAGAACTTCAAAAATAAAAAAATCCCTAAAGCAATGACAAGAAAAACATGAATCTTTTACTACAAAAACTTTGATTTACTGTAGGGTACTACACTGAACTGTATTAGTCTATACAGCTGTATATGATCAATTCATAATTCGGTACAAAAAACTATGAATGTGGGAGAAATGTTGCTTGCAATAATGCCAAAATAGCAGGTTGCTACTAAGTGTAGGCTTATAAAAAGCAGAGATCACTTTTTCAGTCCAGGGAAATTCTGTGTCCAAATGTGGCCTGTTCAGTAAGTAATAGGGTATGACTCGATGAATCCGTTGCCAGTTTGTAATGATTGTCATGCTCCTCTGCTACGCTGCTCACAAGAGCAACTGCTGAGAAATGTAAGCGCAGGGTTATTGTCAATCAGAGCTACATCAGAATTCACATGTTTACAGTTTGCAGCCACCAAGTGAGTCACATCACATACAGGAAGAACCAAAGAGTGGCAGGGGTAAAAAAATAAATAAAATAAAGTTTCATTTTGCTCATGAATAAGTTAAATACACTCACCAGCTTACAAGCTTATTTTCCAGCGTGTACTGCGGAACAAGTCAGGACAACTGCCAGACTTAGATGTACTAATATTTATCATGTATACAGGGGTGTGTCCCACAGAATACATACGATCAAAATAGGGATGGGCCGAATAACTGGGATACTGGGGTGTTGATTTAGACACACAGAGTTGGATAACTGAATTTGTTGTCAAAGACTTTTCCTTACACTTCACAAGTGCTTCTAGTAAAATCCTCAAAGCCCAAACGCTCTATTCAACATTTAACGGGAGTGTTTTTTAGGCTGACTGCATAGCTGTGCACCTTCACGCATAGTAACTGTTTTTTGTTTGTTTGGTGAAGAGAAAAAAATCTAACCACCACGCCTCTAGTTATTATATGCAGTGATAACAAGGGAAACAGGGTTGTGTCTTTTAGTCATATTAGTTGCCAATTTTCAGTCAACTTGCACGCTAATTGGCTTCAAGGTGGACATGGAAAGCTTTACTAGGCTGTTTGATTTGCTATTGTAAATGAGCTGCTGGCTACAGCTTGGCGCACTACTCCAAAAATGATGTCACATGTGGTCTTTAATAAGCACCAACGTTTAGGAGATTTCACTGCACTACTTTTCAAGTGCTCGGGAATAGCAACACTGACTAAAAACACATTCATATTAGGGATCTAATGGAAAAAGTACTTTAATGATGAAAATATGCACACACACAACACACACAAATTGGGGGGTTCTATTCTAGTTCTTGGATTATTCTTTTGGTTGGGAGACTTGACGAGAAATGTGAGATCTTGGAGAAAAAGAAGAAAATGATTGCATCTAAGTAGTTTGTCCATAACACCTTTTAATGGTTTAAATCAGGTTTGTCAAACATGGGGTCCAGGGGACAGAAATCAGCCAGGCAAAGACTCAAATATGGGCCACTGGACATCTTTGGAAAATGTGAAGGAGTACATAGATTTTAAATTTTAACTGTAGTTTCATGGGTTTTACAGTTTTTATTATCAATAAAGACACAAAACACACACACACGCGTCAGGTTTTCATATCTTATGGGGACATCTAATTGACATGCTTTCCCTAGCCACTTACCCTAACCATCAAAAATGTATGCCTAACCTTAACCCTTAGCATAAGCCTAACCATAACCAATTGTAACCCTGACACTAAAAATACATTTTGAGTCTCAAAAATGTCTTCAAACTCGTGGGGACCGGGATTTTGGTCCCCACAAATATAGTAAACCCCCCACAAAGATATGAAACCCCCCCATTAACCGGGCGGGGTGGTGGAGATAGAAGAAAGTTATGACAGCGGCCCAGCATTTACACCTGTTAGGGTCACTTAAACAACCCCCTCCTCCTAACCTGCCTGGTGTTTAGCCCTCTCCTTCTCTAACGTGCAAAGAGATATTATGATCTCAGTGAAACCACGAGACTACAAGATAAGCTTGATGTCATGTCCCAGTAGCTGATCACCGGCGCAATGTATCCTCTTGAACTGAACTGTAAATCTGCCGACAGCTCGGATAGTGAGAATTCTCCTTCAGAAAGAGGAGCTCGGTATTAACACCATGCTACCATTGATCCGTATGTTTAATTTATGAGTGCAGGTATTAGAAATTCTGCAGGATCCCCACCCAGCCCCACATGATACGACTACACAGTGTAAAGCTATCCTGCGGAGTGGCCTTAAGAAAGACTTTTGGCATCGTTTTCAGCAATTCTGCAACACAAGAAAAATAAATAATAAATAAATATTAAATAGTAGTGATTCTGCCCTCCAATTTAGACACAATCAGTTGCATATGCCAGTAGAATTAAATATTAAGTCATCATTAATGAAAATGGAGCACCCTCAGCGTTGAAGGTAACAATAGCCTTCATAAAACAGCACCATGAGGGTTACGGAGAAAACTGTCTCCTCTAGAAATTAAATTTGTTACAATCTTTGTTTCCATCAAGTGTCATCATCACCTCAGAGTTTTACTTCTCCGAATACTTTGGTGTATACCAAAAAGTGCCAGCTTTGTGTTGTTATACTACAGGCGCTGCGTAAGCTCTGCTCACTGATGTTTGACACACTGCTGTGATGTGGGCATGCCTGAAGGCAGCAGCAGTCTTTAGGGACACACTGCCAATTTTTTATTTATTTATTTTTCATTGTTTTACCTCATAAAAGTACGTTTGAGGATCACATCCGTGGCATTTTCTTTGAACGGCTCACTTGCAGCTCATCTTTTCAAGGACTACTGGTGAAATGACACCATTAAGTGCCATGCATGAGATGCTCCCGTGCACACTTCTCACTTTTACATCTGCATAGCAGTGAAACTGTTGAAATGAGCACCTGGAGATTGGATGTTAAAAATACAAACATACAGGGGCTCATGCGCACCATTCCAAACAAGCAACATACATTTGCTATTTTCAGGCCGGGCTCGTCGCTGAGACCCAGCGGTGATTAAAGCATACCACTGGCTGCTAAGCGCTGCCCTTGGTGGCCTCCCTCCGCAAAACGATAGCCTGCCAGCCTGATGACTAGCAGACACCCTGTGAACCACCTGATCCCCCACTACTAAACTGGCTGACCTGACTGGAACCCCGAGAAGCAGCTGATGCCCAAGACTAGTGAAGGACACACTGAACTGGACCAATTCTGGGCTAACTCCTCTCCACACATATTCCACAATGTATTTTTGGCAGCAATACGTGTTTTTTGTGTGTTTTGTTTTGTTTGTTCTTTTACATTCAAGATAAACAAGTTTGAGAGTTTGGGAAGTACATTTATCTGTGGCAACGTAACGCAAACAGGACGGTCAGGAATAACAGGAAACTCCTAGCCTGGATTTCTCAACATAAAGGAATCACACGAAGGGTACCTTTAAGGAGTAAAAACGGCTTCACTCTGCTCATCCAAGAGGCTTCATCAGTTCTAAAAACAAAAGCTGGAGAGCTCCAGGTATTTAACCCCTATTCGGTATCGTTCCCTTTGGAGGTGGTCGTTGACCCACTTGTAGGTCATGTGTGTCGTCACATGAGCCAAGGTGTGAAAAAAGGTGTGGGTCATTATCATGTTATCAACTCAGGTCACCCTAGGCAAGTTGTGACAGGGGTTTGACGTGCCTGGGAAAGGATATAAAACTGCACTGTAGGCGGCTGAAATACCCAGGTTTAGAGGAAGTAGATGTTTTTGTCAAGAAACGGTTACACCAAAAACTTTGAAGTGAAACTGCACAGTGTTGCTTTTTCCTCCCAGTTTGCGCTTGTATCAGATACGACATGTTATGCTGCATAAAAAGAGCCAGTCTAGGCCGTGGCCATTTCCAGCGTTGAGCTATTTGCCTGCAGGCTTTTGCCGTAACGCTCAATATATCAGGAAATGCACAACATTGTATCGCAGAGACTTCAGTGAGAAGATTGTTAGATCCACGAGCGAGCACCCAGTTAGGTTAGATAAGCATAAAGTCTGTAAACAGACATAAGCAGCTATCTGCTACTGGTATGACTGAAGCCTATTAAAGTACACATACGCTGTTTGTTGAGCAAGTACACAAAGGGAATTGTAGACGAGCCGCAGTTTCGCTGGAGGTCATAAGCCAAGACGCTTTTCCTCGCAACCAAGCAGAGAAACCAGATTTCCCCAAACCTCTTAATTCTTTCTAGAAGTTTTTAAAGAAAACTTTCATCAGCGAATAATTATTTTCCCCGCATTCAACAAACAGAGCACCCGCTATCTTTTAGAAGATAAGGCATAAGCCGTTTTAGATATTTTATTAAACTGCGAGCGCTCAAATATATGAAAGCAAAACAGCTCTCTGCTTCCCCCCCCCTCCCCCGAGGAAGAGGCTTTGAAGTTAGGGATCCATCAGATTCGGCTTCAGTTTGGTATGTCCACAACCAACACCACAACCCCCCCTTGCGAACTCCCGCTGCATCATTCTATTATTCTCGTCCAGGTCTTGCATAATAATTTTTCCTCAGCATTTTTTCTTTCCTGTGTCCACAGTTTTAGAGCTGCATTTTAAGCACGCATAATGGGCTGATAATGCAGCACATTTGCGTGAACGACGGTTACATGTAAGTACAACATGTTACACACATGTTTCATCCTGAATTCAGCTACAGGTGGCAAATGGCCCTGAGCCAGGTACAACCCGCCTCCCCTCCCTCTGCATCACAGGTGGACAGACAGGTGACCTTGCAGTCTGTGGAGTCTGCGGTGCAAAGACTTCAGAGAGCAGTAACCTGTAGCGTCGGCTGATAAAGGGGAGGGAGGCGGACAAAAATGGAGAAAGGAGGGCGGACGGGAAGAGACAGCTGCTGCTCTGTAGATTAGAACTGAAAGCGGCACTTTCTCCCTTTTTCTCCGAGCTCGGCTTTGAACAGTGTTTTCCCCCTGCTCGAGCCGATGATTGGCCAAAAATCTGATTCTACTGTACGCTGGGCCAATTTGAACCCGTCTCAGTATAGGACTTAACTCTGACAGATTTAATCCAAAGCTCAGCTTTAAATATATATGTAGGCATTTTCCCCCAAAAACTTCTCTTATTTGTGCTATATATATTATATTAACCCAGTAGAGCCCGACTGGATTTTTTTGGTCATTACTGCTGTTATCATCAAAGCGATTTAAAAAAACAAAAAAAAAAAACAAGCAAAAATTGAAATTGCCATTCAACCTCCACGTTTTTTTCTATAGATAACTCCATGCCGTCCTTGGCTCCAGGTCCCATAAAACTTGTAGTTGGGGTGCAGTGCAGAAGAGGTAAAACCAACCTTTTAATTTGTTCCATCTTATGGTTAGAGTTTTAAAAAGCTCCCATGTAATCAGAGCATGACGCTAGCTCAAGGCAGCAAATGATGCGATTTAAATACGGCTATAACTAATCCAAGGATGATCAAAACAAGGGAGAAATGGGGATTTGTGTGTAGCTGGCCCATAAAACAATGCATAGAGAGCTTGAGTGCAGGTGCTAACAGTGGGAGGTGAGTTTACAGGCACAGAGTGAACCCTCCTGCAGAGACTTTGGTGTGCGTGTTACGAGAGACACACAAAGGAAACGAGGAAAAGTGGTAAAGTGATTGTAAAGAGAAAGCTACTCACTCCATCATTGATGCTGGTATGGCGCAGCAGTCCTGTATGGCAGTAAGCGGAGAGGTGAGGTGGGCGGTGTACGAGGCTTCCACCACCTGCTTGTTCCTGTTCACCACATCCAGGTATCTGTTAAACTTCTCCCGAATCTTCTTGGCCAGCTGCACAAAGGAAAAATGAAAACTGTGTCAATAAGACAAAAACTAATGGTGACACATAAATAACCCCCGCCCCATTCCCACATGCCTAATCCAACAGACAACTTTGCATTTAAAACTACCAGCTACTTGGTCTGCGTGATTCCAAGTGGCAGTGCAAGGAGAGGCGAATTCATATTAACAGCACGTTTGTGTGGCTCAAGTTTCCCACTTAGATCTAAATCAGGGGCCAAATATGGCGCCAAAGACGGGAATGTAGTTCAGGAGTATGGTGGGATCCCATTTGCTAAAAATTCAGTCACACATTTCCTCCCCCTGGGATTACAACCCACAGATGTGAGACAATGACATAAGTTTTGATAGCACTCTTTTTGCTGATAGTTGAAAGAATTCCTTATTTAAAAAGAGCTGCTCCACAAGGTAGAACCACATGTTTGATTAGGGAGACTTTTTACACCAGGCGCCCTTCCTGATCCCCAAAGGGGATCTTTGGCTTGTGTAAACCACTACATTTTTGTTGATAGTACGAAACATGATTAATGGTGCTAGTTCTCGGATCGCACACATTTGTTTCTTATAACCACTTCACTTTGCAACAACAGAGTGAAAATTGATTGGTCAGAAAAGCTATTCATCAGCCTGATAACAACAATTCACCATTGCAGCAAATGTGTGGTTTCATACTGCAATGCAAAAGTGTACTTCAAACAGTTTGTACACCTGTGAACGTTTACCTGAAATTGTTCACATTCTCAAGTGAAACAGTCAAACAGAACTTTGCAGTCAATAACACAGATTGCGGAGCTTTTACAAAGACACAAATACAAGCATACACGCAATGCCTTTTAATATTTTAAATAGTTTATCCGTGTTTAACAGTTTGTGGGAGGTCCAAACAGTTTACTTCCATGTGTGTTTACTTCCATGACTGATTGACTATTTCCTTTTCCCCCTGCAGTGGCATATGCAAGTAAATGCTGCTAATCAAAAGGAGCCATGAGTTTTTGTGGCTTCTTTCTCACTGAATCTTGTTATCTTTTCTCTCTCTTTGTCTTTTTGCTGCTTTGTCCTTAAAGAAGTTTGTTTGACAATCACCTCAGCTTTCCTCTCAGCCTTCTTTTAATATAAATGGATAATGTCTATGTTTGGCGCTCCTACAATTTATATATATAAAAATAAAAGAAACATCAGAAAAAGGACTGTTCTAAGGCACAAGAAAAGTACTACAAACAATGTCACCCATGTCCTCAGCTTGACACAGCTCATTTGCTTCATTCAGCCCTATTTTTACGAAACTCCAAATATGTCGGTTGGGGGTGTGGCTGTACGCTGTTGTATAAACGTGTAAACAGGGAATGACACCTCCAAGAATCCTGACATAAAGTGAGCCCCTAAATACACATGCGCGCAGACGTACACAACTTAATATTCATAAAAGGAAGCTGAGTGATATCAAAGCAGCACAGATCTGGACCTGCTTAAGTAGATCCCTCTCTGCCGTCCTTTAATGCTTCCGTAACACTTGGAGCAAACAGTGGTTGGAGACTTCGGTACAATCAGAAATATTATGGCGTATACAATCAACTTGTTGCATGTGAAGACTCTGACCAGCCCTGCAACTGCTCTCAGAAGTGACTTTGGAAGTCAGTCTGCTATACGTTTGCAACTTAATGGGGTGAAGTGCTTTGTGATAATAGGGTGGTTTACTGTGACAAATAGGGAAAAGCGTAAATCTGTTGCCAAATACTGACATAGTTGCTACAAGACAGTGACTGCAATATGAGTGCTTAACAACCTTACTGTAACATATATAAAACAATAGTATAGAAAAATATAACCACAAGGAGTTGAGGACCCATTGAGTCGAGTCACCTATTGTAGAGAGAAGTGTTGCAATTGAATTTGTGCAGACCTACTGCAGAGTGTTGGAAATCTCTCTCTTCTTGTAAATTTGAGTAGACGGCAATTATTTGTAAACCTTAACCAAACACAAATGTTTGGAGACGGGTTGCCAACCGCCAGCCAAACTGTTTGTGAACAAAAGTGCTCACTGAGAGGTTGAGGTTGTTGCCTGGTAAACCTTTGGGTGACTAGTTGGTTGTTACAGCTATTTGCAATTGATCACCGAATTTAATTTTTCTCTCCTAGTCACAAGGGGATTGCCATCCTACTTTTACTTTACTGTGACTGAGCCACAAGACAGCTTTCTTCTGATTGGCTGCTCCTGATTAACGAAAGGTTTGAATGTCAGGTTTGTGCTCTCTTAGCCAAGGCTCTGTGTCTTAGATGACACATTCAGGATATCCCCTTCCTTCAGCATCATATGGACCCAAGAAACTGAAAATGAGGAATTAGATTGGTCTTAAACCTGAGCTTTTGGCTCACAGAAATTGCTTGCACATACTCTGACATTATTTTTTGGAAAGTTTCACCAGGTTCAACATCCACACCTACCAGTGCACTAGAAATGCTGTAAAAACAATAACAAAGCACAATAGTTCCTCTTTAATAACATGATTCCAAATTATCCTATGCCAAATTATGACCACCAGCATCATAAGACTATCAGTTCACCTTGGCCTGGGACTAAAAGCCGCAGTTACTGTTTATAAATGTACAATCATTCAAATTCAGCCAATCAGAATAGGGAAAAAGGTTTATGGACGATCTGAAGGGGGAGTGAGGAAAAGAAAAAGGCTTGTTAACAGGGCAATTTATAACAGATTACATACATGTCTTGCCTCACATTAGTTAGATGGAAGTTCCAAACAATTCCCCATCTTTTCAAGGTTTTTTTTTTTTTTTTGGGGGCAAACAAAAGCAAGAATAGGAGTGACTGGTGAAGAGCTGCTGGTGTGCTGGTTATTAATGTCCCCCAGGAGGCTGCTACAGAGCTGGTTATTAGTTTCCCCAAAGAGCTGGATCCCTGTTTTGAAAGAGCACTGTGATTTGTGTGCTCAACCAGAGCCTAGTCCTTCAAAGAAAAAGTATAATGTATGCTTGTTCAGGGGGGCAGCATGAAGGGCTCCAGTAAACACAGCTGAATTAGCTGTTGTTGCTGCCTTTGTCTGGAAACCCCATGTTTCTCCTCTGCTTCTCAGTTTCTGTGCATTGGTTTAAAAGTAAATTATACCCTAAAACAGAATTCCAACTGACTGGAAATTTGTGGGGATCTTTATATGCATATTTCAAAAACATTTAATATGGTAAAACATTTGATTTTGATTGTGCAAAGTTGTCAGCATAAGGAGATGGGAGAGAGAAAAAAAAAAACGTGCTACGTAAAATGTGTTGCAATAAAATGCATGCATGTTGCAGTTGTTCTTTACCACAAATACTTGCATGCAGCTGCCACAAGCTCCTACGTTTCACTCTAGTTGCACACCTGTTGTATTTTTAGGTGGATTTTCTTAAATTATGCAAGATGTGATTAGTGGAAGTGGAGTGCGTTTGAGTTCTTAAATCCCCATCATTCTGCTATGGTTTAATCGAATTCTTTCATCAATGGCTTGCTGCACAAAGGCCGAGCATGGGATAAATAAGGATCATTTTTAACAGTTTTGGAGAATGCCATGCAAAGTTATAAATAAAAATAATTTTACAATTACTTTCAAATCTTTTGGCTTGTCAAAAGATTTCCTTCAAAATATGAGCTTTTTAAATCTTAAAAGCTTAACATTTTAAATTATGGTGATATACTGGTGCAAAATTGATATCAAAAAGAAAAAAGTCTAACTGTCCAAAACCTTATAGATCGAACTAATCCACAAGTGGCATCTAATTATTTTAGAGAAAATAAAGATAAAATAAAGTAACAAAATCTTCAGATAATGTATAGTTTTCTATTATATGTAAATTTTAAGAATGAAAAACAAATCAGTAAATACTTTCCAAAGTCACTTTGAGTCACCTCAGCCTTGTTAAAAACAGAAAAAGGCTTATTCCCCACAGTACGTGGATCCCTTTGTTCCCGTAATTACAGCTGCCTGAAAAATGGCTGAGATTGAATCCAGGAAAAGGGAAATACACCACGACCCACTGACCGCTTGTATGCCTAATCAGCTGGCCGCTATTCCAAGGGTTTTAGGAGGGGCCTGAGGCACAGCCCGCAATTATTGACCTTCCACCGCAAGGAACACGAACACCAGCGTGACCACTCATACAGGGGCAAGAATTTAAATGCACACATGGACACACTCACAGTGAAAATCAGTTGAAGTGAACTTTGCAAGAAAAGGAAAAATAGGCCAGTGTTCCGCTAAGAAGTGTTTCCATAGCTGGAGGAGGGAAAGTCACTCAGAAACCAAAGCTCGAGTTTTAACAGAGCGACTTAAAAGAAACCAGAACCTTCTAGCTGTGCAAGTTTAAGCTCATGTTACAGTCTGCCCGGTGCAGCCAAAACCAACATGTGCTCTGCAGATTAACCACTCTCCCCAAAACATACAACTCCTCTCTCCCATCTCTGACCCATCCAACCAGCATATGGAGGGTTTGCAGCACCCAGTGGGGCTGGTTGCGCCACAAAAGCAGACTGAGTGGAACGGATGTTCGTTGAAGTCTCGTGTTGGACCTAATGAGGTTTGCCAGTCAGCCTTCAACCACAGTCGCTGGCAGCGGCATTTGTGGCAAACCAAAACTTACTTCGGAATGTTGGGGTAAAGGACTTGGTAAAAGCGGGATGCAGGTCTATTCTGCAAACCTCAGCCATTATATAGAAAGTTAACAGTGCATGGGTCGCCTCTGCTTGGATAAACGAACCTCTCATAAAGGACTTGTTGCTTATAATGAGGGTGAGAAGTTTTCCAAGGCTATTAGAGTGCTGACTCGTTCCTTCTGGACATAATGATGTAGGTATTCAGCATGACTGGAGAAAGTACATTTTAATGTGTGGTTAACAGGTCGATTGTAAAAACGTTAAAGTCGCAGCACGTTTCAGAGATGAAGTACAAAACATTTGACGGCTCAAATCTGTTAACGTGGCGGCGTAGGTGTGGTTCAGTTTTATGCTAATGTTCCGCTCAGCTTCACTCATACATTTCCATAACACTAAAACCAGCCACACACAACATGTGCAATAATATGTACTAATATGCACTGCAATAGCCCTGCCATAATCTGGACTTTAGCATAGACTGAGATGCCGTGTGACAGATCACCTGTCTTAGAGAAGTACACAATGTTAGGGTTGTTAGAACCTGACCGATCTTGTCTGGGATAAATTACATTGAAAAAGGTCATGGATGGGTTTTGCTGCTGATTCATCAGACTAAAGAGAAGCTTTGAGGCTTCTGCCAGATTAGGTTAGGCATAGTGAGACTGTGAAACAGAAACTGAAAGGGAAGATTTACATTTTTTAAAAAATCTTATTGACATTTAAGGCATTCTCCAAAACAATCATCTTTTAGTAAGCTGGGCACAACTAAAGATATTGAAGATGTGCATTACAGTCATAGTAAACTTGCCCTGATGACTTTTAAAGAACAATCACCAACACAGTTAGCGTGAAATTAACCAATAGGGTTGCACATTAGGAACGGGTTCACAACAGTATTGCAGACTATAACTATGTACTATAAATACCATCTGATGTCAAGCTAAAGTTGTTTACATTTATCCTTATATGCCAACAGAAACCCAATCTAACTTTTCTTCTCAGTGTAGGACTATAGTGGCAAGCCAATAAAATGTTAGCAGTTCGCACCTGAAATGAGGGAATAATCCAAACCTAATTTCTCGACTTGAACAGAACCATTTTTAGCTGTCCTTTTACTTTCATTTCTTAAATGTCACATCGCGAAAAGGGCTCTGCCTGGGCTGAGTGACAGCTCCAATGCGTTCCCGAAGCCAGAGTGGCTCACTGAACGGCAATAACATTGGAAAATGTAGTGTGCACACACACTACCCATTTGAGTTCAGATATGCAGATTTAAGGTCATGAATATAGGATAAAGTACTGATCACATACTTTAAGGGATCTGGTACAATTTCATTTTTCTCATTTTCAGAAAATCCAACAGACTTTTGAGCCTTTACTTACTTAAGCCAACAGCTACAATCTGAATCATGATCACAAAAAAACTGATTAAAGAAATTGAGGAAAACAGAAAAGGCTATGAGACACCCCACCTCAAACTTCTGCTGGTCCCCTTTTGACTGCCAAAAAGCCCTGACCTGTCGAGGCATGGACTCCACTACACGTCTGAAGGTGTACTGTGGTATCTAGCAACAGCTCCTCCCTTGTGTTGTCCTCGGGTCAAAAATGACCCGTAGGTGTATGGCAAACAAGTGTATGGGAATCCCGAGGATATTACAAGGGTTAAGACCTGCAAGTTATAGGGCGGGACCTCCCTGGATCTGAATTGTCTACCCAGCACATCCAACAGATGCTCGCCAGGTGTTCCCCAGGTAAGCAAGACACACATCACAGCCATCCACATTATGTTTAAAAGAAAAAGTGACCCATTATTGCAGGCCACCTGATGCTCATATGCACGTTGTTGGCACTTTATGCAGTGGACAAGGATCAGCATGGGCTGATGGGCAGCTCACGACCCTGTCGCTGGTACACTACTGTTCCTTTCTCGGATCTCTTTTGATAGTGGTTCAGGGGGTTGGGAAGCTCATCTGTAACCGGAAGGTCGCCGGTTCGATCCCCGGGTTCTCTGTCCTGGTTGTTGTGTCCTTGGGCAAGACACTTTACCCTACCGCCTACTGGTGATGGCCAGAGGGGCCGATGGCACAATATGGCAGCCTCGCTTCTGTCAGTCTGCCCCAGGGCAGCTGTGGCTACAACCGTAGCTGCCTCCACCAGTGTGTGAATATGAGAGTGAATGAATAGTGGTATTGTAAAGCACTTTGGGTGCCTTGAAAAGTGCTAATAAATGCAATCCATTATTATTACTGAGCACTGTTGACCAGGAACACCCCACAAAAGATGCAGGTTTGGAGATGATTGGACACAGTTGTGTAGCCATCACAATTCAGTCGCTGTCAAACTCGCTCAAATTCTTACGCATGCCCATTTTTCCTGCTTTGAGGACTAAATTTGCACTTGCTCCCCAATATGTCCCCCCCACGACCACGTGCCATGATGCAGAGATAATAAGTGTTATTCACTGTGTATTTTGTAGTTTGTATTGTGTGTGCTGTACTTATTAGTATACCACAATGTTTCAGCCCTGACCTCACCACTCACTGCTGTGACGTCATCAAGGGAGGGAAAAGCAAATATGAATGAGATTTTTTTTCCTTAGGGAATCTCACGAATGAGCCCTACAGCATAAACAGCTTCCCTCAGTGAAATTTACAAGCACAGACAATAAGCTAAATATAATATAATATGAACTCGATGGTAGTGGTTAATCTGCTACCTCATCAATGCGTTCTTATTCTATAGTATAACATATTTATAGACATTTTTTTAATTTTAGAGCCACCATTAGACAATGTTACATTTTATAGCAAATTTCAGACAACATAATTTTTATACCACGTTTTATATTAACAACTTTTTGTGTGTGATGGGCATTTTTTCTGTTTTTCTTTTTTTGTTGTTTAAAGAAACACATAAAATAAGCACATAAATAAGCAAACAAACAGAGAATAAACATGTATTCATATAAAACAAACAAGGGACCTCTTTGTTTTACTCAGGTTGCCCTGCTGTATATTAAAAAGTAAGAATGAGAGCTCTCGGGAGGAGAAAAATCGCTTTGGGGTTGTGTGAGGAAGGGCATCCAGCATACATAAAAATCTGCCAAATCAAACACGCAGTACAACCCACTGCTGTGACCCACTGTGAATAAGACCAAAATCAACTTTTTAGGGCAACTAGAAAAATGTGTCATTTCTTTTGTTAAGAAAAAAAAACAAACATTTAGCCTCCTTTTTAGGCAGCATCTGCCACATCTGGCATAGGATAAAACATTAATGGTTGCCAGCATTTTTAATTATTGACAACCACTCTGACAGCATGTGTTCAACATGGAGAACACACTCACAGGAAAGACTGAAAGAAAGCCAGACAGGAAGAGGGAGAACCTGTGTCATCAGAAAGGGACAGACATCTGTGTGCCTGTCTAAATAATACATTTCCAGAGGAGAAACTCGAAGCTGTTAGAGGGGACCCCTTTGCAGCTCCTTGCCTTCTGTCTTTCTTCTTGCTCTCTTCCTCTGTAGATACCATCCTAATTGAGCCCTAGCTTGGCTCGGGGACACGGACACACACAGCTATGCCAGAGCTGTCATCTGGATTAGCTGGGGCCCGACTCAAAAGGGTTTCAGTGAGAATTTTTGCCCACTCTCTTAGCCAGACACAGACATACAGCAGCTACAAATGAGCCCACATTGAGGACCTTTTGTTCTGCGATCGCTTCTTGTTATAGCACACCACACGCAACGCAAGTTGGAAAGCTAAGATTTATTGTTTTTTGTTGGACTTTCTGGAAACACAGAGGTTGGAATTGTTCAACTGAAATTAGCGAGACATGTGTTAAAGATCATAATCGCGACTATCCTTAGCAAGAGGCACTCAAAGATGAGAGACTGCCGTTGGCTTGCAAGCTGTTCAGAAAGGCGGCTTTTCTATGGAGACGAAGGACGAAGAGCGCTTTAAAGCCAGTTTTAGCTGCCTGTGGAATCGTAAATACCTGGAAGGTGAGATAGTATATATTTCGCAAACACATGCATGAGATGACACACTGGAGCACAGACAGAAATAGTCGCGGGAGAAATGCAAACAAACATCAACCTGTCTGTTCTTGCTGGTGGCTGTTTACCAGTCTGGTGTTTACTGTCACTCTTCCAAGATCCCTCGTGCAGTAGTAAAATACGCACACACACACACAAAATCAAATCGTGCCTGATGTGACATAGGATGCCAGGGATTCTGTGCATACTGTTTTTTTTAATTCACGACCAAAAAAAGCTCTTGGATTGGGGGATGGTGGGTTCTTTTTTTTTTTTTTAAACAAATCATTCATTTTCTTTTTTTATTATTCTGTCTGACTGAAAGCTATGTGCTCACATTGTGAGCAGAGGGAGATGGGAAGACAGAGAGGGGGGGGGGGGGGGGAATGAGAGAGGGAGCACAGACAAGTGGAAAAACAGGCAGAGAACTTCAAAGCCAATGAGACAGCAGCCACAGAATTTTAATACACCCCCTTTTTCCTCTGATGGCTGGTGCATGTGTTCAGCGCTGCTGGGCTCAACTCTGCACATGACAGGCACCGTCCATGGCGCGCACAGGCACGCCACGCATGGCCAGGAAGGCACGCACGCACACACACACACACGCACGCACGCACGACAGAGGAAGCTTTTGTTACTCACCTGCTGAACTTCTGTCTCTCCGTTTGATGTCTTCTCGGTGTAAACGAACGAGCTGAAAATCCTCTGTAAAGAGAGGGAACCAAGCAGAGAGAGTGACGTTAGATCACGAGGAACGCTGATCGAGATCCAATAACTCAAATCCATCACTTTAAAGGAAACCTTTTTCATTAACAAACTGTAAAACTCAGTCAAACCAGGACCTATTCCTGCGTACATGGCATTAAAGCTAATTAAGTTCTCTAGCTCTAATAAAGCCATCACCGCGGCTGGGTGAAGAACTACAGGGAGTGCAGAATTATTAGGCAAGTTGTATTTTTGAGGAATAATTTTATTATAGAACAACAACCATGTTCTCAATGAACCCAAAAAACTCATTAATATCAAAGCTGAATGTTTTTGGAAGTAGTTTTTAGTTTGTTTTTAGTTTTAGCTATTTTAGGGGGATATCTGTGTGTGCAGGTGACTATTACTGTGCATAATTATTAGGCAACTCAAAAAACAAATATATACCCATTTCAATTATTTATTTTTACCAGTGAAACCAATATAACATCTCCACATTCACAAATATACATTTCTGACATTCAAAAACAAAACAAAAACAAATCAGCGACCAATATAGCCACCTTTCTTTGCAAGGACACTCAAAAGCCTGCCATCCATGGATTCTGTCAGTGTTTTGATCTGTTCACCATCAACATTGCGTGCAGCAGCAACCACAGCCTCCCAGACACTGTTCAGAGAGGTGTACTGTTTTCCCTCCTTGTAAATCTCACATTTGATGATGGACCACAGGTTCTCAATGGGGTTCAGATCAGGTGAACAAGGAGGCCATGTCATTAGTTTTTCTTCTTTTATACCCTTTCTTGCCAGCCACGCTGTGGAGTACTTGGACGCGTGTGATGGAGCATTGTCCTGCATGAACATCATGTTTTTCTTGAAGGATGCAGACTTCTTCCTGTACCACTGCTTGAAGAAGGTGTCTTCCAGAAACTGGCAGTAGGACTGGGAGTTGAGCTTGACTCCATCCTCAACCCGAAAAGGCCCCACAAGCTCATCTTTGATGATACCAGCCCAAACCAGTACTCCACCTCCACCTTGCTGGTGTCTGAGTCGGACTGGAGCTCTCTGCCCTTTACCAATCCAGCCACGGGCCCATCCATCTGGCCCATCAAGACTCACTCTCATTTCATCAGTCCATAAAACCTTAGAAAAACCAGTCCTGAGATATTTCTTGGCCCAGTCTTGACGTTTCAGCTTGTGTGTCTTGTTCAGTGGTGGTCGTCTTTCAGCCTTTCTTACCTTGGCCATGTCTCTGAGTATTGCACACCTTGTGCTTTTGGGCACTCCAGTGATGTTGCAGCTCTGAAATATGGCCAAACTGGTGGCAAGTGGCATCTTGGCAGCTGCACGCTTGACTTTTCTCAGTTCATGGGCAGTTATTTGGCGCCTTGGTTTTTCCACACGCTTCTTGCGACCCTGTTGACTATTTTGAATGAAACACTTGATTGGTCGATGATCACGCTTCAGAAGCTTTGCAATTTTGAGACTGCTGCATCCCTCTGCAAGATATCTCACTATTTTTGACTTTTCTGAGCCTGTCAAGTCCTTCTTTTGACCCATTTTGCCAAAGGAAAGGAAGTTGCCTAATAATTATGCACACCTGATATAGGGTGTTGATGTTATTAGACCACACCCCTTCTCATTACAGAGATGCACATCACCTAATATGCTTAATTGGTAGTAGGCTTTCAAGCCTATACAGCTTGGAGTAAGACAACATGCATGAAGAGGATGATGTGGACAAAATACTCATTTGCCTAATAATTCTGCACTCCCTGTAAATGTGTCCGCTGCAGCCAGAACTGGAAAAAGTCTCAAAAGAATTTGAGGCCAATTCTTCAATCGGAACCTCATTCCCTTTATTTTTTATAATACTTTAAATTACAGTGAGGTGAATGTTAGTCTGCATTTTCTTGCCGCCTGTATTTAGTGCTCCTTGATTGGCTGTTTGTGTTTAAAACTGAAATCAAGAAAGTACACTCTAGAGCAGAATATGCTAGCACAATTACAAAACAAAAAAAAGCCACGTGAGAAGATTTTTCTAAGACCAGATATTTGGATTTGTCAAACAGTGTCAGCTAAGAATAGTTACATTCCATCGAGCGTTTAGTTGCAGGGCTCAGGCAGCCTGTTGCATATTTTGGCTCCTTGGCTCGTGTGAATATAGTGAAAGCATCATTAATGTTACTTCTCTGAGTTTTGAAACACCTACAAGTTGGATGAAGAAGAAGTTATATGGGGGGGTTCCCGTTGTTGCATGATGATGCTGTGAGACTACACTGAATTAATAGCATCCAGCTATCTTCATCAATCAAGAGATGAGGAGGAAAGAGAAAAAAAAAAAGACAAGGTAAACACCGGCTGTAGTGCTGTTGCATTACTCTGTTGAGACGAGTGCGTCTGGATCCATTTTATTAGCGGCCCAGAGAGAATGATAAACCTGACTACCTGCCAAAACATAGTCCTGTCAACTGCATCAGTTTCTCCGTTGGGAGGGGAAACGCCTGCCCGAGTCTAGAAGTCAGCCGTAGCATAAAAATGAAGGTTTTTATGAGCTCGAATTGCAAGATGATGTTAAATTTCCCTCCCTTCGCCTTCTAGGCTGAAACATTTTTAACAGTTCCTGATTTATATTGTTGAGCAGAGAGGATGTGGAGTGGTGCATTAAGGCATGGAGAAAATGAGTCCGGCTGTGACCTCAGCACTCAGAGAGCCCCAGAAAAACATTATATGAGCCGCCTAAATACGGACCTGCTCTGACACACAGAAACATGCAGACATTTATTCAGATGGTCTCTCGAGTCTTGTATATTTGCTCTCTCTCTCTTTTTCTCCTACTTATTTACACATACACACTTGTTAAACACAGGCACCGGTGCCATGTGTCAGCTACAAACAGAGTACAACTAATGTTTGTGTTGAGGCAGCAGGCGGGCAGGTGTTTCACGGTAAGCTGCCCCACCGTACACAAAGCCTTAAATTGTCTGGTTTCTACACTCCAACCATTTCCTGATGCCTGTCCACACCTTTTGTCAGACACATTCCAGAGGACACCAATTACCCAGATTGCAACTTAAATAAACTAAACCTGGATTTGTGTTACTATGGACTTATGCCATAGTTAGACATGTCTCTGTTTCAGGGTATATCTGGTGACAAAGTGAGCTCAGTTGTCAAGCAGTTTACGCTTTAAGACATTTTATTATTGGAGATATTGTGCCTCAGCATCAGAGGAACCTTTCCTTTAACACTTGGAACATACAGTACAACAAGAAAAGTATTGGGCCACCTACACACAACACCCGCATTAGCTTTTTCTAAAATTCACCCACCCTTTTGTACCTATAACAGCATTTGTTCTTCTGCTAAGGCTTTCCATAAGATTTTAGAGAGCGTGTCTATGGAAAAAATTTTGGCATTGTGACATTGAATACTCCCATTCTCCATTCTAGTTCATCCAAAAGGTGTTTGACGGGGTTGAGGTCGGGGCTTTGTGGGGGTCAGTTAAGTTCTTCCACACCAAACTCATCCAACCGTGCCTTCATGGACCATGTTTTATGCACTGGGGCAAAATCATGCTGAGACAGAACTGTTCCCACAACATTGGAAGCAGAAAATCATCCAAAAATGTCTTGGGAGGCACAAAGATTTCTTTTCACTGCAACTACAAGGCCCAGGCCAAAGTCCAGAAAGAAAATGATTACGCGGTACGGCCAAACACTTTTGCCTATATAATCTATGCATGCTTTCCTCCCTTTCTTCCCATTGTAATTGGAACTGTGCTGGAAGTTTCAAGTTAGAAACACAACAAAGGATGATTACAGGATGGGGGGAGGGCTCCAATGCTTATGTACTAATAAAGGGTGTTGGACAGAAGAAGACCAAGAGACTTGTTTTGGGATGGGGGGATTAAAGTAATAGAAAGCAGAAAATCAGCAAATATTTGCCACTCTAACTAGGAAATAATGTAATCTAATAAAAAGGACAAATATTGTCAGCCAGTGATAGAGACACACAAACAGATACAACTGTTCGCTGAAACCTCTGCACAATGCTCTCTTCTGATTCATAATGAGTCTTTTCAGCTTATACTGGTAGATTAAGTATGAAATGACATTTCTGACAATTCAATTATTTCCAATATGGCTTATAAACACTGGCTGGAATAAACACACAATTTTGAGTTTTGAGTGTGTAAATGGGAGTCAGTGGTCCTCGTTACTAGTGATTGCTTTTGTGCATATTCATTTATTTTACAGAGCAAGTCACTAACACACAAAACACTTTAATTGTGTTATTACAAACACACGAGCACATTTCACTACTGAGTTATTTGCAAAGAGCAACACCAAGCCCAGACAGTCTACAGTTCCACGCCCTTCTTGGGTGGGTGGGGGACGAAGGTCCAATACATGGAACTGTCAAATAAACACGACCAAAGTACACTCAAACAGAGCTTCCGCCACTTAGCAGCAATCACTTTTAAAACTTAAAGACTGCAATAACAAAAGAGAAGGAGAAAGGGGGAGGAGTAGGCACTGTGAAGGGGAACTACGTGTTTTTCCATTTAGCAAGCAATCTTGAGAAATTGCGAACAAATCCTGAAGAGAGCAGAGCGGTTGTTGCTGATTAGCCACAGGTTAGCCGGCTTTCCCCCCAGTGCCTAGAGTGTTTGTTGTTAGAGCTGCTTTGCGGTTTTCACAGCTATGGAGCAGCTGGAGAGGAATGCTCAGCTCTGAAACCTGAGACGCCTGAGGCTGCTCGGGCCACCACGGTCCTGTGGCCTCCTGTGACCCACAATCACACATGCACAAAACTGGAGTACCAGGGGACACTCAGACTTCCCTACACACCTTGTAGCTTACTCTGTTGGGTAAACCTCAGCATCATGAAAGAAGACAAATTACAAATACCAGAAAATGACACAAATGTTCATTTTAGATGTCTGATGCACAAGGGGAAGGTTAAACAAGACCTTTTTCAAACAAAGAGCATTCTAGTGGAAACTTTGGAACTGTGTTAATGTTTAACCGTGTGTGTGTGTTTTTTATTTTAATACTTTCATTCAATTGAGTTTTATTTATAGAGTGTTAAATCACAAAAACAGATCCCTGTGTTTTAAATTGTAAGGTGAAGACACTATCATAATAGAGAGAAAAGACCAATGAAAAGATGACCCCTATGAGCAGGCACTTGGCAACAGTGGGAAGGAAAAACTCCCATTTAACAGGAAGAAACCTCTGACAGAACCAGGCTCAGGGAGGACCACCTTTTCCAAACATCCTCGTTTTATTTTGAATGCTTACACTCTTTTTTTAAATTTGCTTCAAAATTATTAGCTCCCCTGATGCCAATTTTCAGTTGGGTATCTTTTTTGCTTGATAAGTTGTTTTAAGTTTCATTCACATATCCTGACAAATTCTATCTCTATGCTTCCTTTCACCTTGAGGAGATTGATAGTTCTACACACAAAGGCTTTCCCACAGCATAATGCTCCCACCCTTGTGTTTCACTGTTTTTTGGGCTGTACACTCCTCCATTCTTTCGCTATATCATCTCTTAGGTCAAAGAGCTCTAATTTTGTCACATTGGACCAAAGGATGTGCTTCCATTAAGTATAATCTCTCACCAGGCTGTCTTTAACATTCCTCAGTCTAACTTAAAGGGGCATCTTTTGTAGGAGTGGAGCTTTTCTTGGTCTGCAACCTCACGGTCCATTCCTGCATAGGGGTCTAATGATTTTCATCATTGAGACTACAATTCCTGACATGGCAAGTCATTCAGTAGTGTCTTGGCAGTTGTTCTGAGGTCTTTAGACACATCTCTCACTACTTCTACTTTCTTCCTCTGTCAGGCTTGTTCCGCGCTGTGTGGCTCTCTTTGATACTTCTTGATATTTCTCACTCCAGTTTGTGACACTTGGATATGCTGTGATAACTTTGTATATCAATCTCATGTTTTGTGAGCAAGCCTTAACTGATTTATCTTGCTTTGCTGAAGTTTGTCTGTGTGTAAATAACATACGCCTCAGTTTCAGCTTCATTTCACAAGCTGTGAGCACTACAAAATTAAAGCACATCATTGCACAGCAATGGTCTGTGCTATAGCTCAATAACAGTCAGTTTTGCAGGGGGCTAATATACTTCTTGTGAGGGACCAAGCAGCCAAAGCAAAGAGGACACAAGCAAAAATATCTTCAAAAAGGGTTTTCTTTATTTTAACCCTCAAAAAGTCCAAAATTAACAAAATTCAAAACCATACTTAGCAGGCCCATAAAACAGGTCAACTAAATATAACTCTACAAAAAGTAATTTCCAAAACTTAAACAACAAAGTGAGACACAACTTAACTCACAAACTGACCTAATTAAAAAGACACATGAGGGTAGCTTTTATAATGATTTGGCCAAACCATTTGAACACAATAGGGGGGAAAACAAAAACACACACTAATATTAACTAAGCACAGAATAACCCAACTAAACCTAAAACACCCCTGCTCCTGGTAAGCCCATGGTTGGTCCTGCTGAGCAGGCATTTTGTCCCCAGAGTCCTCAGCCACGCCTTTTGCCCAGACAGGAAACAGCCACCGCCCAAACCCAGGTAACTCAAAGAAAGAGAAACATAATTAATATAACAAAACATTTTAGAAAAACCATACAATGCTACTATGTGCGCGCCTCATAATACCAGTGTTAGGTTTAACCAAATGATTAATGAATTATATTAATGAAGAATACTGCAAAGCAAAATAATAAAGTGAAAAATGGACTAATTTACCCCTGTGTGGCTGCTGCCATCACACACCCCCCCTCTTCAGGACTCTCGCTGGTACAGCGAGAGAGGAAGTCGGCGGTAACGTTGTTCTTCCCAGGAATGTGCTTGATGACAAACCGGAAAGGTTGCAGAGCAAGGTACCATCTTGTGATCCTTCCGTTCTTATCTTTCATCTTTTCCATCCACTGAAGTGCACTGTGATCCGTCTCCAGGGTGAATTCTCTTCCAAGAAGGTAGTACCTGAAGGAATCAAGGGCCCACTTGATTGCAAGGGCCTCCTTTTCCACTGTTGAATATCGAACCTCTCTCGGGAACAGCTTTCGGCTGATATAAGCAACAGGATGACGTTCTCCTTCCAAACCTTGAAGTAGCACTGCTCCCAGACCCCTATGAGATGCATCCGTTTGAAGGAAAAAGTGCTCATTAAAGTCTGGACTGTACAAAACTGGTTCGCTACTCAGTGATTGACCGATGTCCTTGAAAGCTGCTATAGCCTCCTCTGTCCAGTTAATCTGATTAGGACACTTGATGCCTATCAAGTCCGTTAGTAGAGCTGCCCTGGTGGAGAATCGTGGTATGAACCGACGATAAAAGCCTGCCATGCCCAAAAAGGATCTTAGTTGCTTCCTTGTCTGTGGGAGAGGACAAGACTCAATGGCTTGGATCTTACTGACCTGAGGCTTGATCACCCCATTCCCGATCACATGGCCCAGGTACGCAGTCTCAGCAGAGGCAAAAACACACTTAGAGGGGTTCACCGTCAACCCAGCAGTGCCAAGACGGTCGAAGACAGCATGCAGATGTTCCAAGTGTTCCTCCCATGTGGTGCTGTAGATGACAATATCATCAAGATATGCAGATGCAAAATCTGAGAAACCACATAGTACTTGGTCCATTAATCTCTGAAAGGTTGCTGGAGCCCCATGCAGCCCGAATGGCATCACTGTAAATTGGAAGAGACCCCAAGGTGTTCGAAAGGCAGTCAACTTTGATCGCTCCGTTAGTGGCACCTGCCAATATCCCTTGCACAGGTCAAGTGTGGTCAAGTACTTTGCCTTCCCCAGCCGTTCCAGCAAATCATCAATGCGTGGTGTGGGGTATGAATCAAACAGTGATATTGAGTTTAGGTACCTGAAGTCTATACAGAACCTCATGCTTTCATCCTTCTTTGGCACCAGGACCACTGGATTACACCACTCACTCTTTGATGGCTCAATGATCCCCAAGGACAACATGAGGTCGATTTCCTTCTTCAGGGATATTAGCAGACGTTCAGGGATCCTGTAGCTCAAACGCTTTACTGCGACGCCCTCTTTAATGACAATGTCATGCTCAACAATATCTGTTCGGCCAGGATTCACTTGAAGCACCTCAGAGTTGCATGCAGCTCTCACCTGAAGCTGTTTATCATCTGGCAGATGACTAAGGTCAAAATCTACCACATCAGCAGAAGGCAAGTATTGCTCACCAACCTCTTCTTCCTCTGGCACACCCCTTATGAGCATCACCTCTGCTGTCTTTTCAGGGCGCTGCGCCCATTCCTTCAATAGATTTATGTGCAGAACCCTGCTGGAGCGTGGCTTTCCAGGGATGAACACTTGGTAAGTAGTGGACCCCAATTTCTTCTGAACCTCAAAGGGCCCTTGCCACTTAGCCAATAGCTTGTTGTTGTCAGTGGGGAGGAGCACCAACACCTTTTGTCCAGGACTAAAAGACCTCTGACGAGCTGCTCGGTCATACCAAAACTTCTGCTTCTGCTGGATTTTGGTCATATTTGACTGAGCAAGCTCACTCATTTTCTGCAGTCGCTCCCTCATCTGCACAACATAGGAAACAATGTTAACAGAGTCCATCTTTTCCTTGCCTCCCTCCCAGATGTTTCTTAGGAGGGCTAGAGGTCCTTGTACCTCATACCCATACAAAAGTTCGAACGGAGAGAAACCAGTGGAGGCTTGTGGCACTTCCCTGTAGGCAAAGAGAAGATAAGGAAGCCACTGATCCCAATCAGCACCATTCTTATCTACCACCTTCCGGAGCATCTGCTTCAGAGTCTGATTGAACCGTTCTGTTAGCCCATCAGTCTGAGGATGGTATGGGGTGGTCCTCAGGCTTCTAATGCCCAGCAGCTTGTACACCTGTTTTAGTAAGTTGGACATAAAGTTACTCCCCTGATCAGTCAGTATTTCCTGTGGGAACCCTACTCTTGCGAAGAGCTGTACAAGGCAGAAAGCTACTGATTTTGCCTTGATGGATTTCAGTGGGAAGACCTCTGGATATTTAGTTGCGTAATCAGTGATTACAAGCATATAGCGATTCCCTGACTTACTCTTCTCAACAGGTCCAACAATATCCATTCCGAGGCGCTCAAATGGGGTACCAATAATAGGCAGTGGTTGGAGTGGAGCTTTGGAAGGGACTTTGGAGGATGTCATCTGGCACTGAGGACAGCTCTTACAGAAGTAGGCTACATCTCTATGGAGGCCAGGCCAGAAAAAATGTTGTTTAATACGAGCTGTGGTTTTGTGCTTACCAAGGTGGCCAGACCAGGGAATAGAGTGTCCCAAATTAAGCACAGTTTCTCTAACCTCTTGGGGGACCACTAGCTTCAGAAGTGAGCCCATCTGATGGTAAAGTATGCCATTTTGCAAGACATAGTCACTTTTGTTAATGCCTGCCTCCTCTACTTGGTCCTTGTCTATTGCTCGCTGAAAACAGGAAGCTAAACTAGGATCAGTTTTTTGCAACTCTATTATATTGCCAGGAATTTGAAGTCCCAAAGGCAAGTCTGGGTCAGTATGCATTTCTGGGTGTACTATAGTATGCTGGAACTTCTCCAGTCTCTTCAGAGGCGTGGGTTCGAATCCCACTGCTGCCACCAATTGTGAGGGACCAAGCAGCCAAAGCAAAGAGGACACAAGCAAAAATATCTTCAAAAAGGGTTTTCTTTATTTTAACCCTCAAAAAGTCCAAAATTAACAAAATTCAAAACCATACTTAGCAGGCCCATAAAACAGGTCAACTAAATATAACTCTACAAAAAGTAATTTCCAAAACTTAAACAACAAAGTGAGACACAACTTAACTCACAAACTGACCTAATTAAAAAGACACATGAGGGTAGCTTTTATAATGATTTGGCCAAACCATTTGAACACAATAGGGGGGAAAACAAAAACACACACTAATATTAACTAAGCACAGAATAACCCAACTAAACCTAAAACACCCCTGCTCCTGGTAAGCCCATGGTTGGTCCTGCTGAGCAGGCATTTTGTCCCCAGAGTCCTCAGCCACGCCTTTTGCCCAGACAGGAAACAGCCACCGCCCAAACCCAGGTAACTCAAAGAAAGAGAAACATAATTAATATAACAAAACATTTTAGAAAAACCATACAATGCTACTATGTGCGCGCCTCATAATACCAGTGTTAGGTTTAACCAAATGATTAATGAATTATATTAATGAAGAATACTGCAAAGCAAAATAATAAAGTGAAAAATGGACTAATTTACCCCTGTGTGGCTGCTGCCATCACACTTCTCCTGGTCCTTTTTGGCGTTTTGTTTTCACAAAATAATTCTAATTCAAAACACTTTTTTGAATTATCCCTTGGTTAAAGTTCACACAACAGTAAATGTTTTCCCTTGCCACTAACATACCAAATTGTCTTACGTTTAAAATTTGTGATAAAAGAGTTTTTTTAAATAACATTTGCCTTTAGTGACAAAATGTCATCCATACATAACATTTAGATTTTATTGCACTGCTGCAAGGTCCAAAACGCATGTCTCTAACGACACATCAAAAAGGCTAACCCTGGCTCTACATGGGAAGCATTGCATTCAGATGACTTGTGCATTGATTGCAGAGCTCCAGCCTTCGACTCATTAGGCCAGATTTTAAAGCCATTCACCATGGGGTTAATCCTAGACACAGATGAGTGGTTCCCAGGAATGCCCAAACCTTAGTGGAAGCTCAAACTGTAAGCTTCCACTAACTAAATATAGGGACTTGGTAGCTTTTCAGAGCTATGGTACATTTACTGTGGATAATTCATGTAGGCTGAGACATACAGGGAAATACTGCCCTCACTTATGAGAATATCTGACTCCTTTAAACTTTTTCACTGCTTTATTTATTTTCTCAGTTGCAGGAAGAGAAAATGATTAACACGTCACAGCCTTTTGCAGTTCTAAAGCAGACTCCCTTAGGTTTCTCCTTAACTTTTGCATCCTCTTTGCACCCATCTCATATCAACACTGGAACCATATGTATCCATTTAATTAGCTCTACCACTTCATCTCCTCAGTCAGGCCCTCTTGGGGATGTCAAACTACCATAAGAGGCTCTTCTTACTTAAAAGTGAGTCTTCTGTTCCCAGGGATGTAGGGAAGAAAATCCAGACAGAAGACTGATGACACCAACCACATGATGGAGACTTAGAGAGTCATTCGTGTAGGTTTTTTTTTTTTTCAAAAAGGAAAAACTAGTAGTAAAGAAAAAGACTGCGGAGAATAAAAATTACAGAAAGGCAAAAAATAAGGAAGATAAGAAGCAGAAGTCGTCAGATTGGGAATGAACATATTAGCAATTCATCGATCTTCAAAGAGTGGGGCTGGAATTGCACAAGCAAGCCTGTATACAAAGATGCGCGCGCGCACACACACACACACACACACACACACACACACTCTCTCTCTCTAATCCTGTCTTCAGGGCTGTCTTTAGTGGTCTGTGGTTCATCGGTGAACACACTACAGGGCAAACTGGGAGCCTCACTGAGACACAAATTCATATTCACCATGTGCCAGCTGAATCAAATAGGTATGACTGCTATAAAAAATAGAAACTGCAGAGTGCCTTTGTACATGTGTGTTGCTCAATCTACTGTAAGAAATCTCCATGAAGGTGAAGGTCACATTCATCCACAGACAATTTAAATCCAGCCTGTGTAGATGTGTTGGAGCTGTAGGGCCAGAGAGACTGGTTTCCATATAGCTGACAGATAAAGGCTTAATATTAAAGCCCAAGGGACAGTAACGGCTTCTTCCTCCATGCTGCTGGTACACAGCTTCTCTCCTTTTTTTACCCTCTCCCTTGCTTCCTCCCTGCTTCCCAGCCAACTCCCAGCTCATGGCACTACAGAGGGCTGGGGGCCGAGGATGCAGCATTAGAGTTCCTCCTCTGATGTGTGTGCACGTGTGTTTGTTTTCCCCCAGACCCTTGCCATGTGTTTATCCCCATCCTCGCCTCCCATATTCTTTTTTTTTTCTGAATGCTACAAAGTCAGGAAACAAGCAACTGGAGGAGGAAAGGCAAGGAAGAGAGAGCAGGAGCCCAATTTTTGTATTTTCCCAAGGCAGCCAAAAAGGGCTGAAATAATTATACCTGCAGTTTGCAGCTCCACAACACACAGGTCAGAAGAAGAGAAGTAGAAAGCCTAAGGACGTATGCATTTCCTTTGGGGGTAAACCACAGGAAATGCTGTGGTTTACCCCCAAAAAACAGCAATGTTTTACAAAATATGACGAAGCTCCTTTTAATTCTAACTATCTGCAGCTCAGTGAGAAGCCAAATATTAAAAGCACTTCTCTAGTCAGAGCCAAATGCCGCATATTAACGAAATAAAAGCACTTTTATTTTTATTCAAATCAGTAAAATAAATGTGATTAGATGGGAATTAAAAATAAAATTACACCAAAAATGATCGAACCATGCTGCAAGGAATTCACACCATTTACACAATCACCATCTCACCACACCGGTCTGTTAATTCACAGCCAGATCAGACCAATCCAAGTCCTATAAGTAGCTCCTGACTGATAATGTCACAGCTATGGCTATCCAATCTTCTCAGGTTAAACTTTTACAAGCTGTTTACAAGGCTTGGGGTTTTTTTGTTTGTTTGTTTGTTTTTTGTTTAAAAGTATGTTAAGCCTGTCAAAGATCCAGTCTTACTTTTTTGATTCATTTCTATGCATCAATGTAAAAAAAAAAAAAAAAAAAAAAAAAAAAATGCCTTCAACCATGAAAGAGGAGGAGAAGAGGGAGGGAGTACAGTAAGAAAAGGCATGTCAAAGATGGATCTCTAAATGCCAGTATAATGGCCATAGAGAAACCAAACCCTCACTAATTAAGTGCGTCTCCATTTCAACCCAGTGGAGCAGGTCGGTTAATTAAATGACCGTCCGTCAGTGTCTGCCAACTGCTTGTTGCTGCATTGGGGTGGGGTTAGGGCCAAATTAATTTGTGTGAATCTAACTAACAGACAACCTGAGGCGATAGCCCCAAAGCCCAAGCCCACACACTGTGTTAGTGTGGGGAGTGCAAGCGTGCACTTTAGCTGCTTTTCAAAGGCTTCTTTGCAGTTCAGCATTTTCGGATTGACTGGGGTAGCATTTTCAATTTTCTCAACATGTAGTTATGTCCTCTGAATGTTTATGTTAGAAAAGTGTGTGTGTGTGCTGGGAGGACTGCATACACCTAGATTTTATATCTCCATAAAACAGCTTTTTTTAAGGAAAGCTTTCATTCCCAGGATGCACTTGGAACAGTCCTGATGTCCATTCTAAATTCTTCACATTTATTCAGCCCGGCAGCTCTCCAGGCCCAAGCACTGAAGGTTTATCTCAAGACCAAAGCTTCAGAAGTTAAGTTATCCTTATTAGCCCACTGTTCCTGTTCTACAAAAACTAAAACGAAACAAAACTATGACGAAGAGCAAAGGAGAGTGCAGAAACAAAGTTAATGTGGCTTTACCTGCAGAAATCCATAAATCTGGATTGCAGTAGAGATTAACTGTGATCTAGTTCTGTACTGATGAAAGTTCTTTGGAAATGGCCAAATTTTTAACTTTTAATTTATTTTATTTTTATTTTTTTTTTTTTGGGGGGGGGGGGGGGATGTAATTATTGTTGATATTTTGGTAAATTATATGTAGGATTTCTGAGAAACTGAGAAAAATGCCACTTTTTTGCATTAGTGAAAACTGAAACCAAAAAGTAAAACCAGAGGTATATAAAAAAACAAATTTGTCTAAAATAAAATAAAAAAATAAATAAAAACATTATGCACTCACAAAAATAAGAAATAAGATCATTTTCTCATTTTCAGTGTTTATTTAGACTTGGAGTGTCTACATGACAATTTTAATGCTAAGCATCTGACATGTGAGTCACCCGCTTTTGCCCCGTTATTGATAACATTCAAAGAAAAACTGAAACTGACACTCAACTCATAAAAAAGGCAAAACTAAACATTTTCCATCTATAAAATCTAAGACGAAATGAGCAAATCCACAAAAATGAAAATAAAAACTACTTGGGAAACAAAAGTGTAATAAATCTGCTCTGATCTATTCCAAGAAAGGAAACAAAGGAGACATATTTTCAGCTTGAATCTTTACATATAATTCACCTGACATATGCTGGGGTGTGTGAGGGGAGCCGGTGCCTGTACTGATAAATTCTGACTGGACTTTCTCCAGTGTGTCCTCCAGTCTAATGCACTGGGAGGGTGAAGCCTGTCAGCTATAGGGTGCTGTGGTGCATTGAAAAAACAAACCCCCCTTTTTTTTTATCCAAACAGCATGAGGCCTGAGAGAAAGAGAGCGAGAGTCACCACCGTATAAACCCTAACACTACCCACCACCCCTGGGCCTCCCCAAGAAGCTCTCAGTCTCAGACTGGGAAGTTTGCGCTCTCTCCCTCTCTCCACCAGACAGGATATAATGCTTTCCACATGTGAGAGAAAACAAGGGAGGGAACGGAGGGCGGAGGAGTAGAGGAGGGGGAACAAGAAAAGCTAGGAAAAAGTGGGGCTGGGTCAGACTAGAGCAGTAAAGAGAGGAGAAAGATAGAAGGGAAAGAAATGCAGATTGAAATAAGCTTCGAAAGCTAGAGGACATTTAAATAAAACTAAGGTCGCAAAAAAAAAAAGCTGTCAGATATTAACATTTGATCAACTTTGTTTCCTTTAACTTTGGCAGATAATAATGAAGTGGCAGTAATGAGTAACAGAAGACTGGCATGAGGACTTGTTTGTGGAACGAAATAGTTTTGCCCTCATTTAAAAACAATAGCTAAGCTGCATTTCAGTTTCATTATTTTATCCTCTCTTTCATCAACTTAATGTTGTGCTTCCCCACAAAATCTAGAGGTTGCTATTTCAACAGAACAAACTGGGAGAGTTAAATAAACAGAAAACACAACTGCAGTGCAGCCATGTGGTGGACATTGTCTTTGCTATTTCACAAAATGCTTGTAAGTACAGTAGACAAAACATGGCACGGTAAAAGGTGGAAATGTGGCCTAGCACTAGTCCACACTCAAGAACATTGACATAACCTAGCTACATTCAATTCAATGTGACTCATTTTTATTTATACAGCGCCAAATCACAACAGCAGTCGCCTCAAGACTCTTTATATTGTAAGGTGAGACCCTACAATAATAGAGAGAAAACCCCAACAATCATATGACCCCCTTTGAGCAAGCGCTTTGGCAACAGTGGGAAGGAAAAATTCCCTTTTAACAGGAAGAAACCTCCAGCAGATCCAGGCTCAGGGAGGGGCAGCCATCTGCCCCGACCGGTTGAGGGTGAGGGAAAGAAGACAGGACAAAGACAATTATAATCTACATTATCTTAAAGGCAAGATCGGCTGTATCCATGTTTGTGGTATTCCAGGATCATTAATGTTGGTGGACACTGGCAGGTTTTTTTCCCCCCTACAAATTTTCCAACATTATGACAATATCACAATAACCAGTCACATATAACAATGTGATTGGTCACTTTCAGCTTTGAATATCTGGGACCAACATTAACATTAATTATGATTGCCCAGAAACAACACCAACACAGGGATATTGGAAACACCTATCTTAGGTCTGGCAAACAGTGTTAAAAAATTAGGACTCAGTTGTCAAGTGTATTGTGCACTAACCGCTGGCAGAAATGAGAAGGTCTCAGATACAAAAATAAATAATAATAATACTTTTTTTTTAAAAAAAAGAAAGAAACAGTTTAAGAAACTGATGCAACTACATCCTAGCACACATCACTCAAAGGTTGCAGTTTTGTCCCATTATCCGGCTTCTTCCTCGTAGCACAAACTGTGGGGTGTGCCTGTCAAATACATGTGGTATGAGGCTTTGGTCACAAGTCATTACCTTATGGTTTTCACCACACGAGGTCTTTGAAGTCAAGGCAATCGAGTCATTAAAACAAGGCCTCAGGCCACAGCAACCACACACTAACAGCTGACTAATTGGATATACTGAAACCTTGTGAAAAATTAATTCTTAATAAGGACGTTGCTAACTGTTAATAAAAGATTACATAGTTTTAAGGATGGTGCAAAATGTACAATCTTAGAGATTGTACATTTTGCACCCCCCACACAAACTATATTTTATTTTATATAAATATAATACGTGTCTGCAGTGGCATCGGGCCTGCAGCGGGTTATGGGAATAACATCTTGCTGCTAAAATGGAGCCAATGTGAAAATGTTCCAAAGGCTGATCAGAGCTGCATACCTGACCACCCCCATTAAGCTGATAAAATCTATGGACTAAAAGAGGGCGAAGACAAAACCACACACACACTGTGGTCAAATTAGTTTGAACAAAGGAACACGTGATAATGAGAAAATACTGTTTTTAGAAGTGCTTTGATTTTTTTTCTTTATATCAAGACATTCAGAAATGACTTTTGTTTTTTGTTAAAACACCACTGCAGGGCTGCACAGTGCTTGTTTGTTTGTTTGAATGAACAGGCACCACGTTAAGAAGTATACTTCATGACAAAAACACTTGTCAGTTACTGTATTAATCAGGTTATTAAAGGGTTATCTGATCAATACCTTCAAATAATAGTAACGGTAGGGCTGCTCAATTAATCGAATTTTAATCACGATTACGATCTGGGCTTTCAACGATCATTAAAAATGACTGAGCCGATTATTAGCCCCTCCCTCATTTATCCACGACACCTTAAAGGCCGGTCCGTGAAAATATTGTCGGGCATAAACCGGTCCGTGGCACAAAAAAGGTTGGAGACCGCTGATTAAGAGGACCCGAGGGAAGCTCGGAAAGCTAAGCAGAAGTTATTTGGAGAGTGACTGCCGTTGGTTGAAAAGAGAGTTTAAAAAAAAAAAAAAACTTCGGTGGTGTTGCACACTATTTTATATTATTTTTTTAAAGTCATTGTTAACCCTTTAAAGCCGGTCAGAGCAGCACGCTCCGTTTTGCGTAACTATTGTTAAATCCCTGTAGAACCTGAACCGCGTAAGCTAGCGCAATAATTTGTTTTGCATATGAAACCGGAGGAGTTGTACTTACATCTGATGCCATCAGCTTGTCCTCGGTCACAGTTTCCTTCCACATAAAGCTTTGCAAAAATTGCATAAAAAGCGCTTGCAGGAACAAAAACATAATATTCCAGAAACACGCTTTGCCGTTCCTATCAGCTGTTCGTAACACTTCCCACAGTGAAATGATGCACCTGCTGTTTTCTTTGCAAATTTGCATCATAGGATTGTTTTTTGTTTTTCCTGCAGTATATAAAAATTGCTGTATCTCCAAAATAAAACTATGAAGACACTCAAAATAAATTTCCTGTTGTTGTAAACTATTTTTTGCAACTTTATTGTATTTAAAGTTTTGAGGGATAAACCTCTTAAACTTCTCCAAGTAGAAATATATGTAAACAAAACAAAAGCGATTTTCAATTTTTTTTGTAGTTTATTGCACTTTTTTGCAATTTATGTACTTACTATGGACTTAATGCATACATATTATTAAAATATGGGCTATAACAGTTTTATTGATGTATAGCAACTTGAAATGTTCCCACAAATGGCACTACAGCATGTAAAAAAATAATATAAGCTCTGGTGGACTTGGTTCTATAGTAGGTCTTAAAGGGTTAAATAAATATCGTCAAATAATCGTGATCTCAATTTCAGTGAAAATAATCGTGATTATCATTTTTGCCATAATCGAGCAGCCCTAAGTAACGGAGCTGAAAAGTGAGGGAAAGGGCGAGTCCTTTCCTGTTAAGCATCAGCCACACTTACATTGTACTACATGTCAAGTATTTTTTATTTTTTTTTTTTAGAAGTTCATCATAAGTCAAAAATAAGGTCTTGTAGATTATCCCTTTCAGAAACTACAGCTCCCAGCGAAATGACAAATGACCCACCTGGAGCCAAGAGGCGGCACAGAAACCAAGCAGCGTCTCCAAAACACTTCACCTGTGGACCGGGCTTCAACCACCTCAGCTTGCCAGTCTGGCACCACAAGTCCCAGTCACACCCTAGTGGTAACCCTGGCAGGGCGAAAACTTCATACCGACTCTTGAGCTGAACTTGGAGATCTCAAAAGAGTGTGTGAAAATGCTGAGATTGACAAAATGTAAGCCGCTGACCCGCATGGCTCAAAGGCCTCATCACGCAGCACTAATAAAATTTAAAACTTGGGTTTCCCACTAAGAACCATCCCCCCCATCCACCTCCCTTACAAAAAAGTGAAGGGACAATCAGATGGGGCGCCTGCGCTGTCTGCACAAACTATCTTGGATCATCTTCACATTCCTATGCTGTTCACTCATCTGCAGGCGCTTTCACTTGCAGTTTTTCAGGCATTGATGAATGCATTATTAAGGCACAAACGAGCCACAAACGTCGACTGAAATTGTCAACATCATTTGAACCAGTGCTAACTGACTCCCTAGTCACTGTACAATATTAAAAAAAAAACAAAAAAAAAAACATGAATAAACTATAGAGAGGAAATCAAATTATGCAACAGCCCTCACTTATGAGAGTGATACAGAGATTCATACGAATAAAGATACATTTCTAGATCATCATGCGTACCGTAGGCAGGTAAATGTGAGTGGGTAGGAGAGATGGTGAAGAGATAAAGAATAATAAGGGACGACTCCTTCTCCTGGGGTGGTCTCCTTCTCAGGTTTCTGAGCCTGATGTGAGATCATGTCTGGACACTGTTAGAGGGTCATGGGGCTTTGTTCTAAATCATGTACTCTAAAGGCAGTTACATGGACTGATTAACCAAAGCGAGGATCGCTCTAAAGGGAAGGTTAAACAACACGACACTGGATTTGACTTTGCAAAGCAAAACTAGCACAGCTCACTGCTGCTGACTAGGGCTGCCACGATTTGTCGACTAGTCACGATTATGTCGACTATCAAAATCGTCGACGACTGATTTAATAGTCGACGCGTCGTTTGAAGCTTTGTAAGATCACAAAAGACGCAGGAATAAGTGGCAGGATTTAAGAGTGTAATAACGGACTGAAACAGAAGATGGCAGCATTGCATGTACAAGGATGTCAGCTACCGTTAAACCCCGAAGAAGAAGAAGAAGAAGAAGAAGAAGAAGAAGAAGCAGCAGCTGTGTCCCAGAATTCATAGCGCGGCCCAGCGCAGTTTCCAACAATGGCGGCAGCTAGTTAGTTTTAATGTTACTCTTATTATTCTTTCTGGGTCACAAAATAAACGTTTAACATATTTTCAGGCGAGAATGTAGCTGTGTAAACCTCAAATATCTGCTCAGTTTATCAGGACACCACATATTTTCAAAAGCGCTCCGACGTTTTCGGAGACATCTGTTACCCACTAGCTCGTTAGCGAGCCGGGGGCTAGGCTCACTAGCGCCATGAGAACACCAGACTCCCCGCAAATTGTTTTCAAACCCACCACCGTCTTTCGCTACTCAGGTTAAATATATATGAGTCACTTAGATAACTTAAAATATTATTGTTTGGCTTTTTTTTTTAGTATTTTATTTGTTCCTGAGTAAATCAGTTTGTCTGAGATTAAAGTTATAGTTTTTACACAGCTGAATAAACGTCAAGCAGACAGCTGATTATCAGAAGTGTGAGATGCTCCAGAATATACTCCAGTGTCCTGTTATATTTTAGATAGCAAGGAGTTTATTAAACTTCACCGAAACAATCTGCAAATTTCATTAAAATTCAATAAACTATCATCTTGTCTTTATTTTTAGTTAGCACAGACCTTAAACACTTAAAGCTGTAAGCTAATGATAGTTATATAAGAGCAGATGCTGCTGGTGCAATAAGCTGTAGTTTTACGTCTAATGGATGATGATCTGATTAGTCGACTAATCGCAAAAATAATCGGTGACTAGTCGACTATCAAAATAATCGTTTGTGGCAGCCCTACTGCTGACACTTGCTGGCATGACTGAAAGTACTGATTAACCCCAACCCGTTTGACAAAAAGCAAACAAGATGTCAAATGCACAACTTTTTGCAAAAGGTATTCATGAAATTGTAGATGCAAAGCTTGATATTGTGTTAATATGGATTTTCCTGGTAACAGCAGTGTTTTAAAGTGGATCTATGTCATACCTGATGTTAAAAGAGAATACACCAAATCGCAACGACAATTGCATCAGGGTGCTTTATATTCTATGGCAAAATTCCTACAATATTAGAAACCCGAGAAATCACACAAACCACTATGAGCAAGGGAGGAAAAAAGAAATCCCTTTAAACAGGACGAAACAGTAGCATAACTAAGGGAGGTTTCAGGGTCACCTGATCTAGCCCTAACTAGAAGTTTGTTTGTTTTTTAAAAAAGTAAACATAATGTTACAATATGACTGTACTGTAAATTTAAACATATCACGACTCACCCAATTTGCAATGCGGGCCCCAGCTGTGCATGCAGGGAGCTGAGCCTGAACAGTAAAAATGTGTCATTTCAAATATAGATCCAGAAAGCCGCCACTAGCTACCACTTTCCGCACATTTTGAACCACAAAATGTTTTCAATCTTTGCCTACATAAAGTTTCATAACATGTAAGAGGTCTCTGTTCTGTCAATGCATTGATCTTAAATTGAATGTCGTCTGTGTTAAGCAGACTTGGACAAAATAAATCGCCACACACACCTTCCTAAAGATTCAGTGCATGTTAAACTAAATGTACAAAACACATTTTCCTGATAAAGCAACAGGTATCAACCATAACATACAAATGACAACGCGGCGAATGGATTTTTCATAAATGCACTGTTATTAAGACTGGAGGTCATTACAGCCTGAATAATGAGTGCTGCAGTGTAACACAACATTCGTCTTTATGGCATGAGATGATTAACTGGATGCAGGATTTGTGTTGGCTACTTTTGCGTGCCAAGGGAGGTAACCTGGGAGCTGTGGTGAGGAAGAAAAACAGCGAACCCATGCTTGGCCAAATTACAGAAATATATAAGGACATTTATGCACAGTCATATAGACGTACACATGAGGATGGAACAAATAACACAGCTTGAGACATCACACGTTGAGAAGTTTGTTCATTCTTGTTTGACACCTGAACGGTTTAAATTGGCAAACGCTCTGTGTCTGTACATGAGCGGATTATATAAAAAGGAGGACAGTTTTTGAGTTGTGACCCTCATTTGCGGCAGGAAACCTCACTGCCAAAGTACACACATAAAATGCACAAACACACAAATTTCCTCTTTTACCTGTTCAATTTGTAGGAAAACTATCTCACAGGATAGCGACCCTGCCTGACAGAAAACGGTGAAGATTAGTCTAGGCCAGGGGTTGGCAACCTGCGGCTCTTTAGTCGTTATAGTGCGGCTCCGTGTGGTTTGGGAAAATAAATTTGTCTGTTTTTTTAAGTAATTAGCTGAAGTGTATTTTATTTATGTTAATTCTTTTTTTTAACTTGTACTTCTAAATTGGAAGATTATTGTGATATTGAAACACAAACATAAAATGATATTCTATTATTTTTTGATTGCTCAAAATAAGCGTCGCACTTGCGGGAAACCGGTATACCCGCCGAAACGCCGTGCCTTTATCGAGACTTTCAACCCCAGGTAGGCCAATTATGGATCTTCGGATCCACATTATGTCGGCAGCTGTTCTCCACCGTGAACTATGTTAAAAACAAACACCGCTCACGCCTCACAGATGACAGCTTACAGTCCTGCATAAAGATGAAAGTGACTTCGTACAGCCCCGATTTCCAGACGCTGTGCGCAGAGGTTCAGGAGCAGAAGTCCCATTGTAAACCTATCACGGCAGACCCGACGATGTTTGCATGAACAGGCTTTTCAGCATCTCTTTATTGACCACTTTTCACACACGGTTGCTGTACAGCCGGCTGTAGCTTTTCAGCTCACAGCCGCACAGACGTTAAAGCGGCGAGGCGTGATTGCGGGTGCCACTCAGGTGCGTCCGCCTCCACTGCAGCACCTCTTCTTTAAGAGTTCAAAATGTGTTAATTACATAAATAAAATTTTATTTATGTCATGATAGAGAAATATAGAGAAAATTTAATTTTCTCTATAGCAGTTCATGAATTTCATAAGCAACACACCTTAGTTGTTCACACAAAGCATAAAGGTAAAAAAAACCAAAAAAAACAGTATATACAGTGTTATCTTCATTTTAGATGTCAAAAAGTATTTGCGGCTCCCAGTGTTTTCTTTTGCGTGGAAATTGCTTCCAAATGGCTCTTTGGGTGCTAAAGGTTGCTGACCCCTGGTCTAGGCAGAGGAGGAAGAGAGACATAGAGAAAGAAAAAAATGGAAAGGAAGAGAGGATTAAAGTAGGAAGAGGAAGAAATGAACAGTGATCAAGCAGATGACGACACAAAAGTGACCCATGATAAAAGCAGGGAGAGCTGGTGTTTGAGGTTGAGAGTCTGAAGAGATCAAAGGCCGAGAAGGAAAAAGACAGAGGCAGAAAAAGAAATGCAAACAAAGAGAGATTAGACATGTGCACCTGTTGGTTTTGGCACGCGTGGAGTGCAGTCGATAGGCCCAGAAACTCTTATGTAGACCTTTGGTTAGGGAAAGAAATACGACTTACAGCGAGCCCAGTGATTATCTTGGACCTAACATAGACCTTGGACTTAAGATGTGATCAAGTGGTTGGCACATTGGCTTCAAATCAAACCCAAACATGCTGCAAATACTTGTATGTCATATGTTTTCACATCCATTACTCATGAGTAATTAGCAATGTTACTCACCCTTGTTTCTTCAAGTTTGTCTGCTTTTAACCAAAGTTATGTTTGTAGAGTCACTGTGTCGAAATGATTCTACCTTCATAATCACGCCTTTGAGATGCAAGCTCCTTAACTGAACACTTGCACCAACCTTAGCTAAATCAAGGCAGGTGGAAGAAAGGCTTCAAATGCAACATGAGGAGCTGCTGACGGCAGAATTAAAACAGACAAGGGGAACAAATGAGAGCCAAACCGTTTTGTTTTTCTAAAACACAATAAAATATATTTATTAGTGAAAACAAATAGCAGTAGTCAGACTTTAACAATCCTCTCTCAAACATGTCTGACTCTTCTGATTAGAGTGTATGCAGCTCCCATTTATGTCACGTAGCTCAATCTAAAGGTAGTTTAGCTAGATGGCAGGCTAACTAATAAAATAAATAAAAGAAACTGATGACGGTCCATTCCACTTATTCATCTGTGGTGAATAAATGCATTATTTGGCATTTGAGCATACATTTATTTAACTAGCACAAGTGGAATTATGCTTACAAGCTAACTAGTGCTACATGGTTACGTTAAAATGTGCTGAGTAATATTAAAGTACATTCAGGTTTATGTTTAAGTTCTGAAAGAACTTTTTCCTTTATGAAATTTCCATTACAAACGCCGCCTCTATAAGTCTGTACACACTGGTGGGAATAACAGCCATAAATTACAGTAGAAAAAACACTATTATATGAGTCATTTCATCTACAATCATAATCTATTTCACAATCTCTTATTTGCCTGAAAACCTGGATGGATGGATGGTTTGAAAGACTGCTTAAGGGCAGTAGGTCTCAAAAATGGTAGGTGGTGAAAATCTTTGAAATGAAAAATATGCATCTGTTTAACTAAACTGTTTTCTCGGTTGGAAATTTGGATTAGATTACCTACTGATATTTTTGTTTTTGTTGTACTTGTCATGTTGTTTCAATCCAACATGCAAGCTGAATAAAAATAGAACATTCTTAATTTTTTGTCTACAAAAATACTCAACATATTTTATTCAGAAATTGTCGGTACTAGTTTTTGCCAGGTCAGGTTTTTTTGTTTTTGTTTTTTTAGTGTGGGCTCAAATGTGGGACTTTACAAGGCCGATTATCTAGGTAATAAGATTTGAGATGCAGCTTCATGAGAAGAAAGGGCAGTGATATGTACTATTTATTTTTCTCCCTATAGCACTTCTTACCAGCAGCCAACTATGTGTTTTGTTTTGAATAGACACACATATGAGATTCTCTTTAGCTCAGAATTGAAACAACTAAATTCCCGGAGGATAGGCAGAATGAGTCAGCACAGATGTCGGAAAGGGCTAATACAAAAAAAAAAAAAAAAAAGGAAAACAAAGCAAGCCATCTCCCTTATTAGCCATAAATGAATGAATGAATGAATCATCTGGAACTGGCTGAATAAAGAGAAAATTTAGCCTCTGGCAGATTCTCCTGTCTTTTGTCAAGTCTGTGAAGCAAAGTGTTCTCACCCCAGCAAGTACAGGCCTATTTCCTGTATGGTAATTTAAAGAAACATGACTGCCAAGGTGTTTATTTGTATTTTTTAAATACCTGCAGATACAGATTACTCACATTAAATTGAGGAAAAGGAATTAAACCAATGCATCAATGTCAGTTTCAACATCATAGGACCTACAAGCCTGCAGCAACTTAAAGTACTATTAAGTAAGGGTCCAACCTAGTTCACCTGAAATTTGTGCAAATACAGAATTTGAGTTAAAAACCAATATGAACTCTCCTATATGCAAAGGATATAGATATATAGTAAATCCAAGGCACGCGCACACACACACACACACACACACACACACACACACACACACACACAGTTTCATCAACATGTCAACTGTTGGGGGGGTGTCAGGGTTTTTTTTGTTTCGTTTTTTTCCCTGAGCTGTCTAAACATCGAAAACCTCTCCTATTCAGATTCATGAGTCGATCGCTGGTGTGTGCAGAAGCTTGAGCATGAGTGCTTTCAAAAGGGAGAGAGAGGGAGAGAGTTCCCCAAGGACATTCACAAGTTTCTAGTATGTAAATGGAAAAATGGCTTTGCTGCTGTAAAAGCCAGGAGGGGGAGAGACGTGCTTCTTTGATGATGTATGCAGGAGACATATGACGACTCCTCTCGAAGAAGATTCACCCATTTGGCATTCCTGCTGCGGCGGTCAACGTGCTCGGTTTGGCACCTCATTAAACACCGAAATAATATTCACATTCTAAGAATGGGTAGGTAGATTATATGAGTCCATGATTTTACACTTACTATAAAAGTCGGTCTCATTTTTTATTTGACTGCCTTACTTTTTTTTTTTTTAAGTCAAAATTAGATCCACTGAGTAAGTTAATCATTTTATTTGTTCCTTCATTATCTCATACTTTACAATATACAGTCACATCACTAAAACTAACCCAGTGCAGAGGAGTGTAAATCAGCACGCCACTACAAATGTGGGCACAAACGCACGCAGACTACACCACCAGTGAACACAGATACCTGTTCCCACAGAGCTCAGTATCAGCCTAACAGTGCTTTCACACATAGACCAGGTAACGCAGACAGACTAACGTTTCCGGGAAAGGTAAGAGGTGTTGGCTGCACTCCTGTGACTGGGAGCCATGAAAACAGAGCAGGATTAAAACTCCTACTTGCTTCAGATCAAGGACAAAACACCATCAAAGACTTTCTTTATTTTGCATTTGTGTGTGTGGTTAGTGTTACAATTATTCTTCAATTTTGCTAAACTCGAGCTTTGCAACGGACTATTTCCATCTTTTATATACAGCCTATGTTTTGACTCTAAAACAGGAAGTTCCATGTGGGAAAATGGCTAAAGGAACTCGCATTTGGCAGAGAGCCGTGAAAATGCAAGCCAAAGACAGACGCCTGTATGCAAATTAGTCATGACGCTCTCAATTCAGCTTCACTGAAATCATCAATGGGAGCACGCGGGCACATTTGCATAGACTTGCAAGCATTCGAAAGCAGCAAAACCTGTGAAAAATCTCACGTTTTTGATTGGGGTAGCACGGGCAAGGCTATTTGTAAATCTGAAAGGGATGAACCTCAGACACATTCTGCCAGAGCAAATGAAACATGAGCTCTCAGCTTTGTCCAATTCCCAGGCTACACAGCCTGAGCACATTTTCTGAAAACATGCATTATTATATCACAATTGTTTAAAAAAAAAAAAACTAAGTCCATAACAAGTGAAGAAAAGCTGCACATTGTCACCCTGTTCGCTTGCCAGCAAGATACCAGCAGAAAACCTGGCCAGCTGACGTACTGATGCCTGGGCTGGAGTATTTGAGAATAATTGGCATGACACCAGCCAACCAAGCCTAAAACAAACCTGGTCTACTGAAAAGTAAAGATCTGGGAAACAGAAGTGTGGAAGTCAAGAGAGGATGAGGAGGAGTGGATGAGACCGGATAAAATGAGACTGTAGTGTTCTTGTAGAAAGCGTTATAACTGGGCTTCTGCCAGAAAAAAACAAAAACTTTAAAAAGAAAGAAATAAAGGAGACAGACCAGCTTGCTAGGCTATTGACTCAACATTAAGACCTCTCAGCTAGAATGCCAGGACTGATTTCAAAAACACGCCGTCTGTCTGTTGGATGAGAGACGTTTTCTTTGTGAACCACAGATTTTCTAAATTCAGGAAGTAACGGGGGACACGATCTATACTGAAAAGCAGTAAAATCATTTAAAGGGATTCTCCACAGGTTACGTCACAGAAAGGATCATGACATTAAGGACTGGCTTGCAGGTTTTGGGTGAGTACATATAAGTGACGGTATAGTCAGAAGAGATTCAGGCTGTAAATTGTACAGAAAAACATGTCAGAAACCTAAAAACAGTCTATTCATACTACACCAATACACATCAACAGTAGCAGGTTTGTTGAGCCTGACCACAAGTTGACACACTCAGAAAGCAGGACATGCCAACTGTTTGTTACAACCAAGTCAAACAGGAGGAGATCACATAGAGAACCTGGACAGACGCACTTAAGACAGTGTAAACAAGCATAGGATAACTGGTAAGTTTCTTAAACTCAACGCCTACAAGTGAAATGTGCTGCAAGAACATCTTAAGATGGTCCCCGTGCAACAAGAGCAATATGACTTTATGAGTCAGACCTCACGTGAGACATTATTGGTCATCAAATCCCGACTTGACTAAAAAAACCATTATATTGTACTGGCGCAATCTATGCGAAGTGTACACAGTACGCCTGGATTTTTCATTGTTTATCCAGGGAACAAATATCATTTTGCAGTCTTTATTTCAGAGAGCTGCACTGTTTGGCGATCTTGAGTAAAGCTGGCCATCTCCGTGTCAAACACTGAGGCCTGTTTGGCCTAATGCTCATGTTCCATTACTTTTGAGTCAGCCTAAACCAAATAAACCACTCGTTTAGTAGACACATATCTGAGCTCAGAGACACTGATAGCTAAACACAGTTGTGCATGTAGCTTTTTATGAGTCTCCATGTTTATAAGACTTGTGTATGTGTGTGTATAGGCAGACATAAAGATATGGATAGCACCAGAGCGCGACAGTAGGGATTCACACGCATTTGGAACAGTTAAAGTGGTGTTTCGGAGTCTACCAGCATTTCATCTCATGCTCAAAGCTGTGACACTCCTCCTTGCCTCCTAATTAGCGAGCTGTAGCACATTTTCCCCCTTTGCCATTTTCTGTGCAAGAAAAACAACAACGCATTTCTTTTCATCTTCCAACCAGCCTTGTCTTACAGAGACAGACGGAGGCAGAGAGTCCAGAGTTCAACTCATTAGTCCAGGTCACTTCCTGATTCATCTTCAAAGCCAGCAAGCCAGCAGCGTACAAAAGGCAAAGGACATGGTTTCACATGCCACCACCCACAGACACAATTACACCATGAATCAAGAGAAGATGAAGATGTTCGAGAAGATAGGCAAAGAAGTAGAAACAGTGAAAGCATTTTTAATCCACTGAAACCTGAAGGCATAAAGATCATACTTTTCTTTTTTTTCCTGAGGTATTCCAGCAATGCTGAAACCAGTGCCACAAAAACCCAAATGTCAAAGTATCTCTAGCATTTACAGCATTATAACCATGGACTTTACTGTCTTTTAGCTCATTATTTTTGCTTTAAAGACCAATTGTTTTCATGTTTAAAGGTCAGTCATTGAAACAAAAGGGTGTTGAGACCAAAACAGAGCCAGAGGCCCAACGTTGCTAATATTGCTCTGTGTTTGATGTATGGGGATGGATTGCAGACAGACTCCAATGACAAATATTTGTGTTCTATGATCGTACTACATATTACTAGATATGTACCACATTTTAGTTCACGTTGAGGCATTGTAGTGCAATGGCTTAAGTGGACAAAACTGTGTGGTTACTACCTGGACATCTTTAAATGGAGCTGGAGGCTTGTTGCCTCCAATTGCCCAAAAATGTAATCACTGCTGCTTTTCACAAAATAAAATCAAAGGTTTACTCGGCTACAGTACACCTTCTTCATATTGTGTTTTAGTCAAATTTAAGGTTGCTTACCTGTGAATTCACACATGCACACACTATACACGCTACCACAGCTTTACATCGGTGCACTGATGGGCCTTGGGCCTGTAAATTTACACAAGGTTTCCATGTTTTACTGTCTCGCAGTATGTGAATAAAGAAGTTAGACCACCTCCATGACCCTGTGACCCTAGAGTTTGGGAGGCGTCTTACAAATCCTCAGAAACTGAGAGAAGACTGCTGCCACTGTGCTTTTGTGTGTTTGTGAGTGTGTGTGAGACTCCACAATATGAAAGCCTGCCATTTCTTGGCTGTGACCGATTCACACGATCTTTTCTACTCTAGTTTTCATTCCAACCCCCAGCACCTACTTTAGCATTTTCTGTCTATGCTCTGAACTGCACGCTGCCTTAAAGCCTGCTGTTACTTATGCGCAGTCAGATCTCCATCCCCCCCTCCCAAAGAAAATGCACTTACCATATACAAAAAAAACCCAACAAAAACAAAAAACTGCAACTAGGCATAAAAACATGGGTGAAAATTTGAGACACCCTCGGAATAAGCGCTCCTTAACAAAAGTAAAAGTTGGGCGATTATATATGCGACTCAGAGCACCGAGAAAGAGGCGTAAGCAGAGAAAGAGAAACGAGGGAAAAAAGGCATGCAAAACAGTCTGATCTGCTTCTCCACAGTTGGAGCTCCAACTCTCCTCATCAAGAATGTAAAGCCTCTTCTGCAGGAGTGTGCGCATGCATCCGTGAGTGTGTGTGTGTGTGTCTGCGCATTTTGAGGGGGATGGGGACCATGTTGTCTGGGGGGCAGGGGGAGTGGGAGCTGGTCCCCGTATTCTCTTTGCCCTCCCAAATGGGCATTTTGTTCACTGCCCCCCTTTGCCTTCACCACAACCCCCGCCCCTTTCCTTTCCCCTCTCTCTCTCTTATTCAGGCGGAGTTCATTTTGAGTCTCGCCCATTGTGGCGAATGAAGGGACTGACTTGCTAAAGGGTGGCCTGGGGTCCCCTGGCTCACACTGCCAGGTCATCTCCTGTTGGAGCTAACTAAGTAACACTGGCTGGAATCTAGAAAAAGAAAACACAAAGCTTGGATCACCAATAAAGATCCTCTCTCTCTTTCACACATGCACACACATTCATTGTGGCTTATGTGTGTGTGAGAGAATTAGTGTGTAGAAAAGAGAGGGCAGAGGGAGGGTGACGGCGAATGGGACATGAAGAGTGAGAGGGGTAACAGAGAAAGAGAGAATCATTAAGAAAAAGTGAGAATGAGCCGATTAAGCACAGCCTGTTAATTAGTTCTTATCACTAATAAGCAGAGGGCCGAGTTAGCTACTTTTGCTAAAAACCTGGAGCGCTGCGCAACGACAGGATTTAGCTCAACACACAGGAGATAACTGCGTGGATAATTTCAGTTGTCAGGAAAGTTGATGATGAAACTATACAAATATTATATACATTTGGACCAAAAGTTACTGCTGGATTATTGTGGTCTCAATATCTTATGTATATCTCAGTGTTTTGTCACACGTACTGTGGTTAAATCAGAATAAAAGGTTACGCAATATTGTTACTATTTTCACTCAGTTTGGGAAAGCTCAGCTTTTTTAAGTGTTGCTTTAAAAAAAAAAAAATAAGCCCAGTCGATGCGTTTCCTACAGTAGATGTCAGTCTGCAATCCCTCCTAACAGAAAAAAGCGCTGACTGGCACAGAAGCCAAGCACTATAGACAGGATCAGCTCCAACAATTGAATCTTAGCCAACCAAAAGAAATACAGATTGAGTGCGTTCTCTGCTTAGAGATCCTTCTTTCTAACATGGGCCCAAAGCCGTTGCAAACTTGTGTACGCTAGAAAGCTTCGCTGACGAAAATAGTAGTTTTATCTTGCACAACACATGAGTTTCTGGTCTACCGCTGCCTCGACTGAGTGGTACATTTGTGTTATTGTGTGCCTCAGATGTTTAGTGGGTTAGCTAGGATCCAAACTTACATTTGAAAAACACAAAAGTCTGTAGCTTTAGACCTACGAGGTAAAAATTGCGAGTGCGATGGATTTGAAAAGAGTTCTTTGTTTGTTTGTAGTTTGCACAAATCAACAAAGTGTGTTAACTGTTGCCACGTGTCATTGTAGCACTAAGTTCACGTATACCCTAGGGTTGTCATGACAATAGAATTGCAAAATCCGTGCTAATACCCAGTAAAGCAGTCCATACCATCTGATACCACGGGATAGAGTTTGAACCCATCCTCCAACAACAGAAGGAACGGCAAAGAAGTTGTTTCTTGAAAAAGCCAAGTTGTTCATTTTTAACAAATTTTCCCAAATTATAAGATAGATTTAACAAAATACGCACTTAAGATCAAGTTTAAAGGTTTTATTCATTTCTATAATTTTTTTTGATAAATTCACTTTAGATCATGAAGGTCAAATGTAGGTCAAATGATAGAACTTATTAATAAACAGAGTACAACAAACAAGACCATACCTAACATCACTGTGAAAGATTGAACTGGTCACTCCCTGCACTTTAAAAACAGACCTCACAGCAAAAGAAGAAACAGATTTTAAGAAATTATTGTAAACGTAGAAAAGTTAAAGTTCATCATCTTGTCCACATCTGCCGGCAGCCTCTCTCTCATCCACTGGTCACACTGCTCTGCCTCAGTCTGCAGCTCTTTAGGTGTGAAAACCCCATCTGATTTGGCTGCTCTGCTCCGGACAAGTTTTCAAAACTCAGGACCATCTTCTCGGTTCAGCAACGTTCCTTCGCTGCTCTGCACAGCCAGTAACATGTCCAGTTGTCCCCATGTCCATAATCTGCTCCGTCACAGCTCAATATTCCACCTGTTATTCATGTTTTATCCATCTACACTGAGCTCAGCTGCTATATTAATGGTAACAGATGGCTATTGTGTCCAATGTGACTATTGGGCAATTGCTAATAGATAAATAGTGAAACTAGTTGACATTCATATTTCAGGGCTATACTTCTTTATTTAAGAACATTTAGTTCATTGTTCTGTGAATAATGCCAGATGCTAGCTCTACCTGCAAGTGGCCCACTTAGCTTTATATCAGGTTAAACCGATAAGGACAGTATGTTTACAGCTTCCTAATCTAACTGCTTAACTTCAAAGCACTGCGACAGCAGCCAAGGAAACATTCCATCGAGATTCTTAACAGGAGCTTGGCATTTTAGGAGCAGGTCAGGAGGAAAAAGGAAAAGAGTGTGCAACCAAAACAGTTACAAAAATGTACAGGCTTAAGAGGCTGTGGGGGAAAAAAACAAAACAAAACAAAAAAAACACAGCAAAACCAATTTCAGTCAAAGCCAAACTGAGAGGCCCTCCTTTAACTAAGAAATGTGGAAAACGGATCAAAAAGCGGTGAGTTAAATGATCTGGCCACGACAGTACAGACAGATTTAAACCACAACAGCTGGTGCAGAAGGAGAAGAACATCAGTTTCATGCTTTGTCCTGACCGCTGTCCAACGGGAGCCAAGAGGCAGTGCAGCAGGCTGTACTTAAACTGGCTGAAAATGTAAAGGGATCTGACCGAAATGATGGAAAGCTGTATCATGTAAACGCTCTGGAAAAAAATATATTTCTTTCCATAAAGCTCTTCCAACAGCCTTGCAGTCCAAAACGACTCAAACACAAAACAATCTACAATTTGTATTTACAAGTCAAATTTTACAACCTGACATGGATAACTTAGAAAATGTCACTTAAAACATGTGGAAAATTTCTCTTTTATCTGCTGAAGGAAGAAAGTTTTCTATGCTCAACTTTTTGATACGCCAAGTACTCTGGTAGCCCATCATTGTCTAGTATGCAACTTACGCAAGTGTGATGTGGAAATGTGATGTACTAAAGCCTCTAGTGCATACACACTGAGAACAGACAGAAGATAAACTTTTGAAACCAAGAAATGTGCAAATCAGACTGTGGACACCTTTTTTTCTTTTGAGAAAAAAAAAGTGTGAATGGGAGTTTGTATGAATCTCAAGTTTCATCAGTGATCTTTCAGCCTGGTGCTGTTATGAAGACATTTTCTTAAAACTACCACACAGTCAAATTAGCACTGATCCAAAACCACAGGCTTTCATATTTGAGCACCATGCATATCTGCACAAATGTAACAACAGTCCACCCAACAATAGCTAGACAATAGGCATTAATTTAAAAGTCTGAACTAATAAAGTAAAGTCAACATTCCCACCTCTGGAGCCACGTCAAAAAATAAAAATAAAAGAAGATGGCCTCCTTGGTCATAATCATATTAAACAGTAGACTCTAATAAGACCAATAGATGCCCTACCCAAGATAAGAAACAATAAGAAAAAAAAAAAAAAGAGACAAAATTATTAAAAATGACCTCCTTAAATCCAGACAGCTTCTATCTGACAGTAATACCCAACTCCTAGTTTGATCCAAGAATTCTAGGGACCTCGCAGCGTTTGGTGTGTGCTTGGTTTAGAAGCCAGACACACTGTTCTCAAAGGCAGTTTGGTTATAAAGGGTGCCTGAACCCCTCAGTGGCTGGAATTAGGCCCAAACACACAAGCAGCCATTGATTTAATAAAAACTCTTTACTCTATTCTCTCCTGCATTGTAACAGAAGTAACAATCGACAGAGCTGGGCTGCTTCCCAGGATTTTGGACAGCCCAAGAATTTTGAAGACCAATGTGAAAGTCATCCCAAGTTTAAAACACTACAGACGTTGCTGTGGGACCTTGCAGCTGTTGGCAGAGAGCCCTGTTTTTTTCCAGCAAAATGAACAAAGGAAAACAAATTCTCAGTTTCGACTGAACAGTGCAACTTTCAAATTATAGAAGAAAAAAAAAAACTCTTGCCAATAAATGTAGACAGCGTATAGCCTCGAATGTGCACGATGCTCATTTGCAATTCAGCAAGGATAAAAACAATAAAGAACAAAAAAAGAAAACATTAAAGCTGCACACACTGCAAAACATTGCAGCTTGAAGTTATGAAGTATTCATGCATCTTCAGCAACTTGGGAGCAAGAATCTAACAACTATGTTTTAAAAGCAGGTAGTTTTAAAGCAACAGAAACTTTTCTGTGCAATAAAAGCTTGGGGGAAAAAAAGACACTGTTAAAATGAAAAAAGAACAGACAGTCCAGCACAGCCTCAGGGGGCTCATATACCAATGAGATGCATCACAATTTATGGTCAGAATGAAAAAAGAAGAAAAACTTCTGGCCTTGCTATTCAATTCAAGGTCGACTAATTCACAGCACTCCTGGTTCTATTAACCAAACACATAAAAAGAGATCGGAGGGAAAGGCAAACAGTGCATACCATTAATGGGATGAGGTTAGAATCCAATCAAGGTTAAACAAAGTAACCACATGTCACATTAACAGAGATCGTTAAAAACCAGACAGGAAGACTTTTAACCCATTCCCCCATAAATTCTATGGTTGAGCCGCAAACACCCAAGAATTTTACTTTGCTTTTAACATTTGATCTTGTGCTTGTTGTTTCAATGTGGATACTTTCTTTCTGTAAAGTGTGGGAAAGCTTAAAGTTGTGGTCTTTAGATAATAAGGATATAGAACAATCTGAAGATTAGGCTGCGACAGTCCATCAATTCTTCTGAGCACTTTTCCAGTTCCACGGCCACAGGGGGACTGCAACTTATCCCAGTTGCCATGGGGCAAAAGGCAAAGCCCATCACTAGGCTAACACAAAATGACAACCATTCAAATTTACTCTGCTTCCACTACTTGAAATTCTGTCATTCGTATTTAGACCTTGGCCTACTAGGGTAGCAACAAGGCAAGACTCAATCCAAATTAGTATTCACTGTTTAGGAACCAAGAATGTACGTACCAACTCACGAGCCAGTCTCCATACAAGGTTAGAGCTGAGCCAACGAAAGATTTTCCTAGTTGTTCCTAGTAAAATTAATTCGTTTATACATTGGTTCACCTCTGCTGGCACAAAATAAAATATTAATTACAGAATATCGGTTTAAATATGTGAACTGCATTTTAATTAAGTGAGACAACTGGGTTAGTTCACATTTGCTGTGACGACTTTACGATCTAACCCTGCTCGGACTCACTCATTTAAATGCCAGATAGAAAGAACAACAAGAATGCTCAAGAGTTCATCAGAATAAAATTTTACTGCAACATCATGCAGAGCTTCTGTTTGAATACTTGCATAATAAACATAGTAAAGATGGAGGAATGAATGAGACTGTTTCCATCAGTGAAACAGTCTCATATTTTGTCATTTGCAGAAGTACACTTACTGAAAGAGAAAACTTGGTCGCATTACATAACCTCTGTGCCCCGAAGAAAGGGAACTAAAAACAGCCCCATTATAGCTGGAACAAGGCAAGAGCAGAGACGTGCTGAAAAGACACTGAAAAGCTCATATTCCCATTAGATGAGGACTATTGAAAATAAAAAGTTCTATAAGACACCTCTTCTTTCATATAATCTGGGTTATAATCAGCTGAAAATGCTCTCAGACTACCAGGTTCCAATCTGAGCAGACAGGCTGCACAGTGGCTCACAAATAAATCGTAATCATGTTGTTAATTGAATGATCTGCTTCAACATGCACACTTAGAGAAGGCTCAAAGTCAAAAGAGAGAGAGTGTGGATGGGGAATAGTAACAGTCCCAGATGAAGCGGTGGGCCTGTGAGGCTCATAGTAACCTTGACTGAGCACAGAGCCATGCAGGCAACGCAGTAAGAGGCAAGAAGGCTTTGAAGCTGTACTGCAGAGAGCCTAGCAGGAATTCTGATGTCCTGCTGTATATCCTCAAACCTTCCTCCTCCCCCACCCTGTCTCTGCAACTGATTCAATATAAAGTGAGGGAACGGGAACACAGGCCAATAAAAGAGAAAGAAGAGAAATGGGAGCAAGAAGATTAGAATAAAGGTAGATGGAGACCGAGAGAGACAGAGGAGTGCATGTTAAATCAAATCAAGCCAAGTCTAGGTTAAAGAAACCAACAAAGTGTCAATCTCAGCTCTGTTACCATTGGACTGATCCCAAACCAGAAAATAGCAGAGTGAAGACATTGTCAGAGCTACCCCAACACAAACCTTCACTACGCTATCAATATTCAATTAGGGGGCCAGGGATAAATGGACGAGCCAGCCTCAGGGGTTCAGCCTCAAACCATACTGTTGTATGAGGATTGAGGCCCTTGAAACTAACACAGTGAAACTTTCTTTATAAATAAGCAGCCAATAGTGCATACATGCTTCTCAACGTTAAAAGCAATCAGGCTATGTACGTTTAACATCTCTCTTTACTGCATGTTTACAAGTGATCAAGCCTGTTGCTCCACTTACTGGTCAAAAGTAGCTGCAGTCGTGTGTTTTGTAAGAAAAGAGATTGAATTTCCTATCGAGATCCAAAACTAAACTTGCCATCTTCAGCCTTCTGCTTAAGCCTGCAGGAAATCGAGCATGAAAAGCTCTATAGGTATCTAAGACCTTCTCCTTTCACAATAAGCAGTCGTAATGTAGAAATCTTCATCATAAATTATTCAGGAAGATATGAAACGTCTCAAAAGGGAAAACTGTCATCAAGTTTCTGATTGATACGTCGCAAACCTGCAAAGTCTGACCCTACCTACATTAGGGTTTCACCACTAAATCAAATACATATATATTTATATTTATATTAAGAGCAGACCTGTCAGCGTAAAAGCATCAGCTGTAAGCCCTCAAGTCCCCTGATGACTAAGTCAATGACAGAGTGAACAAGGCTAACCCAGTGACTCAGAAACACCGATGAGAGGCGAGCCTCAAATTACACATCTGCCAGAGAATGAGGGGTGGGGTGCAGAGGGGTACAATTACATTTTAAATGGGCATGCTGGGATGCTCACTTGATGGCAAAATCCTCAGATCTCATCTGAAAAGGCAGCGCGTGAACTCGGCACATAGCTCAGTGGACAAAGAAACCTGAAGAACTCCTTTAAGAGATAATGAGGGCCAGCTGTGACTCAAGAAATTAAAGACTTTTAATGAAAATCAGTGATTCTGTTTGGATACAAACATATGTGGAAAAGATTGTTTTTCTTTTAAAGAGAGAAAGGGACAAAAAAAATTAGCTGAACTGGCACATCTCTGAATTTCAATCAGGCACGATATGAGCACCACAGCCGATGTCCTTTCGTGGCCTGAAACAGACCCTTGCAGTTGTGTTTTCACTGGAAAACCACTCTGGCAAATCTGTGAAATGTGCCACTTCAATTGAAGTAAGTAAAAAAACAAAAAAAAGCTTCACGCCAAGTCGGATTTTCAGAGCTCTGCAACATCTTCATAGCTCAAAACCGTTTTCCCCTGACACGGGGGAAGGATGCCGACTGCTGAACACTTCATTTTGTACGCTGCTGTATGAATGCGAAATTAGTCACGAGAATCTAAGTGAGGCCGACAATAAGCTGAGATCATTTCGTATTAATTACATCTTTGTCACTGATGGAGGCGTTTTACTCTCGTTTGAGGGGAAAACAGCTATTAATTCAAAGTATTCACACCAACAGGAGCTGAAAACAAGAATTGCACAGGGAGAGGGAAAAAAGTCAGAGAAAGGGAGAGCGATAATGATGGAAAGAACCAGAAACGGGGCGGCGAGAGCACAAACTGGAGCTCAGGGAGGGGATGAGCGGTGACAACAGCAGATCCGGTGGGATCAGAGGAAGCCCTCAAAGCCGACTCCCAAAGCTGGGATGAAGGCGACTCAGTGTGGAAGCAGAGAAGATGAAACACCATTTGGGGCCGAGGCCCCCCCGCTGCTGCGCCTCTGTGTTCGGGGCCTGCGAGCTCCTCTGCCTCTGAAGTGCTAAACACCTCCTTCACACCCCTGGCACTGCACCCTCCTGCCATTTGGTGATTTAATGCAGCACTGCACGGATGGATGATTATCATATAGTGCATTTACTCGTCTACTGGGGCTGCAACAATGCAGTCATTCTCACTGATGACTCTGGCTTCTTTTTAGAGTCGAAGCATTTTTTGTTTGGTCACTACAATACTAAGAATGAGTCCCCAAAAATGCTCACTTCAGTATCACACAAGATGAACACAAATCTGCTTGCAAGATGGAGTGATTGAGTTTGGAATTTTTGAATGAAATGACTTCCACTCTCCAAAGAAAGATCTGTCTCTCATGTCCACCGACTCGCTGTTGAATGGGTTCATTTCGGCTGGTATCTCATGAGATCAAAACTCCAAAACATCTGCATCTTTATTTTGACTGTGACGCTTGCTTGGCGGACAACAAACACTGATCACGACCAAACTAATCCCTTATCTTGAAAGCAGTCGGCGGGGTGTCTTTAGAAGGCAATGAAGCACACAGCTAGAAGCAGAAAATTGTGACAATTGCAGATTTCCTCCTTTTGGACCTGAATATTTTTGGTGTTTTGGGGCTTTTAAATAGACAGAAGGACTAAGAAGATGTGACCACAGAAATTTCAATTTTGTGGAGTTTTATTAATTAAATTATTAGACAAATCTACAAAAACAAATTCTAAAATTGCTAAAAACATTGCTCATGAAGAAAACATGTATCAGTGGCAGCTTTAGGTGCAATCATTTGTGCTAGAACTGATGCTGAGAGAGTGTGTTTCTATCCACGTGAAATCCAGGCTGTTTGCGTTTAATCATAAACCATCACCAGCTCTTTCTGGGGGAAATATGATTTTCTGGATGAGCCCATATGCTGCAGCAGATTGACTTGCGGGAGATTATTTATCAACCAGGTAAAAGATAAACTCGAGTATGTGCACAATGACATGTGCTCAGGAGCACACAGCGGGACAGAGGGCACTCATTTTTAAGAAATTATGACGTGCATTATGAAGGACACTTTGTCCCGCTTTTTGTTGGCATTTTCAGGTAGCGCGCACAAAAAACAAACACACACAGAGAGTGTAGTAATAACTGAAGGTATTGGAATTTAAATAAATTTCATTATTACTGGGACTACTTAAGAGCTTAAAAAAAGAATAAAAGGGTAAAACGCCAGCCTTTCAGAACCTCAAACCTCCGGCGTGTTCATGTCCCAGATAAACGCGTCCCAACTTCAAAGAGCCTGTTGTTACACTGCAACATAGAAGCTTATTGTTTCGCAACACTTTTAACATCTCTGTCGACAAACTATCTTTTCTGCGGTTATGAGAGTATTGTTGTTATTATTTTAGTTTTGCGCTGTGCAGGCCTGTTTTAGAGCTCCTGTTTGCGCCAGAAAAAAACCCATTAAAACCCGCTCCAACTCGCTCGACGTGACACGAGCGGAGGTTATCTGCTTTGCACCCAAACACATTCAGCGGTTCTTCAAACAACTTGGTGTCTTTTATTTGTTTTATTTAATTACCTGCATAGTGAAGACTCCCAGCTCCTGAGAGGACAGCTTTTTCATTTGTTCGGCCAAGACTTGCGCTTCTTCCAGGATGGAAAACTCCGTCTCGGCTCCGCAATATCCACTAGAAAGAGCCAAGCAGATTAACACGAAGCTCCGCGAAAAAGCCATGAAGCCTCCGCGCGAGCCAATGTGTTTATCCCGAAAAGCAGCGCGCGCGTTCAGTCTCAAAAACAGAGGTTTCTCCGCTGACCGCCTCGCCATGATGGTTGAGGGGGTTTACAAACTGGAGAAGCACGGAGTCAGAACGGGTGGTTTTGAGGGGGGGAACTTCAAGGGAAACTACTTTTACAACTTTGCAGCGTAGAGTACGTGTGCCCTTTCTCTCCGGTACAAGTCTCCAGAATTCCCAGCGACACAAATCATTGCACCTCCTTGAAATCCCTCCAGAGAAGAAAGCAAATCCATGCGGGGCAGGGAATATGTTTATTCTTTCTTTTCTTCCCCCTTACGTTGTCGGTGTTCCCTCTTCGATCAGTGGCTCCAACTCCTGGAAGTCTGGCAAAGTGTGTGTGAGCCGGAGAGTCACCACAAAGGGGGTGAAAGTAGTAGGCGTGGAAACACCGAGGAGTCCTGCCGGCGCCTGGATCTGACGATCAATGGATCAGGCTTTCGCGATGCCTTCAGTAGCTCCGTGAAAAAGAACACCGCCGATATGAAATAACCCTGTTTTATAGATAAATACGATGGGAAGAGTTTTTATTTCTCAGTCCCAATTCTTCAACGTGTGACAAAACAGGTTTATATTCATATATGAGTGGTGCATATAAATTACTGCTCAAAAATAGAGAAATCTCTTTAATTCGAGGTTCATCGAAAGCACCATCACGCCTTCAAAGATTTCTTACCAGTCACCAAAAAGGGAAGCGCCTCTGGGGAGTTTCACAATGATTTATTATTTTTAACTCTGTATTTTATTTATAGACTTGAAAAAATAATTAATCTTTTAATGGTTTAATTTCAGCTAAAAGCTAATTTTATCGAAATAACCCAAATCACTGATTTAGGTTGAAAGGCCCTGCAGTGCAGTGTGAGACAGCGACCTTGTATCCATAGGGATGAAGCAGTTTGGATAACATGCGTTTCTCTCTCTCTCTCTCTCTCTCTCTCTCGTGTGTGTGTGTGTGTGTGTGTGTGTGTGTGTGTGTGTGTGTGTGTGTGTGTGTGTGTGTGTGTGTGTGTGTGTTATTGAGAGTTTAAACTGTCAAAATCTGCAATGCAGGTTTGAGTTAATAAGATACTGTCTGACCAATAATCCCTCAAATTGTAGGTATTATGTATTTACTTTTATCTTCAGTCTAATATCCACCACAATAGTTTTTTTAAAAGGTTAATATTCTTATTATCTTGCATTTAAAACACGATAATCGGGATGAATTAATAAAACTCATGGACTGTTTGTCTTGCTCAGATTTGCTCCTTTGTGAAACAGGGTCTTGTGATAATTTTGAAACAAAGGTACCATTAATGCAATATATATACTATCATAGGGAGGCTGAGACCTGCTTCCAAATGAGTGTTAACCTCTTGAGCAAGCAAACATAGTAAATTGGTTCCATATAATGGATTGTGCTTTTACATCTCTGTGAATGAACTGGGTACTATAACCCCGGGAGCCTCCACTCCTACAAGAATCCAGTTCCTGTTTTCAGCACAGCTTCAACTGTACTTGGAGCTGAGTTGAATTGAGAAAAAGCAGAAGCCTGGTGTATTTGGGCAATTCATATTTTGATTGCTGACTGCAAAATAAAGTGTGACAGATAGATCATTCGTTAAAGAATGTTGTGGTCGGGTCTGATAATTTGAGGCTTTTGAAGTATAACAGCGCTCCGACTCGTTCAACAGCTGACCTCTAATCATTGCTCTCTCCCTCTTTCTCTGTCTGTCTGCCTGCCGCTCAGCTTCCTTGGACTGCAGAGCCTATTTGATTTGCAGCTGCACAACTGGCCTTTTCCCAGCCATCTCATGGCTGCTTGTAACTTTTCAGAGATTTTCTGGTTAACCAGCATTGCACTCAGGCACAAAATGCCTGCTACATGTCTTTTTGATGAAAAACAACTTCGGCTTACATTGCCTTAATCTCATTTATGGGCTTATTCCAAAGGTCAGTTTATATATTTTCCCATGTAAATTTGAATTCAGGGGTGTTAGTGATATTTTAAAAAAAATGGCCTCAGTGTGACATTTCACTTAAGCATGCCTTTCTGTGAGGTGTTTGCATGTTCTCCCTGTGCCTGTATGGTTTCTCTATGCCCCTCTCTGTCTTGGCTCATGCAACATGTCCAGGGTGTACTCTGCCTCTCACCCTATGAGAGCTGGGATAGGCTCAAGCCTCACTGCAACCCTAAATTGGATAAGCGGTTAAGAAAATGCATGCTTTTTACATCAGTTTAAGTGTAATGTCGCTCTGGTAACACTGGCTTGGCAGCCTCTTACTGAACAGGCCTGCTGTAAGACAATAAAGTCCAGGAATCACTTCAAAGTGATCACTAGCCCTGTAATATTAGCAATTGCTGTGTGTCATTTTCAGTTAGACAACTGACTGAGGTTTTGGGTGGGTGAGATGTTCATTGGTGTTTGATGGGATTATTTGATGAAGGAAGATTGCGTGTGTAGATACAACATGTTCATTTTTATATTTCCTCCAGGAACAATTAGGCACTTTCTGTCAAATCAGTCCATAATTTTTAGATTGGGTGCAGAGTAAGCTCGGACAGCATAAAAACATTACATCCAGCTCTCGTGGTCACGTAATAAGATCCTCAGTGGCAGTGTACCACTTTATAACTCATTCACAAAAAGATTTTTAAAAAATCATCTCTTCTGCCTTTTTTCCTATACAGACTCCATTTTTCATTACTGTGTGTTATGACCTAACAAGAAAAAGGGGTTACAAGAATAAGCAATGACATCAGTTCTGTTACCCAAGAGTATTGAATAGAGGTGTGCAGATTGCTATGGGACTGATACTAGCACAATAGGATCGTTACTTTGTTTCTATCTTCTAAGTTTAGTATACAAGGACACTTTTACATTCCAGCACTCCAAAAAACCCAGTTTCAAAATATATTAGAAGCTGAAAGGCTTGTTTTGCTGTATTAACTAAATATTTTAAAAAGAGAAAATCATAGTGATTTAGTAGTCCTTAAAGTGTGTTCAGAATTTGCAAATTAATGATGATTCAGCTGCTCTTCCCAATGTAAGCTTGCTTTTATAGGTTAAAAGTATCGATATTGGTGTGGCCAAAACTGGTCCTGTTTTCATCACTGGCGAGAGTTTAGTTCTTTCTTTAGTGTTTTTTTTTAGATGCGTCACTTTCTAGACAGCTGGCATCTTTAGGTGTGTGCATGCATTTTAGGTTTCAGTCACTCACTCAAACATGTTTAGTCATGGTTTTGATCACAGTGTAGAATAGACGCGCTGCCAGATGATTTCACAGGGAAGCCAAAATAACTTCAGCGCCTGTCCGCATCTGTCAAGCTAAGAAGTATTTTTAGTTTGGGCTTATTTGAAGAAGCAAAATCAAGACACATTCTTACACCAAATGAAGCGAATGAAAAAGTAAAATTATTTAGGGGGTTAAAGGCAAAATGTTGACACTGTGGTTACTGATGATGATTCTGTTTGATGACTTAAGTCAAATGGGTTGCACTGCTTATCAGATGCAAGTGTGATTGATTCATTGGCTGAACACACAGCTTTGCAGGCTGTAGTCTGCGTTAGAAAGGTCCTCGACTCCGGACTCGGTTGCCGTGCTCCTGAATAGGTCGTCTGTCTGTATCTTTGGCTGAGGACTCCGTCAGATGTTTGTGTGGCTGTCAGATGCTTTTGGATACTTACAAACACAAGGAAGTTTGTTGAGAGGTTGTAGTGTGTGCATCGCATACATTATCACTTCCCCAGAAAATCCCAGTGTTCCAGGCTCTGTGTTTTTTCACCTTCATCAGGCAAGAGTTTTAGTTGTTCTTTGCTAGGGAGAAAATATTTAAAGATCCTTGCACAAATACTGGAAAGAATGTCAAAATTAACATAATTTGAAGCAGAACTCAGTGGCTCAGGGTAAAATAAAAAAAATGCCCAAACTATTTAAAATTATTTGGTCAGTGTCACAGGCTGGGTCTCTGACCCAGCGCTCTGAGTTCATGTTTGTATTTGTCTCATTTTGTTATGTGATTCGTTTTGTGTCATTTCCTCTCTGTCTTTAGTTTGGGCAGCTTTTGTTTATTGTTCCTCTGGTTTTCTATGTTTTGGGTTCTTGTATTTATTCATTATGTATTAGGTCTGTTAGTTTGTGTTGTCATGTCTAGTTTTAGTGTTTCCTGTTTTATTCTGACAGTGTCATGTGTTCTTTGTTTATTGTATTTAGCTTTCCTCTCCTGGTCCTGTCATTAGGTTTATGTTAGTCAGCTGTTCCCCTCATGTGTCTCTACTTCCCCTGATCACCTCTTGTATGTATTTAAGCCCTTTGTTTTCTGCATGCCATTGTCGGTTCGTCTGTTTACCTCACCTCAGTCATAGGTCTAGTTTTCGTCTGTTATTTCCACGTTAGTCATAGTCTTAGCCTGTTTATTTCCACCTCAGTTATAGTTTAGGTTTTGGTCTCAGTACCGTTTAGTATTTTGTTTCTTAGTGTCTTGTCAGTTTACTTTGGTTTCCTGGTTTACTCCTGCAATCATCCAAATAAAGGATCGTTTTCTGTTTAAACCTGCAACACCTCGTCCACATCTGCTTTTGGGTCCTGTTTCAAAAACACACCGGCGCACCCCGCCATGACAGTCAGTTCTGTGCTTCTTCTTCTTCTTCTTCTTTTTTAAAGCCACCAGCAGGGCTAACCTCATCAAAGCTCTAGCGGTGGTGAGAGAAGTGTTTGAATACCATGTGTGTGCATGTGTGTGCGTGCGTGTGCGCGCATGTTTTCATGTATGTACATAAGTGCACTGCTGTGGCAGGCGCATTTACTGCAGTGATGTAGAAATGAAGTTTGTTTGACAACTTGACTTTTATTTTTTCTTAAAAAAAAGGAAGTGATGTCAGGTGTCTGAGCCAGCAGTTATTCAGTTGTACTGATCAGTCCTGTCACAGATTGTACACATTGTCTAGGAAGAATGCTGCAGTTTGTAGTTTGGTAGTGTGGTAATGCACTAGCTGTGTGCAGAGGTCACTCAAACAGCAATATTTTATATTATCAAACAATTTTGGTCTGCTGCACAGGATTCAGTAGCAGACAAGTTTAGCAAACATTCATAGGAGGAAAGAGCAATATGACCACATTTTAGTAGTTAATCTTTAATACAACATAGACAGTGAACATCTCGTCACCTGCCAGATAACAAAGTTCCATCTTGAAGCCTTAAGTGGACCATTTTGGCCATCATCATTTTGGTGCTTTGAAGCTGGCCATGATCAGTGAAAGGTGGATCTGACTGATGCTACGTCCACACTAGCCCGGATAAATTTGAAAACGGTGTTTTCATCTGAAAACGCTCTGCGTCCACACTATTGTTTTCAGTCATTTTTACAGAGTTGTACGCAGTGGCGGTCCTAACCTGTTTGGCGCCCTGGGCGAACACACCCTCTGGCACCCACCACCACACACTCACACACACACACACACACACACACACACACACACACACACACACACACACACACACATATGAAGAGAGAGAGAGAGGCATAGTATGCAAATAGCTACCAAACAGCCATCATAATTCGTCATACAATGAGAACAGAACAAATCAACAATTGACAATGACTAATTAATATTAAAATCTGTAACATAATGTATTGTTTGGAGTTTAGTCTGTTACTGTTGCTATTTTTACCATTTCTTCTTGGAGCAACTGTAACCCACATAATTTCTTTAGGCATTAATAAAGTATTCTGATTCTGATTGTTTCAGGATGACCTGCCATTATCCAATGACACATTTGCTTACCTGCATCTTCTCCTCCTCTTCTTTTCTATTTTTTCTAAACTGAGCACCTGATGGATTTGAACTTTTCTTGTCCATCTTCCATTGGTTTTAATTTTGCACTCCAGTATGAACACCCATCCCCCACATCGAGGATCACCACAACATAACCTAGCACACCTACACCTTAGTTCACAGATTCACTTTGTCTAAGGTTTATTTCTGGGATTTCAGACAACCCAGGATTCAGATCATGAATACATAATGGGCTTGGATTTACATCATTATGAATGAAATGTGCTCTATTTGGAAACAGCAGGGCCCCTCCCCTTTCGACGGGCTGTGTGTGAGACTTTAAATCATCAAACTGTAAAATATAAATTTTAAATTGTTATTGATCCCTTTATCCCTGGTCCTAAAGTGCATATTTATTTTCTTACTCTTCTTATATATATTGTTTGTTTACTTGCACTGCTGTAACTGGAGCCTCGTCGTCTCGTCTCTCTATATTCTGTACTGTAGCGGAGTTGACAATAAAGTTTTACTTTGACTTCAGCAGCGAGCAGGCGCAGCGAGGGCTCTCGCGCTCACTTTTCGCGTACAGAATTTCGAAAAACATCGGTGCAAATTATAAGTCTGTATCATAATGTCTGGTGTTTTCGTGTTTGTTGGTTTGTTTTTATTTTGCGAGTTGGTTATTGGATGCTGCTCCAGCCAGCCAGAGAATCCCCCGCCGCCCCGCCCTCTCCTCCCTGTGCTGCAAGCAGCAGGCGCGCCCTTACTCCCAGCAAATGGGCGATAGAAAACCAATCAGTGCCTATGCCATTCCCAATATGCGCTGGCATGACGTCGGGGCAGCATGAATACGAGCTATTTTTTACTATACTAAAGCTAGATTTTACTAAAGCTAGATTTTACTATTACAAACCAATAATTATGATGTATGTATATATATTTATAGGATCACCCCATACCAACACATCCGTTTTTTTTTTTTGTTTTTTTTCCTCTTTTCTTAGGTTTGTTAGTTTTGTTTTTTGATTTTCGGATTATGTGATGGTTTCAATTACTTCTATTCTATCGTTGTAAGTATTCTTCCCTTATGACTTGGATGTAAATTAAAATACTATTTCAGTATTTAAGGCAGATAACCTAAGTATGAAGAATGCTTACATGATGTACATACTGTGAATGCCTGCTTTTGAAACCTTAATAAAAATATGAATTAAAAAAAAAGAAAAAAAAAAAAGAATACGCGCTATTTTTATTTATTTATTTATTTTTGCCGAGGCCCGTGATGCCGCCCCCCACCACGATGCCGCCCTGGGCAACACCGCTACTGGTTGTGCGTCCACATTGAAGCGGCCGAAAACGCTTACGTTCCAGTACTGCGCATGCGTGAAATGCAAGCGGATTCCACCGTTTGCTCTTTGAAACATCCCGGCAAAATGTTGAGGGAAAGCACCGAGTTTTTAAAATGGACTGATAATGAGGTGGAGTTGTTGCTGCCACTAACACAAAAGTACAAAGTTGCAAAAGCGAGTGAGAAAGAAAAGCTATCTGGAGCATGTACAGACTGATATTAATCTTTAATAGGGCTGTAAAATTTGAGAGCAAAGAAAACCACTGCTGTTTAATGCCCTCCGCTACCTTAGTTTAATTGGTCACATGACTGCATCACATGACTAAAATGTGTCATCGTTTTCAAGGCTCCGGTTCGATGGCCACAATGTGACACAAAAACTGTGTTTTCAAATCTATCCGCTTTGGAGAGCGTTTTCAAAACGCTGCGTTTTCCTTGACCGAAAACACCGTCTCAGCGTGGACGGGAGGCCAAAACGGAGAGAAAACGATGTGTCTTCAAACAAAACTGTATTAGTGTGGACATGGCCTGACTCTGACTCAGGCATCCTTTCCTTTAATGTTGGTTTAATGGCCATGAATTCCAACATGAACAATAATGATGTTGCCAATGAGATAGCATGAACTCATTAAAAAAGCATGTACTGAGGTCACAGTGTAGGTCAAGTGAGAAGTATGGTCATTTTCCTGCGAGACAATCAAACTTCTTTTTGAATCCAGAGGAGGCACCAATGCTCTCCTTGGCTTGAGTTCAATAAAGACTAAATATCAAAAGGGCCACAAATGCAGTGTCTACTGTGGAGCAGTTGCACTGGATTGCACGAGCTGTAGTTACAGGTGTGGAATGAATCGGCAATGCATTGTCAAAAGAAGAAGCCTAAGGGGATGGATCACTCTGAATCTATTTAATCTGGGTTTTGTCAAGCCTATCCCAAGCCCTTTCACCAACCACAACATTTTTCAATTAAAGCAAGGAAAGAAAGTTTGTATGTAACTGTAGCTGTGTCCATTTTGATGGGATGGGACACTTAACAAATATTTGTTTTCACTCAATTCTGGTCGCTGGGGTTTGGATCTTTTGTGTCTCTGATGGTCAGTGTTTGATTTTTCAACAGGTAAAATTTAATATATGTTACAGATAGTTTTCTGCCTTTAAATATGGCAGCATTTCAGAGCTATTACAACAAATTGCAACCACAACTCCAGCTTGACATACTTACATTGTTTTTCTTTTTTAAACATTTATCTCTTGGATCGTTTTCAGACTGCAGCTCAGCCAAAAGTGGCCCAGTCTGTCCGTGAAACTGCTAATCCCGACTGGCTGTCTGACTGGCATGTCTCTTTGGAGAGAGCAATGCTGGTTTACTCACAGACAAATATTTCATTACACAAAAAAGCAGTTAGGGGGTCTTCATTAACAGAGACAGAAGGATTTGTTTTACAGGATTACCCCATTTGCATTTTTTTAATTACAGCACAGGCCCACAGAACCACCTGGTTTGGGATGATAAAGGAGGCGAAGAGGAGAAACTGAGGCTGATTAGACCAGGATTCAGGATTTGTGAATATATTAAATTACATTTGGGGTGAGATCCAGCAAAGTCCCAATCACAACAGGAAGACTGTAGGGTTCCACATCTGGCTTCAAAGACTTTGACTGAAATTTCTGTTGGCATATAAACAGAAGGAAACATGGCTATTACCCGTGGAAGGGTTAAACCAAAACCATCTTTGAAGCCTTCTTCTGTGAGCTTACACAGCTACATATATACAAAATGGTGTTCTGGTAGAGTAGGTGCCTCGGTGCGTGGGAACTAGAAAATACAACAAATGGATTTTGTCATGCTGTGTAAATAAAGCCAAAGCCAGATTCAGTTAATGGAGCATACACTGCAATCACTAAGCATGGGTGTTGGTAACACAAAGATATTTACAGTGAAAGACTGAAAACAATAAAAGCTTCATATAACACTGGAGTCGTGGTCAGAGATGGGCAGTAACGCGTTACTTGTAACGCGTTACTGTAATCTGATTACTTTTTTCAAGTAACGAGTAAAGTAAGGGATTACTATTGCAAAATCGGTAATTAGATTACCGTTACTTTCCCGTAGGAACGCTGCGTTACTGCGTTACTAAAACCGTGATTTTTTTTGCGAGAATGCCTCACGACAGTGACGTTGGTGACAGCAGCTGTGTGCAGATCAACAATGGATCGTATATCGATTGTGGGAGAGAGTATGAGCGTGCAGCGTTTAAAGCGTGGAAGTACTGACCTTACTTTGAGTTTGATTCCATAAAAAGTGACAAAAACATTAGCGTCCATCGTGCGTGGGAAGAAAACTTCTTTTTACAGCGAAAAAAACCCCTAAACTTCCGAGCAAGCACAGAGTAGCTACGACGTGATGGGAAACTCACAGAGACACTCGCGCGGATTCTTCAACTGACCGCAGCACACCTGCACCAGGGTAACCCTCCGCCTACCCTGCTCCTGCTTTACAGGTGAAAATAGAGCAAAAGGACCGCTGAGTCTTTGACTTTATTTATTTTCTGCTGTGTTTTACTTGCATCTGTTTGAAAGAGTGAGTGAAAACACAAAAAATATTTTATTTTATGTGCTGGAATGTGTAGAAAATAGGTTTAAATGTTAAACTAATTTATTCAAGTCAGAGAATGTTGCATATAATTAAATGTTTTGCTTGATGCATAAAGTTAAAAGATTAAAACTGATAAAACAAGTTAAAAAAAGAGACTTTTCCATTTGATTACATTTTGTATGATGGATTATGTAGAAAAAGTAGAATTGGGCTGAAAGATCTATCACTTTATCACCTCTTCAGGTTGTAAATCGTGTTTTTAAAAAGTAACTAAGTAACTAAGTAATTAATTACTTTTGAAAATAAGTAATCAGTAAAGTAACGGGATTACTTTTTTGGGGGAGTAATCAGTAATTAGTTACTGATTACTTTTTTCAAGTAACTTGACCAACACTGGTCGTGGTCCACCAGTACAGGATGACAGCTGGACATATAAACAGATCCTTCCTCAAGCGATACTCAGGCTTCCATAAGGTTATAAGGAAATCTGCTCATGTATGATGCAGAATGATTGTAGTTCATTCTTTAAGTGTAGGATGTGGATACAAGTAGAAAGGACTTGTTTGCTGGGTGACAGATGAAAGGGGAAAAGCTTTGACAGCATGGCAAAGAGTTAAGGTTGCTCCTTTGTCCCACTGAAAAACAACACCGAGCGCCTCACCCTTCGAAGGAGACTGATTTCAGCTGCTTGGATCTGTGACGTGACACTAACTAGAGCTCGTGACCATAGTTGAGAGTAGGAATGTTGATAACTTTTATCCTTTCTATCTAACATTGTAATCCTGGCCGGAGTATTCTCTTTCAGGATGGGAGTGACCCCAAATACAGGACGCAGGGTGTTGCTGGATGATTTGATGAGTATTAAAAAAATGATCTGAATAAAATGCTCTTTAAAGTCACCAGATCTGAACCCATTTGAAAACACAGCTCAACCAGAGATACATATCAGATGCTGGGCTGACATGTCAGTTGGTGCAAGGGCAAAGCAAAAGGATCAGCAGGCAAGAAGATTACACATCGATGCTGGTCTCCTGTAATCTGTGAGTTTCCTGGCAAATCACAGACAACTCTAGAAATCCACAAACTGCATTTTGTACTTTGTTTTTTTTTGTATAATCTACTTTAGCGTTCCTGTTTTTGAAGATTTTTACTTTAAAAGAGGCAAATATGTCTCTTCTGCTTGCAGTACATCTGCTTAGTAAAGCCAACCCGCTTCTATCTGTGGGTTAAGTGGTGTTAATCTTTTCATCTTATTCTCCATAGGAAAGCTAATATGTATTTTCTAATATACTCCAATATTTTTGCCAGTGTTGCAGTTTTTGTTCATCTGAAGGCGGAGTCCCATTAAACTAACCAGATGACTGAAACGCAGAAGACATTAGGTCATTAGGTAATAAATTGAATAAAATGAATTTGCATCACGATTTTTCATTTTTGCTCCGGATGGAGCAGCAGGAGACGCCTCCACAAAGATCTCTTTGATGAAGAAAGTCTAATTTAATTTTGACAGTAATTTGGCTGTAATAACAATCAGTCACTGCTGTAAGATATTAAAAAAAAATGTAATCATGAAATATGTAAATTAACACTGATGCAGCATTAACCTTAGTTTACTAGTCATGGTAAGGTGACTTATGGGAGGTATGAGGCTGCATGTCAGTGGTTGTGTTACATTGCATGAGTGTCCTTACCGCAGCACTCTTCCCAGCTGGCCCTGGGTCGCCTCAAACCACTTGGAGGGAATGTTTTGGGTACAGCTGCTCCTCATACTCCTCTTTGCCTCAGACAACAGCATCATCGTGTTAAGGAAAAAAGAAATCATCATTTATCTGATGTTTAGGTCTCATCAGAAAGATTAAGGGAGCAGCAATGTTTCAGGGTTGGTGCTAACTTCCAGTTCAACTTATGACACACTGTGGCTCATATTTAGGCTCATAATTTAACTGTGGAAACAGTAATTAGCACAACAGGACCATCGTAAGACAAAATGTGACACTTGATACCACTTTCTCAAGAACTCTAAGCACCAATTACATTTGATAACATGGAAGTGCAGAGGAGAGATCCTCCACGAATAACCTGATTTTCTGTCTCGATGACCATGGCGCCGAGGTGATTACTCAATTGTAAAAACAGAAGGAATTTTAGACATAAATAACCTCTGAGTTCCAGCTGACATGAACTCATTGGCAGCTTCTGAGCTTGAGCCTCGGAGTCTCTGGGCAGCCATCCATCAGCAGACAGGAAACGCTCCAGGGACAAACTAGCTAGACCCAGTTCTTTTTTAATGCATGACAGACCCCTGCACTTCGCGAGGCCACGAAAGGAGGCCGGAGCAGAGAGAAACGAGTCAAACAAGCAGAAAGGATCACATTGTTCTGGGGGGTCTCAGAAAGACATTATGTTTGTATGACCTCGAAACCTGGGTGTATTATAACCATTGACCTTTATGATAGAAACGCTGATCCCCCCCCCCTCACCTTTAAGATATCTATTTAGAAAAACCCTCTGACAAGACAACAAGAACCACAGAACAAAAAAAGAAAAGAAAAAAAGAGAAATTGTCACGGTCTGGAGGGCAGACCGTGGGGATGTGGGGAAAGGAGGACCCAAAACGCAGACTCTGCGATGCAAACAGTGCTCTTTATTTACAGTGGAAAGCTGTAAACACAATAACTCCCCGTTGCTCCCTCGAACCCCATGTGCGTGCTTCCCTCCGACGTCTGTGCTCGTGCTCCCCGCTGTTGTGTTACTGCACACCCTGTGCGTGCTGCACTTCTGGTCCCTCGTTTCACCTGCAGGACAATACAGAAGCAGCCGTTAAACACTGAACCCGCACACACGCACACGCACACACACACACACACACACACACACACACACGATCCGCACTTCCTAATGCTACACACTGACTTGGAGTCTTAGCTTAATGATCCCGCGCCGGTGGGAGCTCCAACTCTCTCCTAAGTAGCTCCCCCGACGAGCCCTGATCACCAACAGGTGTGGCATGAACTTCAGGTGTGGCCAGTCCTTCCGCAGGGCCACACCCCTCAGGCCTGCAGGTGGCTGAGCTCCATCCTCCAGCCACACCCGCAGACATACACACCCATACCCTACCTATACATATGAGTGGGACACAGACTAACACAGCACAGTGCAGAAAAACACACACATCACCAAAATAATAATAACAACAATATCAACGGGAGGTGAGTCAAAACTGCTCACGGACCCCGAGTCCTCCAGAGCTGGGTCCGTGACAGAAATCGCTACTGTTGGATCATTTTCATATTGAACTGAGAATATAAACAGCAAGTGAAACATGATTAAAAGCTCATATGAACAATGCCTGGCACACTTTTTTTTTCCCTCAAAAAAAAGACCCAATGTAAATGTCTAGCTCAGGAAATCTTTATTTGATTGTAGTTTATAGCTCTTGACAGATGGATTCAAACAAGTTTTGGTTTGCACAATCTAGGGTCATAACTTTGATTAAACTGCAATAAAACTGCAGTTTAAAGTGATCAACAATCAATATTTCTAAACATTCCAAAATTTAAAAACAAAAGTGGAACTACTGAAGACCTGAATGAAGGTTGTGGGTTTGAATCCACTGGCTTCCAGGGGCTTTTTTTGTGTGAAGGTGAGCATGACTGGTTGCCTGTCCCTCTGAGTTAGACTGGTGGACCGCCTCTCGCCCCATGAAAGCTGGGATGGGCTCCAGCCACCATGTGATCCTCAGTTGGATAAGTGGAAGCAAACTGACAGATGGCCAAGTCTGCTTTTACCTTGAGCCTTACATCTTTGATCGACTGCACCAGAGCTGGCCAGAGGTGGTTAGATGGTTAGATTTGCACAAAGATATGAAAAGTTGTTGCCATAGTACTTGTTTTTAGGTACCACAAATACTATTGATAAAGGAAATACTGGACAATAACTACAATATTAGGTATGTGCGGGTGAAAACAGCCTGCTGTGACTTGTGAAAATAAAAAGTAAATGTAGATATTCTTTGTGCTTGAGTCAGAAAAGCAGGGAAAAGTTGGAAGACAACAAAAACACCCATTTAAATGGGACATTTAGAGGTGAGCAAGTTTTCACTTCATACCAACAATATCATGACGAAATCCCAAGATAGCAATAATATTACCATTATTGTAATATGTTACTTACTGTTGCAAAGCTGTATATTAGTTGGGTGGGGGGTTAGTTGTATATTACTGCAGTTGCTTTGATAAAAGGTGTATTTGATTAAAAGCTAAATTACTGGAGAAATCAAGTGCTTGTGACTGCTTTGCAAGAAAATTCATGGCAGTTTAATCCGTTCAAATATTGCTATCTGAATCAATAAGTCGGACCAACTATTTCACAGAGCAACAAATAAAAATCCAGATAGTACAAATTTATAAAACACTAGTATGTGAAAATAACATCATCAAAGCAGATCACATAAACAGAAATTAAAATGGAAGGTCTCGTAGCGCTTTATCCGTGAAAGGATGAAGATGTAGCCTGTGCCTAAAAACTGCCTGACAGTCGATGGAAAACCAGCAAGACCACAAAACTTCATCTGACAAACACGAAAAAGGAAAACAGCCCGACTGGGAGATGGATCTGATTATGAATGGAATTTAAGATCCAGCGGCTATGAAGTGATGGCACGTCAAATTATAGGGAACAAGCCCCAAACATCAATCCAGAGAGACATGAAGAGGCCAACTCCACTACCATCAGATAAGACTAAACCAATCATTTCACACAGGGAAACTGAAGCGTTGGCTGCTAACCCTATCGGGTTTTAATTAGCTGCAGTGGTGCCCGTCACTGAACACGTCAATGTGATCTCGGCCGGACAGCAGCAGCGTCCACGGAAGAAAAGTGAGGGATGGAGCAGAAAGAGGAATGATTAGGATGTGAGTCTGCACCCACTCCTCCTCGGCTGACATCAATTTTTATGAATACATTTATTACATTTCTCTGTGTGTATGTATGTGTGTGTGTGTTTGAGGATGGGGGCGCTGGGTGGGTGGGGTGGGGCTTTAAAGCAGGCACCATGCTGTTACCATGGCAACATGAGTCTTTGAAGTTTTTGCCCCCCCTCTTTTTTTCTTTTTTTTTTCTTTTTTTTTTACAGCTGGATATAACAACCAGATCTGCTCTGTTCTCCTCTCAGCTTCTATCCCCTCGCTCACCCCTCTCCCACCGTCACTCCTATTGCAGCATCAAAATTTTTTCTCTTTGAAGACTTAAGCCGATTCCAAGTCAAACCCAATGCTATTTCTGGCTCTATTCAAGACTGAGGCTGTGGCTTTGTGCAGTGCAGTTTTTGACATGTGAGTGCGCGAAAGATGGCAAAAAAAAGGAAAAGGAAAAAAAAGAAAAGAAAGACAAACATGACTCGGTGTGCTGGTGTAAGAGAGAAAATCCTGAAGAGAGAGACGTATGAATGTGTGCAGAACAACAAACAAAAACAAATAGTTTAATTACAAAGCTGCCAGCTGGTCGGGACCGATAATGAGACATGTTGTTTCACTGAATGTATGACTGTGAGTGTGCGTGCTGCATGCGAGTACAGACACAGACCTTTAAAAAAAAAGATATCAAAAGAAAAGGAGGGGAGAGAGAGAGCAGGGAATGGAAAGAAGACGGCGGGAGCAGAGGGAGAGGAGAAGAGATGAAAGGAGGACAGGAAGAGGCGAGAGACAGGAAGAGGAAGACAGGAGGAGGCAGTAAAAACATGGCATGTTGCCTCATCATTATTTCAGATCTGTGTCGTACATAGGTAAGGATAAAATATTAATTATAACTTTTACTTTCTACTTATACCAAACTCCATGCATGCAAGTCAGTATTCACTCCTGGATCAGTTTTATGCTAAAAACAGCTTTTTGTGGGTTTTGAGGCTTGAGTGGCCAGTGAGAAAAAAAGCCCATATGGCTTTGATTTAACAGACTTTGTTCCATTTTTTTTTTCAAAACATGCTCTTATGTAGATTATTACACAAGAATTTTTGTTAAATATAAACGCTGACATCAGTGGATATCAGTGCAGATGTACAGTGTATAACAAATTTATTAGATCACCTGTTACAAGAACAGGAAAACAAATATTTTTGAAATATGTCAAAAGCTTGTTTAAAATTACAAAAATATGTTGTGAGGGAATACATAATAATACATTTAGCACAAGCAAAAAGTATTTTAAGGACATAAAATTTGGGCAAACAGCTGGGGTGCAGGGTATCTCCCGCAAAAAAGCAAGTCCCAAATAAATTCAGCAAATAAACTGCAGTCTTGTTTTCATACATACTTGAGCTGGCACACTCGACCTGTCTGTTAGAAATTAATATTCAAATTAACATTTGAAATAACATCAAATGCCATTGATAATAAAATATCATTCAACCAATGAAATTAATTTATCTGTTAATGAATGCATGTAAATAGCTAATTTGGCATATTCATGGAAAAATAATAATTTGTGTTATTATTTAGTTTTAGTGTTTTTTTAAAATAGCAAATTAATAACAGAAATCTATCTATCTATCTATCTATCTATCTATCTATCTATCTATCTATCTATCTATCTATCTATCTATCTATCTATCTATCTATCTATCTATCTATCTATCTATCTATCTATCTATCTATCTAATCCGTGGATTAACTATTAAAGAAACATGATTTCTAAAAAAAAATGATTTAAACATGAATGGATGGGGATTTCGGTAGAAGTCTTTAAATTTGTTAGGCTCTGTGGTTTTCATATATTTATTTAAACATTCAAAAATTAATAAAAATTAATTAAAAAAAATACATGTAAAATTTCCTTGTAATTTTGTTACACAAGTACATATACAAGATTAAGTCTGCTCAAATCACATTTACTTGTTTTTTCTTTTGTACATTCAGTTCATAGCAAGCACATTGTAAGTAAAAATGAATTACTTGAATTAATCAGCCTTTGATTTTATATATATTAGTTGCATTTTACTCAAAATAATTTCTTTATTTTTTGAGGGGACAGGAATCTTTTTTAAATGACATTGTATGAAACAAAAACATGGAAACAATTGCTGTTTTCACTGCTGCCTGCATCTACATGATAAATTTACAGATTGGTGGCCAGCTTACAAAATGCATTAACGATGTTAATGATAAATATATATTTCACTGTGATGCAGTGGTTAGAACTGTCACACCACAGCAAGAAAATCCTGGGTTTGAATCTAGTGGCCGCCTGTGGTCCCTCTGTGTGAAGCGTGCATGTTCTCCCTGTGTCTGCACAGCCTCTCACTGGATTCAAACACTTGTATGTTCGATTAACTGGTGATTCATGATGAAACCTGCCTCTTATCCTATGCTAGATTTTAATTTTGACCTTTTAATGTTAAGTTTATCATAGCTTTTTCAGGCTTCATGAACTGTAGGTCTAAGTAAACTGCATATATTTACTTACAGAATTACACTATGACTTTATGGTCGCTGCCAAATATGATCATATCCAGTTTAAAAGACAAATCCCCCCCAAAATTGTTTAGCATTTTGACCAAAATGCCAAACTAGAGGCTTTAAACTTCCATCATTTATATACAGTATGCGGTACAGCCATCCCATCACTTACATAACTCGGGTTGTGGGGGAGCCTATTCCCCTATTCATCGCTAACAGGCCCCTACTGTGCAGACACAATTTCCCAAAATGTCAAACTGTTTCTTTTAGAATCAAGAAAAAAAGAGGACAGACATCCATTCAAGCCTTTATCTCCAGGAAAAGGGAGACCTATCATAATCACACATCTGATCTCCACGGTGATCCTGCACATTCGGCTCAAGGTCCCTTTCAAGTCCATGTACCCAAAACGCACTCGTTGCTTTTAATCCAAACCAAGGCTTTTCCACAAAAGCGGTTTTGTTGGGACTGCAGTAATGCGTTTGTCACTGATGCAAGAACAGATAAAAAAAGGAGCGTTTTCCAGAACACTGAGCTGTACAGTTGTATCACACCCAGACATGCTAACCATACAAACATGCATATTTTTTGTTGCCACACATTTTCACCTGACATAAAAACACCTGCTGCCCACTGTTTGTCTTTTGAAATGAAGGCTAATGTTGCAGCCCAGACAATGGTGTTGCAAATAACACATTTACAGTCTCTGACTGAAGTTTTGCTACACAGCTAGAAATCTGAGGAACAGCTAAAACTGCTTTGAGTATTATGGTGAGTGTTCCCTTTTATGGCACTTGCATTGCTCCACCATGATTACATGCTGCTGAAGCATTAACTATCCCCACAGAGAGTGGGTTGATTTCTGTGCAATCAGACTTTAAGAAAAATACTGGGTGGTCTATCCCATGGTCAAATGATTCATTGCACATGTCAGGGGTATCACACATAAGAATCGGAATCAGCCTGGCAAAGACTCTAATCCGGCTCACTGGTTGGCTTTGGAAAATAGGAAGGAAGACGTGAATTTTGGACATTTAACTGTATTTTCAAAACAGGTTTTACAGTTTTTCTTACTGATAAAGACCTCCTCTATAGCCATCTTTACTACACCAAAGTAATTAAAGTAATAGATACACAATTAACGACAGAACTGTTCATGGCTATTAATTGTATACTATAGAAATTTCTGTTTTGTTTAGTTTTTTTACAAAGTAGTATATTTTCTGTGAATATAATCAAAACTTTGTGTTGTGTAGGATTTCTTTATCATGTTGACAAACTGAAATGTACTGCAGAAATTGTGCTCCTTTATCGCCGAGATAACATGCGTAGTTAAACTTCTTTGTGCCGACAAAAATTGGAAATTTCACTGGTCCAGCCCACTAGAGATCAAAGTGCGCGATGTCTGGACCTACGATGTCAAACGGGTTTTACATCCCTGGTATGTGTCAATTTATTCCAGATATAAATGAACATTAAAAAGTGGTTTTCAGATGGTCCCTGTGATAGATGGCTCACCCATGCAGGGCTTAACCTGCTTTTTTTTTTTGAATGACAGCGGGATGAGTCGATGAGGAAACAATGGTGGAATGGGTTTTCAGATGCTGTTCATTGTATTATAAATCATTCATTTTTTTATTCTAACATTATGGCTAACTGAGGGACTATTTAATCAGTAAAACGTCATATAATAGAAGAAAGAAATCTCATCACATCTCTCAAAGTCTATGCTGACATCTTCAAATTGTCTAACCAAAATGTCAGAGGTCCTATAGTGAAAACTCATGACTATGATACAAAATGGCAGCAGATCAGTACCTTTTGAAGTGCTGGAAATAGAGTTTGTTTAAAATTTGTACTTTTTACAGTAAACCCTTTCATGCATGAATTATGACAACCTCAATCAAGATTTTCTCGTACTCATACTCAAGTATTCGTACTCATCTTTAGGCATGAAAAAAAGATTTCTGAACTTCATTTTTTTAAACATGTGCTTTTCAAAGAGTTTGTTACAACAGACATTTTAACTTATGAATTTGACACACAAATAAATAATATACGCAGTGTAAAAACTATAAAATAACAAAAATATATATATATATTTAAATATGACAATATAATAGTCTCTGACTATATAAACTATCACACACTGATGTTATAGTTTAACATCAGTCACTGCCACCCACTGGCTGTCCAGTGGGTGGCAGTACAACAACTGATTAATTATTTTGTTCATGCACGTTTGTAAAAATATTCTGAGAACACAACATTCTGTTCCCTCAATAAGAGCACAGTCAAAATAACATCTGACACATTCACAATCACAGAGACACGAAGCCCCAGAAGAAGACAGAAAAAGTGTGATTTAGACAAAAAACGCTGTCATTTCTTCCTGTAGACATACAGCACCTGTGGACAGTATTGTTTTTGGATCATCTGTTTTACACATTTTACATATATGTATAAAATACGTTTTATATATAGAATTTTATGCCCAACAAAATGCATTTTTTCTTTTCCTATTAGGGTGATTTAAAACAAGTTGGAAAATCTCTTTACCAAATTAACCTCTTTGCCTTATGTAAATATGTAAATATGTAAATATTTAAATATGTAAATGTTATTTTGTTTTTTTTCCAGTCTGCAAAAGCAGAAAAGGTGCAGCATTAAGTTGAATATGTAGCTTGTGCTCTACAGATAGTTTTTTTTTTTTTAAAAAAAAAGCTCTTATTTTGCTTCTCATCAGCATATTAATAGTCGTGTATGTTTATGCATGTTTGGAAAGAAATGAATCGTTTCACAGTGACTCAGAATCTGCAGGATCCAGGGGCCCGACCAGCCTCCCCCTGCTGCCTCAGGCCAGGAGGGGCCCCAGCGTGGAGTGGGATCTTAGACTTCAGGGCTGAGTGGAACCAGACAGGGTTTTGTCAGAAAGGAGTTGAAGTGGAGATGGGAGGGGTGGGCGGGGTGAATAGGCAAAGAGTGGCAGGCCTTGCCCTTGGAGCCCCACAACTGATACACACAGATGGAAAGCATTAGCCCTCCATTCGAGCACAAAGATGGATGGATTATTAGATAGAAAGTCTGAGTGGAGTTGGAGAGGAGAGAAGGAGAAGAAGGAGGAAAAGGGGTGTGAGTGTAGGCCAAGAGACTGAGAGGAGATGAGACGTGCATTCACATGTAAAAATGTCGAAGAACTTTGACATGTAAACAGTACATGATAATTTAAAAAACCCCAACACATATGAGGAGGAAGGAGGAAGACCATATAGAGACCGGATCTTAGTAGAAACGGTTTGTGCTGATTCAGTTTAGACATGCTTTGATCAAGTCAACATATACATATACATTTGTCCAGGATATTTATTCAGTAATCAAAGTCCACATATGTAACACAGGTGATGGAGTGCTTTCCACTGATACTGAATTTTTATAGGTGAGGCGTCTTTCCCCACCAAAGTGGATCAGTTTTATTCCAGCCTTTCTTGCAGTGTCACCTACAATCTGGAATCTGTATCACCCTTTTCCAACTTTTTATTAAAGCTACGGCCAGCTACGAGATATTCAAGACTGATGATTTTTTTATATGAACGTAACTTTCTAAAATATCTCTTAGTTATAAATGCTTTGTTGATTGAAGTCTTTACCATCACTTTCATCACTGAGGACTTACAGCCAGATCTTCTAAGCAGGTACAGTATGTGGCTTAAAAAAGATCTTTCACAGAAACATGCATGCATGAATCTGTCTTTGTGTGCATTTGTATACATTATAAGTGAGTCACTCGCTAAAGGCTGTGACCTTAATCCCAGAGCTATTTATGCACGCTGTCTCTGCACATAAACATAAGCGTTCTCTTTACTTTTACATGCTGTGTGTGTGAAGATACCTATCTCTTAACCTCTAACAGATGTTTCTTCACTAAATCTAAGCGTAGCATTTAATACACACCTAGTTTAATTATCCACTTGGTCTACCTTAGTCATTTAAATCTCATTATTTATTTATTTTTATTTTTTATTTTTGGTTTGACCAAACAATCATACTTACTCAAAACATTTTAAGTGTAAACTAAAGGTGTAGAGATGATTATCATGTCATTACTAGAACAAATAAGTGGAAAAACAGCATGAATTTTTTTTTGCTACAATAAATAAATAAATAACCTGGGAAAGGTAATTGCATGCTCTCAAAGTCCTGTGCCGTAAGTCCTGCCTCAATCATTGTCTTGATTACCAAGGAGGGACATAGCAAGATTGTGTGATTAAAACTAAATAACATTACATTTTAAGGGGCAGCACGGTGGCACGGTGGTTAGCACTGTTGCCGCACAGCAAGAAGGTCCTGAGTTCTGTGTGGAGTTTGCATGTTCTCCCCGTGTTTGCGTGGGTTCACTCCGGGTACTCCGGCTTCCTCCCACCGTCCAAAGACATGCAACTTGTGGGGATAGGTTAATTGGATAATCCAAATTGCCACTAGGTTTGAATGTGCGAGTGAATGTGTGCGCGAATGGTTGTCTGTCCCTGTGTGTTGGCCCTGCGACAGACTGGTGACCTGTCCAGGGTGTACCCCGCCCCTCGCCCTATGACAGCTGGGATAGGCTCCAGCGCCCCCCGCGACCCTGAAAAGGATAAGCGGAAGCGAATGAATGGATGGAACATTACATTTGGACTGTGAACAATCAATGATATAAGTACACACGATGGGGAGGACCCAAGCCCTAAAATGCTAAGGCAGGCGAGGTAATAAACTTTAAACAGGAATCCAGAAACCAAGCATGAGGAACAACACACAGGGAGCACAAACAAAAAAACAGCTTGGAGCAGGGCAAAGGTGACGAGACAACAAAGATTGAATAAAAAGGAGGGGTAAAAACCAGAAGTGAAACTAAAACAAGGCACAGGAGGAAAAAGTAAAGCGGGACTAGTACGCCAAGACTAGTACTAAACCGGACAGGGGAACATGGATTGACAAATCTACTTATGCACAGAGGAACTCAAGACAGGGAATAACGAGGAGAGCAGAAACACCAGAAGCATCATCAGAAGAGGAACCAACATTTAAAAAAGGAAAACACACTTTAAAGCAGAAAACAGTATCTGGAGACTGGCTGATTTATTTAAGTGCCCAGTCACCCAGACTGCATCAATGACCAGACTATTATGTTTATAACTCAAGATGCAGTTAGTTGTTTCTTGAGATTATATGATAGATGAAAGGGTGTTGTACCTACAGATATACTTCATCCTACAGATTGATTAGTGTGTAATTATATTACATAACAAATTATTAATTATATATTCTCATAAACTTAGAGTTAAACCAATAAAAATACATAGCGGGAGGTTTCTGTAAGCTCCCACATTGCTCCCATCTTTGTCCCAACTGACAAAGATGGACTTCTCCATTCTGCCTAATCACACTTTATGTATGTGGCTAAAGATCAAACACAGACATAGCACGCCAAAGGCGGAGGATATAAAAAGTCTTTGGCATTCATGTGCAGCAGAGGCAAATTTTAATTAATGCCTGCACCTTCAATCTCAAGATACAGTCCTGATCAAAATGTTTTGTCTCACTCCCATTTCTTCTTGTGGCATGTTGAAGCTCTACTTGGAACCTTGTTAAGATCCAACAATGCAAAATATGATTTTTTTTTTTTACCATTTTTCAAGTGGTCTTAAACTTTTGATCGGGACTGTATATGAGTATCTGTATCACAATAAGGACTGTTTATTTTTAAAATGACTGAATCATTTTAACCTGAACAGTGAGTGCTTCAGATGATGTTACTAACAGCAAGGTAGATAGCTTCATGGACATACAATTGCAGTGGTGGTTAAATGAGTAGTTTGAACACACCTATCCCTTTACTCTCTCATCTTGACCCTCCCAGTGCGATGAGATGATGCTAGATTCCATCCTGGAAAACCAAAAGAAAAATAAAAGGCCCTCTTGACTCACTGTTTACATGCTGTCTCCATAGGAATCTTATGGTAAAGCAGATACACCTTGATCTCTCTGCTCAAATGCTGTTAAGCCAGACATTACCTCAAGAGCCATTCACTGCACTTTGCCTGTATCCCTTGCTTCCCTACCCCTTCTATTCATCTTGCTTTTCTTATACACACCTCTGCTCTTCTTTATCTTCAAAGCCCATTGCAGCCCATTTCATTCTGAAATAAAGGGGCTAAATGAGGCTTCTTTAGCAGAAAACACCCTCAGGGCTCACCTTTCTTTGGTAACGAAGGGAGTGGTCATCCTTAGTTATGCAGGAAGCTGCTTCTCTGGCTTTGAACCAAAGAGATTCAAGCATCAGGGCGAGTCGCACGCATCAGCTAGACTTGTTTGTGTTTATTTAGACATGTTCTTGTCTGCATAGCTGTGGCAGATAATAGCTATAAGTACTGTTTTTTTTAACTGAATTATTTCGGTTGCACTTCTACTCTGCTACATGTCAGATAAAAATATTATACTCTTTATATTGTCTTTTAGATCTATCGCCATACTGGATTTACTTGTCGCTTTTAAGATTCTGATTACATTAAACTATGGGAAAAAAAGATGTTGAAATAAAATAAAATAAAAGTTTAAAACTATTTCCCTAAACCATTCAAAATATTTTCGTCTTCACTTCAACAGAAACCATAGTTCCTAGAAAAGCCACTTGAGGCTGGCTCCAATCTCACTTCCCAGAGATTCCAAAGGAACCTCCAGAGGTGAGAACTTAAGCCAGTACAGAAGGGCCAAAAATGGCAGTTTCCCTACAGTCGGTGCCATTACAGCAGTTTTGCACCAAATAGGTGTCAGTCCCAGTTCATACAATAGATTAGAGCCCTGCACTGGGACCAGACGGTTAAAATAAGACAGCATGTCCCGAGATTGTCAGCTGGGTGGAGAGTATAACTGATCTTACTAATTATGTGCTATTACTATGTGTTAATATGCAAGAGGTCCGCCCCCTAGTGTCAGATCTCTCATATGACTCTGTGGCTCAGTTCATCTTATAGCAGTGTTTTTGCCAAAGCACGCTGCTGTTTGCAATTAAAATGCTTCTTACGTTCACCAAACAGCAGCTTCTTTCTAGAAAAGCTAATGAAGATGTGGAATATTTAGCACCTAAATATCCAGATGTTTTCCTCAAGAATCACAAAGAAGCTTAAAAAATAGTGAATAATAGACTGAATTCAACAGATGGCCAGAAATCTGGCTGCAGATTTCTCATATTTTGATATTGTTTTGCCTTCCCACAAATGGCCAAAATAAAGTTCATTCAGACACAATATTAAACAGCTTTTTAGAATTTAAGGAAAGAAAAGACGGTGAAAAGATTCAAATTGAAGGTTGACTGATTAGGTTTTTTTTTCCTAATCAGCTTGTGAGGTAAAATTCAACACTCCATAAGAAGGTTACATTTGAGTATTAGGTAGGAAAAGTCTGCCCAATAGAACATTATTTTCATTTTGATATTTTATGTTTCTGAACCATGATTCTAAATCACCCATGAATGTTAGCAAGAACGGTCACATGTCCACATGGTACTCTGCCCTACGGCAAATGTTGATTGAACTTCCTGACAATTAGCTGCAAACTTCCCCAAAAAACTAATGGATGGAAAATAACCATTGCTTGCACCTATAATATAGTCACCCAGAAGCTATTAAACAGGATTTTATTAAAGGACTAGGAATTAAAAAGGGTGCATTTGATAGCAACATCAGTTGCTCAGTCAGCAAGCACATGGTGTACCAGTACTGGATGTACAAATTGGTTTTCTGGATGACACGATGCTGGCATCTCCCATCAGCGCAGATGTTGGTTTCTATCAAATACAGATGCCTCCTTTCTTCTCTTCTGTTTCCTGTGCACTCCTCTCTTTGGTTGCACTTGCATGCATAGCAAATGGTTTTGGTTGATGCCTTGGGAGAAATTACATTAAATGGTGTCAGAGCGCGGAGTGTCTGATGTAGGAGTCGTGAGGGTTTACTGCTGTGCTACCGCTGCTCACAGAACACAATCACAAAACAAACTGTTCCAGACCGGCAGCAGAAAATGTTTTGAGCAGTCTGAAAGTCTGCATTGCTGCTAATGACCGACTGTCTTCTCTTTTCCCGCGAACACTCGCAGGCTCATGCTTGACAGGGGGAAGAAAGGACACCTGCACTGCAAAATGGAGCTTCAGTTTTGGTTTGTTTTTTGCATGACTAGTTCATTCAAATGACAGAATACTTATTTAGTTTGTTGGTAATTATATCTTATCTCTGCAAAAGGGAAGAACATTACTAAATATTCTGATAGCATTTTCTGGTCCATGAGTTCATTAACCCTTTCAGGCCTTTAAAGGCAATGAAGCAAAACACCTAGATCAGAGCTGAGCTCTCAGGTTGAACCTGGCAGCGTTGAATGGACAGAAACATAACGTCCTAGAGGTGTTCTAGAACATTTAGGTTAGGTAAGTGTGAAGTGTCAATGATATCAATTGATCCTGGTACCTAATGGCATTCAGAGTCCTGTTGTCTAGGTTGAGCCTGTTGAGGTCATGAATATGCCTCCACAGACCATCACTGACCCACCAGCAAACCGGTTATGCTGAACAATGTTACAGGCAGCATAACATCCTCCACAACTTCTCCAAGCTCTTTCATGTATGTCACATGTGCTCAGGGTGAACCTGCTCTCATCTGTAAAAAGCAATAGATGTGGACCTGCTAATTCAGGTATTCTGAGGCAAATGCTAATCAGACTCCTCTGTGCCAGCAGTGAGCAAAGGGCCCACTAGATGATGTCTGGCCTTCATAAGTCTGTTTCTGATTATCTGGTCAGAGACATCAACACCAGCGGCCTGCTGGAGGTCAGTTTGTAGCTCTGGCAGATACTGCTCCTGCTGATGGAATAACAATCTTGTGCAGTCGACATAGAGTAGCCTCCTTTCTCCTGGAATGTCCTCCATGCTCGTATGACTTTACTGGCAGACACAGTCTGTATGTCTGTATATGTAGAACATTACATCTGTTATGACATTCATATGCTGGATGACAGTCACTCTGGTTCACTTATTTTTTTTTCCCAATTCAAGGTGAAAGATCTGAATTTGAGTCTGAAAGAAATGAAGTGAAGCAGACAAACACACACCCGGAAAGGCTACACAGGAGCCATTTTTTCATCTTTGACTATTATTTCCAACTGTTTCCAGTTGTGACTACAGTAATCAAACAGCTAAAGGGCCCCACCACTTGGCCAACAGTGGTCACTGCAATTACAAGGCAAAGATATTCAAAACTGTTCTCAGAAATGGTGATTTGGTGGCCCCCAGAGGATTCACATTGCTATTACAAGTCTGTATTCTTAAAACGGATCGATCATACAACAGAAGCAGCGGGATTTACCAAACATTTAATAAATGATTTTGCAATACAAAACATCTGTGCAAAAATATTCAGACAAAATACAAAGCCAAGGCCTCTCTTGATCAATATGCATGTAAACCTGTTATGGGTACACTGGCATTGAAATATACATATACTTTTGTTTCTTCTTACCAATAAAAGACAAAAAAAGGCACTATAATGAATTTTTGCCAAATACAAAAATACCTAAACTTGATTAAGATTCACAGTCTTGTGTACAAGTGGTTTGTGCACTGCTATATTAGTACATAGACTACATAAAAAAAGATGACTGTAGCCACAATGACGGCACCCAATGGTTGAAACCTTCACTTGAGCATTTTCACTTTTATTATTTTATTCTATTAGACTCTGTACACTCATACGGTAGCCATGCCTTATACTATTCTCTGCCTTATTAGCAATTGTCAGTGACAGCATCCTTAACAAAATGAGAAACGTCCTGTATTAAATAAGGCTTCACTGATGTCAAAAATCAAGTGAGAAGTGGACTGGACTGGGGGAGTCGCCCCCTGTTGGCCATCAGTGCAGACTGCGTTGGCCTTGCTTTTTTAAATCTGGAAGCAAAGTCCAGGGGCCCGTTCTTCGTACGTCGCTTACTACATCCAAGATCAAATGACACATCCAAGATCAAATCATCGCGCTAACCGTGAGCTCGCTAATCCGGTTCCCCGAACACACCTGCTGTTGACGATTACTACAGCTGGACGCAGTAATGTGACATCACTGGGTGTCGTAAAAGGGGCTACGCATCGATAGTAGAAACATTGATCGGCAACCCGCTGATTGGTCGGCGAAAATGTCGAAGGGGCGTGCTCGGTATTTTCCGGCAGCAGAGCAAGAACTCTTGAGTGAGGGATTTCAGGAGTTTCAGAGTTTAATTAAAACGCAAGAGAACACTGCAAAGGCTGCAAAAGCAAGGAGAGAGGGCTGGCAGAAAGTTGCTGACAAATCAAACTCGTAGGTAATTTAATAATAATAATAATAATGGATTGGATTTATATAGCGCTTTCCAAGGCACCCAAAGCGCTTTACGATACCACTATTCATTCACTCCCACATTCACACACTGGTGGAGGCAGCTACGGTTGTAGCCAGGCTGCCATATCGCGCCATCGGCCCCTCTGGCCAACACCAGTAGGCGGTAGGGTAGATCTATCATATGACACTATATTGTCCAATATCATATGGCATTATATTATATTATAATATGTTATATTATATCCCCTTTCACATTAGAGCCACAACAGGACCCACAAGAACATGGGAACAAGTAAAGGTGGAATACAGGAGTATTCTACAGAATGGTAATATTTATCTCTTAGATTGCTTTTCGTCTCTTGGCAAGGTAATACTGGCCTGTAATACTCTATTACTCTGTTAGTTTGTTCATAACAGCAACCAAGAAAAGGGCAGAGGAACAAAAGACAGGTGGTGGTCCTGCACCCCCTCGTCAACAAGTTGGTTAAGTAAATAATACCCTCACGGGAATATCGATATCTCTCAATGAGCACACTGTCGCGCTGAGCTAAAGGATCCTGTCTATCCCGCAATATACGCTGAATTCTGAAAACTCTCCTTATCAATCTTGCACCTTCCGCAATGGGCTGCTCGCGTATACGGACAGGACATGGCTGCGACAGGCTTCCCAAATCCACCTTCGCTTTTATAGCCGTGGTCTCTCATCTTGATTACACAAAGTAATTTGCAATTACTACTGTGAAATATGAATTACATCTGTAATAATCACATACATGTAATAGAATGTTAATAGTACATTTCCCTTTTTTAGGAAATGACCTGTATGTATCTGTGTGAAATCAATAAAAGGATCAAGTGCTGCATTATCTTTAGTTACATTGATAATATTTATTTATGGTGAAACAGTGGAAAAATATCGCTGTTGCTTTCGTATAAATGAAGCGGACATACCTGCGTGGCCGCGATCTAATCCTGTTTACATAAAGTAAACCTGCTCCCGAGCAGGTTTACGCTTACGGCTCTGTTGCTATGGCAGCAAGTCCCGGATGAGCTTCGGGGAACCGACTGATCCAGGATCACGCGAAATCGTCAACAATCTAATCCGGCTAACCTACTTAGCGAGGTACGAAGAACGGGCCCCAGCTTATATATACAGTCTATGTTAGTATTCGTACATCATTTACATTGCTGGGGCTCATGGGTAAAGATGCTTAGGTAGCTCACTCTGCTTTAGAAAAATAGAATCACAAAAACACACAGAGAGGAAAGGCATTTGAAAAATACACTCTCAAATGATTTCAAATAGCATGGAAACAAGAGCACACCCTTCATGCTGCTAATAACAGCCAACCAGCTTCACTACTGACCTCTACTCACTTGAATGCTGAGGAAAACTAAAGAGCAGTAGGATTTATAAAGACAACTGAATTTGATTTTGATGCCATTTTTGCAGCTACTTTTTTCTTGTTGCTACATTTCACATGTGTCCACTTACTTTACAACTCAGAAATGCACTTTATTCTCTGCATGTCCTCAGTAAAAACAACCCGGATGTGTTATTGCTGTAGTTAAAACATGCACTCAGGAACATTCGCACCCATAGATTGTTGACTTGACACATTACTGCTGGTTTTCTGACTTTTGTTTTGAGGGAATGAAAGAAGCTTCATATTTGGCCTCTCATAAACCATCGTGGATGGCTGAGGCATAGTTTGTGCGGCTACGAAACTGAGACTCACCAAACACACACTTCATCATCCTTCACTGGGAAACAGACAAAACGGTCAGACTTTTTTTTCAGGTTGTACTTTTTCTGTTAAAAGCTGCACGTGCTGAGCTCCTTGTCAGAATCCTGTACATGTTAATACAGTCGCCACTTGGTGTGTTAAAAACAAGTTGCAATAATATCGGTGTATTATTTGGTATATTATTTAATCTCAAAAAAAACAAAATTAAAAAAAATTGGAGATTTCCCGTATCACATAACATGTGCAGGTACACTGGTACAACACATGTGAGTGAATTTCTTATGTGTGTGCAACAGAGGTGTGCAAAATACAATAAACCCCAGAGGGTTACTAAATACATTTACATGTCTTGGTGACTGCAGCTGGAACCTTGGCAAAAAGTGTATGTGTGTGTGTGGAATGCTAGCTACCAGCATTCATAATATAATAGTTACAATAGCAACAGTAACCAGGGGGGTGGGGCTTAAATGACAGAACAAAGACAGGCTACCATGATGTCACATGCCAGGCCACCATGATGTCACATGCCAGGCCACCATGATGTCACATGCCAGGCCATAAAAATCTATAAATAGGGGTGCCTCGACACACAGTTGTAGAATTCCCTTGCAGGTGATTTTAAGCTAGCGATTGAATTGTGTTTTCAGATGAAAGCGCTTATAACCTTCTCCCAAAGTAGAGTACTCTTCCTCCACCCAAACCTAAAATGTATATTTCTAAATACAGGGAAGCAATTGTATTAGAAAATAAATATAAAAATGAACACAGGACCATGGTGCCAAGAACAGTTAAGGCCCCATCTCATCGCGAAATGTGCCCACAGAGGCCAGAAGGCGAAAAACCTGAACACACATTCAGGAAAAAACCAGAACACACAGGCATGAAGAAAGTCATGGCTCAACCTGCTTGTGTGGATACACGCAAAGGGGACAAGCAGCTCCTTGAGAAATCTGGACTTGTCCCCTTTTATCTACAGAAAAACGATTACGGAATCGTTCCAGGCTACCTGCGTAGAAGAAAGGCAGAGAAAGAAAAGGCTAAGCAGGACAATGATGCCTGGTTAACAAAACAACAGGAAACAGTTAAACCACTGGCCGAACAGGAGAAACAAAACATTCTCCAGGGCCTAAAGAGGAGGTTTAATGAGCTAAACTTTGAATATCAATCCCTCCCTTTTACTATCTCCCCTTCACAGCACAAAAAATACAATTACAAAATGTTTCTTGAAGAGGCAATGAGTCAAGTTGAAAAAGACATTGCCCTTTTTGAGGAACATAAATACATTTACGTAGGCAGGGAAGATGCATCTGACGAACAACAGTTACAGCGGACTCCACTGCCACCCATTAGACCGAAAAACACAAAGTTGACACCCGCTCCTCAAGTCACACAACCAACGAAAAAGGAAACTTTCTCGACCGACAACCTACCACCTTTTCGTAGGATGTGTGTTCCACCTATATCCAGAAGTGGAAAGCAACCGATTCCCACCCAACTAGGTATAATTCCACGACCTAGTCCTGTCCCTCTGCCACCTATTTGTAAAAAAGCTGAATCTACACCCCGACCACCTGTAAGACCTCCAATGAAACGAGGTGTAACACCCATCCTTCCACCCATTTCCACCAAAAAGCTGTAGTGCTGTACCGTTAGAGTAGTTTTTTAACTACCTAACCCCCAACCGGTCTTGACAGAAGCCGCACCATCTGAGCCTGGTTCTGTCGAAGGTTTCTTCTTTTTAAGACAAAGGAGTTTTTCCTTCCCACCGTCGCCCAGTGCTTGCTCAGATGGGATCATTTGATTGTTTGTTGGGGTTTTCTTAAACATAAATTGGCCTATTGAAAAAATGTAGTGTTTCTTACTACATTTTATTTTCAATAGACCAATTTATGTTCAAAAAAAAAAATTACAGCAGAAAAGAAAGCATGGGAGACATCTGATGCATTCCATTGCTTTTTAAAAAATAATTTATAATTTATCTGGAACAAATAAAAGAAAGTAAAACTAATCTTTTGTGGATTCTTTTCTTCAATAAGTAGTAGAATAGGCAGTTCTTTATACATAAAGCGTAGTGTTTTGTTAAAAAATAAAGTGGCACAGCGGCACTGTGGTAAAGGCCTGTGTTTTTACCATCAGCGTGACAGCACCGTGCCGCCTTTGCAGTTTTAAGGCCCAGGGAAACAAGCCTGCCAGCGCTCTGTAGCGGCTGTGACCGCTGCCGATAAGGAAAGGCTGCTCTTCATAGAGGACTCAAGCTCGGGGAAACCTTTTCTGGTCGACTCTGGCTCCCAGAAGAGCCTCTGGAACTCTTGTGTCGTCTTTACAATGGTATATTATTTAATCTCAAAAAAAACAAAATTAAAAAAAATTGGAGATTTCCCGTATCACATAACATGTGCAGGTACACTGGTACAGCACATGTGAGCGAAATTCTTATGTGTGTGTAACAGAGGTGTGCAAAATACAATAACATAAGAACAAGCAAAATATACGAATGGGTAAATCTGAGAATTATAAGAATAAATATATGTACTGTCAGAGTATTTTTGCTCTTAAAGATTTTATTATTCATATAATAATCAGCTAAGAGTGTTTATATTTCTGTTTTGTACTCAACCAGCTGCATATTTTAATTGCTGGCTCCCTACTTTATAACGGAAACTGCTTGCCTTCACATTATCAGTCTTTGCCTTCACATTGTCACTGTTTGCCTTCACACTAGCAGGAAACCGCCACCCACGAGTAAGAAACAACCTTGTAGAGAACACGAAGTTTTTTGATAAACCACACCTGTTTTCTTGACAAGATAAGGATGATATTTCCTTTTTTGTATGCTTCATGATGTGTATAAATAAAGCCAGACTGCACCAAGGAGGTGTGTGAGTCTCTCCCTGAGTCTCTCACCCGTGCACGTTTAAAACTGCTCTAAGTGTCTGAGTGATATTTCATTGCATCTGAGTACTTTGATAATAGAATATCTTTAACATTTAATTGGTCCTTCGAGCCGGAGTGGACATTGATATTTTTTTCAATGCTCCAATAGGAGACCTTCGTCAAGTCCTGACGTCGTGAGAAGCCCACGCTGTCGACTCCTCTCCAGGCAGAGGATAAAGTCCAGAGACGTGACGTTCGGGTTCTGGCCAGCGTTCTTATAAGAGGTCCACGACTTCAGGGGTTGATGAAGGAAACCAAAGCAACCACACAATAACTCAGGTGAATATTTAGCACTCACTCACATCTTGCGCAAAACGACTGAGGCAACCTGTGGTCTATACATTAAATAGTTTCCCGTCAATGTATGACAGATTAATTAAGTAACATTCTCGTCTGAAAAAGGACTGGTAGAGGTTACAGCTCGCCTGAAAGAGGGCTTGGAGCAAGTTTAATGTCAAAATACGACAGGATAGTAACATTCTCGTCTGAAAAAGGACTCGTAGAGGTTACGAAGCAGCTCGCCTGAAAGAGGGCTTGGAGCAATGTAGAAAGACACAGTGTTGCCCAGAATAAAAAACTCATTACGCGTATAATCTGTTGTTTTACTGTTTTGTTGGTGGAGTAAGTTGATTTTACAGCACATTAAGGAGGCTGAACTACTCCACTGAATTGTTTACCGTTGGTTGCTCGAGTTCTGGTGGAACGGGAAAAGGTTGTGTTTCATCACATAAAATTGACACCGCTTTCAAGGCTAGCTTGAAAGTAGAAGGCCGTGTCAATAGCCTCTCCCATTCCTCGTGCCAGAGAAAGCACCACGGGTGTGTATGTGTGTGTGTAAACGCAAATATATTTATAAATAAATAAATAATAATAACAAGAGGAAAAAGAAAAATGGGTAATAAATCAACAAAACTCACTGCTGACGAGCAGTGGCTAGAGAAAAATGTCCAGGCGCCGGACAAACTGCAGTGACTGATAAAACCCTTATTAAGTGAAAACTAGAGATCAAAGTAGTTTAAAAAGGTTGGAAACAGACCTCAACGAATAGATATAAATATAAGAAGTACAAAAATAAAATAAATAAAGACAAAATTACATTAGAACTTATTTTTAATGTATTGAAACTAATAATAGGAAGGATAACAACCTGTAAACTTATATTAACAATGAAACATAGTTGGCAAGACGTTCATGCCCAGAATGTATAAAATAAATAAAAGGAAATAATTCACACGAAAACCTTTTAAATAAAATAGAGAGATGCATAAGGTACATTAAGGCTGTGTCATTGGTCAGCCAAGGAAAGTGTGTGAAAAGGTAAATGTCTCCAGCTTGGGAAAAGGTGAAGCTGCAGATCACCCGAAGCCCTTGATGGACACAAAATAAAATATAAAATATATAATAATAAATTGCTTGGTTAGACATGCAACAGAAAGAATGAAAGTGACCGAAGGTTGGATCTGAGATGAGGCAAACAGAAGACCAGTCTAAAAAGTAGGCACAAACCTGTTCAGAGAAGAAGCAAATTTGTACAGATTGGATGAATTCTAAGTTATCTGTTTGCTGAGTAAGATGATCCCAACTATTAAATTGGCTCAGTAGTAGTATAGTAATATACACTTTTATATACACTGATAAAATGTTGTAATATACTGTTGTTATTATATGGAAAGAAAAAGATGATAATAATAAGAAGTAACCTAGTCAGTATGATGTGAGATGGACAATTGTTATGAAGTAGTCTGCATCAAGCTTAAGGTTTGCTCAAACTCAGTATAATGACATAGGAGATGAAGAAAATAAAGGAAATATCTAAACTACTTAGGTGCATAGAGGCACTTGACATGCTTGAAAACCTGGATAAAATATTACTGAGATATAGAGCACATCTATAGTAACAACTAATAAGCCAAACCCTGTAGACAACAGCTAAAGTTACAGGATTGTGAAGCTGAATTAAATATGTGGACACCGCTAAGTTGATGAGCATGTTACACATTTTCTTTTATTTTTTATTTATTTGTTTTTAGAGCAGAAGCTGCATAAAAGCCAACACATGCAGCTGTCTGTGAGCTCAGTTTTCCCTCACATGTCTGCTCTGTTTCAGTAGCAGCATTTTTCTTTTTGGGTCCTGACTCATGTATGTTTTCGGTTTTGTTTGATTATTTTATTTTGTTGATTTGGAAACAAATTCGTGACAATACTTGTTTAAAATATGTAAGATGTGTGAGATGTGTGAATTCTTTGAAAAACTAGAAATTATCTAAAAATGCCTCAAGTGAGAATGTAATGTTCCATCTATAGAGAAGAAAAAAAAATCTTGCTGGAAGTGATCACCTTGCCAAAACAATTGGCACTGTGCACATGTGGAGCACATCAAAAAGACAATTATATTGTCACAAAAGGAAATAATTTTGCAGAACAAGCAGCAAAACAGGCTGCAAACAATCGGCAGAGCTACTAGAAACCAACTACTGCCTACAAATACCACTTGATGTACTAAAAACCGAACAACAAGCTGCAACAATCACTGAACAAAACAAGTGGCTGAAATGTGGAGTAAACTGAAAGATGACTTAATGGTCTATGATGGAAAACCTATATTAACAGAGTCATTACACAGGACAGCGGTTGTAGTGACACATGAGGTAAACACCTGTGTCAACAGGAGGGAGATATAGTATAGATAAACAATGCAATACACACTATAAATTTTGAAACTTTAGCGAATAATTCGTAAGAACATGCCTATTCTGTCAAAAAACAAAAAACAAAAAAAACAACACAACTCACAAGGAAACCCACATGGATTTTATTGAACTTAACGAATGCCAAGCATCAAGATATGCTCTAGTAATTATAGATGTATTTTCAAAATGGCCAGAAATCTATCCAGTAAAAAAGAGCAGATGCAATATCAGTGGCAAAGTGTTTATGCAATCACTTCATCCCCACATATGGCATTCCCAGTCTGATAAGGTCAGACAATGGAACACATTTTGTTAATGACATCATCAGCAAAGTCTCTGAAGCTCTAGGATTTAGCATCAAACATCACTGTGCATATCACCCACAAAGCGCAGGATTAGTGGAAAGAACTAACGGCACAATAAAACAGAGATTAAGAAAATGCATGGAAGAAACAGGAAGACCATGGCCTGAATGTCTAGGCCTAGTAAAGATGTGGATGAGAATAACACAAGGTTCTCAGAAACTTACACCTTTTGAAATCATCCACGGGAGAGCGTTTCCATTGCCAATTACCAGTGAACCTATTAATAAATCAATAAGGGAAACTACCCTAGCAGAATGGATGACTAAACTGTTTGAAAATAAAGAGATTGTGTTAAACAACCAACTGCCGAGTGATTTCTCTCCAGTGTCTTGCAGGTTACAACCAGGTGATTGGATCCTGATCAAAGTACTCCAGAGAAAGAATTGGAGTTCACCAAGGTGGGAGGGCCCATACCAAGTCCTACTTACCACACCCACCGCCTGCAAAATAGCAGAAAGACCATCTTGGATCCACCAAAGCCACTGTAAAAAAGTGAGTGACAATCCAGACGCTTAGACGCCGGCTCCCCTGGCTTCTAGGTGATCTATTGGTGAAGGGAAGGGCTGATTGGGTATATCCCGCCCTTTTTTACTTCTCGCCAATAGTCTACTCACCAGAAGTCTAGGTGTGCCTGGTCATCATGAAGACACTTGTCCTCCTAGTGGCCAGCATTGCGCTCCTAGTGAGCCTACTAACACTCACCCAGATGAGAGGAAATAAACAACACCACCTGCAAAAAAGATGGACACATGATAATTCGCATCTGCGTGACCTGAACCAAGACCATAACCACCCATGGATGAACAACGCGTGGTATAGATATGTGTATGATAGAACACGCACCGACAACAGCACGGAATGCTATGTATGTTCACATATGCCAACAACAGCCGTACACGCAACAATATATGGAAAGGCACCTGAACTTGACGAAGCGATGTGTGTGTTCAACAAAGCAACAACTGGCAATTGCACACGCAGAGATTTGATGGCAACAGGACTGACCCTAAAAGGTCAAAGCACAAAGAAAGAAGACCTAATTCCATGGTGTAGTGACACAGACGTCAAACGTGTCACGAAACCACTTTCACAACGACGTATCCTAATTGAACAGACAACCCCTTGTGCCTACAATCTGACGAACTGGAACTACACCTGCAACGAAAAACATTGGGTAAACGTCAAAGCCAACAACACAAAAAACAAATCATTCGCCATAGTTTTGCCGCCGGACATACAGCACCCAATGTGTTTCAACTTCTCCGATGGAAACAGGAAACTTGGACGAAACCGCAACTGCACACAGACACTTGACCTGACCCAATCCAAAGGAATACACACCTTCAAAAATGGAACTTTCTGGGTCCAGGGAGTCGCTTGGGCCTGCGGGCCTAAAACCTACTTCATGCTCCCACCGAACTCCACCGGTCTGTGTGCACCAGTACTAATTTCAGACCACACCTTCAAGATCACAGCAGAGACACACACGTCAAGAGCAAAACGTGAAGTTGCTGAAGTCACTGAAGTAATGCCACATGACTCAATCTATGGATCAGATGTGCCCAAGAACTTCAAACTATGGACTGATGGTCAGAAAGTCCTCCACTCCTTGTTCCCTTGGGTAGGAGTTGGGAAAAACATGCTGAGGATCGAGACACTTGACTATCGATTTGGACTGTTCCTAAATGCTTCAATGAAAATCAACAAAGCGCAAAATGAAGAAATCGACGCAATACGCATTGTAGTGATGCAACACAGAGTCGCACTAGACATGATTCTAGCTGAAAAAGGAGGTTTGTGTGTATTGTTTGACACTACATGTTGTACATACATCCCAGACAAAATACACTCACAAAACATGACCGACGCTTTGAACACCTTGAGAAAGATTAAAGATGCTGAACAACAAGACTATGTCACAAGCAGTGATGATTGGTTGACATGGTTACTAGGTGGTTCATGGAAGTCCCTACTGATTAAAGGACTTGTTGGAATAGCATTTTTGCTTTTACTGTTATGTGTTTTCACAACATGTGTAGTACCCTGTCTGAAGAAAATGGTATCAAACATGGTGACAACTTCTATCAATGCTTATGTGATGATGTCTCAAATGGAAGAAATTTTGAAAGATGATCCATACAGTAATGTTTAGTTTAATTGAACACAGGACTGTTTTATGACGTTCAAACCGAAAATGTTTAGACAAGAGGTTATGAACTGACAAAAATAACAGTACTGTCATGTGAGAAATCTAAACAACAGGAGGGAATGTCAGAGTATTTTTGCTCTTAAAGATTTTATTATTCATATAATAATCAGCTAAGAGTGTTTATATTTCTGTTCTGTACTCAACCAGCTGCATATTTTAATTGCTGGCTCCCTACTTTATAACGGAAACTGCTTGCCTTCACATTATCAGTCTTTCCCTTCACATTGTCACTGTTTGCCTTCACACTAGCAGGAAACCGCCACCCACGAGTAAGAAACAACCTTGTAGAGAACACGAAGTTTTTTGATAAACCACACCTGTTTTCTTGACAAGATAAGGATGATATTTCCTTTTTTGTATGCTTCATGATGTGTATAAATAAAGCCAGACTGCACCAAGGAGGTGTGTGAGTCTCTCCCTGAGTATCTCACCCGTGCACGTTTAAAACTGCTCTAAGTGTCTGAGTGATATTTCATTGCATCTGAGTACTTTGATAATAGAATATCTTTAACATGTACAAATATAAGAGTGTATGTTAGGGCTGTTCGATATAACGATATATATCAAATGAAGATATAAAAATGTCTATCGTTTCCTATTACGCTATCGTTTGTTTCGCGATGTCGTAAAATAAACTGTTTACAGCAGTATTTTTCATCGTTTTGACGGTCACCTTAGTGGCTATATTAATTTCTTAAAGTTCTCTCTTTCTCTTATATTTAATATAACCACACTATGGGCGGGCAAGTGCCTGTTTTTACGTGTTTTCGTTAGCAACAATGACGGTAAAACCATCGCGTGGTTCCGCTGTACGCTTGTTTGTTTTCCACGTAAACCTTTCACAATAAAGCTCAAGATCCTGTTGAGACTTTTCAAAACAAACTGAATCACATGAGAGAGTATGCAGAGTTTACAGATGAGAAGCAAACAAAGAGCCGTCAGACTCAAACTATATGTATACACCTGCCCGCCTTCGTAAACAACTAAATGCTATGTTGCCCTATCATTTTTTGATTGGTCCACATGGTATATTTTTTCACCAATAGGAAAGGCTGGGGGAGTTGGGAGGGGGACTGAGTGCTTTCTAGTGTTTTTCCTTATAAAAACCGTTTCTTCCCGCAGTAAATATAAACAACGATAGTATTCAGGAAGAAAACCTGCATATATTATACTGAACATAAAGTTGTTTGCAAAACTTGTGCATAATTTTTACAAATGTACAACTTCTATTCGCATTTCAAGTTATGAAAACAATTCCTTAAACATGTTTGTGGCTTTTACAGTAAAAATGACAAGTATTTTCTACTCGGATTTTGAATTTTTTTTGTCTGAATTTAGATCTATTGTGCAAATATAGTATAAATGAAAAATTAACTCAAATTTCAGATATTTGAGGTTGTGCCAAAAAAAAAAAAAAAGAAGAAGATTTTTTTAAAGGTGAAATATAGAGGTAAAATCAAAAGTAGTCAAAAACGGCCAATTATACTCTGGACCCCAGAGGGTTACTAAATACATTTACATGTCTTGGTGACTGCAGCTGGAACCTTGGCAAAAAGTGTATGTGTGTGTGTGGAATGCTAGCTACCAGCATTCATAATATAATAGTTACAATAGCAACAGTAACCAGGGGGGTGGGGCTTAAATGACAGAACAAAGACAGGCTACCATGATGTCACATGCCAGGCCACCATGATGTCACATGCCAGGCCACCATGATGTCACATGCCAGGCCATAAAAATCTATAAATAGGGGTGCCTCGACACAGTTGTAGAATTCCCTTGCAGGTGATTTTAAGCTAGCGATTGAATTGTGTTTTCAGATGAAAGCGCTTATAACCTTCTCCCAAAGTAGAGTACTCTTCCTCCACCCAAACCTAAAATGTATATTTCTAAATACAGGGAAGCAATTGTATTAGAAAATAAATATAAAAATGAACACAGGACCATGGTGCCAAGAACAGTTAAGGCCCCATCTCATCGCGAAATGTGCCCACAGAGGCCAGAAGGCGAAAAACCTGAACACACATTCAGGAAAAAACCAGAACACACAGGCATGAAGAAAGTCATGGCTCAACCTGCTTGTGTGGATACACGCAAAGGGGACAAGCAGCTCCTTGAGAAATCTGGACTTGTCCCCTTTTATTTACAGAAAAACGATTACGGAATCGTTCCAGGCTACCTGCGCAGAAGAAAGGCAGAGAAAGAAAAGGCTAAGCAGGACAATGATGCCTGGTTAACAAAACAACAGGAAACAGTTAAACCACTGGCCGAACAGGAGAAACAAAACATTCTCCAGGGCCTAAAGAGGAGGTTTAATGAGCTAAACTTTGAATATCAATCCCTCCCTTTTACTATCTCCCCTTCACAGCACAAAAAATACAATTACAAAATGTTTCTTGAAGAGGCAATGAGTCAAGTTGAAAAAGACATTGCCCTTTTTGAGGAACATAAATACATTTACGTAGGCAGGGAAGATGCATCTGACGAACAACAGTTACAGCGGACTCCACTGCCACCCATTAGACCGAAAAACACAAAGTTGACACCCGCTCCTCAAGTCACACAACCAACGAAAAAGGAAACTTTCTCGACCGACAACCTACCACCTTTTCGTAGGATGTGTGTTCCACCTATATCCAGAAGTGGAAAGCAACCGATTCCCACCCAATCAGTTATAATTCCACAACCTAGTCCTGTCCCTCTGCCACCTATTTGTAAAAAAGCTGAATCTACACCCCGACCACCTGTAAGACCTCCAATGAAACGAGGTGTAACACCCATCCTTCCACCCATTTCCACCAAAAAGCTGTAGTGCTGTACCGTTAGAGTAGTTTTTTAACTACCTAACCCCCAACCGGTCTTGACAGAAGCCGCACCATCTGAGCCTGGTTCTGTCGAAGGTTTCTTCTTTTTAAGACAAAGGAGTTTTTCCTTCCCACCGTCGCCCAGTGCTTGCTCAGATGGGATCATTTGATTGTTGGGGTTTTCTTAAACATAAATTGGCCTATTGAAAAAATGTAGTGTTTCTTACTACATTTTATTTTCAATAGACCAATTTATGTTCAAAAAAAAAATTACAGCAGAAAAGAAAGCATGGGAGACATCTGATGCATTCCATTGCTTTTTAAAAAATAATTTATAATTTATCTGGAACAAATAAAAGAAAGTAAAACTAATCTTTTGTGGATTCTTTTCTTCAATAAGTAGTAGAATAGGCAGTTCTTTATACATAAAGCGTAGTGTTTTGTTAAAAAATAAAGTGGCACAGCGGCACTGTGGTAAAGGCCTGTGTTTTTACCATCAGCGTGACAGCACCGTGCCGCCTTTGCAGTTTTAAGGCCCAGGGAAACAAGCCTGCCAGCGCTCTGTAGCGGCTGTGACCGCTGCCGATAAGGAAAGGCTGCTCTTCATAGAGGACTCAAGCTCGGGGAAACCTTTTCTGGTCGACTCTGGCTCCCAGAAGAGCCTCTGGAACTCTTGTGTCGTCTTTACAATGGTATATTATTTAATCTAAAAAAAAATTTAAAAAATTGGAGATTTCCCGTATCACATAACATGTGCAGGTACACTGGTACAGCACATGTGAGCGAAATTCTTATGTGTGTGCAACAGAGGTGTGCAAAATACAATAAGAGGAGGAAGAGGAGAAGTCTATCTTATGGCCAACCTCTGACTGTATCTTGGTCACATTACCCAGCAAAACCCAGTATGCAGGTTCACCTGTAACAGTCCTTGTGCCACAGATCAACACTGTTGCTTCTACATTAAACAGAAGAGCAGTGACGTGGGTGCAGGTCTCCGTGACTCCGGCCTTACAGCTGGAGTGGGCGGCTTCAACCTTCCCTGTGATGCTCACAGTGACCCATGGCTGCAATGCTGGTTCATTCAGTCTTTGAGAGTGCAGGACCTGAAACACACACACAAAGTTCTTGTCTTTAAATGAACTATGAGCCAAGGCTGACATAAATGTTTTATCTACTTAATCATTAATGTAACAGTGTTTAGAAAGTTAGCACATACATGTAATTTTTCATTTCTTTATGTGTCCATCTATAGAACGCTGCATGTTATATTCTAAATCTGCCTGTTCTGTCAGAAACCTGCCTGCAGAAAATGAACCTAAAGGATGTAATCACTTTCAAGATGGAGAAAGCATAAAGTGACAATTATGAATCACTTAATATGATAAGGAGATTCTGCAGGTCATTAATCAATGTATAAAATTTAAATAAAATGCATTTTTAGTGACACAAGATACAAATATGGAAGCAAGATGTATAATCGCTCAGTTTGGGGAAATTGTGGGTAGCCTGCAAGAGCCTCAACTTCTCCATACCCACAATGTGCAACAAATGGGCACAGCTGATCTTCAACAGTGGAACATCGGCCAGTTACTTCCAACTTTAACGCAGCTTGTAGTCTTGGAGAGCAGCACACCAAAACTGCATGCACAACTTCTGCTAACAGTGGAAACGGATTAAGAAATCCATGCAAACAGATTCATAAACCGAAAGAATATTATTTTACAGGATTAATGATCATATCAGCCGCTGGCTGATCACAAACCCTGAGGGTGTATCCACAGTATTTCTGATTTCGCGCCATTACCCCGATTCATAGCGGAAGCCGGTTTTTTACTTCCGCTTGCGCTGTTGTTGACAGTTGCGGGGTTACACCTTCACTGTTGATAAAGATTTCTCTCACTGCAGTTTGTTTTACCTGGAGTAAATGGCAACACATCGAAGGTGGATACACAGTAAAGATGTTTTAAAAAGCAGCGAGGACAGTTCAGTTGCAGTGCCTCACCCGTCACTTCTCACGGAGTGGGTAGATGACATGAAACTATGGCCCGATGTTAGCTACATCGACATTATTAATTACCTTGTATTTTCCGAAGGCGTTGATGGCGAGGAATTACGTAATTACAAGAGCACCGAGGCGTATAATTACCTGCACAGCAACAAAATTGATAAAGTACTGCTCAACAAACAAGGCGACTTTATTTTTCTTAAAGCAGCTGTAGAGCCGAGCCAGAGTATTAATCAAGCGAAACACTTAGCATGGGCAATGCTAAGAGAAAGTGGAGTAGTGGAGACAGTCGGCTGTTCCTGTATCGCCGGATTAGGGAGATCATGTAGCCATGCGGCTGCTATTCTGTGGAAGGTATATCACTTATCTGGATATCACAATGTTTAAATCACTGAAACAGAAACACTGGACTGGTCAAAGGCTGTGATTAAGGAGTCACGCTACTGCCATCTAGCCAAGTATTACGTGGAGCACTGTTTACATGTGAAAGCCACTCGTTAACTTTGTGTGGGCTGTATGCTGTACAATCACATGAAGATAAAATATAAAAAAAATAAAAGACTGAACATTAAGGTCAAATTTACAAGACAAGAAAAACTATAGTTATAAGAAGTGACACAGAGTAGTATAATACATGTTTGTTTATATATATGTATATTTGTACACACACACTACTTTGAAAAAAATTAGACTGTGGATGTATATTTCTGCATCAAAAAGTAACTGACTATTAATATGAAATGGATAATATGGGTGACTTTGCCAGTGTTTATATCTGTTTTGGATATGATTCAGGTGTATTGACCCAGGGTCATATCTATAACATGCAGGACACCAACCGTGTACTGCTTTTGTTAGTGTAAACTTCCTCGTTATGTTAAATCTTGAGTATTGACAGTGAGAAAAAACTATTAATGTTTGTTACAGGTGCAGAATGCTGCGATCAGTGGAAAGACAGGGCTTGCGTGTACAGACGAGCAGCGCAGGTGGAATGCAGGGACAGCAAAGAACCTTGAACCTAAACGTCTAAGCCAGATAAACTTCAGACATCACAGGGCAGAGCAGCAGTACGATGTGAACTCCCGGACTGCAGTGACACAATCTCTCCCTAACACACCATATCACCTTACACATCAAGACTTTATTGACAGTGTTAGCAAAGCACCAGTGAAGCCACTTTTCCTCCTCAAGAACACATTAATTGGAAAGTGTTACAATGCCTCGCCATCTGCAGGTCCTCACCGCAACAGTAAAGTTGATGAGCAATTTTTTCAGCCACACCAAGCACACAGTTACAAACTAAGCTGTAATCCATGCAGGGCATTCTACCAGGCATACATTCAAGTTTCTGAAGAGCAAGCAGAACAATTACAAGAAGAAACAAAAGAGCAAAGTGCATCTGATTTGTGGCACAACTGCAGGAAAATCAGACTTACAGCAAGCTCTGCTAAAAAAGTTCCAGTACGTGCCACCACAAAAAATGACAAATTTTTATCTGAGCACATGTACCCTTCCTTTCGTGGGAATTATGAAACAAACTATGGTAAAGAAAATGAAGTTAAAGCTTGTCATCAGCTGAAAGAACAGGGTATGAACATCCTTCACATGGGTAGTGTTATCAGCATCCAGGAGCCATGGCTCTCTGCGAGTCCTGACGGGGTCATTGACTCAGATGTGCTTCTAGAAATAAAATGTCCTGTGCAGACTTATCCTTCACTCACGGAGCAGCTTACCCAGAAATGCAGCGATATCAAACTGGTAGATGGAGAACTGCAGCTGCAGAAAACTGGCAGCAGAGGCTATTACATGCAAGTGCAACTTACAATGTTTTGCACAGGGCTCAAGACTGCCACACTTGTGATCTGGACACCTACTGAGCATGTTTCATTTACAGTGCAATATGATGAAGCATTTGTAAAGGAACAAGTAAAACGCTTGAGAGGGTTTTACTTCTCATATTTCTTACCTCGACTTGTAGAGGAGTATGCAGCAGGACGGTTTCAGTTAAATGAGAGATACTTGAAGATAATGGGCAAGCTTTAATACATGTTACAACTATAAATGGGACAGTCAGACACCAACATGTCTGCAGAGTTTGGTCTCTGTCTTGTGAATGAAAGGAGACATTCAATATGAAATCTGTTAAATATTTCAATACAACTAAAATGTACGTAGTTGTAACATATGGTGGGAAATGAATGACAAACTGACAACATTAAATGTTGTGAATAGTTCTGTATTTCTGTAATCTTCCAACACAAAAAAATGTCAAGAATGCACAACTAATTATTGTAGATTTGAGAAAAACATTTTTTTTTCATTTAAGAAATTTATCACATTGTGGTTGAATAAAAAAGTAATAATTGTTCAATTGATTGATTGCAATTGTTTTATATATACACATACATACATACATACATACATACGCACACACACACTGTATCACATAACCTTTCATCTAGAACACAAGATAAAAAAGTGAGACCTGGAATTATTTACTCTCTACATATATGTACATCAAATTTTAAAATAATTACATTACACTACGCAACTTTATGTCCTGAGTAACCATCTTAATATCCCCGAGTCCACAATTGTTCATAACATACACAATTATTGTGTATCACGAATGAGATCCTCTCTTAAGTTCACTAGAGCAGCACATATTCTCAGTATCTTGTCTACTTTAGGAGCCATGCTTATAGGAACAATTTGTGAAAGTATTTTGTAGACTTTCAAGCGTCTGATTGCTCTTTCAACATGGATTCTTACATTTGCAATCCGACGTGTGTATGTTACCTGTTCCTCAGTTAGCTGTCTACGTTTTTTTGTGAAAGCGGGTATTACTAATCTAACTTTTCTCTCAAAGAGTAAGTCTTTAATTGTAAAACCTCTATCTGCCATGACTTCATCACCAGGTTTTAGGTATGTTAATATTCCAGAGTCCATTGTGATGAATTTGTCACTACATCGGCCGCCATATGCCGCAGACACAAACATGATTAGTCCACATGGTGCAACAGCAACCAAATATTTGACTGTGTTGTGTGAATAATAATGGCTGTATGATTCCCCTCTTGAGCCCAGATTTCTGGGTTTCTGTAAAAGGGTCTCACTGCAGTCTATAATGCATGTACTATTTGGAAAGTTCTTCTTGAAGGCTTCAGGCATAGTTGCTTGAATAGTTTCTTTTGGCAGCCATGGAATTAATGGTCGGAGAACTTCCTCCAGCTTGTCTAACCAGTGTGAGATGATCTTGCTGGCCATGCTTTGTGATATATGAAACTGGCGGCTTAGGTCACCTATTACACGGTTACTCTTTAATTTCATAAGTGTCATGAGGACTTGATCTCGGACAGGCATGGTAAATTCATTGTTGTCATATCCTTCCAGTGTCGACACAAGTGTGTTAAATGTTTCTAAGGCTATCCCAGTGAACAGCAAAGCGTCTGCATCATTTTGAAGAATGAAATATGCAACTTCATCACACTGAGTCATCTTATCCTGCACATCTTTTCTGCGAGACCTGTTGCAGTATTGATGGTCTTGTTGGGAAGGATCCTCCCACTGTGTGTGGACTGAGTGCAGATGTGGCTCAGGGGGTTGTGTGGAGATGCTGGCCTGGTCTAATTCCACTGAACGTAACACTGTGGAGTCTGAATAAGACAAAAATATGATCAGATGTACAGTCTGTCATGGCAGCCTACGTACGCTCTTACAGAAACCTGTGGATACGAGAAGCAGAAGAAGCAGAGGGAATATCCTGTTTAAGTTTAGATAGTATTTGTAAAGATATTGACCATATCCTTTTCTGAAAGTGTGGATATAATGGATGGGGTAAGGTACTGACATGCTACAACTTTATAGTTGTTAAATTCTGGCTACAAGTATACATACCCATCTTGTACATGTTTTTTTTTAGTTTTTTTTAATTATTATTATTATTGTTATTATTATTATTATTATTATCCTACCCAATTATGTGTTTCTTTTAATCAGAGTATGCTGTTTTAATGACTTTACAATATCATTTACATTGTGTTCCTTACATTTTCCCTAATTGTATGTTATATTAATCCTATATTTCCATCCATCCATCTTCATCCGCTTTATCCGAGGCCGGGTCGCGGGGGCAGCAGCCTAAGCAAAGAGGCCCAGACCTCCCTCTCCCCAGCCACCTCCTCCAGCTTATCCGGGGGAATACCAAGGCGTTCCCAGGCCAGCCGAGAGATATAATCTCTCCAGCGTGTCCTGGGTCTGCCCCGGGGCCTCCTCCCGGTGGGACATGCCTGGAACACCTCACCCAGGAGGCGCCCAGGGGGCATCCTTGTCAGATGCCCGAACCACCTCAGCTGGCTCCTTTCGATGTGGAGCAGCAGCTGCTCTACTCTGAGCCCCTCCCGGATGGCCGAACTTCTCACCCTATCTGTAAGGGAGAGGCCAGCCACCCTTTGGAGGAAGCTAATTTCTGCCGCTTGTATCCGCGATCTCGTTCTTTCGGTCACTACCCACAGCTCGTGGCCATAGGTGAGGGTAGGGACGTAGATCGACCGGTAAATTGAGAGCTTCGCTTTTACACTCAGCTCCCTCTTCACCACGACGGACCGGTGCAGCGTCCGCATTACTGCAGCTGCAGCCCCAATCCGTCTGTCGATCTCCGGCTCCCTTCTCCCATCACTCGCGAACAAGACCCCGAGATACTTGAACTCCTCCACTTGGGGCAGGAACTCATCCCCGACTCATCCTATATTTCCGTTTTTATATTTCTAATGTTTGCCTTGTTTTCTTCACTGTCTAGTCTGCCTCTGTCTTGCCTGTATGGATGCATTTACACCGAAATGTCCCCAACAAAGGATGTTTTAATTCACCACTATTCCAGTGAAACACGAGTCTCCCATCTTCCTGCTACCAGTCTGGAGTTTTTGTTCACCAAAGCACACACCAACTTCATACTGACGGACAGATCACTGCCCTTTTGCCGCCTTGTCTGACCGTGTTTTGTGGCTGTGGTTCACTTCACCTCACTCTTCCCCATTCTTGTCATTAAATCAGGCTGTTCTGCAACCATGGCAGCCATTCACTCTATGGCTTTATTCATGGTGTATTTTACCCCTTCACCAAAGGCCGTTCTCGTTTCCAACATTATATTTGCAGTGTTCGTCTATCTATCAATATCTGCGGAGTATTTTTTTTAACGAGTATCCTATTTTCTAAAGCACAGCATGTAAAGGGTAGCTCGGTTAGCAGGATGCTAGCATGTAGCGCTTAGTGAGACACGCCTCAGACGAGTTGAGCAAAGACCCCGTCTGTGTACTTTATACGTGAGCAACGGATTTAAATAAAATTAAGGTTTCAAAAGACAAACTTGAAGATAAAAAAATATATATACTCACCGGAGAGCCGCCAGGGTTTGCCGCTGCCATCTTGGCGCTCCTAAATTCAAAACTGCCTCTGCAGTCAGGCAGGGGAGGCGTGGAAATTGTCTTTGAGTTAGTCAAACGTTTTCCTTAGTTCGAGTAGATGATAAAAAAAAATAATAATAAATGGGATTTTAAGTCGGACTAGGCGTTCTGTAATGATCTCTATTTAGGAGAAAAACTTAATCACTCACCTTTAAACAGCTCTCTTTTAGGAGACACACTGCTGGCTAACGGTGTCATGTGATCAAACAGCGTAATTTAATTGGCTGAGAGCCACTCGACTCGATCTGGTGCTGATTGCTCTGGCTTGGGTCATTAAAGTTCATCACTTTTGCAGTTGAATTTTTGCAGGTGAATTTTTGCAGGTGAATTTTTTTCAGGTGAATTTTTGCAGGTGAATTTTTTGCAGGTGAATTTTTTTCAGGTGAATTTTTGCAGGTGAATTTTTTGCAGGTGAATTTTTTGCAGGTGAATTTTTTTCAGGTGAATTTTTGCAGGTGAATTTTTTGCAGGTGAATTTTTGCAGGTGAATTTTTGCAGGTGAATATTTTTGCAGGGAAATTTGGAGGATAAAAATTCAGTGTCATAAATTCAATGTCTAAAAATACTTGAATTCTGATGATACTATATTTCTTCCATACCGCAGTATGTCATGGAAATTTGGACGACGAAATATCACATAGGGTCGCTCAGCGTTGCCGAAGAGGACCGGGAGAAAATGCAAGCTTGACAAACGGGACTGTAGTTTTTCCATCATCTATGTGTTTGTTTTCCACGCTACGCTATTTGGAAAGGTTATTGATATGCTGCGGCCTGCATCCGCGCCGCTGGAGTTCACGCACATCGTCCCCACGTATGTACAAACAACCTCACGTCGCTAGTGTTAATAGTGTGGATAGTGTACGTGAGTGCAGTGTAAACGGAGAAAAAAGGGAAGAAGATAACTAGCACAACAGCTAACCTTGGACTGTGGCTAATGAGCTAATCAAGAAGCCATCGGTAGTCTCGGAGCTAAAGACTCTGGACTACCCCTGACAATGCCACCCAAGAAAAACTCAGCCTTGGAGGAGGCGGAAGATATCAAAAGATCACTGGACTTCCTATCACAGGATGTAAATGACATTAAAATTAAACAAGACAAAATACTTAACCTAGTGCAGGAAGTGACAGAGTTGCGTGTACGCCTTGCTGAGCGGGACAAAAAAGATACACTTGGATGTAAATACCATTGATGCCTGTCATCCTCTTCCCACGAAGAACAACATGCCAGCGGTGTTCCTGAGGTTTGTCAGCAGAAAAAACAAAGTTGCACTAATGAAGCAAGGGAAAAAGCTAAAAGGTACTAACGTCTATCTGAATGATCATTTGATTAAAAGAAATGCGGACATTGCTAAAAAAGCCAGAATCATGAGGAAGCAGGACAAGATACAGAATACTTGGGTCATGAACTGTAAGGTATACATCAAACTGAAAGGAACGCCTGAGGAAGCTAAAGTGGTGATTATCAGAGATATAGAGGAATTGAATAAATATGAATGAATACTACTGAGGGTCTGCACAATCTGTGTCAGTTAAGGGAGCGTAAACTCATACAATGACATCTAAATACTCCTTAAAACGGAAAAAAGATGAACTAGAAACACATGAACGGAGTTTAAATCTTGAGGATTTGGAACTGAAGCATTTCAAATATACTGATCATAATGCTTTAGATCAAGAAGATCATCTAGACCCTGACAACCATTTCCTATTAGCTAACCCAAATGACTGTAAATATTATTCTGAAAAAGAATATAATTCCTCAATTAAAACTGATAAGAAATTCTCAAACATTCACTTTAACAGTAGAAGTTTGTATGCAAATTTCAGTTCAATCGAGGAATATTTACAACAATTTCAAGACCCATTTAGTATTATAGCAGTATCAGAAACATGGATTAAAGAAGAAAAAGGTGTTGATTTTGAATTAAAGGATTATAATCTGAACTATGTTAATAGAACAAACAAAGCAGGAGGAGGTGTTGCTATATATGTCCATAGGAAATTTAAATTTCGAATATTGGAAAGTATGACATTGACAATAAATGACTTATTTGAATGCTTAACCATAGAAATTATCAATGAAAAAGTGAAAAACATTATTGTTAGTTGTCTTTATAGATCACCTGGTTCGAGTCTAGAAGTATTCACTGGATTGGATTGAAAAAATATTTTCAGTTGCAAGTAATAAAATATTATTCATCTGTGGAGATTTCAACATCGATTTGATAAATCCAAACAATCACAAGATCACCGAGAATTATATTAATAGGATGATTGGTATGAGTTTATATCCCACAATTTTAAGACCAAGTCGTATAACATCTCATAGTGCTACCCTTATTGATAACATCTTTACAAATAACTTAGAGTTAATAATTGCTAGCGGAGTAATGGTATGTGATATAACTTATCACCTGCCAATATTTGTAGTGTATGACGTTAAGAGTGTACATGAGAAAGTACCTCAGAAATATATCTACAAACGAGTAAGAACAGAAAATGCAATTAACCTCTTTTATCAGGACTTGATGACTCAGGATTGGAATGCAGTGTATGCCGGAGATGATGTGGATGGTGCTTTTGAAATATTTTTGGATATCTTCAACTCTCTGTATGATAAAAACTGCCCAGTCGGGCAAATCAGTATCAACAATAAATTTATTAAATGCCCGTGGCTAACAAAAGGATTACACAAGGCCTGTAAGAAGAAAAATTCTTTATATAGACAATTCACTAAGCTAAGAACTGAAGAAGCAGAGTATAGATATAAAAAATATAAAAATAAACTAACGGAAATATTAAGAACTAGTAAGAAATTATACTATACTAAATTAATACATAAAAATAAAAACAACACTAAAGAGATATGGGGAATACTTAACACTATTATTAAAGGTAACACAAAAAAGGGCTCATATCCAGATTATTTCACTAATAATAACAGTGACAATTACAATTTAAATGAGATGGTGGAGTGTTTTAACAGCTTTTTTGTAAATGTGGGACCGGAGCTGACTACAACAATTCCAAAATGTAATAGCAGTGAAATGTCATTGATAGAAACAAATTCAAAATTCAAATTCAAAGACTATGTTCTTGTCGGGAGTTACAGAATTAGATATTTTAGATGTAGTTAACAACTGTAAGAACAAGACATCTACTGATTGTTTTGGTATAGATATGACATTAGTCAAACGAATCATACATAGCATTGTTAGACCTCTAGCTTATATATGCAATTTATCATTTCAAACGGGAAATGCCCAAAGAAAATGAAAATAGCTAAAGTTATACCCATATATAAAAATGGAAACAAACACATCCTCACTAACTATCGACCAGTGTCCCTGCTCCCTCAGTTTTCTAAAATATTAGAAAAACTTTATAATAATAGATTAGGTAAATTTATTGACAAACATAAATTAATTAATTAATGTCAGTACGGATTTAGGATAGGAAGGTCAACTTCAATGGCTATCATTGATGCAATAGAAGAGATAGCCAACAGTTTGGATAGAAAAAAACATGCAGCAGGGATATTTATTGACTTGAAGAAAGCATTTGATATGATTAACCATAGTAGATTACTTAAAAAATTAGACAGATATGGTATTAGGGGAGTGACTTTGAAATGGATCCAAAGTTACTTGACTGAGAGACAGCAGTATGTGAAGATGGGCGAGTTTGAATCGGGGTATTTGGGCATTAGCTGTGGAGTGCTACAAGTAGGGCTGGGCCATATTATACCGTTCACGGTAATACCGGTATAATGTTAGGCAACGATAGGAAAATGAAATATCGCGATAGAATGGGAGTAAAACGCGCATGCGCAGTGCCTTTGTTTTCATACGCACATGGCCGATTGTTGAGTGAAACAGATGAACCAGAATTGGTTTGTAAAAATGGTGCAACTTCAGTGATGTGGAACTGGTTTGGTGTTTGTCCGTCAGATACACAACAAAGCACTTTTTTTTTGCAGAACATGCAAGCGGCCGTCGTTATTGTCGTATTTGTCGGACTAAGATGCTCTTAAATCTGGGAGTAATCTGGGTCCTAAACTCCGTCTTTTTCAGGTCAAACAACACTGCAGCATTGCTGAGAGTTAAAAACTGTCTAAATTCTTTCATCTTTAATAAAACGATCAGCATTGCTGCTTTACCAGGTGTAACTATGAAGTTTAACTTCCAGGCATCCATGAAAACAAAATTTATTACATTTAACGGAGTTAGACGTTAGCAGGAAGCTAGCGGAAGTTAGCTCGCTAGTTTCGCTAGTTACCTAAGCATGATATTGCATGTTCTGACTGAGAGATTTCTGAAAAAAAAATCAAACGTACAGCTCTGCTATCACTTCCAACATAAATGAAGACAGGAAACTAAACAGCAGTGACGTTTGTAGGGTTACTGAAGTTGGGCTAGCTGGTATAAAATGATGTGCTACGTGATCGCTAGCGACACAACTATGTTAGCATAACATAAACAGTGAAGCTGGAGGACGATCACTAACACTTTTCCACTTATAAAAGTTAACGTGAAGGTTCCTCATGGTTAGAGACAAATGCAATCGCATGGCAGGATGCTGTAAACGGACCAAACTTCAGTCAGGAGAACAACTGAGATAATTCATCCACAATACAAGGTTAGTCATTAATATACTGCAACAACATGGGAATAGAGCAGCTGCCAGAGAATTCAACATTAATGAATCAATGGTACAGAAGTGGAGGAAGCAAGAAGAATGAGTTTAATAAAGTTTGATTTATCTGACTGCTTTGTTTCGCTTAATGTGCCTTATAATCCCGTGCACCTTATGGTCCGAAAAATACGTACTGCACACTGCAGTTTAATGTTGCAAAGCACCTCTTTTTAACTTCAGTGGACATGGTTATGCTCAGGATATGTCAGCCCATTTCTACTGGAAATGCCTTTTGGTTAAACTTTCAGCAAGGAATTTGCATTTGCACTGTTACATTTTTATAAAGCTTTAATGTACATAAAAACCAGCTTCTTGTTTAAGTGAAAATAAATGGAAGGTTGTCTTTTTGCGCTAGTAATGTTGTAGAGTTGTATTTTGTCTCGCATCAATTATATCGTCAGTTATATCGTTATCGCAAATTTTCAAGTATATATCGTGATAAATATTTTTGGCCATATCGCCCTGCTCTAGCCACAAGGATCAATTCTGGGACCAACTCTATTTAACCTTTATATAAATGACATATTTAATGTATTAAAGTTATTAAAACTAGTCATATTTGCTGACGACACCAATATTTTTTATTCTAACGACGATCATAGTGACCTAGTACTTAACATTAACAATGAATTAAGGAAACTAAAAATATGGATGGATGTTAACAAATTATCTATAAATTTGAGCAAAACCAAGGTAATGTTCTTTGGGAATTACAATGTAAATGTAGATATTGCAATAAAATTAGATGGTGTAGACATAGATGTAGTATCAGAAATAAAATTCTTGGGAGTAACGATTGATAGCAAATTATGCTGGAAATCACACATTAGACATATACAAAATAAAGTGTCTAAAAGTATCTCAATCATAAACAGAGCCAAGTTCTTCTTAAACTACCATGCATTGTTTTTGTTATACTGTGTACTAGTCCTACCATATTTGACTTATTGCGTAGAGGTGTGGGGCAATAATTATAAAAGTTCTCTGCACCATCTGGTCACACTACAAAAATGTGCTATAAGAGTAATGTATAAGGTAGGATATCATAGTCACACTAATATATTGTTTTGGCAGTCAAAACTATTAAAATTAACTGAGTTAGTTGAATACACGACTGCTCAACTTCTATATAAGGCAAATAAGGGTATACTGCCAGAAAATATCCAAAAGCTCTTTACACATAAAGAAGGAGGTTACAATTTGAGGGGATGTAGTAACTTTAAAAGGCAGAGAGTTAGAACTACCAGGAAAAGTTTGTGTGTGTCTGTGTGTGGAGTGAAACTTTGGAACAGATTGGATGTCGAGCTCAAACAATGTCCAAATATTCATCTGTTTAAATTGAGGTACAAAAAATGTATATTGTCAAGGTACAAAGAGGAATCGAGGGTGTGATTTTCCTTGTTTATATATAGAATGTTAACAACAAATTTTTTTCATAATTCGTACAGTTCAAAGTGTTCAACAGCAGCATAAAAAAATATTTATTTATTTTTTAACGTAGGTCAGTTTGTTTCATTTAAATTGACCGTTAATCAACTAGCTGGTGTCAAACAAATTTGGAGATTTTAAGGCTATTAGCCTTCAAAAGAAGCTACGGCACTCTTTCGTTAATCGCCTCTTTATTCATGATGTCTGAAGATGTTCATCTTCCAGAAAGTGCCTTCAATCTCCTTCCAGTGGAAGACAAAAAGAAGGAAAAAGCTCCCAGATATATATCAAAATTCAGGCCTGCAGTTATGTTGGAGAGAAAACTGGTGAAGGAGCCGATAAGGACGATGGGACCTGCCAGATTGGAGTTGCCATCTCCAGAGAATTTCCTCAAGAAGCATTCGAAAGAGCCCAAACTGCCTGAACAGACACAGAGCTCCAAAGATGTTCATAAAACCTGCTCTTTCACTGAGAGGAAACCTCCAGTCCCCAGAAGGAATGACAAACCACTGATGGGAATTCACACCAAGAGGGACTTTTTAAAGGAAACACCTGAACTGGTGCCAATGAAACCACAGCCTGCATGCGTAGACACCAGCAAGGGGCACAAACAGGTGCTGGAAAACTCAGGGCTTGTCCCAAAGTTCATCACACGAAAGGACTTTGGTAGAGTACCAGCGTACCTCCAGCAGCGCAGCGAAGCAGAGAGGAGGGCTCGAGAGGAGTATGAAAACTTTGTAAAAGCAGAGCGGGAGCAGAGGGCCATGAAACACATAACAGAGGAGGAGAGACAAGCCATCCTGAAGCGCCTGAAGGAGACCTGGGATAAGCTGCATCACGAGTACCAGGCCCTTCCCCTCATCATCGACACTATGTCACAGAGGGCCACCAAGGACTGCCTCGAAAGGCAAATGAAGCAGCTGGAGGACGACATCAACTTATTCGAGAGGTTCAAAATCATCTACATACCTAAAGATGATTAAACTCAGCAGAGATGAGATGCAGTGTAGTGAATGTTGTTATTTGCCCCATTCACGAGGAAAATAAACTGGTTGATTTACTGTAAAAAAACAAGAAAAAAACAACAACAAATAGCTATATAAACAATTATCTTATAGAGTTGAAATGGACACTGTTGATATTGTCTTACGCTGTTGTTATCGCTGCTATCTCAATTATTAGGAAACAGTAGACCAGAATTAATTCTTAAAAGTAAAATTAATGAAGTTACTACTATATAATGGAAGCAAACTTCATTGATATTTTTATAGCCAAAATATAAATAATAAATGGAGAGGATGTATTGATGGTGATGACTGTGATACTCAACGGTGGTAACAAAGACTGTATTATTGATGCTAAATATTTGCACTACTGTATGTTGTAATTATGACAATGTCAATTTTATAATTGTAATTGTATGTCATAAATATTTAAATGTACTGTGTAGCTATAAAATTTAAAACTCAGATAAGATTGTAGGGGTGGGAGTTAAAAAGCTTGTCTTCATTCCACTCCTTTTCGAGCTAAACTTGTTTTTTTTTGTGTGTGTATAATTAAGTGTGCCTATGCAAAAAGGCACACTTATTACTATTGCTCGGATTTATTAAGTGTGCCTATGCCAAAAGGCACACTTCTTATTCTTTCTCGGATTTATTCTTCTTCTTCTTATTATTATTATTTTCCTTTTTCCGCCTGAAATTTTGGAGCGTAACTCATCCCACAGTTTTGACACAATGAATTGGATTGGACTTGTTTGAGGGTAGGAAATTTGTCTATCGCACAGATTTCTTCAGATTTCAAACTGTGGAAATGAACCACTTTTTTCTCTCGTCATAACTTTTTGTTGGATTTCCACAGAGACCTGAAGATTTCCATGACTGTTCACCAAAGCCTGCTGTCTCTTACGGTGAAAGAATGATATCGATACTCCAAATAGATTTACGGTGTGTTCACACCGAACGCGATGGACGCGAATAAAACGCCCCAAACGCCCCTAATTTGACGCGTGTACATTCGCGTCTCAACGCGTGTCCAAGAAAAATCCATCGCGAGTCAAAATATCATATTTTGACGCGCGTGAACCGGAAATGTGGGAGGAATGTGGGAGGGAGTTGTGCCAGACCGGCAAGATGGCAGCTGTCGAGCTAGCGCTTGAAGAGAGAGTCTCCCTTCTCTATGTACTGTGGAGAGCAGAGCAGCAGCGTAAAAGACGTCCTCGCCGTACCTGGGTCCATCAGGTCCTCCAGAGGCATGAGCAGTTTGGTGAGTTTCACCACTTGCTCCAGGAGCTGCGCCTGGATGACGGCCGATTCCAGCGCTATCACCGTCGGCCAGTTTGAGGACCTGCTTTCCCTCGTCGGTCCCAGCATCGCCCGCCTAGACACCAACTACAGACGCTCAATCCCACCTGCAGAGCGCCTGTCCGTCTGCCTGAGGTTAGTAAAAGTGTTTAATACGGTAGTCCTTTATTGATATCTGTGCTAATATGCTAATCCATCCAGTTATACACTGCTAACATGGATGTGCTATGCTAACAGTGAATGCTGTCGATGTTTACTGAAAGCAAACTGTGGTACAGAGACGACTCTTTATAATATTTCTAGCGATACTCAGAAGGTCTCATCAAGCCCCGATTTAATTCGATTTATGCTGTTATCAGTGTTTGCGATGATAGCATGGCTGTGGTGTCCTATCAATGTATGCGCTCGGTGTTTGCTGATATCAAACTGTAGCATTAGCACCACTGAGTTAACATTTGTAGTGATACTCACTCCTTTTTATTTAGACCTGGTTTAATTCTGGGATAGTTGAATATTTGTATATAATCCCTGCAGCTGTCAGACTCTATAGCAGGGGTCACCAGCCTTTATTAAAACAGAGTTAGATCAAACTGAACAGTTTGGTTCATCTTTAGTTACATGGTTCTATCTTGATAAGCTGTCTTATCACAGATTAATTTTTCAAAAATATTAATGATTTAAGCAAGGAAAGGGCTACATGTCAACACACAACTCTTTATTTCTATTAATGTCTTACTTCATTCCTACCTGATTGACATGTTTAGGAATTATGAGTGATTGGCTCACTGTAGTGGCAAAAGTTGCTACCAATCAAATTATGATATGTTAAAGTTAAAACAAAACACAACTGTTTTAGATATGATCTAATATACATTTTGTAATTATCCTTATAATTACAAAATGTTTTATGTAAGATTTAAGTTTTGTGATTTAAATCTGACATCACAAAAGTATTTTGGAATTTGAATAATGTATTTTGTAACTGCAGTACACATAATACTGATTTTGAACAATTTTGTCCAGGTTCCTCGTCACCGGGGACTCCTTCACGACCAAGCATTCAGTTACGGAGTCGGTGTGTCCACGGTGAGCCAGATCACCCCCCAGGCAGCGACGTCCATCTGGGACTGTCTAGTGGACGACTTCATGGCTGTGCCTTCAACTGGAGACTGGCGGTCCATCACAGAGGGATTCCAGGAGCGCTGGAACTTTCCTCTGTGCTGTGCAGCTCTGGATGGGAAGCACATCCAGACAAAGGCACCCCATATATCATATAGGAGACACACACATTGATATACACTAAATATTTATTTCATTTCTTTTTTGTGGTGCCCAAATTTATGCACCTGCTTGATTTTGTTTAAACAATTATTGCACACTTTTTGTAAATCCAGTAAACTTCTTTTCACTTCTCAAATATCACTGTGTGTGTCTCTCCTGTATGATATTTAACTGACATTTTTTATTGTAACAACTAACCGTCCAAAGACATTCAAAACTGTTCTCAGAAATGGTGATTTGGTGGACCCCAGTGGATTCACATTGCTATTACAAGTCTGTATTCTTAAAACTGATCGATCATACAACAGAAGCAGCGGGATTTACCAAACATTATTTAATAAATGATTTTGCAATACAAAACATCTGTGCAAAAATATTCAGACAAAATACAAAGCCAAGGCCTCTCTTGATCAATATGCATGTAAACCTGTTATGGGTACACTGGCATTGAAATATACATATACTTTTGTTTCTTCTTACCAATAAAAGACAAAAAAAAAGGCACTATAATGAATTTTTGCCAAATACAAAAATACCTAAACTTGATTAAGATTCACAGTCTTGTGTACAAGTGGTTTGTGCACTGCTATATTAGTACATAGACTACATAAAAAAAGATGACTGTAGCCACAATGACGGCACCCAATGGTTGAAACCTTCACTTGAGCATTTTCACTTTTATTATTTTATTCTATTAGACTCTGTACACTCATACGGTAGCCATGCCTTATACTATTCTCTGCCTTATTAGCAATTGTCAGTGACAGCATCCTTAACAAAATGAGAAACGTCCTGTATTAAATAAGGCTTCACTGATGTCAAAAATCAAGTGAGAAGTGGACTGGACTGGGGGAGTCGCCCCCTGTTGGCCATCAGTGCAGACTGCGTTGGCCTTGCTTTTTTAAATCTGGAAGCAAAGTCCAGCTTATATATACAGTCTATGTTAGTATTCGTACATCATTTACATTGCTGGGGCTCATGGGTAAAGATGCTTAGGTAGCTCACTCTGCTTTAGAAAAATAGAATCACAAAAACACACAGAGAGGAAAGGCATTTGAAAAATACACTCTCAAATGATTTCAAATAGCATGGAAACAAGAGCACACCCTTCATGCTGCTAATAACAGCCAACCAGCTTCACTACTGACCTCTACTCACTTGAATGCTGAGGAAAACTAAAGAGCAGTAGGATTTATAAAGACAACTGAATTTGATTGTGATGCCATTTTTGTAGCTACTTTTTTCTTGTTGCTACATTTCACATGTGTCCACTTACTTTACAACTCAGAAATGCACTTTATTCTCTGCATGTCCTCAGTAAAAACAACCCGGATGTGTTATTGCTGTAGTTAAAACATGCACTCAGGAACATTCGCACCCATTGATTGTTGACTTGACACATTACTGCTGGTTTTCTGACTTTTGTTTTGAGGGAATGAAAGAAGCTTCATATTTGGCCTCTCATAAACCATCGTGGATGGCTGAGGCATAGTTTGTGCGGCTACGAAACTGAGACTCACCAAACACACACTTCGTCATCCTTCACTGGGAAACAGACAAAACGGTCAGACTTTTTTTTCAGGTTGTACTTTTTCTGTTAAAAGCTGCACGTGCTGAGCTTTTTTTTTCCCATCTCCAAAATGAAATCCGTAAAAACTTTCGGAAAAAACATAAAAGACTGTATCCAATCAATTATGCGGCGAATGAAGTGTTTGCCCTGAGAACGGTGTGGGTTAGCTGTGGAAGGAAGCGAGTGCTTTGTGATGTCTTTTGTTCATCTGCAGGGGGCCCTCTTGCCAGTTCTGAAGTTAGATGCGATGTCTCCCGGAGAAACAAAACTGGGGGGCGATGATGAAAAGAAATGATACTTAAAGGGAGGCCGATCAGATAAACTTCTAGCTTCACTGTGTCCGGTCTTCTTGTTGCAGACGTCTCAGACAGCATGATGAAGTTGGAAAATAAAAAAACAAAAAAAAACAAAACACACATTCAGCTGTCATTCTCAAAGGGACTTCTTAGCACCTGCATTAGTACTTTCATAGCTGTTGGCAGCATGGGAATTATGCATGCTAACATAAATGTTACTGATTGGTTTATGAGGGCCAAGGAGGCATCATTTATTGGAGCAGGCCACTGTTGATCGTTTTTATAAAGTTACTCGCCGTTCCAATTCCCTTGGATATTTGATTTTTTTGTGTTGACAAGCAAGCCAATGAACTAGTTTAGAAAAAAAGGCACCTGAAAGTCATCACATGAATATCCATGTCTGCCTGACATCCTGTAGGAAAAAGTCCATCGAGTGGGAATTGTTTAGTTTTTTTTTGTCTGATTGGAACACAAACTGTTGAATAAGGCCACGGGAAGAATGTTTTCACCTTTAAAGTGTTTTACTTAATAAAAAGTTCATTTGAATATATATCTTTGTATTTCATTCATTCATTCAGGACCTATGTACTGTATTTACACAGAGGTTAAAATAACATTTTCAAACCATGATAGTAAGTACGCCTCCTGTAAACAGTAAGGCATGACAGAGTCAGACAGCTGCTTATATAGCCTGCTTAGTGTTTCTTGGATACCCAGATGTGTGGCACGCTCCATCTCTGTTGGGTCTCGGTAAGACCAGAGAAGAACTGTGACGCTGCGCCACTGGCTGAAGCGCTAAACGTCTCATATCTGGGATCTAAGCTCAAAGAGGTTGAATATTTACAGGTCTGCAGTGATGACTGAGTCGTTGTACATCAGCACATCAGAGTCAGGGGTAAGCAGTGCTGAGGTCTGAGACACGTGGTCCACCATCCCCTTCTGGGAGATTTGTCCGTACACCTGAGCCGACCCTCCGCCGCTCCCCGGCATGATGCAGTGGGACAGCAGCGGCGTGTTGGCGTCATGGTTGGAGCCCGTTGTGGAGGGCACGCCGCTGACATGACCCGTGCTGGTGGAGCCGCTAGCGCTGCTGGGGGAGCGGCTTTTTGGAGGGGGCAGGTGGTGCTGGATTACCCTAGTAGGCGGAGCTGGGGGTGCAAAGTGAGCTGGGAATGCTGCGTATCCTGGCGGGATTGGGTATCCGTTGACTGGGATAAAGCGCTGGTGGGTTTGGGTCACGGCCATGGGCGTCCATGCTGGAACTGCACCCATCTGTCCCGGCGCGGGAATAGCCTGGGCTGGGTAGAGGTACCCCGCGGCGGCGGCAGCAGCGGCAGCATAGCGTGGGTTGCTAAGGTTGCTGACGGGGCTGGCGCTGAGCGAGGTGGTCTGAGTGGTGGCGTTGCCTCCTCCTCCAGAGGGCGTGCTGGAGCTGGCGTGGGACGACAACCCCTCCCAAGCTCGCAGGCGGGCGTGAATATCCTTGAAGCGCGGCCGACGTGCTGGTCCTTCCTGCCAGCACTCTGTCATCAGACCATAAAACCTAAAAGCCAACAGAGTTATTTCATTACCACAAACAGCAACAATCAGACTGCTTCTAAAACTCTATTTGAATTGAATACACTAAACTAACCCTAATACCAGAGTCCAATAAAGACACTTGCACACTTGAGTTTCACCATTAGCTGGATGCACTATCTTCTTGTATACTTCTCATATTGCACCGGTAATTGCAACATACCTTGGTGGGCAGTCTTCGGGGCAGGGCAGCAGCTGCCTCTTTCTCGCCATCTCCATCACTTCCTGGTTCGAGAAACCATAGTAGGGCTGTAGCCCGTAGCTGAAGACCTCCCACAGCACAACTCCAAACGACCAGATGTCCGAGTCTGTGGTGAATTTTCCCGAAGCGACGGCCTCAGGGGGCATCCAGCGGATGGGCAGCACAATTTTAGGCTGGAGGCAGTAGTAGTCTGAGGAGTAGATCTCTCTGGAGAGACCCAGGTCAGAAATCTTGACGTGGAGCTGCTCGCCTACCAAAATGTTCCGAGCTGCGAGGTCCTTGTGAACGCAGAAGTGGCTGGCCAAGTACTCCATCCCAGCAGCCACCTGGTTCACAATATTTAGAAGACGTTTCAAGGAGCAGTGAAAGGTAGACATTAAAACACTGATTTTAATTCAAAGTTTCTACATGAGCGATTAAGATCATCATCAACATTTCATGTAAATGGTTCATGTTTAAATGGAAGGCACAACAGTACTTCTTCCACTACGCTTGTAGCCAACTACGAGGATGTTTTTAGATCCTACCTGTATGGCCATATGCAGAAAATCTCCATGATCCAGGCTGGATTTCACCGTGCCGTCCTCATCGCTGCTACAGCCGACGTCTGAGTGTGGCGAACGCATGATGAGGAACTCGTGGAGGTCACCTTGGGGCAGAAACTCAAACAGCATGCAGACCGGCTGCTCCTGGGTAACCACACCCACCAGGCACACCAAGTTGGGGTGCTGAAGCTCGGTCAGCACTGCGGCCTCCTTTGATGAAGTTGGATAAATAACGGTGAATTTCAAAGAAACAAACAAACAAAAAAAGGTGGCTGGCAGGTTGATTTCAACATTTACTGGAAAAGTGGATATTTACAAAAGATGTGGGAGTTTAATGGAGAAACTGAGTCTGAAACTGTGTGGCTTTGACAGGTGATTATAAGAAGATCACCCAAGCTGGTTTCACAACGGCTCATTGATCACTTTTGAAATTGAGTCGATGGCAGTACCACTTTAAAATGTGGGCACAGTTCAGGTCTGCCTCACTTTCTGTAAACGGAAAGTGAGGATTACGTCTTACACATGCCGACTGCCTCAATCCGCCGTCACATCTAAATTTATCTGGACAACCTTCCACCAAGTTACAGTTTATTTTGGGAGCTATTTCCAGAGAACTCATCTACAGTTGAGCAGTTCAGCCGTCTCCAATCTTTCACCGCGTCTACCTTCTATAGACATACAACAAGCCGTGCTTGAAATCTTGTGGGCCTAGACGCCTTTCCTCTAAGAAAGCAGCCACATGTAGTTTTTAGCAATAGGATATTTTAGTGGTACATTTCATTTTCCAACTCTACACAAAGACGACTGATGTGGCTTCATTATTGTATATATATACATTTTTTATGTGTGTTGTAAAAACGGTTAATTTAGAAACATTTCTTACTTGCTGGAAGTCAGCCCACTGCTGGGCATTGGAAATGTCTTTGAGGGTCTTTATGGCCACAAGCTGGGCCTGGTCCATGCCCGGCAGATACAGATGACCTTTGTAGATCTTCCCTAGAGTACATTCTCCGAGCTCCTCCATGAAACGGACGGCTGATAATCAGAATCAGAATCAGAATACTTTATTGATCCCTGGGGGAAATTATTTTTTGTTACAGTGCTCCATTTTAAACCAACATTAAGACAAGACAGACAATACACTAACTAAGAATAGTACAATATATACATATATATACATACATACATACATAAGTCACTTATAAATAAATATTTGGAAAAGAAACATGTGTAGTTGTAGCAGCAAACAGTGTGTTAAGTGGATGCGTTGTACAGGGAGATGGCCACAGGCAGGAATGATTTCCTGTGTCGTTCAGTGGTGCTTTTCGGTAATCTCAGGTAAGGGAAGCTCCTTGGCCTTGCTCTACAGAAAGAAGGAGGAGGAAAAAAATGGTAAGGTGACATCAACAGGTTGAAAACACATTCAACAAAAATGAAATCATTACTTTCTTTGTCGGGTCAGCAGCCTTTCATCACCGCTGTCCTTGTAGGGAAAAGAAAACATGATGTCGCTGCTTTCAATCTGATGTAGGCGAACTGCCTAATATAACACCAAATCCGTGTTTGAATTGTAGAAGAAAAATAAAACTATAGCTCAGAGCTGATAATTCACGCAATCAGACTCAGCCCATTACATCAGCCCCCAAATCGCCCCTTTCACGCCTCTGGAAAGCGATGTGGGAAAATTGCGAAATCTGGCAACATGTCGCAGCTTAAAAATGTCATCTGGCTGACAGGTTAAGCAAAATTTGGGAAGATGAGGCAATTAATTCTCTTGCCAGTAAACCCTAGAATCAGCTGCAACAATAGCAGAAAACAATGTAGCGCTCCCTGTGAGGGATGACTTTGCTTTTTCATCTTTTGGAACTCACTGAGGAGTGCTCTGACTGGAATGCTGGGTTACAGCACATCTAAATCCAACAGGAATGAGCTGGGCTGTGGGGTTAGGACAGGGTCAGGCACGTTTTGGAATTCATTTAAAGTAAATTGCAGTCAATTAAATCCATTTCCTCATTAAGATAAAGAAAACGAATGATTCAAATGGAGAAAATGCGGTTCAGCAGTTTCCCACAAACACCACAGCAGATACACTGTGTAAATGCCATCTGTTAGAAATTAGTCACCTTAATAAGTATATTTAGTGTCAGATTTCTGTGTAAAATAGTTGAGGGGAAAGCAGATCACTTGTTTAAGAATTCATGAGGACTGTTCATCAGATGCCCCCCACCTTACCATCTCTCAAAAAAAAAAACGAAATCCAGGGAAAATGGCCTTCTTCAAAGGAAAGTTTATAAGAATTTATTTTTTATATTTTATGAGTGATTATTTTTTAATTTTTTAGGGGGCAAAGTCTGTGAGCTACACTTCTGAAAGTGTGAGCACAGACTTTCAAACCTCAGCTCAAGTTAATCCAATTTGGATGTCCGATCTCCAGCAGCAGCTTGGGAGGCCAGTAGAGGAGATGGGACCCACATTTTGTTTACAGCTTCACATGTGCAAAGCACGTAATAGACTTTAAAATGGAGCAAATCAGCTGAACACTTCACAGATATTAAAGCCTGATTATGGGGGAAAAACACATTTTCATCCATCTTCAGTGCGATAAGTCCCAGGTATGATGCCATAACTTTTTTTGAGACTCTTATCCAAAATCTGTGACGGTATTTTAATTTCTCAGTATGAATTTTTTTTTTTTAACATAACGTCTTATTACAATGTGTATCTTTCCCCTGATTTTTTCTTCAGGCAAATCTGTGATGTCAGGTTTCTGTGTGTGTCTTCTTTTTTTATTTTGATCATTAAGATTAGTCTTCTTTGCAACCAGAGCATGACCACGGTTGATAATCATACCGACCATCTCATTAGAACAGCACCAACAGATGACGGTGGGGATGTTGGGGACTGAATATTTTTTATATAAAGTCGATGGTGCCAAACTGCCACTCGTATCTATGCTTGGGAAGAGATAAAAGGTGCAGAAAGGTTGGCAGAGATTTCCAGATTCCAGGAACTTTGAGATGAATAATGAAATTCCTCTGTGAGGACACATGCACTCACACACTCACACATGCACACCGTCTGTACGAGCTCTGAGGGGGGTGGTGAGTGTGTGTGTTGTGCATGATGTGAGACACAGATGTTTTTAGTTATGGGTTTTTTCCCCGCTGTCTTTCCTCCCCACACCCAAACCCTCAGAACCTCCTCACACCACCACAGATTTCTATGTGTGTGTCTAAATGGACTGTCATAGGCAGTAACCCTTGGGTGACCCCCTGCAAGCAAAGCCTGTTAGGTAGCAGCTTAATCCAAGACAAAGCTGCAGATAATGAAAACAGGAAAGAAAGACATTTGACTTAGTAAAACGTCTAAAAGTCGGAATATTTAGCCCATATAAAAAAGTTTTTAAAAGACAGAAATCACACAGCCGCTCCCTTTTATTAAAATTTTCTTGTAGATCTGTAAAATTTAGCTACAAGGCTGAATGGACGCATGAGGGCGGGGCTTTGGTAATCTTTCAGCTGATGGTTATGCAGTCTGCTATATTTCAGAACCAAGTTGGCAACAAAGACCATTTAAAATCAACTGTATAATTCCATGACTGCATGGCTGTCACTCTCCTGTAAACGTAACTCTTTGCAGACACAAGGTCTTCATGTAAACAGCAAGGAGAGACTCCCTTTTTAGGTCAGTGAAACATTTATTCCAGTCCCCCTCCCAAAAAACCCTCAGAAACAAAATAAAGCAAGGATATTAATGGATTCTGACGCATCTGTGACATCTGCAATTCTCTCCGCGGCTCTTCGCTGTAATACTATACGCCTTACCTTGAGCATCAGCTCAAGTGTGCCCAGCAATACATGCTGTCTAGATAAACCCCCAACCCTCCGCCCTCAACCACCACAATTATGTGGAAAAAAAGATGTGCTTACACGACATGACAGGGTGTGCAGCCTTGAAGGCAACATGATACTCATGCTGATGTGAGCTGTGTGTTTTACTGGGAGACCATGATATACATTACAAAAAAGAAAAAAGCTCCAGTGGTATTAGGATGGACAGAAGCATAGCAATGGAAAACTAGATCTACTTCTACTGAATCGAGAAAAGGTTCCTGAGAAGAGATTTAATTTTCAGTATATAAGAAATTTGGGGCGTTTCTGAAGGTACTGTACCATGTTAGAGCATCTTAACATAGAGTCCTTGAATACTAGGCAGTTGTAGAGGATGAGTTACTCTACTTTAAATGACTCCCACCCCTTATTGGAGGATTTCAGCTTCTTCCTTTGGGACAGAGGTTTGCAGCCCCTAAATGCAGGCGAAGCTTGAAGAAACAGCTTTGTCCAAATTGCTATTTTGTTGTCGTTGTTGTTGTTGTAGCAAATGACACACATGTTTTTTTCTGTATTTTTTTAAAACTGTATTTATTTATTTACTGTACTTATTTCTCTGTTTATGACAGTGCTTTTATCTCCTTTTTGCCGTTTTATATCAGTATAGTGTTGTCTAGTTTTAGAAGCTGTGATTAGGACGTCTATTTAAATTTGTTGATTAAAGATCATAATTAGAGATCATAAGCTGCCTTTGATTTAGACATGTCTGATATTTTTGTAAAAACACAAAATAGTGTATATATATGAATATTTTCAAAAAATGCACAGAATGCTCTGTGAGTTCATGACATCATCATAACTGATTTACTGAGCAGCTGAGTTAGAACTTGTCACTCACACACTGAGCAGCACTCACAAACTTTCTGTTTCTAAACAATTTGTTCACTTTTTATCTCAGTCATGCCTGAAAAGACATCAGGTAACTTTTTCCATCGCTTTCGAGATTTGATTCAGAGAAAACGCACAGGTGGAGATGTAAGTAACTAAACATACTCATTCTTGACTTCTCTGCTGTTCAAATGTAAACGTTTCGGAGAGATGTGTTATATTTTGCTGCTTTGCACAGTGTAATTTTTGTGTAAGTCACTGTAGACAGAGCAACTGTCAGCGCTTCACCACAGAGTCCAGGATCCTGGACTTTCACAAAGCTCTGAGCAGTAAGAGAAATGTGTTCTTTCAACAGGCAGACACATCGCATATCGCACAGAGACCCAGAGATTATGCTGTGCGACTCCCACCTTTACCTAAGCAATGCGCAGGCTCTCCACAGAGAGTCCAGAGAAGCAGGAACTTAAGTCCCTGGTTGGATGACCCCTTTTGGAATCAGGAGGACCCTAAAAGAAGTCCGTGTAGCCTCAGCTCTGTAGACACACACACACCAAGTGAGCTGAGGGCCATTCCTCTCATTGACAGTCCTGTTGAGATGACACCGCTCACTCCAGTTCCTCCACCTCCTCGAGCAGCTTGTCCATCACAATTGCCTGTTTTCTCTGCTAAACATTTAGGAGCAGGTCAGTTCAAAGGTGATGCTTTTCTTTAGTGGTTACACCTGCTGTTAATCAGTTAGTTTAGATTTTAAAATTTGACACTGTAGATTATCTATTTTAATGCTAAATTACACATATTCTTGCTGTCCATTCATTTTATATGCTTTTTTGTAGAAAAAAAAAATCAGGAAGAAAAATGTCTATTGTTGTTTTTTTTAGTAAGATGTCAATTTGTAGTTATTTATTTATTTTTTTGTCTAAACAGACACGAAGGTCATTCGTGGAATAAGAGTCTTGACAGTAAAAGACAAATTTGGGCCTATTTTGGAAAAACTGCAGCATTTCCAGGATGGGATTGTAACCTCACCTGGACACACAGTACCAACCAAAACATTTACTGCAGTAAAGCCTTTGACTCCAAAACCTCCAACAGTTCCCATACCGCAAAAACGAGGACCTCGGCTTGGGACGCTGCTGCGCCGTGCAAAAGTCGTCCCTATAGACGGTAAGTGGTTTTCCTCAGTAACTGTAGAAGATGCTGAATAATCAAACTTTAAATTAAGAGATTTTTTAAAAAGATTTTAATGAACAATTAATCACTGCATCATGTACAATGCTTCAAATTAGAAGAAATTACATTTTCTCTTTACTAACCTCGTTGATTATCAGACAAGAAAGCAGACAGTCAGTGCAGTCAGAATAATCCAAGAGAGGGCAGGGTCAAACTCCCGCCTCTAGCTACACCTGTAGAGAGCCTGTCCCACAGCTTTAGTCTGCTGTCTTCAGACGACTGGTAAGAAGCGTAGTAAGGAGACATTAAATACTGCACAGAAACAGTGCTGCATAATGTGGCTGTGTTATTTGTGGTGTTCCTGAAGTCGTGTTCAATGTTGTGTTGTGTAAATACAGGATTAAGAAAAGACAGGGGTTGCAAACTATTCAGTCTCTGGCAAAGCACCACTCGGACATCCTGAAGACTAAACTGCATGAAGTGTGTCTGGTCCTCACTGAGGAGGTATTGCACACTTTATGTTTCTTATATGTGTTTCATGCAGCTAGTTTCCCTTCAAGTGCATACTACAGCCTCAACTGATGATTTTCACTCACATTTTAGGTGAAAAACCAACGCTCAGCAGTAGCCTGTGAGGCCATACATACCATCGATGAGCTCTACATTCAGCTCCAGAAAACAATGGACCCAGAAGTTGAAACAACAGGCCGAGCTCTATTGCTGAAGCTTGCACAGACCAACAACAACTTTCTTCATCAGGAGGTCAATCTGGCACTTGATGCCATGGTGGAAAATTGCAGCCATGGATGGATTCTGAGCGCTCTGTTTAACACAGGACTGACGTAAGAGGAGAGAAGAAGCTGTAGTGATTTTATTAGAAGACATGAAAGAGAGATGATGTTCACTGAGTTGTGTGTCTAATATTGTCCTTGCTCAGCCATCGCTGTGTCGCAGTGAGGAATAGCACAGCTCAACACCTGCACCAGCTGGCTGACAAAGTTGGAGCAGCCGTCATCCTGAAAGCAGGAAGCTTCACTGAAAGGTTTCTAATTGCTGCCTCTAGAATGGCAGGGGATGCTGCACCTGAAGCCAGGTGGGTACTTTTAAATGGGTTTGAAGTGCATCAATGTTTTATTTTCTGTGAGTTTACACAATTAATGACAACTGTAATCTTCCACAGGTACCATGGGCGAACAATCATCAAGAAACTGACCCTTCACAAGGACTTTATGAATTTGTGGATGAAGATTGTCCCTGAAAAAGACAGGCGTCCTGTGGAGAAGAGCCTGAAAAAGGCTAATAATTACAGGCAGCAGGTCAGCATTCAGACTAGGCTCTCCTCTCCAGCAGGGCCTGGGATCCCCAGATGTGACAATGCAAGTCCTGACGAGTACAGAGGAGAAGAGCTACAGTAGCAGCAGCACTCTGAGGCTAAGCTGGGAAAGTGGTTGGAGGTTCAACCATCATGACCACAGACAGTCCCAGTCGCTCTGCAGGAGTAAACTTCTCCATCTTCAGGACTACAAACTATTTCTCTGAAGGACAATATTATTTAGATTTACATTAATTATTATTACATCATTCTTATTATTACATTATTTGTATTATTTCATTATTATTATCACATTTTTAAGATCCTGAATGGACAATGAATGAATAAATCCCTTTTTTTTTCATGTGAATTAAAATGGCACTTTGGTTGGCACATATACAGTTTCTGTTTTTCTGTCAACAAATATTAATACATTCTTAGTTCTCTTGTTTTCGTTTTTAACCCATGATTTTGCATTTTTATCAGGATTCAAAGTCATTTTTATAACATAAAGAAATATTAAATAAATACTAGAAAGCGAAAATTTCAGAAGAAATTTTAAGTGTGTCTATGCTAATCAGTGTAGTTTAGAATAGAATAGAATTCAACTTTATTGTCATTGCACATTTCTTGGATTCATTTTGTGATTTATTAAATCTATAACTGTTATTCTAATCTGCTGCTGAGTCTCTTACACTTTTCTTTATGCTGTATATTTTCACGTCTCTGGAATAGTTGGAAGTTAGATAGTCAGCTGGGAAACTTTGTGTTAACTCATGGAGCTGAGGATATCGTGGACATGCTGACCTCGCTGCGTGGTGTACAGAGCGAGGTCAGCATGATTAATATTCACAATAAAAATATTAGCCGAACATCATGAAGTCTGTATGTGTTTCATAGTGTCGAACAACCTTTGTACAGTTAAAGCCAGCAGTTACTACATGACAGAAACACCAACGTTATCTCTTTTATGCGTTTATACACAGGTCACGCTGATTACTGAACAAAAACCCAAAGATCAGATGTTAAACAAATTTATTTGCTCTCTCTCCTCCTTAAACATGTTTTTAATGTTAGTTATGATTCAGAATTGGCGACTGAAACACGTAAGACACATAAGAACATCAGGAAATAAAACACCGATAAATATAACCTCAGTAAAAGAAGTCAGCGGGGGTTACTACAGCTGTGCGCTTTGTCGGTGGGATTGCTTGCGAGGCGAGCGGGTCTATCCCACGCTTTGCCGTGAGACTGGGCAGACATCTCCGAAATCATCGAAACACTTTTGCAAAGAGGCTGTATCTTGACAAACCGACCAGACACATGAAGATTATAGTGATGGGATTTCCGGCTCTTTTTAGAGATCCGGCTCTTTCGGTTCGGCTCACTAAAAAGAGCCGGCTCTTTCGGCTCCGAACCGGCTCTTCAGGTTGTTTTGTTGCTTTAATTAATTTATTATTAACAATAATATAAAATTATGCACAAAAGGAATTACTAACGTAAAAACAAGTGGTTTTATTTATATATGTTTATATATAAATATATGCGGTGGCCCCTAGAGACAAAACACGTACAAACTCCAAAACACATTTCTAGCATGAACTGAACTTCCAAAGCAGAGCTACTAGATCACTTAAATTACACAATTGAAAGCATGTGTGTATTGTTTGTATATTTATACACAGGCACTCATATATATATTCAAATAATTTAAAAAAAAAGTTCATTTACCTGTTATTACCACACACCAAATCCGGTCGTTGGTACTTGCTGGCTTGTGTAGCCACAAGATAACAAAGGCTCAACACTGCGCCCAGCATCCTGGAGCACTTCTGTTGTCTTTTGTACGTGTTTTGAGTTTTTATGTGCTTCTGAGTTTTTATATGCTTCTGAGTTTTTACGTGCTTCGGAGTTTGTACGTGTTTTTACGTGTTTTTGGAGTTTTTACGTGTTTTGGAGTTTGTACATGCTTCAGAGTTCGTACGTGATTTGAAGTTTGTATGTGCTTTGTCTCTAGGGGCCACCGTAAATATACTTTTATTTATTCACTCCACATAAAATGTAATAAATAAATCATATAATACAAAAATCAACTATTCACATTTCAAGTTTTAACTATTTAAATTTTCAGCTTTTTCCTTTCACAAATTTAAAGTGAAAAGAACACAAAACACTGCAAACCACAACACAATTAAATATAAATTATAATATGAAAACTAAAAGAACATGCATATTCTCTGTCATATGGACCTGCATGAATAAACTTTCTCAATCCTTTATCATCTGCAACCGAAAATAGTTGTGGATGATTACTATACCTTTCTAATGTTGTTGTCCCTGCCTCTCTTTCTCTCCCTCTGGCTCTGTTCCTGTGCTACTGAGTGTAACTACCGCCCCTCCCCCCTCTGCCCAGCGTAAAGCACAAGGCTCGCGTGCAGAGTGAAGCGGAAAAAAAGTGCGAGAGAGAGGCCGAGAGAAAGAAAAAAAAAAAAAAAAACCCCACGTGACGGCTCGCGATAAGGAGCCGGCTCGCGTCGTTCACGTCAAAGAGCTGGCTCTAAGAGCCATTTCGTTCGCGAACGACCCATCACTAGAAGATTAAACCACTACATTCTCGGCTAAAAAAATATTAAAACGGTATTTGGTGACACACAAACAGGGTTTTTCAAAGCTCAGTTCTGTTAGCTTCCACATGCCGGTTGTTGTGTGCTAGAAACAATGGCCACCAGGCCAAAGCAATGGTTTTGACTCGATCAGCGTTAACCCCGCCCCCCTGAGTTTGAGGCTGACAGATAAAATTATTTCATGATGAGAGCCAGGCGCCAGGACTGCCAAAATGAAATAAATAAATATATCATTAAATAATTAATTAAATGTGTCAATAATTAATTAAATGTGTCAATAATTAATAAAAATGTGAAATACATAAATAATTAATTAAATGTGTCAATAATTAATTAATTAAATGTGTCAATAATTAATTAAAATGTGAAATACATAAATAATTAATTAAATGTGTCAATAATTAATTACATGTGTCATAACTATTTATTTAATTAATTAATTCCAATTTTAATTAATTATTGCCACATTTAATTCATTATTTAATGGTGTATTTAATTAATTCATTATGGCAGTCCTGGCGTTCCATACTGCTCTACCAGGTGTAACAATTGAGTTTAACATCCAGGCATCCATGAAAACGGAATTTATGACATTTAACGGAGTTAGAAGTTAGCAGGGAGTTAGCTCGCTAGCTTCTATCTAAATACAATATAGCATGTCCTGACTGCGGGGTTTTGGAAACAAATTAAAATGTACAGCTCTGTTATCACTTCCAGCATAAATGAAGACAGAAAACTAAACAGCAGTGACGTTTGTAGGGTTACTGAAGTTGGGCTAGCTGGTATATAATGATGTGCTACGTGACCGCTAGCGACACAGCTATGTTAGCATAATATAAACAAGCTAACTTTTTTTTCCACTCGATAAAAGTTAATGTGAGTGTTCTCGGTGGTCAGGAACAAATGTAATCGCATGGCAGGATGCTGTAAAAGGACCAAACTTCAGCCAGGAGAACAACTGAGATAATCCATCCACAATACGAGGTTAGTCATTCATATACTGCTGCATGGGCTGGGCTGTAGTTACATCCTAAGGTTTTAAAAACTGAGCTTAAATAAATGATTAGCGGTAATAAAAGCCGAGGGAGGTCAACAGTGATCACTGACTGTTTTAGGAGCTTTTTGAGATCAAATAGAAGAAAATACATAACATTAAACATGTTAACAACACAAAAGCCATATTAAACGCAGACTACTTTAGACCCGGAAGTAAGATTCGTCGCGTCATCACTGAACAACCGGATAAGAATAATAAAGCCGACGAATAGTAATAAGTGTGCCTCTTGGCATAGGCACACTTAAAAAGATGAATTAAGTGAGAGGACCAAGGATAAGGAGAAGTGTAAGGGAAGGGTGTGGAAAAAGAGACAGTGAGAAATAAACAGGAGGGAGGTGGTGGGCTGCAGTTGAACATTCCTGAACCTGCTGAGCTCTGATGACGGATCTGATGCTTTGTCTGAGACAGGTCGTTACCACACACACTCAAGCCAGTAACCCCGGCATGCCGTGACATATCCCTAATGACACACAGAGGGCTGTGCCAGTGTTTTGACTCCTTCTGCAGTCTGTTTGCATGCCAAACGACAGCCTCTTTACAGTCATTACACAACAGCGTGATGATGCACTTAGTGTCCACTTCAAAATCGTGAAGTTTACACTGTTTAATTTTTGCGTTGATATTACATGTAAAAAGTGTTCTATATCTGCAGAAATAAACGGTAATCTGCAGGATTACCAGGAAGGCCCTCCGTCATTTATTCCCCACCCTGAGTGCCATCTGCTGTGACTGTAACGCTCCCTACCTTAGGCTTGTATGCAGTCGCGAGCATGGACATCTCAACGTTCTGGCCGCGGACGGGTTTGGGTTGGCGCGTCACGGGAGGCCTGGAGGACTTCTGGTTGTTGCGGCACACGCAGATGAAGAAGAAGACCAATGCGATGGCTAAGGGGATTACCACGCTGGGAACCAGGATGTACAAGATCTCAATGCCAGACTCCTTATGGTCTAAACAGATGGGACATCGAGAGAGGGGAATCATCTCATTTCACACGTCACACATGTGTCACAAAGGCAACATCGCAAACTACGATTTAAAACTAGCGTCTCACCACAGAGGGGTATGTCGCAGAGCTCCATTCTGACCCCCTCATCTAGTGTGAAGCACCAGGGGGCCTCGTGTTTGTTCCCTGGGTTGCGGCAGTACGAGTGTCCTCCGTTAAGCTCCGGGTAGCGCACAGCCTGGTAGTTGTGGCTGTGAGGATACTGGGAGTTCCACGGCTGACACTGACGCCCTGACTTGGTTATGCTTACCGTCCCTCTGTAGTCTACCCCACTGTTGTTATAACATTTGTGATCTGGTGGAATATAACAGACAATGATGTTTTAGCAGCGTCAACACAGTAAATCATTACAATTGCCACATGAACATGTCTCACTCTTGTTAATAGGCTCTGTCATAGGGATCCCGATCCTCAGACAGTTGGCGGCCTCGGGGCTGTCGGAAGTAGCCAGGTCATCGCAGTTTGGCAGTTTCAGTCTCTTCAGTATTATCGGGTTGGAGCGGGCGATGATGTACTCGGTTTTACACAAGTCGTTCTCCAGGATCTCGCATTCGTCCTTACAGAGGTCACGGGGTTTGTCGGACCCCGAGCTGCGGTCGCACGTTGGGAAGGCAAAGTGGCAGAGGGAAGGGATGGCGAACTGCGAGCAGCGGTCAGACAAATGGTTGGACGTCCCGATCATGGTGAAGGCCGCTGGGAACGAGAGGATTCAATTTCAGCTGCTTGAAAGTTTCTAAATAACGAAGAATTAGGAGACTGAATAAAAACAGAGAATTTCATACTTTAAATGCACGACTCGCGCACAGCGATGCTGTTCACTTATTGCAAACATGTGCATTGCTGCGGCTGTCATTATCACTACGGCGACTACGATGAAGAGGAGACGCGAATAAAAAGCGGCCAAGTGAACCTGACAACCATCCAAATGTTTCTCCAGCACATGTTGCTTGAGTAAAAAGGAACATAGAGATCAGTAAGTGTGACATTAAATTCAAGATGCTGAATCTGGACTCTGATATGATTTACAGTCCTACTGTTGGCCTGTTACGACTCTGTGGCGCCATAAATCTCAATTATCACTCGTCCTTGATGTTTCAGATCAGGCTCTGGATTCATGGCCTGCGTCATTCCCTGAACTGTTGCACGGATATAATCAATAATGACCTCTGAGGACAAACGCATGCATACGCATAAAACAAAAAGCACACACGCTGAGACACAGACGTGTAACAACACTGGAAACAGTGTGTCGGCCACATGTGATTCATACTGAGTGGTGAACTCCCTTTGAACTCTCTAAGTGACGTTCTGCTTCCTTCCTGGAGCATATTAATTATGATTACCTTCTGAAAAATCTGAATTTACACAAAGTTTTTATTGAATTACTACATCTTTTTTATTTTTAGCAGCAAATTATGTCTCTAAAAGAGTTTGGCAGTTTCAGTCTCTTCAGTATTATCAGTATTATCAGTATTATTTGTCTTTTAGAGACAAATTATGTCTCTGAAAGACATAATTTTCTCCCATTTAATTGAATCTACCAAAAATGCAGGTGCCATCTGCCATCAAGAGCAAGGACAGAAGAAGCGGCACTTATTCCAATTTTTCAAACAAAGCATAAAGAAATGACTTTTGGCTCAAGACTTTTGCACAGTACTGTATGCCCTTTGGTCATTGATTGTGTTCAGTTGTCTTTCTTGAATCTGCAGGAACTAAATATTTAGTAACATGGAATCATCTTCATCAAGTTAAGCCTGTACACACAAACTAATCAAACGTTTCTTATGAATGAATATGTATTTATGATGGATGTAGAAGTAAATTTAATCTATTCTCAAAACATTAATTCGATTTGTGTTGGCTCGAAGGAGGTTTAGCCCGCTCAAACTCACCTGTGATCTGGGTCTCAATCTCCCCCTGCATCTGCAGCGAGTCGACAAAAATGCTGCGGTTGCCGATAAAGCGGGCGCAGGCTATGCCTCTGTACGGCTGGCAGAATCCATCTTCAGGAAACCCGTTGCTGAGAGGTCAGAGGGGCGAGAAAGAGAGGGTGCTTTTAAAGTTCGTCTGAACAACATGAATCAATTTCATCGACTCTTTCACAGGAAAACCACTAGAGGTCAGTCTACATTAGCATATCCCACAAGACCAACTAGTTCCACTTCTGTGGAGGGAAAGGCTGCTCCTTGCTGCCTTTGCTTGGCTACAGATCAGGCAAACTCAAAGGCAGATATCTAATACACATAAATGTCCTTATTCACAGTAAACTGCTTTAAGAATCTCACGTCGGACTTTATTCGTGTTGCGTCAGAGAGTCGTCACTCTGAGCCACAATTTAAAACATATGAAAGGAGAAAGAGAGCAACCTTGTTTCTACAGCTATGCAACTCCACTCAGTGAGCTTCTTTTGGGGCATTTCTTTTAATTTCCTCGTTAATGTAACGATTCTTATCCCGCTTAACACAGTCATCATCATCCTCTCCCCTTCCTGTCTCACTCTCTGTGCTTTTTTATTCTTTCTCCACACACACACACACACACACACACACACACCCACACTTAAGACCAGGCACAACTGCAATATGTGGTATAGGCGAGTCCACGATTCCACTGCATATATGAAGTATATCCTCATGGTGCAGACCTGCTGCCTGAGTAATGGCGAACAGAAGCAGCTAGACTATGACATTTTTAATATATTTAACTTAAAGTGCAGCCAATCACAGCTAAGACACAGGCCTCAGCTGTGATTGGCTGAACAATAACACCAATAGTCAAACATTTCGACTCTGATAGGTAAGGTGGCCCCGAGAGGTCGATCGGACCGCAGCTTATGAAAACACCAGCAAATAGAAAAATGCTGAAAAAGCACACAAAATAAAACTGAATAAAAACCCCAATAGAAATAGAAAAAAAGTTGCTAATAATCACAAAACAACACACAAATGTTTTTGGGGAGACAATAATGTGACGGAAGAGTTGCACAAATGACAAGCCAACAGTAGATGGCCAATAGCAAACTACCTACAGTATTATATGAAAGTGTGCAATTAAAACAACAATATAACACATAACATTGATGAATCCTCAACTGCTTTTAATGACGCCTCCGTATTTTTTGATTTCTGTCCGTTCTGTGGCTGGTCCATCACATTATTGTGTCCCCAGAAACATTTCTGGATTTTGTTTTTTCTACTTCTGTTTTATTCAACTTCTGTTGTGTTTTCTACGCTTTTGCTGCATTTTTCTATTTACTTAGTGTTTCCTTAACTTGCAGTCTGTTTGACCTTTCAGGGCCACCATATATGGGGGTTTAAAAAACACTATTGTGTAGCAGCCTAGTGAGAATTTAACTGCTTCTCTACTTCTTTTGCACATCATTCTTTTATTACAGCTTTACAGAAACGTCACTTTTGCTAATGAGAGTTGGATGGTTTACAAGAGATGGTACAAAGTGCGAAAAGCACTAATTTTACTCCACAAGCTGTAAAAATTGCACACACATTCCCCCATCCTGGTTTGGTGTGAGTGTGAGGTCAGTAGGTTACCTCTCTCTGTGGAGTGTTAAGTGACTGAAGGGCCAAGGTCAGTTAACCCCCTTTCCCTGTCTGTGCAGATCTTAAATGGGCTTTCCAGACATGGACACACACTCACACACACACTCATGACTACCAGGGCAGCGGTCTGCATACTGCCGATTCCTCAGAGATAGGGTAACTTTACAACTTAATGCAGGTTTAAACAGATTTTATCCCCGGAATATGTAATTTCCTACTAAAATATGCAGTAATAATGACTTCATGTTGCGGTGGGCCTGCAGAGGGCTTAGCACCCCTTCAACAAGCCGCAAATGCATAAACTGATACTCCTTTGGATGTTTTTCACCCTTTTGGGGAAGAGCCGCCTGTGTTTAGGTGAAAGCAATAAAGGGAGTGTCTGGTAATTGTAAGCAGTAATAATTGAATAATTTGAGAGACTTACAATTGGTTAGGTTCCTGCCATTTTTGAACGTAATGAAGCGGAACATAAAAAAAGGTAGCTCTGGCATGAGAAAACATACACAAACGGGATAAAGAGCGAGGGCTGGAGTGTGTCCAGGCAACCCAGAGGTTAGTTTGGTTGTGCGTCACAGAGAACGGTGGACACAAACATCCACACTAGCATGAAGCCACACACAGACAAGCAAATGACAAGGGAGAGGAGACGATCCACCGCAGTGCAGCCAGATCCCCGCGGGCAAATTATAACTACTGCAAGTCAGAACGCCCTAAACCAAAGCGGCTCAGCTTGAATCCCAAGTCGCCCTCACTGGGCTTCCTGTATTTTAGCTTCTTTCACTGGTTTCCAAATCAACGGAGCTTCCAAGACCATGTCTAAGAAGATGATTAAAGCATCTCGTCTGGTAGGGAAGGAATGGATAACAGCATGTTCGAAGAGCGATAGACACATCTACGAAAACCTAATCACTGTGAGACATCTGAGGTTTTCCGAAAACCTCTCTCGGTGTTTTCTTGTCCATTTATTTTCTCATGTGTTTGTGTGTGTCAGTGTAAGCTATCCCGAGCAGGGGAAAGCTAAGCGCGGTTGCTATTTGTGTAAACAGTGAATAACTGTTCAGGCCTTTGATTTTACACACTAACGCCACGGGCCCTCTGTATAATGTTTTATAACAGTTAATTACAAAGGGAGCCTTCTCCGTTCCAGACTCGATCTATAATCCAGATATAAACAGAAAGACGAGCCTCACCACAGAGCCTAAACAAGGTGCTGAAGACACTGATGCATTGTCCAATTACATTTTTTCCGACCTCATTATTTATTCAGGGAAGTGCTTGCTGAGCAGCCATGGTCTTTTTCCACCCAACACCCAGGTTAACATCCACAGTATTAAATAGAGACTAGTATTTACCAGACCTGTGTGGTAAATACATTTGCACAATAGGTGTGTAGAAAAGATATAGAGTTCAACTCATTCGATTCATATGTAATTCAAGTATTTATTTACTTTTTTCACGCTCGAAATAAATAAATAGGGAGATGGATATAAATGGAACATCTAGCTCATGTGAGCTACATTTAGCAACCCTGAATTGGACAAATGGAAGACGTTGGATGGGTGGATGGTTGTTGAAGAATGGAAGTACAAAAACACCTACGTACATGTTGTTATTACCTGGTTGGACCCCATTATAACCGTCCTTTCAAAACAGCTTTAATTCTTGGTGGCACAAGATTTTATCCATACTAGCGTGAGAGCATGAAACAGTTGGTGCACATTTTTCTCCCCTTCCACCGCATGCCAAATTGGACTGAGATCTGACAGTGTTGTGTGTCAAAATCCCAGTATATCAGCAGTTTCAGCACATCTAGCACCAACAATCATGCCACAGTCTTTGTTCAGCTTTCTTTTCCATTCCAATGCTTGGTTTGAATTTCTGCAGCTCATCTTGACCATGTCTGCATGGCTAAAGGGTTACTGTCATGTCATTAGCTGATTAGTTATTTGTTAATGACCGGTTGAGCAAGTGTACCTAATAAAGTGGGAGGTGAGTTTTATATAAATTTGAAAGCATCCAATAAGAGAACAACACTGATCCTATCCATACTAACTATTTTGGCACTGTTATAAAAACCAAGCTAACACTGCTTTATGTTTTCAGTCTCACTCGAAATCCCAAATGTAAATCCACACGGTGGTGCTAGGAGATTGTCAAATACATAAGGTAACATAATCCAACATCTGCATATTATTGCATGGTAATCCATCTAATAGGTGTTGAGATGTTTTAATTTGAACGAATGTGGTAAACCATCAGACTCAAACAGCAGCTCTGGAGTCATTCTGTAAACTAAAATTAGGATTACAAGGAAAAGAACATGGACATATTTACAATATTGTGTCTTGAGCCACTTCAAATTTCTTTATGTTTTGCTAGCAAAATTGGAAATAGGTGCAGGGATATATTAAAACATGTGCAAGCCTACATGGAAATAAAGTATAGAAAGCAAAAACAGAGTTTGTACAATTGTAGTGTGAGAGTCAGTATTTGGTATTTGGCCACCTTTATTTTTCATCACTGCCTGAATTCCCTTTGGCATCTTTCTTATAATTTCTTTAAGTAGTCTTCAGGAATAGTTTTCCTTGAAGGCCATTTAAGTTTTTTGTTTGATGTTGCTAGATAAATGGGAACAATTGCTACAGGCTGCTAGCCCAAAGTTGCAATTTCAAATTGGTACCTTGCGAAGTTTTCGATTATGTTTTGACACAACACTGATTCATCATTTGAGTAAGGTGCCTTTTTATGCTTGAACAAGCCATAGGTCAGCAGTCAGTTGCTTGAACTGGTCAGGTGCACGGACTACACTGTGAAAAAGCAGCCAATGTCCAAACAACTGTGAAAAAGCACCGAGAATCGTTGCTCAAGACCATTTTAATAAACATCACAAGAAAGTCTGGCTCCTAGAAGCAAATTCTAAAGAAATTAGGAGTGGCTCAAAACCTTTGCACTGTACATTTTCAGTTTTTCATAGGCAGAAACACACGTGCTTGGACAATGAAACATATAAACCACAAACTGATGATAGGATGGAGTGGGCTCGTTTTGATGTCTTCTCTCTGATCTCTTGACTAATACTGTGTCAGAACATCAGTACAATGACACAGACACGTTCCGGGATTTAAGGGCTGTGGTTTAACACAAACATAGAATTATCAGGAAAGGGAGAGTTTTCAGTTAAGGAAGAATGTTAAAAAATGTTGAGTCAACTCTGAATATCTCTAATAAGTTGTTCAATCTGGATTTTTTAAACCATATTAATCAAAACGTCCAAAGTTCTCAGGATTTCCACAGATTCCGCAAACTCTCCCAGTTCCACTTTCCAATGTGATGACTCGTCTTCACTCTTATCTGCTTTAACTTTTCCGTGACGATTTTTATTCATTAGTGGGACACATGGCAGTGAAGATAACTGTCCGACCAATGAACACAGAACATGAACACAGCTCAAAAAGGCTGTGACACGAATGAGCACACACTTTCTTTACTCCAGAATCAGAATCAGAATCAGAAAGGGGTTTATTGCCAAATGTTGAGCAGGTTTACAACATTAGGAAATTGCTGCGGTGCTTCAGTGCAAACATGCTGTCATAAATAGCACTTAAATAGACATGGAAAAAAATAAAAGTAGGGATAAGAATTAAAAGTGCTACGTGGAAAGATATGTGCATGAGATATACATGAGATATATACATGAGAATAAGAATTAAGAGTGCTACGTTGAAAGATATATACATGAGTGCAGGTGGTGATCAGTGCCAAACATGGAATGATGCAGTGAACACAGCATAGGGTCATGTGTTAGTGGCGGGTACAGTCATATGGTTATTGTTCATGTGTCCAACAGCAGAGGGGAAGAAACTGTTCTTATGGCGAGAGGTTCTGGTGCGAATGGACCGGAGCCTTCTGCCTGAGGGGAGCAGGTCAAACAGACTGTGTCCAGGGTGAGAAGGGTCAGCTGAGATCCGAGCTGCACGCCGCAATGTCCTGGAGGTGTACAGGTCCTGCAAAGATGGGAGTCTGCAGCCAATCACCTTCTCAGCAGAGCGCACAACACGCTGCAGTCTCTGTTTGTCCCTGATAGTGGCTCCAGCGTACCACACGGTGATGGAGGAGGTGAGGATGGACTCGATGATTGCAGTGTAGAACTGCATCATCGTCCGTGTTGGCAGGTTGAATTTCTTCAGCTGCCTCAGGAAGTACATCCTCTGCTGGGCTTTCTTGATGACGGAGGTGATGGTGGGCTCCCACTTCAGGTCCTGGGTGATGGTGGTACCCAGGAAGCGGAATGAGTCCACAGAGGTGATGGGGGTGTCAGACAGGATGATGGGGGGGGAGTGGAGCTGTGTGCTTCCTGAAGTCCACAATATTCTCCACTGTCTTCTGGGCATTCAGCACCAGGTTGTTGTGGCTGCACCAGGACACCAGACGTTCAACCTCCCTCCTGTAGGCAGACTCATCCCCGTCCGAGATGAGTCCAATAACGGTGGTGTCATCTGCAAACTTGATTAGCTTGACAGACTGGTGGGTGGAGGTGCAGCAGTTGGTGTACAGGGAGAAGAGCAGAGGAGAAAGAACACAGCCCTGAGGGGAGCCGGTGCTGATGGTCCGGGAGTCCGAGACATTCTTTCCCAGCCTCACATGCTGCTTCCTGTCCGTCAGGAAGTCAGTGATCCACCGGCAGATGGGATCAGGCACATTCATCTGGGAAAGCTTGTCTCGGAGATGGTCTGGAAGGATGGTGTTGAAGGCAGAGCTGAAGTCCACAAACAGGATCCTGGCGTAGGTTCCTGGGGAGTCCAGATGCTGCAGGATGAAGTGTAGGGCCATGTTGATGGCGTCGTCTACAGACCTGTTGGCTCTATATGCAAACTGCAGGGGGTCCAGGAGGGGGGCCGTGAGGGTCCTGAGATGGGAGAGAACTAGGCGCTCAAAAGACTTCATGACCACAGATGTCAGAGCCACGGGTCTGTAGTCATTTAGTCCAGTGATCCTAGATTTCTTGGGGACAGGGATTATGGTGGAGGACTTGAAGCAGGCAGGCACATGACATGCCTGCAGTGAGGAGTTGAAAATGCCAGAAAACACTGGGGCCAGCTCGTTTGCACAGTGTCTGAGGGTGGCAGGAGACACACCGTCTGGGCCGGGAGCTTTCCGAGCATTCAGGTTCTTAAACTGCTTCCTCACATCTGCTTCATGAATATGAAGAGTTGTGGTGGGAGGAGGTGGTGTGACAGAATATGACAAGCGGCCTCGTCCTGGTCTCATTTGAGGATTAAACTTTGGTGTAGGGTTCTGATAATGAAAGAAACCTTTAAGCCTTGAGGATATAAGCTCGAGTGTTTCCCCATAAGAAGTCTGTGATGATGGGTTTGTGCTGAGTTGTGGGGTAAAGGGATGTGAATCTCAATGCTCTTTGTTGGAGCATGCTATGGAAAGGAAAGGATTTGAGGATGATGAGAAGGGGGAGGGAAATCGTGATGACACTTTAGATTTTAGGGTTTTGTTTCCATTAGCTGCTCTGGGTGCTGAGTGAAGAGGAGATGAGCTGCTAGCAACATGAGGTCACAGCTGTTGTATCCTGATTAGGGATGCCCCTAAACTAGTTTTTATTTAATCACTCTCATCCTGGTTTGACAGGAATAATAAATGCTTTGACAGAATCAGGAGGTCTAACATGACCAATAACTTTTTGCTGCTCTAAACCTGCAAATTTAGTTGATAATGTACCTTTTTGTTACCAACCCATTATACATATTACGTTGTATAAATTCATAATTGTCATGTAAAAGAAGCCAAAGTGCAATGATGTGCAAATCATCTAAAGAGACTCAGAAAAGAAGGTGACTGGTTGGATATGCCCAGTAAAGCTCATGAGTTGTATTGTATCACTTGAATACAACTGTTTGCAAATTTATGTGTTAGACGCTATGTATGTTTGCAACAGATTAAAGATGCCCAACAACAAATCAGACGGCACTTGTGCATCTGGAGATGCACAAGTGCATCTAAGTCTCCGTTTTTCAATTTGTCTGTGCAGCAGGTGAAATCTACACGCATTCGTCAGCATGTTGGGCTCTCTCCATTGGTGTGCACTCGTGATTTCATTATCACAGTAGGGCTGTGTAATGATCTCTTACTGACAGGGAGCCAAAATGGCCACCAGAGGCTGAGGCTGACTGGGATCTGTGGCTGCCAGTGGCCCGTGACCACACTGGGAATGAACAGCAAGTGAGGGCAAACTGAGGCACTGCATCAGGATACAGTGGAGAGAGAAGGCCCTCTTGGTCATCATGTTACTGCTGCTCGCTGACTGCAACAATAGAGGCTTCTGTCAGAGAGAAGGAAACTAACAGAGCGCTAAGAGAAGAAGGATGTAAGAACAAACATGAGGGATTAATTTGAGCTGGTGTGCATTTTTTTTAAAAGGGAAAAAAATAAGGAGGCTTCTCTGAAAACAAAATCAAAATCACAGTTTTTTTCCATCCAGCATAGCAAAACTTTGGTAGTATGGTCGAAACTGCCTGAATGCTAAGCTTGATTAATATAGCCATCAGTATGAGGGTTTATTGGGTGCCAAAACCATGAATGAAGCTTTATAATACTAGGAGGAAGAAGGTTTCTTCTTCTGTGGTTTTGTATCACAGTATTAATATAAACAGTAACGGGGTAAACAGTACAAATGGGGAATTCAGTGTCTGCCGTTTACAGATGATCCAGCTGTTATTTTACTGCCTGCCTGGCTACCCACTCAGTCTGGTATCATTTAAATAAATGGGGAGGCTGCACTTTTAAGCACACAGACAGTGGGTCTAAGGCAAAGTGTATAAAACATGGATGTGTCACTGGTTTGGTTTGTGGACTACTGTTTTGGAGCCTCTATGGCCTTTTAAGAGACAAGTAACCAAACACTGGAGTGACCATATAAGCTGTGAGCTAATGCTAGCTAGGTTAAAAAGGATGATGCAGTGGAAACCAGCTAATTATGTGCTAATATATAAAAAAATCTCTCTCTCTAGATATTTATCTCACTGCGACTGGGTTTAGACATTAGAATTCTCTCCTAATGAGTCATATTTAAGGTGTAGCATCTGTGCTCCACTGACCAGCAGAAAGGGTACACTTCTGAAGAGACCAGGTGCCAAAGAATCAAAACCAGACATTTTGGAAAACTGTGAACAACTTCACTTTAAAAAAATTTCCTCTTTTACAAGAGCAACTTTGTATCAATAAATATGGAAGAAGAGTGTTGTTTACATAAAACAATGAAATAAGACAACAAAATAGAGAATTATTCCGAAACAAAGTTAGTTACTCAGTGGCTTTGACCCTTTGAATATTTTTACTCTGGCTTCATTTTTCAGTCTCATTGCTTATCACTTGGTCTGAACATAGTCTACAGTCGCAGTCTTTGTTTCTCTGCTAATGCCAAATATAGAATTCTTGCACATACTTCAACTGATTTTTACTGAAAAGCCAGTGCAGTGATTAGTGACTTTGAAAAATAAAAGCTAAAGCTTTCATTAAGCTGTCTGTTTGAATAACTCTTGAATTGAGATAAAACCTAGAAAATTATTTTTGTAAAACACTTCACTGAATGCAACTTAGATACTTATCTTGTCTATAATAACGCAAAAATGACTCCCAGATATAGATGCTGGTGTTGCACTGCGCTCTGCTATAAGACCCAGAAAAGTTTAATACAAGAGTTCAACATGCAGGAAAGGAACCGACATCAATCCCATCACTCCTCACAAAACTCCTGACCTGGTGACATCACTTTCCCAGAGGGCAGAAGGGACTCAGAGGTCCTGGAGGGTGGAGGGTTTGGGCAGTGAAGGTGTCAATCTGTCTGTCAATTAGGAGTATAGGAGGCAATATGTCTGCTTAAGCCTGACATAAACCCAGTGGTTTTTCGGCAGACGCATACATACAAGCAAACAGAGCTCAGGGGTCACAGAGTCGAATTTGCTGCCTGAGGAGGAGAGGGCTGGAGGGTTTTCGCTTGAATAGCCACATGAATGCCTTAGCAAAAACTATAACCCAAAGCAAAGGAAAGTAAAGGAAAAAGTGTGATGAAGAACATTAAAAGGAGGGTCAAAGATTAATAAAATACAAAATACAAAGAACCTGGCAGCTCTGATATCTGAAAAATAGAAATGTTGATAATTTTCAGAACATCTAAAGTTGTTTAAGCAGGAAGGACCAGCAAAATGGGAAAACAGCCTTATAATGTTTGACTTCCATGTAACAAAAAATTAGGGCTCTGAATTCCAAACTGTCAGTCGAGTATAACAAATACATCAGTTCGTAATTTATTTTCGTAAGAGGTCTTCTCCCCCCGGAGAGCTATTACAAATTTTATTCTTGTTTTCCATATCTCTGTTGCAAATAGATTCCTGACTTTATCTTTTTTCTTAATAGCATTCCTTGAATTGACTCCAGGCTGCCAGCAAACATCCGTGTGGAAACAATAATGACGAGAGAAGAAAGGAAAGCAGAAAATAAAGAAGAGTGAAACAAGACTGCCAGGAGCAAACCTGCTTCTACCCCCCGACACACAGATATACACACACACACACACAGATATATACACACACACTTTTGTGCATGATTTACGACAGCTTATAGCCTAGATCACAGATCCCAATCTGAACACACAGAGACAGACACTTAAAAAAGACAGGAGGACACATGTTTTGGCTAACTGGCTACTGACGGTGCTTAAGGAACAAGAATGTGCATGTTTGAACACAAGCACGGCTTCCTGAGGAAACTGAAATAATCCTTGATGAGAGCGAGTAAGAATCACAAAAGACACGGAGAAAGGTAACACTGTTGTGAAGCTCATAAATAATCCGTCTTTAAACACACTGGGGACTGTATGACAGAGAAAACACACAAAAAGACTTATGTTCAGTTTAAGGACATCCACCTTAAACGACATTCCTGTAACTAAACAAAGCTTCTAATGAACTGCTGACAGTATCTTCTGTATGCCTTTGTCCACTGGATACATTTTCTGCAATTCCCACGGAAAAAAAAGCATTACAAATGATAACACACTTTATTTATATAGCACCTTTAAAAGCAGTTTACAAAGTGATTTGCCAAAAGTGCAAAGCACTTTAGAAAGGTAGAAAGGTTTCAGGTGAAAAGGAAGGTGAAACTTAAAATTATATCTACTGCAATGTAAAAAAAACCAAACAAACCCTAACATCATTAACCCTTTCAAAATTCGCACTAGCGAAATGAAAATGTCAGGGAGCTATACCTGAGCCTGTGACTTTAAACACTGTTCTGGGGGTTAGAAAGATAGTCTAAGAAATACATTTGAGAAAAGGGATACTCTTCAACTGCATGTTGATAACAGATGTCATAAAATACATGTAGATTTTTTCTTTCTTTTCTTCTACAGCCTCTTTTTAATTTACTGCTGGATATATTCAGTCCGGGTGCGGTGTTGAATTTGGCTCTTTGTCCTTGTAGGAGGTGATAGAGTGAACAAAGGTGCAGCATGTTTGATTAACAATGAAGACCAGATCCTCTGTGCTAAAGTTTGCAGTAAGAGCAGTTAAAAGGAAACAACAGTAAAAAGTGTCAGAAATCAATATGCAAAATACTGGATTTTGATCCCAGTCACTGAAAATATATCTTTGGTTCACTTTATAAATTTCTTTTTAGGATGAATGAACAATTATTACCCAATGTGATCAGGTGGAACCCCCTTTCCTTTGCTATACACATCAGTCGTGTTGCTGTTTCTCGACACATTTTACATTCAGAGTATCCAGGCATTTTGTCTGGAGTTCCTGGGAACTACAGGCAAGTAGTAATATGTTGATGAAACTGAAGCACACAACCAAGCTTAAGGAATGTGAGTACAACAGAAAATATTTATTGGAATGCTCCAGCCATAATAGTACAATATTCACCTGCTGTGTGACAACCGGTGTAAAGCACAAATCTTGACACGGACATAAGAACTTACAGGCATACTCAAAAATGGTTTTGCTGAAGGTATTTTAAGGGATATGACTTGTCTTCAAGGTCCAACCTTCCAATAATAAGATAAGTTAAGGCTCCTGCACTCGTGGAAACAAACACAACTATTCATTTGGTGAAAGCGCCAGGCAAACCCTCTCACAGCTGTCGTATATATTTACAATGTGCTTGATATATGTGTACGTATGTGCAACTTTGTGTATGTTCACAGAACCTTTTTGTGATGGAGGAAACATTATAGTATTTCAACAAACCAAAAGGTTTCTGTGCATGCACGAACCTCGCCGACTCACACGAACTGCTTATCAGCCGAAGCTGCATTATAACAAAGTCAAAGTCCCTCTAGAAGCAAGCCAGCGCAAAACACCACTAGACACATATTTGGGGATTATTCTGAAGCATTAGCTAAATTAACTTTAATTTGATTGTTTACTTAGACATGGAAATGGCATGTATGGAATCACAGGTCAAATCAGATGAAAACTGTTTAAAGTGTTTGCTGGCTTGGCTGCAAAAACAACCCTCCTTGCTGTTTGGGGGATTTCCCCATCAATTTAAAATAGGAATTCTTTGAGTTCTGTGTTTATACCAAGAGACATGAAGTCAAAATGATCTCCTAATAGCAAATAATTTCACTTTAGCTCTTATTGAGGCGGTCGAGTCCTCAAGATTTTCTGATTAACAAATGCAAATGCAACTTTTTTTTAGATTCTAACATTTTATAAAAAAAATGGATATCCTGATATATCTCTGCTTTTCCACATAGTACTACATGGTGTATATAAAAAAATCACTTAACACACTTAAAATAAATGTATTGAGTGGGTTAACTTTTGGAGGCTTTGTTTATTTTTATTTTTTTGGACTGACGATGATGTGAAAGTGTCAAAGTGTATCGTTAGAATGTATCAAAGTGCTACAGAAAGCATTATCAGTGGTCAGACAAAGCAATGGCTATGGGGAAGGGTGAAATCAAAAAGGTATGCGATCCCAGTTGTAATGCATTTGGCAAATTCATTTGTGACTCATAAGACTCAGTTATGAACATGGGTGTCTGTGTGTCATTTTTCACCACACAGACTAAGAGTTTTCATGCTAAGACTGGGTCAGCAGCATTTTATAAAGTCCACTTTAAAATTGCTAAAGTGCAGGAGCAGTGTAAACTCTAGGCATACAATATATCTCTTACAGTCTTTACAAAAACAGAGCTGAACCCAGGCTGGAAAAAGAAACATAATTTAATCAGTTTTGTCACCAGGCTCCAGCAGCCCAAATTTGCTCATACTTGACCTCACCCTATCCTGGCCCACCTAAGATGAGTTTGACATCATTTCACAGAAGTGAATGAATCTGATCAAAACAGAAAAACATACGTAATCTGGGCTCTCTGCCTCACACTGACACTAATAAAACTGTAGAATTGGTCCAGTGAGGTTGCGTTCATCTAGCTTTTCAAGAAAATCCAGAAAAGGAGACTTTATCAAAACCCTGAATGGCCTTTGGTCACATGCATGCAATTTGGTGGGCGCCAGGACTAATAAATGCTAAACTGATTGATAAACTGACCTGAACTGATGGAAGATAATAACACTCTCAGCGCAAACTGCATTGATCACATTAAGTGCTGCATGCCATCTGGCTTTCGCTGGCAGGACAGCGATCTAAACTGCTAACAAAAGCGTCTATATAACCTCGAAATAGACACAACGTACACTGTGCCCATTTGTTTCTCTCACACACCACCAAGGGCAAAGAAAGAGCACTTTCTCTGCATACAGTTCCCTTTTTTCCTGTGCAAAAGTGTATATGTGTGTGTGTGTTCATGGGAGGTTTAGGGCAGAGTTCAGGGAAAACCCAAATACCCTGTGTAGACCTTCTAACCCTCAGGGAGAAACTGTGATTCACAAAATATCTCTCTATCTCTCTCTCACACACACACACACACACACACACACACACACACACACACACACACACACACCTTAAAACACAGACTTTACCAGATCTGACCTTGACCAGACCTGCCAACGGGATCACCAACACACATACACAAGGAAACCTGGGAAACAGGAAGTCGGCCTTGTCCAAGCATGTGTGCGAAAGCTCCGTTAATAAAGAGTGGTGTATGAAAACTCATAATGTGTGTAAAGACAGACGTGTGTCACGTCTAATGCCTAATAATGTAAATTGCTTTAATGGCTAAGGCCGTCTACAATTTATGCCCCCCCCCCCCCCCCCCCCGAGTGTGTGGGGCAGCATTTAGGTGGGGCTTGTGGGAGGGAGGCTGTGGTGGTATCTCTGATTTCAAACAGCCGCTGGTGCTCTGGGACCAGGGCATGTCAAAAGGACCCGTCCCCGATGAGCCATATTAGGGCCCTGATCCCCAATCAATCAGCACCACGCTAAAAAGAATCCCAAACAAGACGGCAATTAAGCCCCGCCGAGGACTTAACTAAACATGTGAGAGAGATAGGCTTTGTAAGAGCAACTCTGTGGGCACTTCTTTGACTCAGTTTGTGAGTGTGCATTTTTGCGGGGAAAAAGGCCCCAATCTATGCAAAGTACAGAGGTTCAAAATGTCCCTGCAGAACAACCTTTGTTTTTCAAAGTGGAACAGTAAACACACTCATATTTGAACACGAAGCATCAGAGCGCCTACCGATTATGTTTTGACGACTAGACTAGAAGCTGAGTCTGATATGCAAATGCAGGTAAAAAGGAGACCTTTAATATGCTATAACTTGCTTTTTCACCTGGTGAGGTGACCACTGAACCTTTAACTATAATGCCCTTTTTTGACAATTTCACCAGTAAATTATATGATACACACACCAGCTTATTTTAATGGGGTCAGGCTGGAGGATTTGATTGGCTTTCATTGAATGACCCAAACATGGACAGAATACCTTTTTATAAATTTCGCCAAGAAAGTTTCCCCGCTTCATGTTCCACGTTTTGCAGATAAACATAAGCAAATAGGGGACTGTCCACCAGCTACTGCTCTTACCCCAATTAAACTGCAAGCAGGTTGAGAAAACTCACAGAGCCATTTGCGTGCAAGTCCAAATGGCAAGAAAAAAGACTTTCAGTGTGACAGATGTGTTCCCCCTACTCCTAAAATTAAAAGAGAGAGAAGAGCCCCATGTGTTAGTCTGAAGCGCTGAAGAAAATCAGCATGTGGTCGAGAAGAAATGCATCCAAAAATTGAGAGGGCCTGTCATCCCCTCAGTCTGAATGGGTGCGATGCTTGTGGTGTAGAGCAAATCATAATCAGTCCTGGCCAGCATCAGAGAACCGCAGCCGTGTTGACACTGGCACCGAGGTGCGAAGAAGTGAAACCAAAATCCAGGGTTTCTCAATACAGCACACAAGTTCACAGTCTCAGTAAGAGTCTATTGTGACCAAAAACAGCACATGCACTATGCTGCGGGCTGGGGGGTTTAATGGGCGAGTGGTTTTGAAATGGCGGGCCTGCATATCTCTCTGAACTAACAGGACACTTTTTTGCGCCTCGTTTCAGAGTTAGCATGCATTTGGGGTTTTGTTAATATCAAATAAGGCAACCGGTTAGCCAAACAGCATGTTCACCTTCTTCCTGAAGTTAAGAAATAACGTTTGTATGCTGAATGCGACTCTATCGCCAGGGGTTGCTAGCATGATGACATAAATAAAGGAAGCAGCTACCTCGGCTTTGTCCAACACCACAGATTCACATTTTATATGTTGATTGTGTTATCTGTAAAACTGCTAAAGTGATTTAAAAACAAAAACCAGATTGTAGGGTTGCAGGAGGTTATGTGTGGTGCTTTCTGGGAGTCCTGAAGGCAGTTGATGCATTTCAGTGTTTTCAATGGACTAAACAAACAGTTTGGATTTTGTTTACTTTGGACAGCAGCAGGCTATGGGGCGCCGTTTGTAAACTGAAACATGCCGAAATTAACAGCAACATTTTTCCACATTTAACTCTAAATCTTACAAAAACATGTTTTTTCGAGTCATTTTTTTACAACATTTAGTAAAATATTTGTAACTTTTCATATTTAAAACAGGATTTTAAATGTTAAATCTAAATGCTAAATGTTAAATCTAAATGTTAAATGTTAAATCTAAATGCTAAATGTTAAATGTAAATATTATATTTAAATGTAAATGTTAAATGTTAAATGTAAATATTATATTTAAATGTAAATGTTAAATGTTAAATGTAAATATTATATATAAATCTAAATGTTAAATGTTAAATCTAAATGTTATATATAAATCTAAATGTTAAATCTAAATATTATATATAAATCTAAATGTTAAATGTTAAATCTAAATGTTATATATAAATCTAAATGTTAAATGTTAAATCTAAATGTTATATATAAATCTAAATGTTAAATGTTAAATCTAAATGTTATATATAAATCTAAATGTTAAATGTTAAATCTAAATATTATATATAAATCTAAATGTTAAATGTTAAATCTAAATGTTATATATAAATCTAAATGTTAAATGTTAAATCTAAATGTTATATATAAATCTAAATGTTAAATGTTAAATCTAAATGTTACGGAAAACTAAATATTTAGCTAATATGCAAATTTATTGTACGGGTCAACGGAAATACCAAAATAAAAGCTTCAAGAAAACCTCCCGCGCTAAAGTGTGCCGGTCGCGGTCAGGTTCTGTGTTTGCGCTCCTCTTACGGTCACTTTTGACTGCCATGAGCTGCTTCGACTATTCCCTACCAGCATGTTCAGCGATTTAGCTGAAAACATTGGAAGAGCCGTTTTGTCGGCCATCCAACGATTCAGCGGTAATGCACCCTCGACCTCACAAACGCCGCAGCACTTGGTAAGTTTATTGTATAGCATTTTGGACGGGTTGATAGCAGTGTTAGCAAAACTAGCAAAGCTAAATTACTTAGCTAGTCCTCAATTATTTCTCTCAGTCAGAACATGGTATGAAATGTTTAGGTGGAAACTAGCAAGCTAACTTCCTGTTAAAGCAATGTTAACAGTTTTTGATATTCACGCTGTTGTTATTTTAAATAAATATGTAGGCCAATAAGTACAAAATCCAGAGAGCTACACAACATGGGATGGTTCATTTACAAAGAAGTGGACAATTTTACAGAGCTTCATTAACTCTTCCAGTCACATATCCTGAAAAGGTTGAGTTAAATTGATTGTCCCCGGTGAATGGGAGGTGTCTGTTTACCTCGGAGATTGAGTGGCAGTCCACAGAGAAAAACGTTGGTCAGATCTGTCTTCATCTAATCCCAGCTAACTGAATTTTGTGTTTCTTCAGTGTTTGGCGGCATGATGTCGAGGATGTGCCGCTTCCCAACCACTGATGGGAACCACCTACGAGTGCTGGAGCAGATGGCTGAGAGTGTCCTGTCTCTAAACGTTCCCAGACAGCCTTAGATGTAAACTGGGATGGTTTGCATCAAAGAGTGAAGTTGCAGGAAGGACAGTGAGCACCTTCAAGTCAAGGGCCGTGGTCTTCAGCAAAGAAAGAGCAGAGTCCTGTCTGCAGGTCAGGGATGACTCGCTGCATCAAATGGAGAATTTTGGTACCTCAAGGTCTTATTATTGGCTTCCTGTTAAATCCAGAATTGAATTCAAAATCCTGCTCCTCACATACAAGGTCTTAAATAATCAGGCCCCATCTTATCTTAATGACCTTGTAGTACCATATCACCCTATTAGAGCACTTCGCTCTCGCTCTGCAGGCCTAATTGTTGTTCCTAGAGTATTTAAAAGTAGAATGGGAGGCAGAGCCTTCAGTTTTCAGGCCCCTCTTCTGTGGAACCAGCTTCCAGTTTGGATTCGGGAGACAGACACTATCTCTACTTTCAAGATCAGGCTTAAAACTTTCCTTTTTGCTAAAGCATATAGTTAGGGCTGGACCAGGTGATCCTGAATCCTCCCTTAGTTATGCTGCAATAGACGTAGGCTGCCGGGGGATTCCCATGATGCATTGAGTTTTTCCTTTCCAGTCACCTTTCTCACTCACTATGTATTAATAGACCTCTCTGCATTGAATCATATCTGTTATTAACCTCTGTCTCTCTTCCACAGCATGTCTTTTATCCTGTCTTCCTTCTCTGACCCCAACCGGTCGCAGCAGATGGCCGCCCCTCCCTGAGCCTGGTTCTGCCGGAGGTTTCTTCCTGTTAAAAGGGAGTTTTTCCTTCCCACTGTCGCCAAAGTGCTCATAGGGGGTCATATGATTGTTGGGTTTTTCTCTGTAGCGCCTTGAGGCGACTTTTGTTGTGATTTGGCGCTATATAAATAAAATTGAATTGAATTGAATTATTCACAAATGAAGGGAGAACAGAGCGGGAGGTTGACAGACAGATTGGGGCTCTGTTGTTTTGAAGTAAGAGTTAAGCATAAAAGTGAAGCTGTTGATTTATCTGTCAATCTACCTCCCCACCATCAACTATGGTCGTGAGCTTTAGATAGTGACAGAAAGAATGAGATGGCAGATATAAGTGACAAAATAACCCTTCTCTGAAGGGTAGGCAGCCTTTGCCTTTGTGATAGGATGAAGAGTTCAGTCATTGGGGAGGCATTTGGATTAGAGACACTGCTCCTTCACATCGAAAGGAGGCAGCTGATGTGATTCTGGCATGTGATTTGGATGCCTTCTGGACACCACCTGCATGAGGTGTTTTAGGCATGTCCTGGAGGTAGGAGGCCCCAGGGCAAACTGAGGGCTCGGTGGAGAGATTACATTTCACAGTTGGCTTGGAAATAATTCAGTTTTCCCCCAGATGAGCTGGAAGAGGTGGCTGGCAAAAGGGAGGTCTAAGTTTCTCTCCTTAGATTGACCAAACCCATGACTTTGAACGTGGATATATAGGACAGGGAGGATAAATAAAAGGATGTTACATTAAACCAGTGGTTTCCAAACCTTTTTTTTTTTTTTTTTTTTTGCTAGGCCCCTGTTTGTTTTACAAGAAAATCTTCGCAGCCCCCCGGCACAAACACATTCTCAAACCACACACAGCCATTTATTGTTTTCAAACTCCACTGCAGTTTCTTTCACACCTCAAACCTTTAAAAAACCAAAAGCAAACAAATAAAAGTAAACTACAATAAATTAAAGGTTGGAACAAAATAAACTAATACCATCTTTATTTTAAGCGTAGTTGTTTCATTCCCCGTTTGTAAGAATAATTTTTCAAAACATGCCTCTCTGTGCAAAGTGGGTTTAAAAACATAAAACGTGATTTGGACAGGGGAAATGGGTTTTGGTTTAGACACAAATACATATGATTTTAAAAAAATCTTCTTGTGATCACACATACTTCTTTTTGTGCCTCTAAAACATCCTCGTTTGTCTTTCCAGAACAGACATATGATGTCGTAACTGTCGGAGCACCGGCCTCTCACTGCCAGGGTTTCTAAAAATGGCGTTCTGAGGAAGCTCATCCAGAAGTTTGAGGAAGCAAAGAAACAGTAAGTTGAGAGTAAAGTCGGGCGTCACATTAGGGCTGGGCGATATGGCCTAAAATCCATATCGCTGTATAATTTGAAGCACGTGCGGTAATGATATATATCGGGAAATATTCTTTTCTTCTGTATAACATATTTTCCACACTATATGGCACACTTAATTAATTTTCTCAAAAATCGAAAGAGTGCCTATGTATGAATTCTGTTTGTGCTTACTGACCTCGAACCGATTTTGGCGTGCAGACATCTGTTAAAAAATGTTTTAGTACTACTTTGGTAAGCTGCACTGCTTGATGGATTGTCAGAGCATTACGGCTGCCGTAGTGAGGAGCTTCATGGAGTAATCTGGGTCCAAAACTCCGTGGGCTTCAGCTCCCAAAGTCGGATGAACACTGAGAGTTAAAAACGGTCTAAATTCTTTCATCTTTAATAAAATCATCAACCTTGCTGCTTTACCAGATGTAACAATTAAGTTTAACATCCATGCATCAATGAAAACAGAATTTATTAAATTTAACGGAGTTACAAGTTAACAGGAAGTTAGCTTGCTAGTTTCCACCTAAACATTTCATACCATGTTCTGACTGAGAGATTTTTTAAACTAATTAAAACGTACAGCTCTGCTACCACTTCCAACATAAATGAAGACAGAAAAGTAAACAGCAGTGGCGTTTGCAGGGTTACTGAAGTTGGACTACCTGGTATATAATGTTGTGCTACGTGATTGCTAGCGACACAGGTTTGTTAGCATAACATTAGCACAGTGAAGCTGGAGGATGAACGCCAGCTTCACTTTTTTCCACTTGATAAAAGTTAACGTGAGGGATTCTGGTGGTTAGGGACAAATGCAATGGCATAGCGATGACCTCTGCTCCTGTTTTGGGTTTTTATATTTTGCTTTATTCGTCTTGTGATTTGTATTTAAACAGTCGTTTTTGGTCATCTTGTTTCTTCAATTTCTGCATTAATACTTCAGTTCCCATTTTATGGCTTCCTCTTAATTTTGCTTTTGTTACTTTTCCAATCAGCGTAAATGAGGAGGAATGGTGAGTCCTTGCACTGCTTTGCTTGTTTTCATTTGACTGAACTAACTTCATTAGAGTTATTTGATATTGTATTTTGCACTATCCTACTGTATATTACTGTAATAGTAGTATTCTTATTGTATATATGGTATATCTTATTCCTCTGTTCCTCTGTCTCTCTTGCTGCATTGAGTATGTGTATGACTAAAGAATTTCCCTCGGGATAAATAAAGTTCTTCTTATCTTATCCTTAAGATTTGTACAACAAAGTATTTTCAGTTTTAAGCTGGAAGAATGGGGTTTTGCACAGCTTATCATGTTAATGCAAGGAAAAAAGGGCACGTAGCGCATCGGTGATGTGTTCACTAATATAGAACTAAAATGTGTGTTACCTTAAAATGAGCAAATCCTTTGTCACAAAGTTGTATATGAATACTGCTCATTGTATAAATTCAGTCATTTTAAAGTCTATCAAAAACAAGTCAAATCCTGACAATATTAATGAGACGTTTCTAAAATTCTTCTACACAGATGGTCTGAATTTGTGAAGCGAGTGGTATCGCTCTCCGTCCCCGGCAGTCGGCTCCTCCTTGTTTTTTCTAAGCCACGATTAGGCTCGTTGAGAGCAGGCATGTGCATGCAGACAGTGTTTGTTTTTACATCTGGTGGGTAACGTCCCTCCCTATATTTTTGGAACAGTACCTCTGAAGCTTGATTTAGATTTCTGCAGGAAATTTACGTTCTAACTTCAGATGTAACACCTCTTAACACTAAACCGGTCCATTCCACACTGTTGTTTCCAGTTACAGCGTATATTTCCTGCTGAAGCATATTTCAGGCATAAGACAGAAACATTACAAAAATATACACCTGCAGGCCACTCTATTGTCTTTATTTGACTAAATGCACTAAATTGCTGCCACAAGCTTTTGAACACATGTACCTAATAAAGTGGCTGGTGAGTGTAAGAGTATCCTCAGTCCCAGCTTGGATAAAGACGTGTCTGTGTGTCTTTGTTCCCTGCAGTAGTGCCCTCTCCAGCTCAGTCATCATCCACATACCCCAGGACACTGTCCGAGCCAAAGAGATCATCGCCCACGTCAACACGCAGAAGACTCAGGTCAGCTATTATGCAGAGGCTATCTCAAGCTGCCAAAGACCAATCGCTCGCCAGTCTGGCTGACAAGGTACTAAAAGTGTTTGACGTTACGTGGGGACGCTTCATATTTCATTCATACCCTCTTCCTTTCAGACCCGTCAGCTGGTGACAGTGTGCGGCTGCAAGCTGCTAGCTTCAGCTATTTAGGCCCTGAACGCAGTACGGGGCGAGTACATCGCAACCAAAGCTTCTCCTTCCGCTGAGTCTGAACAAGTAGTGCTCTGCAATGACCAGGATACGCTGAGAGCAAAGTACAGCGGTCACAACAGCCAGTCGTCACTGCACGTGGACTGGCACGAAGAGGAGTGGGTGAGTTGATCAGCAGTTATTGGCTGTTTTCTGATTCCAGATTTTTTATTTCTTTAGCATGAGAACAGACAAGCTTAGTTTCTTGGCACACATTGTGGATACAGCTTAATATCTTAACTAGACTCTGAACTCTGTTTTTCTTTTCTTGTTGCTTCTTCTTCTTCTTGAGTCATCCCTCTCATGTTGATTTCCAGCTCAGGTCACTCCTTACTTTTAAGAAGTTGGAGGATTCGTGAGCAGATTTTTCCTTCACCATATCAGCCGACTTTATTCTAGAGAAAATACTCTTAAATGACTCTTCTTTAAAAAGTGTTCAGTGTTTTATGTCTGGTCCGTGTGTCATCTTTGTCTTTACAATGTTGCAGCAATACTGTAGTAATGATATGATATGATATACCTTTATTAGTCCCACAAGGGGAAATTTAAATGTTGGTTTAGTGTAAGCTCAGCTTTTTAACTAATGTAAGAAGTGTTATGACTGACTCGTTTTTAATACCTAAATCTGGCCTCAGTGCACAAACCTAAATGAATCGGTACATATGAAAACGCCCAAGTCACAAGCTGTGTTCAAGGACATGGATAAAACAAAAAGGTTCAAATTTGTGCACAAAAACCCCACAAATCAGTGTCACTGTTTTAAAATCTGCTGCGAGACCGCTCTAAATGTCAGCTTTTTCTTTACGTAAAGACTGGGGTCTGTAACATATCAGCTCGTTTCTTATTTATTAAAGAACATGCCTGACACCAGGCTTTTGAGTTAACGGCTCCATTAGATCTCTGCAAGTATTTTTAAGTATTTTTAGGTTCTTTCCAGCAGGATTTGTGGCTAGTTCTGGAGCTTGACCCTAAAAGATTTCAGTGTGTCGGTGCTTCTGCTTTCCCTGTTGTCCTTCTGTTCCGTCTTTTTTTCTGTTTCTGTCAAATTTAAAAACAACTGCACTCTGAAATACACACTCTTTGCAAGATGTTGTCTAAACTAGTGGTTGGAAGGCATATTTGTGTTTGGTCTCTGATGGTTTATTTACACTTTTTGCAGGCCACGCCCACGGACTACAGAGCCACGATGAGCAACAAAGCCAAGAAGTCTATGGACTTCCTGCTGATGCAGGACACCGCCCCGACGATAGCCACGGACGTGTCACTGCAGTACCGCCTCGACATCGTCTTCTGCCAAACGGTCACCTACACATATTTTAATTATTGAATGTCTGAGCTGATGCGTTTATCCTGCAGTGACTCAGAGTGAAGGAGAAGGCCAAGAAGAAGTGTAAATATCATAAAAGCAAGGAGTTCAGAGCTCTACGACTTAGTGTCTTTATGGTATTTATGTGTGTAATGGAGACCAGGGGTTCCATTACCCTTACTTGTATTTTTATTAATTGACTGACTGATTTGTATTTAAAAACCATAATGAAGAAAAACACACACTGGTTGATTGTGATCTTTATTAGGTTTTTTGGGTTGTTATTTAAGTGACTCGTGAAAGGTGAAGAGACAGGGGGACTGGCCATCCTACCTGTGTCAGGAAAAGAACCCGTGTTAGAGCTGTTCACATTTAAACATTTGTCTGTAACCTAAATTAGTTGTATATGTAAAAAGAGAAGTGTTAACAGTACTCACTTTGTAAAGAGTAAAAGCAGCTCAATCACCTGCTTATGAGCTCCTGGAGCAAACCAATGTGCCAGGCTAGGGGAGTGTGTGTTGGAGTGATTTTGTTAAAAGTTGTCATTATTGTGCTTGGACCTTGTCTTGAACTGTATGTTCAGATATTTTTCTGTTCCTCCCCCACATGTAGGATGTTGGGGATGTTACTAGCTATAGTTTTCAACTGCAGGCCCAATCTATGTAAGATTCTGGTTTCCTTATTTGGTAAGGAATGTTCACTTCCTGCCCTTTACAGTATGGGCTCACCATGTAAATGGTGGACTGTTAAAGAGGTTAAGCCATATACGAGGTTGAGGGGAGATGCCCTTTTATGACTAGAGATGCGGTTAAAACGTTTGTAACCAGGAAGTCACGTATACACACACACACACACACAGTGCCTTAGCTTTTACCACACAACATATGGGGTTTACAATGGGCGGTTGTGTAACTGTTTTCATTCAATAAAAGGCTGGAGTTGGAGTTGTCTGAGTTTGGGTGTAGAGCTTGCAACTCTGAGAATCTGACCAGGCTTCCCCTGCACAAGTAAAAACCAATCGAACTCTGATTGTCTTACTTTGTTCTGAGTCAGCGAGGGCTGAAACCTAACTGTGTGGTTAAGGTGTTTTAATGCAGCGGTCCCCAACCGCCGGGCCACGGACCGTCGTTTGGTCGAGAGATGAGGCTCGGGTGTGAAATGTATGGTTTTCAGAGTTTTTATCGTTATTTTGTTATCGTTTTTATCGTTAACTCTGTTTTCCTGGGTCTTTCACGTGTGTTATGAATAAATCTTTTTTTCCGGTACCGGTACTAGTTTTATTTTGTTGTATTTATCTGTGACACCTTAAAGGCCGGTCCATAAAAATATTGTCGGGCATAAACCGGTCCGTGGCGCAAAAAAGGTTGGGGACCGCTGTTTTAATGTATATAGAAGAGACTGAAGTTTATATGTTAATGAATTATTTATAGGACTTGTTCCAAATCTTCATATGTCTATGATGTGCTATATCAGCCCATTCTCACTCCCGAGGCGTAACATGTCGACGTTTTGTCACGTCCCGCAGCGTTCCTGAGGAACGCGAAAGGAGACCTTCGGCGTTCTTATTGTACGCGGCGGGCTATGGCTGGAATCCAGTGCAATGACGCTCCCGCGGTAATAGACGTTCCAGCCCTGTATTCCAGCCCTAAACCTAACCTTATCCCTAGCCCTGACCATAACCTTATTCCTGACCTTAACCAGGACTTTAATGATGTTAAATAGCGTGTTTCTAAGCGATTTGAAGAAAAAGAGCAAACATGTGTAGATTCAGTCCAGACGGTTCTCATATTTCCTCTTTTTTCCGAGGTCGTCATTTAGGAACGTGGTGGGTAGCCAAAAACGTAATATGGTGACGATTTGTCACCTAGCGTAAAATGTTACGCTTTGGGAGTGAGAACGTGTTGGTTATATTGTAGTGGTTTTCTTATGGGGAGGGTTTTGTTTTCCTTTGGTTTGCTGACCCCCAGACTTGGTCTATTCCAGATGCTCACCTGAATCAGGTAGAGTATAACAGGAAGCCATTTGCTTTTCAGAAGGGTTGGATTCTTTGCTGTATCACCATGTGTTCTCATTAATAAAGTACATTTTACTCCAGTCTCGTGCTATTTTAGTGGAAGTGACCCATGACCGTCGGCCAAAACTGACAATATGACTATTAAAAGTCTGAGTAATACTGTAATTTTCTGCTGCTCATTCCTGTGCAACATCCCATTTGGCCTCCCGTCATATTTCTTTTCAAGATTTTCTTATTTAATCACTAGTGTACATATATTTATATTTATAGATACATATATATTTAGTCATCTTTTCTCTTTTACCACGTCTCTCTAATATTTTGCTCTTTACTATTTTTCTATTTTTTATTTTATTATATTTTATTATATTTCTACTGTACCATGCTGCTGAGTGACTGCTGCTCGTCAAACACATTTCATTGCAATGTTGACCCTGTGCTAACTTGCATATGACAAATAAAACTGAAAACAGTAAAGGCAAAGGGAACACATCAAGTAAGGATTTCACACTCCCACTCACAACGGCACTTTCAAAGCATAAAGCCAAATATTTCAAAATTTCATTTTGAGGCATTTTAAAAATGAATGTGTTTGAGTTTCATTGCTCCAAAGCAATGTTTTCATATAAGCAAGACAACAACCAGTTTGCAACCATGTAAGTACAGTCCTCTATTGTAAACAGACGTGTTGGCAATCTGTCTGCGTTTATAAATTAGACAACAGTTATTTGCAGATCTTCATCAATCTGCCTGAGAGTGATTGCAGTCGGTCTGAGTTGGACTGCAACTGTTTTGAGTCAGGTTGCCTCCAAGGAGGCAGTTTATTATTTTCCTTTCCTAGTTGGAGAGATGGCTGTTGTTTTGTTTTTACTGTAGTGTGCTGGGCCATTAATGGCTCAGGGGCTGCAGCGTATCCGCGCCAACACCTAAGGCCAACGTGGAATCACCGGTCAGACTAACATAAAGAAAAAATCTGTTAAATTACACATTTGTATTCATTAAGTCACAGACAATGAAAACAAGCAGAAATCAAGATGTAATATTTTTATAATTTTATTGATGTTAAATTAAAGTCCCAGCTTAGTTATGTTGTCAGTGCAAGTCACTTCAATCTGTATAGCACCAAAGGAAACAATGGTGTTTTCAAGGTGCTTCACACTGTAAGGTAACAACTTACAGTATTAAAAAGAAAACCCCAAAAGAACAAACCCCTCTGAGCAAGCACGAGGCGACAGTGGGAAGGAAAAACTCCCTTTTAAGAGGAAGAAACCTTCGACAGAACCAGGCTCAGGGCGGGGTGGCCATCTGCCGCGACCATTCCTGGGGATTTCAAAAATGACTTGATCTGATCTAAATGTAAAACTAGCTAATTTAAAGTGTCCAGTGAGTTTTAGAAAATATCTTGCTGTTGATATCACGATGTCACTATAAAGGGGAAACTTTGTTTCCTCCCTTAAACCTCCCAAAAAATGCACGCACCGATGAGAAGCACTTAGATATGCAACTTGGTTCTGTGAATATCTTTCTTTTGAAAGTTTTAACAATATCTTCATCAAGATCTTGGACGTTTAATTGCCAGAATGTCACAATAACCGCTGCATGCTTCCATCTTTTACAGAGGGATTTGAAAACCCTCTCGCTGAGTTTCTTGAACTTCTCTGGGGGGATTTTGTCGTATTCTTCCCTGATTTCAGTCCAGATTTTCATGGTAAGCCGGTTGGAGATAGCTTCAGCATTTTCAATGCTGAAGACTGTGCCTGATTTTTTTGCAACCTGGGAAATCAGTCCTTCCACAAAGCTTTCCACTGAAAGTCTGCATCTTTCTTTCTTTTCATATGATTCCAGTCTATCGATAATTGTTACTGCCAACAGGTGTTCTTGGAATACTGAAGTAGTTATGATATTAAACATTGGTTGTCCCATTAAATTCATTGAATCCTCCTCCCCACTCCTCCCCAATGATATTAGTGACAATTTATGTAATTTGTCACAAATATCAGTGAAAATGGCATTAGCAATGCAGTCAAAATAATTCTGCACTTTTCGGTCTAAATGCAAATCCATCCACTTGAATTTGTCCAAGAGTAGATCCAACAAACGTTTTTGGTGAGAATGAGGGCACTTTAAAAGTTTACCAAGCTTTGAAAGCACAGCCTGAATTAATGTCTCTAACAAGGTGTTTTCAGGTGGCTCACAGTCTACAGAAGATCTGTGATTCTGTATCTTTTTATATGACTCCGTTTGACTTATGTTTGTTAACGGTGGGATGCTGGCTTCATGTTCAACACAGGATTTCTGCTGCTGGGGATCTGGAATTGGATTGTTTTCTGCTTTTGCAGCACTGTGTTGGTCAGCATTTTGACAGCGTTCTTCTGTGTTAGCTGTTTCTTGGCTGTTAGCATCTATATTCTGTGCTGTATCAAACTCCTGCTCAGCAGAATCGTCCAAAAATTTCACAGGTGACAAAAACGTTTTGCCAGTGGTGGTGTGGACAGAACAGTTTTGATGTACAGGGGAGTTCTGGGAAGACCTCAGTGGTGATACTGCTCCTGACTGTTCACACAGGTCCATTACGTCCTCTACAAAACCTGCAAGCCGCTTAGCGGTGGAGCAATCCGGATAGCCTGAGGTAAGCTCTTCCCACTGCTTGTACGAAAAATCACTGAACAAGTTATTCAAGAGGGATACTAAAGCATGTACTGTAGAATTATCCCGATTGGTCTGAACTGTTTCATCATTTGTCATTGTGTTACAGTTTGAGCTTGCCATTTCACTTTTTTGTTTTTTATGCCTAAAATGTTGTTTTGTGTTAAACTCCGTGTTTGAACGTTTAAAGCGCTGCTGTCCCGCTGTATGAATGCGTTTCAACTGAACAGCCAGGTCTATATATAAGGTCGGTTTCTTTGTAACGTCACCAGTCAAAGGACTGGCCCGGCTCGTCATAACGAAAGGGGGCGGGACAAATCTGTTGCTTAGCAACTGAAAAAAAGGCACACCGCGCTGAATGCTACATCCGTCCTGCGACGGTACACCGCCTCCGCACCACCGATTAAACATGAAGTGTGGATGTTAGAAGATCCCAAATATGGTGAGCTACTGGAAAATTACTCACGTTTTTGTTCTTGAGAGTGAGCGATAATAAGCGACATTTTATTGAGAAATTACAGTAGTCTGTCTGTTTCTCTTCATAGCTCTTTTCAAAACACGGTTACCTTTGGTTTGTTTGGCTCGCAGCTTAAAACGTAGTTTCAGTGTTTTTGCCTTCTGTGATTAATTCTGGTTTGCCTGCTTTATATGGAGCTCAAACCAAGGCAAAATTGAAGTATCAGTATTTAAATGTAAATAGACTCAAACTAGGAGTGGATCAAAGGGGGTCCTTTCAGGTGCCAAATCTCCACTGCTAACATTTTATGCATGTTTAGCTTAATTGTAGAAAAGGTGCTTGTAATAATGTTTGGGTGAATAGGTGAATGAGGCATGTTGTATAAAGCGCTTTTTAATGCACGAGCAAAATACAAAAACCCTATATAAAAAGCAGTCAGTTTACCATTTATGTATTTGTTCCATTGAACGCTTCTGTGAAAATCAATTTGATACTTGTTCAAATAAAAAATTTGAATCGATTAGTTGTTTTCTCAACATTTATTAATCGACTATATGCAGAAAACTGTGACACTGTGGAACCCTTATTTTAAAGACCTCGTAGTTTGATAGTTTGCTCCCTGACCGTGGTTCTGCCAGAGGGTGCTTCCTGTTAAAAGTGAGTTGTTCCTTCCCACTGTATTGAGGTTTTTTCTTTTTAATTGTAGACTTTCTACCTTACAATCTATACCACCTCGAGGAGAATGTTGTTGTGATTCAGCTCTGCATAAATACAATTAAATCGAATTAAGTGGGTTCAGCTAATTTGTGAAATAAATGTGAGTGACACGGTAAGTAATAGCCTGCATGTAACTCATTGTAAGAAGAGCAATATCGCCCCCTCCTGGTTCAACTTTTTTTTCTTTGCAGTAATCTTTCCAATAATAATACATATGCACTAACCTCATGCTTGCTGTTAACAATAGCCTAAAGACATAAAATCAAGTTTAGTTTTTTCTTTAAGTTTATGTTTTTTATATGGTTGGCATTTATTTTGTTTCTTTTTAATAATTATATTGATTCTATTGATTGTTTGCCAAGCACTGAGGTCTCTGCTTAGACTGTGCTACTGGGATCACTGATTTAAAAATGAGGCAAAAGCACCAAAGTTGTGCTCAAAAACAGTACAGTGAGCTACAACCTGTTGCTGTAGTAATTCTAACACACTTATTGTTTTTAAATACATACATGTTTAGTTTTTTTAAACCTAATTATATAATTTTTTTTGCAAAAGTGTCACCTAAACACCCAAATATACGTAATTCAAAACTTACTTTAATTATTACCCATTTGGCTGGTAACATGGACCCAGTCTGATGGATAGTTACTGAACAGATAGTCTTTTCTTTAAAGGCTGCAGTCAAAGCAAATCATTGTAAAAACAAGACAAGTCAATAAAAAACAAGTAATAACTATAATATTAAACTACAATAGAGAGAAAATCCAGTAAATATAATTATATTATGTAAAAAAATATACAAATATTTACCTCTAATTTAAAAAGACATTACAAGGGTACTAGTTTCATTTTAATCTAAACATAATCTAAATTGACACTAAATCAGTTTAAATATTACAGCTGAAGGTGATTTTAATAAATGTACTGCTGCTTGACTTTGTTTTACTACTGCAGTATAATTTATCATGTACAAAAGCTCCAAATGTTGTTTCTCTGACTTAATGTTCTGATGACGTTTGTGTTATTTTGCAGGAAATAGTCAGGACCCAGATGAACCTGTGCTGGAATTCAGTGTGGGTGAGTAATATGAGCATTTATGAAGGCTGCCCATGACCCGTAATTAAATTTAGCGTCATTAGTCTTGTTTTGTCTCTCAGTGCAGGTATGTAATGTGACAAAACCTCTAATGATCTGATATGTTTGGGATGGATGGGCTGTGAATTATATAGTGAATTGTCTTATTTTGTCGCTCTGTGCAGGCTAGGGCCTATTATATGCTGTAGCCTGAAGGCAGCTGAGTTGCAGAGGATGGAGTGATCACTGGCTTTCTACTTACAGGGTGGTGGGTCTCAGAGGACAATTGCTACCCCTGTTGAAGTGAACAACGTGTGGAGTGCAACTGGCTTTGTGGCATAGCTGGCTCTGGCCTTGGACTGTGTGTTTTTACTTTGTACCTAAATGGGACACTGGACTTTTAACTATTATTCATTGTGTTTATAAATAAAATTTTAGAATTTTATTGACTGTCATCTTTTTGCCCACGGCGGAGACGGTTGGTCAGACCTAGAATCTCTTTATGTGTGTGTGTGTGTGTGTGTAACATCAGCAGGGTTTTGCATAAAAGAGTGTGAGCAGGTCAAAAGGTCAATTCATTTATTGTAGTTTTATGGCAGCACCTTCTAGTGGCCTTGAAGCAAACAGTCTCCTAACTAAGCCATGGCATCTCCGGTCTCTCCTACTTTTGTGTGCTGTGCTGGAGGAGCAGCATTGGATCTAGTGATACTGAGTAAGCTGATTAGGACCGGCCTGGAGAAATGTGGTTTGCATGAAGTATCAGGAGAAAAACAACCTTGTATTGTAAAATAATAATACACGAATAATAAATACTTTTCATGACATTCAGATTTCTGGACTCACGAGTTCATAGAACATTAATGTTACGAAACATTGAGATAAGTCTTAAAACTACATTGTATACTTATTATTTATTTACTTTAATCAGATTTGACTGGTATTTTTAAACATTAAGTTTTTGTTCCTTCAACTATTGTATTTAAGCTTATGACTCACTCACAGTATGTTTATATAACTGTCTAAAAAACAGTGAGGATGTGGCCGCAGTGGCTGAGAAGCAAGAAGTTTGCTTTTTCTTTTTTTTTTCTTTTTTTTTAAATTGGGAAGCATAAATGAACATACCAGAAAACCCTGCACGAAGGAGCCATATTTGTTTTTTGTGTGTGCATAAGATGAAGCTTTAGTATTATTACACATATGATAATGGTGTTAGCATGCAACACACAAACTCAAGTGGTGTTGCCAAGATAGTTGCTGACTGGCAAGAAACTTCTAGAAGAAATCTGGTGACAGTCCAAAGCACAAATGAACATGTTTAATACTCGTGCAAGACCCTGTGGGAAGGTGCCAGATTGCTGTATTTTGTGTGAATCAGGAAAAGTGCACGGTGATGACTAAAGCTTATAAAACATCTCTCTCCTTATGTGTGCATATATGAGAAAGAAAATTCTGCCAAAGCAACTTTAGCTTCTTGCAAGCATCAGTACACAAAGGATGCTAACACAAAGCTAGCCAAGAACCAAGAGTGATTTTAAAGTTGAACGTATGCCGACCCCAGCAGCCAAAGGGAGCTCAGGGGAGAGCTTCTTGGGGTCCAGTGATGTGTCCTGAAGAGACGACATGAGCTCTCCCTCCTGTAGGCCCACCCCAGCAGTAGGTGCTGTCTGTCTCATTCCGAGTTAACTGCTACTCCTCTACATCTAAACGAGCCAGTTGAGGAGGTTCAGGCATCTGACAAGGGTGCCTCTTGAGCGCCTCCTGGGTGAGATGTTCCAGGCATGTCCCACCAGGACAGACAGGACACACCCAGGACATGTTGGGGAGATCACAGCACTCAGCAGAGAATGCCTCAGTGTCCCCCAAATAATGGAGGAGCTGGCTCGGGAGAGTAAGGTCTGGGTCTTCTCTGCTTATGCTACTGCCACCGAAACTAGACACCAGGTAAGCTCAGAAAAATGAACAACCTGTTTAAATAAAGGTTAATTTAAAAAAAATGTTTGTCATTAGCTAGTCTGTGTACATGTACTTCTTCTCCAGTGTTGAAAATGTTAAACTCACAACCTGCACATTTTCTGGTTGCATCATCAAATAAATACCCCCAAAAGTAGTCTGAGTACTTTTACACTGGTTTTATGCTGCGATATTTTCAAAGTCTTTCACTGAACACATTCAGTCACACATTGTTCATAATTTATTGGAAGTTTATTGTTTAATGTCCTGTCTAAATAACTTCAGTCACCATTTGTATTCATTAATGAATAACTGACTTCTAATATTAAAAGAAATAGAAACTGTTGTGCTGTTGTTCACGTAGAAGGGCCTGCTTCTGGATGTCCAGACTTTGTGCGTCAGTGGGAAGGTCAGGGTACAGGGTTCGAACCTCCTCATGAGATGTCGTATCTGCTGGATAAAAGCAAGCTACATCACATCAGGGATTGTCCTAGAGCTGCCCTACAGTAACAATCAACTGACTAATATATGAAATACTTGCAGTAGCACAATAATAAACACAAAGCAAAAAAATGTTTAGTGAAGATAAAAAAAACCCCCATCAAAGTTTTAGTTTGGATAAAGGGAGACAGAGCACCAATCTAAACAAGTCTAAACCATCTACAAAGTGATTGTAGGAGGAAACAACCTTGACTTCCTTTACATAGCTTAGTACTGAGAATAAAAGAAAAGCATGATTAGAATTATTTGTGCTTCTTCTTCTTTCGGCTGCTCCCTTTAGAGGTCGCTACAGTGGATCATCCGCCTCCATCTCTCTATTTCTAGCATCCTCCTCAGTCACACCAACCCCCTGCATGTCCACCTTCACTACATCCACAAATCCAGCACCACAGTTACTCTCTTCGCACCTTATCATAGCCTTCACTCCTACCCTCTCTATGCCTCCCGTCTCCATCCTCTTCAGAGTTGCCTCGCTTCCTTCTCTAATTCAATTTTCAACCAAAGTACTCCTTCTCTCGTCTCAACACACATTCTTCACATTAGCACATTTCCATCTCTATACTTGGTTACTCTCTTCCAGGACAATTTATGTGCCTTGGCATTCATTAAAAATCATTTTCTCCTTAGTGTCCAGCCTCACATACAACTCACTACAAGCCTTTTCCTGTGCCAGTGACACCTCTCTCTTTGCTGTGCACCTAGCCTTTTAGTACTCCTTCCTTCAGCTCCCTGACTATCCCACTCTTTCTTTGCCAGTCTCTTCCTTGAATACATTCCTGAATCTGTTATTATTTGTGCAATGAAAATTAAATCAAGAAAGATTTTGCTTTTACAGTCTCACTGCAGGTTGATACATTATAAGCACGCCTGTGGTTCACATGAGCATTAAAAGCTTGTATTACTCCCTGATGTTTTGCCTGTTAGCATGTGCAGCAGCTGGAGAAGGACTCCTAGCTGAAGACAGGACAGCTTCTCGATGTGCAGATTGGTCGTCTTCTACGCAGAAGCAAAGGAGAAAAACCCCAAATTAAACAGAACAACTACTTCTAATTACAAACAGACGTCTCTCTAAAACCGTGGCAGCAGTTCACCATGTCAAATGCTTTCTTGTCGTGCACAGTGACTATAACAATTAGCCCCACTGGCTGCACTGTCCTGCAGTGACATAAGTTAATTCAGCATTGCTATAAAACAATGAGGCTATTACGTTTGACCTGTACTTGCAGAATACATTCCAAAGCTTTTGTTCCCTAAAGCATTCGTCCTTCTTTGTGAGCAGTTTGTGTCAAAAGAAAAGCCCAGAAACAGGCACCAGTCCTCTCCTTCCTTTCCGCATTTGGGTCTGAATATTGATTATATCTGTTCTAAGGACATTTTTATTTCTGACCATTATTGTGTCTTTTTTAATATGTCTTTTTATGAGCCTATGTCTCCTGTTCATCGGACAGTTATTTCCCGCACTTTAGACTCCTCCACAGCACAGAAGTTCTCTGATGTTTTTAATTTAACATTATCCCCACAAAACGATGTTGATTTTTCTATAGATCTATTCAATTATCATTGTCTTTCGATCTTAGATGAAATCTGTCCGATTAAAATGAGACCTGTGCCTGTTTCCAAGTCTGTACCCTGGTTAAATGACAACATTCGTCTTATAAAACGTAATTGTCGTAAAGCCGAGCGGTTATGGAGGAAAACGCACTTAAATGTTCATCTCCTCTATTTAAAGGATCTTTTAGCCTCCTTTAACAATGCTATTAGAGTTGCGAGGGCTGCTTACTTTTCTCAGTTGGTTGCAAGGAGCAGAGGTAATCCTAAAGTTTTATTTGATACTATTACTAATATTATTACTCCTGCTCCACCTGCTGCTATTATTTCTTCTGTTGAAGATTGTGAAACTTTTCTTGCTTTCTTTTTAGAAAAAATTAGCAACATAAGGAAAAACCTGTCTTTTTCAGCGTCTGCGCTGTCTGTTCCCACGCCAGCTCGGCCTGTTGTTTTAGAAGGTTTTTCACCTGTTTCACTACCAGAGCTGGGAAAAATAGTTAGTGCAACAAAATTATCCTCTTGCTCTCTTGATTTTTTACCTGCATCATTATTTAAAAATGTCTTTTACTCTACTGGTCCCTGTATTCTTACTATAATTAATACCTCCTTGGCCTCGGGCATAGTCCCTGCCTATTTTAAAACTGCTGTTATACATCCCTTGTTAAAAAAGCCTATGCTGGACCCATCTCTCACTAGCAATTATAGACCGATCTCAAAAATTCCGTTAATTGCTAAGATTCTAGAGAAGATCGTGGCTAAGCAGCTTACAGCAGTTTTAGATAAATATAGTATTTTCGACAAATTTCAATCTGGCTTTCGTAAAGTTCATTCCACTGAAACAGCCCTTCTTAGAGTTTCTAATGACATTTTGTTACAAAGCGATGCAGGTAAATGTTCTGTTCTCTTAATGTTGGATCTTACGGCGGCCTTTGATACTGTTGACCACTATATTTTACTTAACAGGCTGAAACACTGGGTTGGTGTCTCTGGGACTGCATTGAAATGGTTCTCCTCGTATCTCTCTGAACGATATTCTTCTGTGGCAGTTTCTAAGTATAGATCATCTTCTGCGTCCCTGTCTTTTGGTGTGCCACAAGGCTCTGTGCTAGGGCCATTACTGTTTTTAGTTTATTTACTCCCTCTTCAGCACATTTTGAGCCCTTTTGAGGATATTTGTTACCATTGTTATGCAGACGATATACAACTCTATATATCTTTTAAACCGGAAGAGGCTTCTAAGCTGCGGCTTTTAAATGTGTGCTTGGAAACCATTAAAGGCTGGATGGCTGAAAACTTCCTCCAACTAAATGAAAGTAAAACCGAAGTCCTCTTATGTGCCCCAGATAGACATATACCCAGTATAATAAATGCTCTTGGTCCTCTTTCAACGTTTGTAAAACCATCTGTCAGAAACTTAGGGATTATCCTTGATCCTGCTCTTACGTTAGATAGTCATGTTAAATCTCTTGTTCGGTCTTGCTTTTATCATTTAAGAAATATTTCTAAATTGAGCTCTATTATATCCTATACCGAACTGGAGATTGTTATTCATGCTTTTATCTCTTCACGACTGGACTATTGCAATTCCCTGTTTACTTGTTTAAATAAAGGTTCTTTGGAGCGTCTGCAGATCGTTCAGAATGCTGCAGCAAGACTTTTGACGAAAGCTTCTAAATTTTCACATATAACACCGTTGCTCATGCAGTTACATTGGCTTCCTGTTGAATTTAGAGTCCAGTTTAAGATTTTGGTTTTAACTTTCAAGGCTCTTCAACAACAAGCACCACCATATATCATTGAACTTTTACAGCCCTATGCCCCTAGTAGGTCTCTGAGGTCGAGTAGTCAGGGCCTACTTGTCATTCAGTATACGAGACTGAAAACTAGGGGTGATAGAGCTTTTGCTACTGTGGCCGCCAGACTGTGGAATTCCCTTCCTCAGGACTTACGATCCGCTGATTCATTGATTACTTTTAAAAAACAGCTAAAAACACATCTTTTTAAAACTGCCTTTTGCTAACTTTGTTTGTATTTTGTCTTTTTAATCTGTTATATCTTGTAAAGCACTTTGTGATCTCTATCTAGAAATGTGCTATATAAATAAAATTTTACTTACTTACTTACTTACTAGTTCAAAGGCATTTCTCAGATGATTTGCTGTAAACTTGAATACAAGTGTAGCACGGAGGCGGAAAGTCTGATTTTATTATTATCTTTCTTTCCACAGGTGATTTGTGTTTTTTTAAAAAGGAAGGAAACCTTCCTCAAAACGGGCAGAGCAGTGGATCCGCCAAGGGAAAGCACACAATTTAAACTGGAAGATTAAAAATATAATTTATTATATTTAAATAGTTAAAAATGTAAGATAAATTAAAACAACCTTGGCCAAGGGATAACACAATAAAAATCAATAAAACACAACTTTAAAAGTCCAGTGGAATCCACCACAGCATAAAAGTCCCAGGGAGTTAAGAAATCCAGCGAAGTAAAAGGGAAACCCAGCGGAGTCCTCTCCTTCCTTTCCGCATTCGCGTCTTGATATGCTAGAGAAAGGGAGGAGCGGCAGTCACTATTCTTCCGGCAGTTTTTATTCAATAAAAGGGGATAAGTCAAAGACTTACCCCGGGTGGGCAGAGCTCTCAACTCCGCCCGCCGCTTCTTAAAAACTGCAAAGCCACACAGCCGTCCCGTGCCTTCCGCTGGTGCTGTCTCCGCTCTCCCCGCTGGTACTGTCACTCTCTGCACTGGTGCCCTGTGCGCTGGTACTGTCCGTTCTTTCCTAACGCCCAGCTCCACCAGCCCCTTCGGCTTGCAGGTGCCGCCTGGCACCACTTACTCCTGGCCGTCATTCTAGCCTCTCCGTCGAACCGCTTCCTTTGGTCTGCCAGGCCCTCTTATTGGCCTCTCTGGGATCTCTCGCAGGTGTGAACAGTTTATTATCAGGTAGGGGCGGAGTCTTTCCAGGACAAGTCATCAAATAAATACCATTAAAACATGCAGTAAAACTCATAAAAATAAACCAGTGTACAATATTAAAATATTAAAAAGGTAAAACGCAGCAAAACATGCATAATAAAACCCTAAATAACTTGTCCCGTTTCACCCCGTGACACAAGCACAGATGAATTGTCACGGGTGTGGAACGGACTCAGGCGCAGACTGAAGTAGCACAGTTCAACGACACTTTATTAATCACACTGGTGCACTATATACACGTGAAGGGGGGGGAAACACCAGGGTCCCGGGGATCGATAGGCTGGGGAGACACACTTCTTCGCACTCGCTCTGCTCCTCGTCCAAACAGTCTCCACACAAGCAGCTCAGCTCACTCTCCTGCTCACGGGGTCCAGGGGTCACAAAAGGGCTGATCCAGGTAAACCTGTTTACACAGACGAGGGTAAGTTGAAGGCAAACACGGGAACAGTAGAATCGCAAGGAAGCCAGGCAATACTAACGAGAGTTACTCAATATTCCAGCGACGAATAGCTCAGAGCCCCAGCCTTAAGAGCCAGAGAACTGCAATTCACTCGATCAGCTGCAGGTGCGTGGGCCAAGGGCAGGAGCCCAATCAGAGCTCCGCCCAGGCAGACAGGTAGGAGAGACAGAGCGAGAGAAAAACAACAAACAGTTGTGGCCACACTGGGCTGGCCGGGGAGGCACAGGGACCATGACACACGGGATGCTCACAGTGAAAGAAAGCTGGCCCGCACTCCAACCCAAGGAAAGTTTATTCAAACAAGGCTGTAATATGAATGAGCACTGTTTTATGCAGTTCTTCTATCACCAGCATGTTCACCTCCATAGATGTCGATGTTGATACGGTTAATTTTCTGACCGCTCTCTAACATTTTTCTGTTAACATTCCTTGGAAAAGCTTGAAGTTAATCTTGCATGGAATACAGTAGTAAAAATCTGAGTGCTGGTGTACTCGCACAAGTAAGTGTGCGCCTCTATTTATACCCATCAACCTCTCTATTCACACACATCATTTTTCATTTGAGATTCTTCTGTAGGCCTATGTGCTTTTCCTCATTTGTTTGTCTTGGCCAGTTTGTGTAACCAGGAGCATTTCTGCATACCTAACACAGGTTTTGGGGTTGAGAGAACTTTCCAGAGGTTTTTCATGACATTAAGACCAATGTTTTTCCTGCACATTAAACTCTTAGGTGGCCCTCCAGATAGTTTTTTTTTTTTACTGACCAGCTTAAGGGGAAAAATACGGTTCTGGAGGGAATCACGATTTAGTTCTTCTTTGTATTGCAGTGTGTTCTAATAGCATTACCCTTCATGAATTGGTTTAGATGGCGAGGCACTTTTTGCTCGCTGTAATCATTCCTCTCATTCATAACAGTAATCAAGAGCTGTTTGTTTTGACTGTTTGAAAACAGGCACGAAACACTGGGAACCAGTCATTTTAAATTAGATTCTTCTTTTTTTCGAAGACCGCAACGCAGGTGATATTGCCTCATGAGCTCATACACATAAATCTGAGGGGGAAACCCTCTGGCATCATACAGCCATGATGAAAAGAGAAATTAGGTGTCACAACAGTGGCAACCACAAAATAACTTGTGAAACCAGGCTCTGAATATGTGTGTCTGAAAACACGGAGTTTGTTTTACCGCGTTTCTTTTTCACACAGCAGCATGTTTTATTTAATATCTGGCTCTGAGGTAGTACAGTAAGTGTTGTTTGATTTATGTCATCGTTCTTGGGCTGTGTAGTACAATTTTCTTGATTTTCTTCATTCATGGTCTTGTTCGTACATACATATATACATATACACACACACACATATATATGTATATGTATATGTGTGTGCGTGTGTGTATCAGGTATAATAAATCTGTTAAATTACACATTTGTATTCATTAAGTCACAGACAATGAAAACAAGCAGAAATCAAGATGTAATATTTTTATAATTTTATTGATGTTAAATTAAAGTCCCAGCTTAGTTATGTTGTCAGTGCAAGTCACTTCAATCTGTATAGCACCAAAGGAAACAATGGTGTTTTCAAAGTGCTTCACACTGTAAGGTAACAACTTACAGTATTAAAAAGAAAACCCCAAAAGAACAAACCCCTCTGAGCAAGCACGAGGCGACAGTGGGAAGGAAAAACTCCCTTTTAAGAGGAAGAAACCTTCGACAGAACCAGGCTCAGGGCGGGGTGGCCATCTGCCGCGACCATTCCTGGGGATTTCAAAAATGACTTGATCTGATCTAAATGTAAAACTAGCTAATTTAAAGTGTCCAGTGAGTTTTAGAAAATATCTTGCTGTTGATATCACGATGTCACTATAAAGGGGAAACTTTGTTTCCTCCCTTAAACCTCCCAAAAAATGCACGCACCGATGAGAAGCACTTAGATATGCAACTTGGTTCTGTGAATATCTTTCTTTTGAAAGTTTTAACAATATCTTCATCAAGATCTTGGACAATAACCGCTGCATGCTTCCATCTTTTACAGAGGGATTTGAAAACCCTCTCGCTGAGTTTCTTGAACTTCTCTGGGGGGATTTTGTCGTATTCTTCCCTGATTTCAGTCCAGATTTTCATGGTAAGCCGGTTGGAGATAGCTTCAGCATTTTCAATGCTGAAGACTGTGCCTGATTTTTTTGCAACCCGGGAAATCAGTCCTTCCACAAAGCTTTCCACTGAAAGTCTGCATCTTTCTTTCTTTTCATATGATTCCAGTCTATCGATAATTGTTACTGCCAACAGGTGTTCTTGGAATACTGAAGTAGTTATGATATTAAACATTGGTTGTCCCATTAAATTCATTGAATCCTCCTCCCCACTCCTCCCCAATGATATTAGTGACACTTTATGTAATTTGTCACAAATATCAGTGAAAATGGCATTAGCAATGCAGTCAAAATAATTCTGCACTTTTCGGTCTAAATGCAAATCCATCCCCTTGAATTTGTCCAAGAGTAGATCCAACAAACGTTTTTGGTGAGAATGAGGGCACTTTAAAAGTTTACCAAGCTTTGAAAGCACAGCCTGAATTAATGTCTCTAACCACCTTTCAAAGTCTAAGGTGTTTTCAGGTGGCTCACAGTCTACAGAAGATCTGTGATTCTGTATCTTTTTATATGACTCCGTTTGACTTATGTTTGTTAACGGTGGGATGCTGGCTTCATGTTCAACACAGGATTTCTGCTGCTGGGGATCTGGAATTGGATTGTTTTCTGCTTTTGCAGCACTGTGTTGGTCAGCATTTTGACAGCGTTCTTCTGTGTTAGCTGTTTCTTGGCTGTTAGCATCTATATTCTGTGCTGTATCAAACTCCTGCTCAGCAGAATCGTCCAAAAATTTCACAGGTGACAAAAACGTTTTGCCAGTGGTGGTGTGGACAGAACAGTTGTGATGTACAGGGGAGTTCTGGGAAGACCTCAGTGGTGATACTGCTCCTGACTGTTCACACAGGTCCATTACGTCCTCTACAAAACCTGCAAGCCGCTTAGTGGTGGAGCAATCCGGATAGCCTGAGGTAAGCTCTTCCCACTGCTTGTACGAAAAATCACTGAACAAGTTATTCAAGAGGGATACTAAAGCATGTACTGTAGAATTATCCCGATTGGTCTGAACTGTTTCATCATTTGTCATTGTGTTACAGTTTGAGCTTGCCATTTCACTTTTTTGTTTTTTATGCCTAAAATGTTGTTTTGTGTTAAACTCCGTGTTTGAACGTTTAAAGCGCTGCTGTCCCGCTGTATGAATGCGTTTCAACTGAACAGCCAGGTCTATATATAAGGTCGGTTTCTTTGTAACGTCACCAGTCAAAGGACTGGCCCGGCTCGTCATAACGAAAGGGGGCGGGACAAATCTGTTGCTTAGCAACTGAAAAAAAGGCACACCGCGCTGAATGCTACATCCGTCCTGCGACGGTACACCGCCTCCGCACCACCGTTTAAACATGAAGTGTGGATGTTAGAAGATCCCAAATATGGTGAGCTACTGGAAAATTACTCACGTTTTTGTTCTTGAGAGTGAGCGATAATAAGCGACATTTTATTGAGAAATTACAGTAGTCTGTCTGTTTCTCTTCATAGCTCTTTTCAAAACACGGTTACCTTTGGTTTGTTTGGCTCGCAGCTTAAAACGTAGTTTCAGTGTTTTTTCGCCTTCTGTGATTAATTCTGGTTTGCCTGCTTTATATGGAGCTCAAACCAAGGCAAAATTGAAGTATCAGTATTTAAATGTAAATAGACTCAAACTAGGAGTGGATCAAAGGGGGTCCTTTCAGGTGCCAAATCTCCACTGCTAACATTTTATGCATGTTTAGCTTAATTGTAGAAAAGGTGCTTGTAATAATGTTTGGGTGAATAGGTGAATGAGGCATGTTGTATAAAGCGCTTTTTAATGCACGAGCAAAATACAAAAACCCTATATAAAAAGCAGTCAGTTTACCATTTATGTATTTGTTCCATTGAACGCTTCTGTGAAAATCAATTTGATACTTGTTCAAATAAAAAATTTGAATCGATTAGTTGTTTTCTCAACATTTATTAATCGACTATATGCAGAAAACTGTGACACTGTGGAACCCTTATTTTAAAGACCTCGTAGTTTGATAGTTTGCTCCCTGACCGTGGTTCTGCCAGAGGGTGCTTCCTGTTAAAAGTGAGTTGTTCCTTCCCACTGTATTGAGGTTTTTTCTTTTTAATTGTAGACTTTCTACCTTACAATCTATACCACCTCGAGGAGAATGTTGTTGTGATTCAGCTCTGCATAAATACAATTAAATCGAATTAAGTGGGTTCAGCTAATTTGTGAAATAAATGTGAGTGACACGGTAAGTAATAGCCTGCATGTAACTCATTGTAAGAAGAGCAATATCGCCCCCTCCTGGTTCAACTTTTTTTTCTTTGCAGTAATCTTTCCAATAATAATACATATGCACTAACCTCATGCTTGCTGTTAACAATAGCCTAAAGACATAAAATCAAGTTTAGTTTTTTCTTTAAGTTTATGTTTTTTATATGGTTGGCATTTATTTTGTTTCTTTTTAATAATTATATTGATTCTATTGATTGTTTGCCAAGCACTGAGGTCTCTGCTTAGACTGTGCTACTGGGATCACTGATTTAAAAATGAGGCAAAAGCACCAAAGTTGTGCTCAAAAACAGTACAGTGAGCTACAACCTGTTGCTGTAGTAATTCTAACACACTTATTGTTTTTAAATACATACATGTTTAGTTTTTTTAAACCTAATTATATAATTTTTTTTTTTTGCAAAAGTGTCACCTAAACACCCAAATATACGTAATTCAAAACTTACTTTAATTATTACCCATTTGGCTGGTAACATGGACCCAGTCTGATGGATAGTTACTGAACAGATAGTCTTTTCTTTAAAGGCTGCAGTCAAAGCAAATCATTGTAAAAACAAGACAAGTCAATAAAAAACAAGTAATAGCTATAATACTAAACTACAATAGAGAGAAAATCCAGTAAATATAATTATATTATGTAAAAAAATATACAAATATTTACCTCTAATTTAAAAAGACATTACAAGGGTACTAGTTTCATTTTAATCTAAACATAATCTAAATTGACACTAAATCAGTTTAAATATTACAGCTGAAGGTGATTTTAATAAATGTACTGCTGCTTGACTTTGTTTTACTACTGCAGTATAATTTATCATGTACAAAAGCTCCAAATGTTGTTTCTCTGACTTAATGTTCTGATGACGTTTGTGTTATTTTGCAGGAAATAGTCAGGACCCAGATGAACCTGTGCTGGAATTCAGTGTGGGTGAGTAATATGAGCATTTATGAAGGCTGTCCATGACCCGTAATTAAATTTAGCGTCATTAGTCTTATTTTGTCTCTCAGTGCAGGTATGTAATGTGACAAAACCTCTAATGATCTGATATGTTTGGGATGGATGGGCTGTGAATTATATAGTGAATTGTCTTATTTTGTCGCTCTGTGCAGGCTTTCTACTTACAGGGTGGTGGTTCTCAGAGGACAATTGCTACCCCTGTTGAAGTGAACAACGTGTGGAGTGCAACTGGCTTTGTGGCATAGCTGGCTCTGGCCTTGGACTGTGTGTTTTTACTTTGTACCTAAATGGGACACTGGACTTTTAACTATTATTCATTGTGTTTATAAATAAAATTTTAGAATTTTATTGACTGTCATCTTTTTGCCCACGGCGGAGACGGTTGGTCAGACCTAGAATCTCTTTATGTGTGTGTGTGTGTAACATCAGCAGGGTTTCGCATAAAAGAGTGTGAGCAGGTCAAAAGGTCAATTCATTTATTGTAGTTTTATGGCAGCACCTTCTAGTGGCCTTGAAGCAAACAGTCTCCTAACTAAGCCATGGCATCTCCGGTCTCTCCTACTTTTGTGTGCTGTGCTGGAGGAGCAGCATTGGATCTAGTGATACTGAGTAAGCTGATTAGGACCGGCCTGGAGAAATGTGGTTTGCATGAAGTATCAGGAGAAAAACAACCTTGTATTGTAAAATAATAATACACGAATAATAAATACTTTTCATGACATTCAGATTTCTGGACTCACGAGTTCATAGAACATTAATGTTACGAAACATTGAGATAAGTCTTAAAACTACATTGTATACTTATTATTTATTTACTTTAATCAGATTTGACTGGTATTTTTAAACATTAAGTTTTTGTTCCTTCAACTATTGTATTTAAGCTTATGACTCACTCACAGTATGTTTATATAACTGTCTAAAAAACAGTGAGGATGTGGCCGCAGTGGCTGAGAAGCAAGAAGTTTGCTTTTTCTTTTTTTTTTCTTTTTTTTAAATTGGGAAGCATAAATGAACATACCAGAAAACCCTGCACGAAGGAGCCATATTTGTTTTTTGTGTGTGCATAAGATGAAGCTTTAGTATTATTACACATATGATAATGGTGTTAGCATGCAACACACAAACTCAAGTGGTGTTGCCAAGATAGTTGCTGACTGGCAAGAAACTTCTAGAAGAAATCTGGTGACAGTCCAAAGCACAAATGAACATGTTTAATACTCGTGCAAGACCCTGTGGGAAGGTGCCAGATTGCTGTATTTTGTGTGAATCAGGAAAAGTGCACGGTGATGACTAAAGCTTATAAAACATCTCTCTCCTTATGTGTGCATATATGAGAAAGAAAATTCTGCCAAAGCAACTTTAGCTTCTTGCAAGCATCAGTACACAAAGGATGCTAACACAAAGCTAGCCAAGAACCAAGAGTGATTTTAAAGTTGAACGTATGCCGACCCCAGCAGCCAAAGGGAGCTCAGGGGAGAGCTTCTTGGGGTCCAGTGATGTGTCCTGAAGAGACGACATGAGCTCTCCCTCCTGTAGGCCCACCCCAGCAGTAGGTGCTGTCTGTCTCATTCCGAGTTAACTGCTACTCCTCTACATCTAAACGAGCCAGTTGAGGAGGTTCAGGCATCTGACAAGGGTGCCTCTTGAGCGCCTCCTGGGTGAGATGTTCCAGGCATGTCCCACCAGGACAGACAGGACACACCCAGGACATGTTGGGGAGATCACAGCACTCAGCAGAGAATGCCTCAGTGTCCCCCAAATAATGGAGGAGCTGGCTCGGGAGAGTAAGGTCTGGGTCTTCTCTGCTTATGCTACTGCCACCGAAACTAGACACCAGGTAAGCTCAGAAAAATGAACAACCTGTTTAAATAAAGGTTAATTTAAAAAAAATGTTTGTCATTAGCTAGTCTGTGTACATGTACTTCTTCTCCAGTGTTGAAAATGTTAAACTCACAACCTGCACATTTTCTGGTTGCATCATCAAATAAATACCCCCAAAAGTAGTCTGAGTACTTTTACACTGGTTTTATGCTGCGATATTTTCAAAGTCTTTCACTGAACACATTCAGTCACACATTGTTCATAATTTATTGGAAGTTTATTGTTTAATGTCCTGTCTAAATAACTTCAGTCACCATTTGTATTCATTAATGAATAACTGACTTCTAATATTAAAAGAAATAGAAACTGTTGTGCTGTTGTTCACGTAGAAGGGCCTGCTTCTGGATGTCCAGACTTTGTGCGTCAGTGGGAAGGTCAGGGTACAGGGTTCGAACCTCCTCATGAGATGTCGTATCTGCTGGATAAAAGCAAGCTACATCACATCAGGGATTGTCCTAGAGCTGCCCTACAGTAACAATCAACTGACTAATATATGAAATACTTGCAGTAGCACAATAATAAACACAAAGCAAAAAAATGTTTAGTGAAGATAAAAAAAACCCCCATCAAAGTTTTAGTTTGGATAAAGGGAGACAGAGCACCAATCTAAACAAGTCTAAACCATCTACAAAGTGATTATAGGAGGAAACAACCTTGACTTCCTTTACATAGCTTAGTACTGAGAATAAAAGAAAAGCATGATTAGAATTATTTGTGCTTCTTCTTCTTTCGGCTGCTCCCTTTAGAGGTCGCTACAGTGGATCATCCGCCTCCATCTCTCTATTTCTACCATCCTCCTCAGTCACACCAACCCCCTGCATGTCCACCTTCACTGCATCCACAAATCCAGCACCACAGTTACTCTCTTCGCACCTTATCATAGCCTTCACTCCTACCCTCTCTATGCCTCCCGTCTCCATCCTCTTCAGAGTTGCCTCGCTTCCTTCTCTAATTCAATTTTCATCCAAAGTACTCCTTCTCTCTTCTCAACACACATTCTTCACATTAGCACATTTCCATCTCTATACTTGGTTACTCTCTTCCAGGACAATTTATGTGCCTTGCCATTCATTAAAAATCATTTTCTCCTTAGTGTCCAGCCTAGGGTTGCCAACCGTCCCTTAAAATACGGAATCGTCCCGTATTTCGAAACAAAAGTACACGTCCCGTATTGAGCTAATAAGGGACGCACTTTGTCCCGTAATACAGTGAGAATCAAAAGTAGTCTATAAATGTTAATGGAATTAACGCTTTGTTGGAAAACATAATTCCCAGCCCCTCTCCTGCTTTGTGACCAATGAGCTGACAGCACACTTATGACAATTCGAGTATGACAATTCAGATTACCGCTCATCTCATTGGTCGAGGAAAGGTCGCTTACGGAGAAAATACCGGAAGACAACAGATGACCACAACAACAAGCATGGCCAACAGGGAAACAAACGCTGACACTGCGGTGCAAGTCTCGGACGACAGTACACCTAAAGCTGGGCAAACACTGTGCGATTTTTTCAGTCACGTTATTCAGCTCCTGCTCAAACTGCACGATTGACTCGCAGGGGTTAGACGTTGGTAGGTCACGATGCAGGTCTCACACTATACCGCCCGATGCTCTGATGCGACCTGAGTGCTCACACTGTGCCTCCATAAAATGAAGGTTATAACAGAAAATCTGTCGCTCTCCCTCTCTCTCTCTGTCTTTCACTCACACAGACACACACACCACCACCATCAACTTTGCTAAATTGCTAATGAAAAACATTGATCAGGCAGCTGTGATTGAGCAGCAATGTAAATCCAACTATTTTCACGGTTGTTGTGGTCGTGATCATTTTGTGAGGCCACATTGGAAAGCTCATCCGAGCCTTTTCGAAGTTCTACAAGTAGTGCCTCCATCGCTTGTGTCCAGATCACACGCTGCACTGATGTGCTGCTCAGTCTTTTTCACCGACGTTTACGTGTTTGCGCGTGAGCAGTGTGAGCGCCTGTGGTGACACCTTCACGAGCGATTGATGATCGGGAGCTGGTCGTGAGGTGTTAATTGCTTCTCGTTACCCCACGTATACTACACGATGCACGATGAAGGCCAAAATCGGGCCGATCACTCAAAAATCGGCTCAAAATGGGCCAAAAACCGCACAGTGTAAGCCCAGCGTTAGGGCAGCAATGTTTGTTCCCCTCAGAGAAAGGGAAGAATGGGAAAAGGAAAACACCTGGCTGGAAAAAGTTAATATGGGCATGTGCAATGAATATCAGCGCTATGTGGCCAGAAGTGTGATAATATAATTTATTTTGTGTAATAAACAACTGCAAGGATAGATGATTACAACAAATAGATGACTAATACATAAAAGTAATACATAGATGAATAATGATGATGAGTTAAGATGCGTAATCATGGGAACAAGCGGGTTTACAAACAGGAGCAGCTGATTAGCATTAGAAAAGCTGAAATAATACCTCAGCTGAAGCCAATTGTACTAAATGCACTAAATGTGCACTGTTACAAGAATATTTTTCTTTCTATTGTTTTCTATTATTTTAAGTTAAGCAGGACAGAGTTCTTTTAAAGAAAGATTTACTTATATTCTCAAAAGTTAAGCATGACAGGCTTCTGTTTAAGAAAGAGACCTGTTTTACTGTGTTAATGTTGTCATTTTGAGCTAAAAATAAATGGCTAAATGATCATTTGTTTGACATGAGTTCATATCACAAAGAATAGAATATGCATGTACTTAAATCAACTTCAAGTCAAATGGTTAAAAAAATAATTTCACACACAAAAAAAGAGCTAGAAAATTCACCACACTGGGAAGGGTGAAGACAACTGGGTCGCCCGGCCCTGGCCACGAGGTGTCCCTTATTTATTTTTCAGGGAGTTGGCAACCCTAGTCCAGCCTCACATACAACTCACTACAAGCCTTTTCCTGTGCCAGTGACACCTCTCTTTGCTGTGCACCTAGCCTTTTAGTACTCCTTCCTTCAGCTCCCTGACTATCCCACTCTTTCTTTGCCAGTCTCTTCCTTGAATACATTCCTGAATCTGTTATTATTTGTGCACTGAAAATTAAATCAAGAAAGATTTTGCTTTTACAGTCTCACTGCAGGTTGATACATTATAAGCACGCCTGTGGTTCACATAAGCATTAAAAGCTTGTATTACTCCCTGATGTTTTGCCTGTTAGCATGTGCAGCAGCTGGAGAAGGACTCCTAGCTGAAGACAGGACAGCTTCTCGATGTGCAGATTGGTCGTCTTCTACGCAGAAGCAAAGGAGAAAAACCCCAAATTAAACAGAACAACTACTTCTAATTACAAACAGACGTCTCTCTAAAACCGTGGCAGCAGTTCACCATGTCAAATGCTTTCTTGTCGTGCACAGTGACTATAACAATTAGCCCCACTGGCTGCACTGTCCTGCAGTGACATAAGTTAATTCAGCATTGCTATAAAACAATGAGGCTATTACGTTTGACCTGTACTTGCAGAATACATTCCAAAGCTTTTGTTCCCTAAAGCATTCGTCCTTCTTTGTGAGCAGTTTGTGTCAAAAGAAAAGCCCAGAAACAGGCACCAGTTCAAAGGCATTTCTCAGATGATTTGCTGTAAACTTGAATACAAGCACAGATGAATTGTCACGGGTGTGGAACGGACTCAGGCGCAGACTGAAGTAGCACAGTTCAACGACACTTTATTAATCACACTGGTGCACTATATACACGTGAAGGGGGGGGAAACACCAGGGTCCCGGGGATCGATAGGCTGGGGAGACACACTTCTTCGCACTCGCTCTGCTCCTCGTCCAAACAGTCTCCACACAAGCAGCTCAGCTCACTCTCCTGCTCACGGGGTCCAGGGGTCACAAAAGGGCTGATCCAGGTAAACCTGTTTACACAGACGAGGGTAAGTTGAAGGCAAACATGGGAACAGTAGAATCGCAAGGAAGCCAGGCAATACTAACGAGAGTTACTCAATATTCCAGCGACGAATAGCTCAGAGCCCCAGCCTTAAGAGCCAGAGAACTGCAATTCACTCGATCAGCTGCAGGTGCGTGGGCCAAGGGCAGGAGCCCAATCAGAGCTCCGCCCAGGCAGACAGGTAGGAGAGACAGAGCGAGGGAGAAACAACAAACAGTTGTGGCCACACTGGGCTGGCCGGGGAGGCACAGGGACCATGACACACGGGATGCTCACAGTGAAAGAAAGCTGGCCTGCACTCCAACCCAAGGAAAGTTTATTCAAACAAGGCTGTAATATGAATGAGCACTGTTTTATGCAGTTCTTCTATCACCAGCATGTTCACCTCCATAGATGTCGATGTTGATACGGTTAATTTTCTGACCGCTCTCTAACATTTTTCTGTTAACATTCCTTGGAAAAGCTTGAAGTTAATCTTGCATGGAATACAGTAGTAAAAATCTGAGTGCTGGTGTACTCGCACAAGTAAGTGTGCGCCTCTATTTATACCCATCAACCTCTCTATTCACACACATCATTTTTCATTTGAGATTCTTCTGTAGGCCTATGTGCTTTTCCTTATTTGTTTGTCTTGGCCAGTTTGTGTAACCAGGAGCATTTCTGCATACCTAACACAGGTTTTGGGGTTGAGAGAACTTTCCAGAGGTTTTTCATGACATTAAGACCAATGTTTTTCCTGCACATTAAACTCTTAGGTGGCCCTCCAGATAGTTTTTTTTTTTTTTACTGACCAGCTTAAGGGGAAAAATACGTTTCTGGAGGGAATCACGATTTAGTTCATCTTTGTATTGCAGTGTGTTCTAATAGCATTACCCTTCATGAATTGGTTTAGATGGCGAGGCACTTTTTGCTCGCTGTAATCATTCCTCTCATTCATAACAGTAATCAAGAGCTGTTTGTTTTGACTGTTTGAAAACAGGCACGAAACACTGGGAACCAGTCATTTTAAATAAATGGTTTTCAGAGTTTTTATCGTTATTTTGTTATCGTTTTTATCGTTAACTCTGTTTTCCTGGGTCTTTCACGTGTGTTATGAATAAATCTTGTTTTTTTCCGGTACCGGTACTAGTTTTATTTTGTTGTATTTATCTGTGACACCTTAAAGGCCGGTCCATGAAAATATTGTCGGGCATAAACCGGTCCGTGGCGCAAAAAAGGTTGGGGACCGCTGTTTTAATGTATATAGAAGAGACTGAAGTTTATATGTTATGGAATTATTTATAGGACTTGTTCCAAATCTTCATATGTCTATGATGTGCTATATCAGCCCATTCTCACTCCCGAGGTGTAACATGTCGACGTTTTGTCACGTCCCGCAGCGTTCCTGAGGAACGCGAAAGGAGACCTTCGGCGTTCTTATGGTACGCGGCGGGCTATGGCTGGAATCCAGTGCAATGACGCTCCCGCGGTAATAGACGTTCCAGCCCTGTATTCCAGCCCTAAACCTAACCTTATCCCTAGCCCTGACCATAACCTTATTCCTGACCTTAACCAGGACTTTAATGATGTTAAATAGCGTGTTTCTAAGCGATTTGAAGAAAAAGATGATTCTTCTTTTTTTCGAAGACCGCAACGCAGGTGATATTGCCTCATGAGCTCATACACATAAATCTGAGGGGGAAACCCTCTGGCATCATACAGCCATGATGAAAAGAGAAATTAGGTGTCACAACAGTGGCAACCACAAAATAACTTGTGAAACCAGGCTCTGAATATGTGTGTCTGAAAACACGGAGTTTGTTTTACCGCGTTTCTTTTTCACACAGCAGCATGTTTTATTTAATATCTGGCTCTGAGGTAGTACAGTAAGTGTTGTTTGATTTATGTCATCGTTCTTGGGCTGTGTAGTACAATTTTCTTGATTTTCTTCATTCATGGTCTTGTTCGTACATACATATATACATATACACACATACACATACATATATATATGTATATGTATATGTGTGTGTGTGTGTGTGTATCAGGTATAATAAATTGGCTTTGGCTTCAACAGGGCAAAAAAGCAAAAACCTGCACTTTGCAGTTGTTTTTACTGCACTACAAACATCTTTAAGTACATTTAAAAAGAACAAAGAAAATACATACATTTCATAATCTGTAAAGAATGCATGCAAAGGGCATTTTTCTTCTAGTCACCTCCACATGATCACCATCTGTCTCTTCTTTCTCTCTCTCGTATTCTTTTATCCTACCTACACTGCCTACCAGGACCTCACTTCATCCGCCTCGACGCTCCCATGAACAACATAACCACCTCCGTGGGCCAGACGGCCGAGCTTTTGTGTCGTGTCTCCGGAAACCCACCACCCACTGTGCGCTGGCTTAAGAACGACGCTCCTGTGGTACAGGAGCCGCGGCGGGTCTCCTACAGGTCCATGCTGTTTGGATCACGCCTCCGCATCCTGGACACTACTGACACGGGATACTTCCAGTGTGTGGCCACCAACATCCAGGGCTCTGTTTCCACTACGGGCGTGCTGTTTGTCAAGTTCGGTGAGAAGACTTTGTTACCAGTAGCATCTAAGCATCTGTGCATCTCAAACTGATAAAACAGCCAAACTTTTAAAAACTTACTGCCGTCCATTTCCCCCCCACCTATTTCTATTTCTTTTCCTAGAGATCTGGCTCCTCATAGCAGCACTCATCTCAGCTGATTCTTCTTGTAGCTGGCAGCTTGCACAGAGAAAAATCTGGAAACAATATTGTTTATCCTGTAGTAAAAAAATCCCCTTGTCTTCTTTTCCAGATCCAGATCCGCTCCCTACGTCTCTGCCAAAAGAGCCCACGTAAGTCGCTTTTCCTCTAACCATTTTTCTCTCTGTCAGTCTATTCATTACCACAATACAAGGGACAGCTTCAGATAAGTTCGTTTGTGAGCAGATCCCACAGACAACTTGCAGATTATGAGAGAATTGCATTTTACATATTGCTGGAACTTTAAAACTAAAGAAAGACCTGCTCGTGCATGTGTCACAAGCACCTCATCGGTTTAGGTTAGTAAAACATGCAACTTGCAGGTCTTATGAACCAAAAAGATAATATACACTGTAATTTTGTTTAATATTTACTCTGATAATTATTTTAACTAAAGACACATATTAGTGTATGGAGCATTCCTACTTCATACTGAAGTCTGCACATGCAGTTTTGAAAGTGGAAAACACAGCGATGATTTGTTTGTCCAGCTACAGCAATTCAATGCTGGTTTGCAAAGAGCTACCCTAAGACGTCCTATAAAGCATATTCATTGAGTAATCACTCACTTTATAACATGGCCTGGTCTGTAATTTTCCATTTTATTGGTACAGGTCTCATGGGGAACTAAATGAATATTTAATATGAGCCTTTAAAGCTCAGATCTCTCTTGTTCTAGAAAGCTTTTCCACCCAACTGTAGACACGCACATGGTCCATATTTGAATATTTCAGTCCACGGTTTGGAATGTGGACTGTTGGGCCGTCACACACACACACACACACACACACACACACACACACACACACACACACACACACACACACACACACACACACACACACACTTGCGCGCAGAGTTTGGGGCCCAAAGCAGACACTGACGCACACAGTGCTTTGTCTCTATATAGCATCTAATACACTGATGCTCATATTGGAGAAAGTGGGTTACTTCACTTACACACACAACAACTTTAATGAGCAAACAGGGTTTGGTTCATAATGTTAACAAATGCGAAACCTGTGCCATTCATTCAGTTTTAGAGGAAAACGAATAAAAATCATCCAGATCCATAACAGAATGCCCACAGTGCATCACTCCACCAAGTTTCATGAAATTGGACCTGCTGTTTTTTTGTGTTGACAGACAAAATGCATTGAAAGCATTGATCTGATTTCTAGTCTATAATTAAGTTAGAAAGACGAAGTTTGACAACCTCCCCCCTCAGTATATACATCAATAACAATAGTGTTTGACAACTATTAGAATAGTGAAGGAAATCTCTGTCCGTAGATAGAGCTTTTCCTCCTAAGGCATGGGCACCAATAAGCAGAGTTCATCCTTTAACATATAACAAAATTAAAATATTCTCATGCATGATCAACGGGCAATCACGGTACCGGCCGGAGTACCGGGAGTAGTTTGGAAGAACAAGAAGACACGGAGACTGTTCTAGGTTGTCATCCCAAACCAACTCAAAGGTTTATTAAGTATACAACAGCTTATATAGAGGAAAAAGGTTCGTGTGTCAGCAGATTCTCAGTTCAAACCGGTACAGACCAAATAAGGAAACATCTTCCTGCCTTGTGAGCAGAGAAGTATCCTTTGTGTAGTTTATCAGTTCAGCTACAATTTATGATCATTCCAGCAAAATACACTCCTAGACATAGAATACAGAGTTCTTTCATTAGTGAATTCTGAAACAAACCACCTGGCCTTTAACGAGCCTTTTTCTAAGAGATAAAGAAGGGAGGATGGGAGTAAGGAAGTGGTCTCGTCTCTGTGGTATTTTCGACCTTGGGGTACCAGCCTGTGAGTCTTACACATCAATTCTTGGGTCAGAGAGAAAGAGAAAAACAACTAGTAAATGGGCCTTATTAAGTAACAGTTTTCCTGTATAATATCACTATAAAACAATATCCTGTAAATGCTACCATGGTATCAAAATATCACAACAAATAGTTTCCAAAGGTAGCTGCATAATCAGAGCCCACCTTCACTAACTTCTGATTACAGTCATTCTGCCCTGTAAGTGGGCCTTAAAATTTGACAGAAACAGCTGAGTTCAGAAAAGAGCAGATCCAGGAGTATAAAGCGAGAATGAATTCTGTCTTCTGGTGACCTTGGTCGATTACTTGAACTCTCCCTTAAATAATGCTGTCTAAAAAGACTTGCATATTTTGTAAGTGGTTTTTGTTAAATGATACTTTAAAGTCACCTAATTCGATACCAGCAGCAAACGCACCCACAATGCCAATCCTCTAATATGAACATGCAAATAAAATTAAAGGAGGCCTTAAGTGGCAAATAAAAACCAAGTTCTACAAAATTCTTTTAGACAGCATCAAAATACGTTCCATAAAACATTTTCATGTTCTTGGCACTCTAACGCTGCCCAAATCAAAATTTTCTTTGTGTCTGGCATGCTTCCTTCGTTTTGTTTTAACGTCTCCCCGGTTATTGGATAAAACCTCTATGAATTTTTTTCAGTTCGTTTGATTCTTGCAGGATCAAAAGAGACGAAGCTGGATGATTTTCCCCAATGACATTATGGCGAGGCTCGCTGCCATGTTCCATGCGGCGTCCTGTGAATCAAAACTGCTGGCACAAAACGCATGTCAGACACTTAGTATATCCAGTCACACGCTGGCATGAGCGCGGCCTCATGCACGGCCTCGTGCACACGCGCCCCGCTCCCTCTTAAAACATCTGTTTCTGCCGTTTCTTTTTGTTTACATGTTTTTTTGGTGTCTTCCTGTGCAGCCAAATTACAGCTTTCACAGATGATGCAGTTGGTTCACAAAAGAATCACAATGCACTTTCTCAAGGGAAACATTAATAAAAAGAAGAAATTTCAAAGAGACTTTTGGCTTCGCAGTACGGTCGTGCTGGAAATAAACTGAAATGGAAAATTGAATGAGATTTCAAGTAGGAGGAAGTGATTTTAGCCTCCTTCTGCTACATACTGAAATTCACTCACCAGCCACTTCATTAGATACACCTTACTAGAGTTTGATCGGACTCTCTTTTGCTTTCAGAACTGCTTTAATTTTTGATGAGCAAAGTATGGTCGATTATACGATGCTGTCACGTCAATATGGACAAAAATGGGAGGAGGAATGTTTCCATGGCCTTCCTGAAACTATGCTATGAGGGGAAAACTAAGGCAGGCTGAGATATTTAAACAATACTTAATTGGTGGTACCCAATTTGTGCCAAGAAAAACCAGAACACCACCAGCAGTTTGAACCATTAGTACAAGGCAGGATAGAAAATTCTGACCATGCAGTGTGAGTGTTGTATTGGATTTGTACCTATTTTGGATTTTGCACGTGTTTTGGATTTTGCATGTGTTTTGGATTTTGTAGATGTTTTGGATTTTGTACCTGTCTCGGTGTTTGCACGTGTCTTGGATTTTGTACGTGTTTTGGATTTTGTACGTGTTGAGGAGTTTGTGCGTGCTATTTGGAATTTGTAAGTGTTTTGGAGTTTGTACGTGCTTTGTCTCTAGGGGCCACCGTAGAGGGATCAGGCCGTGGAAGGTCGAACAGACGGACACCGTCCCCCCTGCGCAGCGATCACACAACCTACGGCCCGTTTTCCAGGAGGGGCAGACATGGAGATGAGGGAGACTTTTTCCGCCCGCGGCAGCGAAAATGGAACGGAGAGCCACGGATCGTGGACCGCCACGCTTCCCACCAGAGAAAACGACCCGAACGGGACCGGGAACCAACTCGGCATAAACGGTATGCCAATTCCTCCCGAACGGTCCGGACCGAACCTCCAAAGAAGAAAATACAGTCAGATGATCCTGACTTCTCAGTAAAGGTTCGCATTATTTATAAACTCATTAAGATAGTGCACCATTTAAAGAATGTTTCGGGGGACATTCCTCCTCCCTCTCTGAACAGAATAACTAATAATTTAATGACTGTTATTAAGCCAGCTATCCCCAATAGAGAAGTGCAGACTCTAATTGAGGGCAATGCTAAGAACTGGGCTCGCACAACTATCATAACCCTTCGTAACCATTATAATGAATGTATGGAGGAGATAGTTAAGACTCTTTTTGAGTTTCCTGAACAGTACTGGAGAGGCCCGTTCGAGATAGCGGCTTCCTGGGCCAAAAGGAATCTGGGCCGCCGTCTGCAGCCTGAATCTTTGGTGCAAGCTGAGGCTGTCATTGTGGCGAAGCTGGCAGATGTGCAGACACCTATTGGGTCGACGGAACCACATCATCAGCCACAAGCACATGAAGAGGTGAGACGGAAGCATCACAATCAGCTTCTCTGCACACACAACCCACAGCACTGCAGGCCACTACTGGCCGGACCGTTTCTGTCACAGCACAAGTCCATGCTCCACCCACAACTTACACCGCACCCAAAACTACGACTGCTACGACGTCTGACCCGATTGGAGGTGAACAGCCACTCTTCAGTAGGACGGAGGAGGGAAGAGACGGCGATCTGAGACCTGCCACTCCCCCTGTACATCTACAGGAAGTGAGATTTATTGCTAATTAACTTCAAACTCTATCATCAAACTGAGAGCAGCGTCATCTCCCAAAGTTGTGAAAATTATGTCTAGATGTAAACTTTTTTTTATTTTATTTTACTGTTATGTTGATTTTGGCGATGATAGTTGAAAGACATGGTGGAGTATAAAGTTTGTAGCTGGTTAGTTGATTAGCAAGCTTCATCTCTAAGCAGTGCAGTGCAATGAACAGATACAGTTACCTTGTAATTACTGCAAAGTAACCAACAAGGGAAGTCTGTGAGGACTAGTGGTCATTAGAGAAACTGCAGCTATTAGCCCCAAATGTTGTGTTGTGATTCATCTCCTTAGGTTTATGAAATAAACTAAATCTAGAACTACAAAACGAGAAAACAGCCACGACTCAAAACCAGAACCGAAGTTAAACACGTTTAAAATGGAGCACCGAAAGCAGGAATCAGTGGCCTCTGCAAAACTTCTGGGCTTTCCTTTGTAGCCCTTTTACTGGTGCATTGTTTTGATGACAGTATGACCTGAAGCAGCTTTCTGTCTTTTGTTTTTTTTCTCCTTATTTTGTCAGGATGGAGGAAAAATTTCGCACTTGCATCGTAACTGGTCTGCCTGTCCAGGAGTACAGTTGTTGGATTTGCATGTGTGCAAACACTGCGCTCATGATCAAGAAATCAGCAAATATAACTGCTGCCCGCTGTGCCACACTCCTATACTGTAAAAGGAGAACAAAAGATGAGAAAATATAAGTTATTTTCATAGAAAACAGAGAAATGTTAAATCATTTTAACTACTTTCAGGCTTAAAGTTTAAAGTTAAAGTTCCTGAACAGGCAGCTACAGAGGAGCTACCAAAACAAGATTCACCCTAATCTTTGACTTTTACTATAAGAAGTGTAAAATACTTAGGTTCTTTGTATCTGTTTTCACGTAAATAAATAATTCTGTTAATAAAACAGCTTAAACTTTTTCTTTGTTCAGCCGGGAGGAGACGCCAATGCTGAACCATGTTGAAGAGATTATCTCTTGGCTGGGCCGGTGTCTTCACAGAAGAGCAGGAGAAGCTGGCCGGGGAATGGGAAGTGTGGGCATCTCCTGTGTTAAACTGCTGACTTCATGACCTGGAAGAGCTGGAAAAGAGAGCGACAAGCTCTTCACCTGCGTGAGTATGAGGACGTGATCCCTCCTGTGGACATCTATTCTCTGCTTGCTGTCTGCTCTGCAGCCAACCGCGCCTTTGGCACCTGCTCACAGGCCTTTATTAAGCTGGAATCCCTGGAGAGTCTTGATCCTGAACAGCAGCAGGCCTATGAGGATCTGGCCTTGGAGATCTTTACAAAGCACAGCCCAAAGGACAGTCGCATGATCGAGTGGAACGCATCATCAGAGGGCCGGGGCCCAATCAAGTGACTCCGAGAGACCAGAGGGTGAGGAGATTCCCCACAGCACTTCATGGGGCTTCTTCTGAGGGGGCATCTTCCCCCGCCATTCAGCTACAACGGTGCATGGAGGCGACAGACCTCATACAGGGGGAACCCACCCCCCAGAAGACCAACACAGCTTTAGTTGGACAAATTCAAATAAAGGAGACTCCTCTCTGCCCCCTCCTTTTATAGCTTTTGGCTCCTCCCCACTGCATAGCATCCAAAGTGCCGGATATATGTGACTTTCCGTTTTTCCTTTTTTCCACTGCTTTCTTTTGCTTAACACTATCCATTTCCTTTCCTTTCTCCTTTCCTACCCTTACTTTGCCTTCTGTTTCCTTTTGGTCCTAATTCCTGCTTCCTTTCCTTTGGCTTACATACCCTCCTTTCCTAATTATACACATGACCTTCATTTTTGTTTATTTCTTTGTGTCTATGGCCGTTATTTTGAGTTTTACTTGGGGTTCCTTTCACTGGGGTTAAGGGAAATCAAGTTGGGAGTCCGGTCCCCGAAGGCGTCCCGGGCGTCAAGGTCCCCCATAGCATGCCCCAAGAGGCTGTGATCGTCCAACGGATTGGTATGATGTCCCTATCCCGTTTCCAAAAATTACCCGTAAGTAGGTTATTATTATAATTATTATTATTTTTTTGTTGTTTTGTGTTTTAATAATGTGTTTCTGTGTCATTGGGCCGTCGCGACGTTTCGGCCGGTCATAGGCCTTCCTCAGGCTGGCCCAACGTGTCTGTGTGTGTTTTTTGTGTGCCTCCCTTGGCTTTTATAGTGTGCTGTCTCCTCCCACTCTTGGGTTTTCCGTTTCATTATTTTTCTGTTTAATATTCTTAATGTTTTGTCCTGTCCTTTCTTTGGCTTTCTTTGTTTTTATTATTGTAATGGCACCCCCTTCTTTAGTTTCCTTTCCAGTATTTTTCTTACGTTTTTTTTTATATATTTTTATGGCACCCCCTTCCTATTTGTCCTTTCCTTTTGTTTTTACGTGACTTTATGATTTTATTCCTTTCTTTGTAACCATCCTGTCCCACCTTCCTTTGTCCTTGTTATGTTCTCCTCTGTAACCTTTTGTGTGATGCCCAATTGTTTTGTGTCCTCCAAGTCCTCCTTTGATTTTTCTGTCCCAATTACGTGTTTCTTGTCTTGGCTTTTAGTGTTATGTCCAATTGTTTTGTATCCTCCAAATCCTCCTTTTATTTATTTTTTTTATTTTTATTTTTTTATTTTTTGTCCTAATTATATGTATGTCTTTATTGATTTTAGTATTGTGTCCAATTGTTTTGTGTCCTCCAAGTCCTCCTTTTATTGTTTTGTCCTAATTACGTGTTTGTCTTATTGACCTTTGTATTATGTCCAATTGTTTTGTGTCCTCCAATTCCTCCTTTTATTGTTTTGTCCTAATTATGTGTTTGTCTTTATTGATTTTTGTATAATGTCCAATTGTTTATATTCAGATTGTATGTGGTTAGGGTCAGGATGTGTTGTGTCCAATTGTTTTTGTATGTCCTATGTGGTTAGGGTTAGGATTGGTGAGGGGGTCGGGATACCCCCAGTCCAGTGGTCAAAGAACCTCCTGAGGGAGCCCTCAGGGAACCCCGCGCTACCCAAGCGGGCGGACAGGCGGCACTGGCCGGTTAGGGGAAATCAAGTTGGGAGTCCGGTCCCCGAAGGGGGCCGGGCTCCAATGCACTGTCCATACCTGTTCCCATCCCGGGCGTCAAGGTCCCCCATAGCATGCCCCAAGAGGCTGTGATCGTCCAACGGATTGGTATGATGTCCCTATCCCGTTTCCAAAAATTACCCGTAAGTAGGTTATTATTATAATTATTATTATTTTTTTGTTGTTTTGTGTTTTAATAATGTGTTTCTGTGTCATTGGGCCGTCGCGACGTTTCGGCCGGTTATAGGCCTTCCTCAGGCTGGCCCAACGTGTCTGTGTGTGTTTTTTGTGTGCCTCCCTTGGCTTTTATAGTGTGCTGTCTCCTCCCACTCTTGGGTTTTCCGTTTCATTATTTTTCTGTTTAATATTCTTAATGTTTTGTCCTGTCTTTTCTTTGGCTTTCTTTGTTTTTATTATTTTAATGGCACCCCCTTCTTTAGTTTCCTTTCCAGTATTTGTCTTACGTTTTTTTGATATATTTATGGCACCCCCTTCCTATTTGTCCTTTCCTTTGGTTTTTACGTGACTTTATGATTTTATTCCTCTCTGTGTAACCATCCTGTCCCACATTCCTTTGTCTTTGTTATATCCTCCTCTGTGATTTTTTTGTGTGATGGCCAATTGTTTTGTGTCCTCCAAGTCCTCCTTTTATTTTTCTGTCCCGATTATGTGTTTCTCATTTTGGCTTTAGTGTTATGTCCAATTGTTTTGTATCCTCCAAATCCTCCTTTTATTTTTTTGTCCTAATTATATGTATGTCTTTATTGACTTTTGTGTTTTGTCCAATTGTTTTGTGTCCTCCAAGTCCTCCTTTTATTGTTTTGTCCTAATTACGTGTTTGTCTTATTGACCTTTGTATTATGTCCAATTGTTTTGTGTCCTCCAAATCCTCCTTTTATTTTTTTGTCCTAATTACGTGTTTGTCTTATTGACCTTTGTATTATGTCCAATTGTTTTGTGTCCTCCAAGTCCTCCTTTTATTGTTTTGTCCTAATTACGTGTTTGTCTTATTGACCTTTGTATTATGTCCAATTGTTTTGTGTCCTCCAATTCCTCCTTTTATTGTTTTGTCCTAATTACGTGTTTGTCTTATTGACCTTTGTATTATGTCCAATTGTTTTGTGTCCTCCAAGTCCTCCTTTTATTGTTTTGTCCTAATTACGTGTTTGTCTTATTGACCTTTGTATTATGTCCAATTGTTTTGTGTCCTCCAATTCCTCCTTTTATTGTTTTGTCCTAATTACGTGTTTGTCTTATTGACCTTTGTATTATGTCCAATTGTTTTGTGTCCTCCAAGTCCTCCTTTTATTGTTTTGTCCTAATTACGTGTTTGTCTTATTGACCTTTGTATTATGTCCAATTGTTTTGTGTCCTCCAATTCCTCCTTTTATTGTTTTGTCCTAATTACGTGTTTGTCTTATTGACCTTTGTATTATGTCCAATTGTTTTGTGTCCTCCAAGTCCTCCTTTTATTGTTTTGTCCTAATTACGTGTTTGTCTTATTGACCTTTGTATTATGTCCAATTGTTTTGTGTCCTCCAATTCCTCCTTTTATTGTTTTGTCCTAATTACGTGTTTGTCTTATTGACCTTTGTATTATGTCCAATTGTTTTGTGTCCTCCAAGTCCTCCTTTTATTGTTTTGTCCTAATTACGTGTTTGTCTTATTGACCTTTGTATTATGTCCAATTGTTTTGTGTCCTCCAATTCCTCCTTTTATTGTTTTGTCCTAATTATGTGTTTGTCTTTTTTGACTTTTGTATAATGTATAATGTTGACTTTTGTATAATGTCCAATTGTTTTTATTCAGATTGTACGTGGTTAGGGTCAGGATGTGTTGTGTCCAATTGTTTTTGTATGTCCCGTGTGGTTAGGGTTAGGATTGGTGAGGGGGTCGGGATACCCCCAGCCCAGTGGCCAAAGACCCTCCTGAGGCAGCCGTCAGGGAACCCTACGCTACCCAAGCGGGCGGACAGGCGGCGCTGGCCGGTTAGGGGAAATCAAGTTGGGAGTCCGGTCCCCGAAGGTGCTTGCTAGTGATGTGCGATACCACTGATTTCCCATCCGATTTAGGGTTGCCAACCGTCCCTTAAAATACGGAATCGTCCCGTATTTCGAAACAAAAGTACACGTCCCGTATTGAGCTAATAAGGGACGCACTTTGTCCCGTAATACAGTGAGAATCAAAAGTAGTCTATAACTTTTAATGGAATTCATGCTTTGTTTGAAAACATAATTCCCAGCCCCTCTCCTGCTTTGTGACCAATGAGCTGACAGCACACTTATGACAATTCGAGTATGACAATTCAGATTACCGCTCATCTCATTGGTCAAGGAAAGGTCGCTTACGGAGAAAATACCGGAAGACAACAGATGACCACAACAAGAAGCATGGCCAACAGGGAAACAAACGCCGACACTGCAGTGCAAGTCTCGGACGACAGTACACCTAAAGCTGGGCAAACACTGTGCGATTTTTTTCAGTCACGTTATTCAGCTCCTGCTCAAACTGCACGATTGACTCGCAGGGGTTAGACGTTGGTAGGTCACGATGCAGGTCTCACACTATACGGCCCGATGCTCTGATGCGACCTGAGTGCTCACACTGTGCCTCCATAAAATGAAGGTTATAACAGAAAATCTGTCGCTCGCTCTCTCTCTCTCCGTCTTTCACTCACACAGACACGCACACCACCACCATCAACTTTGCTAAATTGCTAATGAAAAACATTGATCGGGCAGCTGTGATTGAGCAGCAGTGTAGATCCAACTATTTTCACGGTTGTTGTGTCGTGATAATTTCTGAGGCCACATCGAAAAGGCTCGGATGAGCTTTCCAAAGTTCTACAAGTTGTACCTCCATCGCTTGTGTCCAGATCACACGCTGCACTGCCGTGTTGCGGCGTCTTTTTCGCCGACATTTGTGTTTGCGCGTGAGCAGTGTGACAAACTGCGGTGACACCCTCCCGACCAAGCGATTGATGATCGGGAGCTGGTCGTGAGGTGTTAATCGCGTCTCGTTACCCCACGTATACTACACGATACACGACGCACGATGAAGGCCAAAATCGGGCCGATCGCCAAAACGGTCGCACGACTCAAAAATCGGCTCAAAATGGGCCAAAAATCGCACAGTGTAAGCCCAGCATTACACTCACACAGACACACACACCACCACCATCAACTTTGCTAAATTGCTAATGAAAAACATTGATCGGGCAGCTGTGACTGAGCAGCAATGTAAATCCAACTATTTTCACGGTTGTGTGCCTCCATCGCTTGTGTCCAGATCACACGCTGCACAGCCGTGCTGCTCCATCTTTTACACCAACGTTTACGTGTTTGCGCGCGAGCAGTGTGAGCGGCTGTGGTGAGACCCTCACGAGCGATTGATGATCGGGAGTTGGTCGTGAGGTGTTAATCACTTCTCGTTACCCCACGTATACTACACGATGCACGATGAAGGCCAAAATCGGTCCGATCACTCAAAAATCGGCTCAAAATGGGCCTAAAACCGCACAGTGTAAGCCCAGCATTAGAGCAGCAATGTTTGTTCAGAGAAAGGGAAAAATGGGAAAAGGAAAACACCTGGCTGGAAAAAGTTAATATGGGCATGTGCAGTGAATATCAGTGCTATGTGGCCAGAAGTGTGATAATATAATTTATTTTGTGTAATAAACAACTGTAAGGATAGATGATTACAACAAATAGATGACTAATACATAAAAGTAATACATAGATGAATAATGATGATGAGTTATGATGCGTAATCATGGGAACAAGCGGGTTTACAAACAGGAGCAGCTGATTAGCATTAAGCCAATTGTACTAAATGCACTAAATGTGCACTGTTACAAGAATGTTTTTCTTTCTATTGTTTTCTATTATTTTAAGTTAAGCTGGACAGAGTTCTTTTAAAGAAAGATTTACTTATATTCTCAAAAGTTAAGCATGACAGGCTTCTGTTTAAGAAGGAGACCTGTTTTATTGTGTTAATGTTGTCATTTTGAGCTAAAAATAAATGGCTAAATGATCATTTGTTTCACATGTGTTCATATCACAAAGAATACACATCTACTTAAATCAAATTCAAGTCAAATGGTTAAAAAAATAATTTCACACACAAAAAAAGAGCTAGAAAATTCACCACACTGGGAAGGGTGAAGACAACTGGGTCGCCCGGCCCTGGCCACGAGGTGTCCCTTATTTATTTTTCAGGGAGTTGGCAACCCTAATCCGATACCAAGTAATATTCAAGGTGGTATCAACGATACTGATCCGATACTTTGTACAAAAACGGATTTTATTTATTGTATCTCAAATTATAGCGTCATAATGATTACAGGACATCAGATTACTTGTTCTTATCACTTAATAATGCAGAGTTCATCATATAGAAATAAAAAACCTGAAGTTGTGGCTATTTGAACACCTTGCCTGCCTGCAGCACTAAAGGACTCCGTGAGAGACGTCTGTCTCGCCCTAGCAGCACCTGTCCCTCTCCTCCTCTTCAGTCTCAACATACGCTCCTCATATTCTGTCATATGATTTACTCTGAGGTGTTTGACAAGGTTAGTGATGTTGCCACAACCATACATGCCAACCCTCCTGATTTTTCCGGGAGAATCCCACCTTTCTCCAGATTTTCCACCCGGACAACAAAATTGAAAAACCATATCGCAGAATTCATAGCGCAGCCCAGCCAATTCCAGTCTCCAACAATGACGGCAGCTGCTTAGTTTTAATATTACTCTTGTTTCTCTTTCTGGGTCGCAAAAACTTTTAACATATTTTCAGGTGAGAATGTAGCTGTGTGAACTTCAAATATCTGAGCCGACCGACACATCGTCTTCAAACCCCCGCGGTCTTTCACCACTCGGGTTAAACATGATATATAAGTCACTTTGATAACCTAAAAATGTTCTTGTTTGGCTTTTTCAGTGTTTTATTTGTTTGTGAGTAAATCGGTTTGGCTGAGATTAAAGTTATTAGATTAAATTAAATGTAACTTTATTAATCCCTCGGGTGGGTTCCTCCGGGGTTTTCCCACAGCTGAATAAACGTCAAACAGAAAACTGATTAAACAGAAGTGTGAGACGGTCGAGAGTTTACGTCAGCGCCCGGTTATATTTTAGACAGCAAGGAGCAGACGGCAGTTTGACTCCACCGAGGGAGCTCGTGACGTACTACCCGGCTTTCTTTAGACCGCGAAGGCTGGGTCCTCAGGTGGAAGCAGCCTCTGAATTTGGACACCCCCGCTGTTTCCGGGCCGGCCAATAATAACGGTGACATTTAACGTATTTTATCCGATAAATAAACACTGTAAAATGTATTTATAAACCTGAGCTTCCTCCTGCACTTGTGTCAAATATGGACACGTCTTTGTCCTCATGAAAGTTTGCCTTCACTCAGACTCATGCCCTGGTGTTCCTACCATGCCAAAATATAGAAAACTGTCAGGTAATGAGTTGGAATAAAGTTGAATAAAAACTTGAAACACAGAGATGGATGATATTTTATACTTGTTGCTTTATAAACAGTCAAAGCAATCGGGGTCATTTTTGAGCCCAGAGGACAACAGATGTGATTATTTGCTGCCAGTTAAAAGCTTGAAGTAGTTTAAAAACAGCTTTCTAAATTAACTTTGACATAAACCCGTCTGTGATCATCTGTTAAAGCAACCGACTCTGGTTGTGAAACGATCCTCACGATAACTGATGATTTATTTTATTTTTTACCCAAAAACAAAGAAAAAATTAATTTTTATGAGGTTTTTATCAGATTTAAATTTGAAATGGAATAAAAAAAATGTTTAAAAATGTTTGAATTAAGTTGTAATTAAAAGTGGGGGAAAATCCACTTCATATTAATTAACAACAGTAATAACACCTCTATGTGAGTGCACTATCATGACATCAAGAACACTGGACAAGCTGTACTGTCTTCAGTAGACAAGTTGGGAAATTGCAACGTTGGAAGACGATGTCAGAAAATATGAGTCCTCCTGCTACTGTTATTGTTATTTTTAGGGGTGTTTTGATGAAATTTAAGGATGCTTTAAAAAGCCCCCAAAAATGCACTAAACCCAACCAAGTGGGAGAACAAGTGCAATAGTGATGGTGGAACCACCATCAAAGCATACAACTATTGATCTGCTGCTCCCCCTCCTTCCGACCAGCTCTTGAGCCTCCTTCCTCCTGAAAGAGAAGCAATCTCTTTGCATGAAGTTTCCCCTTGTGGGACTAATAAAGGTATATCAAAATCAATCAAAACCTACCAAATTTGTCAAATTTTATTTACTCACCGCAGGAATCATACAACCATCTTTTTGTTTCTCGTTGTTGAAATAAAGGCCAAAACACAACCTCAATCGGGATTTTTTTCTCAAGTATTTTTATTAATGTTTAGGCATAAAAAAAAAAGATTTTTGAACTTCATTTTTTTAAAAACCCACTTTAACCATCCACTTAGGTGGACAAATGATGTGTATGGAGTGACACATCAGTGTCCAATGTAGTGGTTTATGTGCAAGTATACCATCAACACTGGCACAAATACAAGAAAACAGCCTTTGAGTTGCTGTGCACTATAGTGACCATTATGTGTCAAAGAGTTAAGTGATGCCTTTTGGGCTAACCAATGCATCAACAGTCTGTCAAGTTTCAGTAAATGATATACTGAAGCACTTTTTGAATTCAACTATGTATCTAGATGGCATAGTTTTCTCCAGAGACCTCCAACAATGCATCGAAGACAGAAGTAAGGAAAGTGTTACAGCATTTATTGGAAAATATGCTTCATGTGAAGGCAGAAAATGATGAATTCCATGTTACGTGTCTGTCCGGGGCTATATTCTAGACCGCAGACGGACCAAGAGTGACCTGGTGGCTGATAAATCTCCGGTCTGCAGATGAGTTTCCTCTCCATAACCGCCTTGGCTAACATGTGTGATGTAGAGGAGATGGTGTTTGAAAAGTAATAACATATTAATACATTAGCAAGGAAAGTGCAAATGATGACAAAAAGGGGAAAGCAGCTCTGACAATGTTCGGACTGATAAAGAAGCAAATTGATCAAGTGCAGGCTCAGGAGCGCTTTCAAATCATTATCTGTGAGAATGTCTGAATCTAATACGTTTCACAGGCTGCTTTGTCAACACTCCACCTGCATTTTTCAGGTGACTTCTAAATCCAAGGAAGTCAGCAGCCATGTAAATTACTCACAGCTGACTCAGGATTCTTTTGAGGGCAATTTTGGTGACACCCAGCACGTTAACGTCATGGTCCAGGGAAGTGTTGTGCTTCTGGTCCTTTTGGCCTGTGTTGGGCAAAGTCGGCCACCAGCGCTGGCCCAGCCTCACCTGCAAGCCATCGGCAGCAATCCTGCTTTTAAGGCCACTCCATCCACTCTTCACCAGAGACATGACTGAGGAGACAGACTGGCCAAAACACATGGACACAAGACTGACTTTACAGGGAGATGCTGAGGGAAAGACACAGAGACAAGACAGAGACATGAAAGGGACCAAAAAACAACCAAGACCACCTAAACTAGATGTACTGATAAACTCACCACAAGACACTTAACTAGGAAACACAAGTAGACAGTAAACAATAAATATAATATAATATATATTATATTTATATATAGAATAAACACCAGTCAAAAATCCATAAACACAAAAACACTGTATCAACGACCCAAGTACTTCAAGCCAAAGGTCATAAAAGGGGGCTAAGCAAATCACTTCAAGACCCCAGCTGTGACGCTTAGTACAGTCAAAAGTCCACCAGGAACTGATCTTGATGAAATAACAATTAAGCTGCATTTTTTTCTGCTTGTTTTAAATCATTTTCGTTAATTGCATTTACTTTCGCTTTTTAAGTTCTTATTTTCATGGCTATGTAATTACCAAACAAGTGCTCATGTTGTAACGTGCAATGGAGGTGAAGCCAGCCGCGGAGGTGTGCAGGTGGATAGCGAATGAGCAACAGCTTCTGACTTTCCAAAAAGTACTCATTTATTTACAATATCAAAAATAAAAGTGCCTGACAATGGAGGAGAAAGATGGCGGAATAAGCGGTTGTACAATCTGCGGGTCTGATTAAGAAACGTGATTTTGATGTCCTAAAAAATACTTTACTGACAAACTGTTACTCCAAAAGGAAGTAGAACGCAAGCGAAACCCCCTGGAAGTTACTTTGACAGACCTTCAGGCAGATACAAAGATAAACTTAGAGCGATAAAAATGGCTAACCCCAAGCTAACAGGTAGCCTTTCCGACCACGATTACAACCTTGCTGCTATGCAAGAAGCATGTGAGGACGAAGATATAGAAGAGATGGAACTTCAGAAAGAGATCGGAAGACCCATAGGTGACCACACCCCGTTACCAAGTCCCAATCCCAAAAAAATGAAAAGCAAAACTACTGAGAAGCAGGTGAGCATCGAGAATGTGTATGAAATTTTACTTGGCTTCACAAAGAGATGCGAGGAAAGGTTTGATTCGCTTGAAAAGAAGTTGGAAGCCTTCGAACAACGCATTGAAGTAAATACACAGGCGACCCAAAAAAACAGAGAGGAAATTGACAAGCTGAAGACGAAGGTGGAGTCGCTGATGAAGGAAAACAAAGAATTAAAGGAGAGCTGTCTGGAGAGTGCACGTTACCGCAGAAGATGGGACCTCAGAATTTTGGGTCTGACAGAGAAGGACAACGAGAATACACGTGAAACAGTGATCGGCATTCTAACAAGAGTGGTTCCTGTATCAGTGGAAAAACTGCAGCTCATGGTTGATACAGTACACCGATTGGGGAAGAAAGACAATGCAGTGAGCAACAAGGTGCCAAGACCAATCATCATACAGTTCGGCATGAGGACGGCAAGGGATGAAGTATGGAGGAAATCCAAAGAGGCCAGGGTCTGCAAAGAACTGAACATAAAATTTAAAGAGGACTTCTCCAAAGAAGACCGTGAAGCTCGGATCAAGCTGTGGCCCAAGGTGCAGGAAGCTCGAAACAACGGCAAAAGAGCATTCCTAAAGGAGGGTTATGCAATAATAGACGGTAAAAGGATCGATCTGTGAGATGCACTTGAAGAAGTCACTACAAGTTAACCAAAAAATGTGGGTATGTATGTGTGTATATAAATGTTTATATATACATATCTGTTGAAAATACACAAATAAAAACTAGGAGAGGGTCAAAAAGCAAAGTCGTAGTTAAATGTGAGCTATGCAGAGCTGAAATTGCCGCATATATAAAGGGGTAGTACTGTGATAGGGTCGGAGTACTGTTATGATTACATAGGTAGGACACTAGGCTTATTCCTGCTTCAAGCACTTTTTTTTCTTCTAGTAAGTGCCAAGGAAGCCGTTACTGTTCTTGTTTTGTATTTTGTTCTTGCGTTTTTGTTTTTTGTTTTTTCTTTATCTTATAGATGACTGTTCTATTAAGTTCCTTAAATGTTCGAGGCTTAAAAAACAATGTCAAACGTAAGGCCATGTTTTTATTCTGCAAGGAAATTAAGGCAAACATTTTGTTTTTACAAGAAACACATTCTGGTAAGGAAGAGGAAACATTTTGGAAACATCAATGGGGAGATAGTATTCTTTATTCACATGGTACTACTCACTCAGCAGGAGTAATGATCTTATTCAACAAATTTGCAGGGAGAGTTATTGATCATAAAAGCGACGGAATGGGGCATTGGATCATGGTGTTGGTAGAAGTCTGTGAACAGAAAATTATTCTTATTAACGTGTATGGATACAACAACAGGTCTCTAAATAGAAATATGATGTCTAACTTAAGTAAATTAATTGCAAATTGGAGTACTACATATGGTTCTACCCAGGTAATAACTGGAGGCGATTTTAACCTGGCTCCTAACTCATGGCTTGACAGACAACCACAAAGAGGAAATCAACCAGAACACGATAGCATTATTTGTGACTTTTGTGCGACAACTAATATGATCGATTATTGGAGGATGACAAACCCAAATACGAAGAAATATACTTGGTTTAGTCCATCAAATAAAAACGTATGTTCAAGATTAGATTATTGGCTTGTCTCCCAAACAGTATCATCACATGTTACGAAATGTGAGACCCAGTCAACCCCACTTACTGATCATTGTCTGATAAGTCTCTTATTATCTCTACGTAAACAACAAAGATCTGAAAACATATGGAAATTTAACAATAGTTTATTGCAAAACGAAGACTTTTGTAAACAAGTTAAAAAACTTAAATCAGAAATTAACTATATGAGCATGACTAATGTCAGTAAATGGGAATGGTTTAAATATAGTGTGAAACAATTAGCTATAGAAACGGGAAAGAAAGTGTCTGCCTTACGCGTACGTGAACAGAAAAATCTAATTGAACAAATTCATTTATTATGTGGTAAACCCTGTATGACTGCGGAAGAGTCAGAACGCTTACAATCTTTACAAAATAAGCTAGATGAGGTGTACTTGATTAAAGCTAAAGGAGCATATGTAAGGTCTAGAGCCAAGTGGATTGAGCATGGAGAAAAGAATTCATCTTATTTCTATAGTCTAGAGAAGCGTAGACAAAAAAAGAAAAAAATAACTAAATTGAGTAAGGATGGCACTATAATTGAGGAACCAAACATAATAAGTGAGGAAATTAACATGTTCTATAGTAATCTGTATAAATCAAGAACTGAAAAAGAAAATCCAGATATCTTTTTTGATATGATTAAAGACCAGGTAAGAAAATTGGAAGAGGATGATAAAACATGGTTAGAAGAAGATTTGAATATATCCGAATTAGATACAGCTCTAAAACAAATGAAAAATGGAAAATCGCCTGGAATTGATGGTCTAACGATTGAATTTTATAAAACCTTTTGGCAAGACATTAAAGATTTGTTATTTAATGGCTTTTTGGATTGTTTAAAAAATGAAGAACTATCCCCAACAATGAAAACAGGATTAATAACCTTATTACCCAAACCAAACAAAGATCTACAAATGCTAGACAATTGGAGACCCATAACACTTTTATGTAACGACTACAAATTATTAGCCTTAGTATATGCAAATAGGCTTAAAAGCGTCTTAACCAAATTGATTGATGAGTGCCAATCAGCATTTATTAAAGGAAGGCAGATTCATAATAACATAAGATTAATATTAGATATGATTGACTATCGATCCTTTATTAATTCAGAAAGTTTAATACTATTTATTGACTTTTTTAAAGCATTTGATTCAATAGACCATAATTTTTTATTTAGATCTTTAGAACTTTTTGGATTTGGAAACAAATTTTGCAAAATGATCAAACTGTTCTACAAGCAAATTTATTGTTATGTTTCGCTCAATCCAGGCATAACATCTAGGATAGACATATTCTGTGGAATTCGACAGGGTTGCCCAATTTCTCCAAAATTATTTATTCTTTGCACTCAATTAATGGCTTACCTCATTGTGAACCATTCAGACATCGAAGGAATAAACATTTTTGATATTGAACTGAAAATAAGTCAGTTTGCAGATGACACAGTAATATTTTTAAAGGATAAATCAATACTCGAGAAAGCATTGAATGTCATTTCAATTTTTTCTAAAGCTTCAGGCTTGTGTCTGAACCTAAAGAAGTGTGAACTTTTGCCACTTTATGATTGTTTGGAAAATAGCATGAGGACGATTCCAGTGAAAAATGAAGTCAAGTATCTAGGCATCTATTTAAACAAAGACATCAACACTAGAGAATCTAAAAACCTAAAAGACAAAATTGATGGCATGTCCAAAACACTAAATCATTGGTTGATGAGAGATATTACAATTTTTGGACGCAATCTATTATCTAAATCAGAGGGCGTCTCAAAGATGGTTTATCCAGCATACTCACTATACATTACCCCGAAAAGTATTAAAAAGGCTAACTCTATAATCTATCAATTCATTTGGCGCAATAAAACACATTACATTAAAAAATCACAACTTGTCAAAGATTATGCCAAAGGTGGTATAAAGTCAATTGATTTTCAATCAATGGTTGGAGTATTTAAAATAAACTGGATAAAAGCCTTCCTCTTAAAACCTGATTCCATATGGTTCCATATCCCAAAAAATATTTTCAAAAAGGTGGGAGGGTTGGATTTTCTCCTGAAATGTGATTTTGATATATTGAAGTTGCCTGTGAAACTGTCAGAATATCATAAGCAGGTCTTGTCTTATTGGAAGATGGTGTTTGCCCATAACTTTTCACCACATTGCTCCACCTTGTGGAATAACAGAACAATTACAATTAATAAGAAGTCGTTGTTTATTAAAGAGTGGTATGAAAAAAACATAATCTTTATAACAGACTTACTTGATGAAAGGGGTCAGTTTCTCTCAATGGGTGTTTTTAATGCTAAGTTTAACATCCAGTGTTCCCTTAGAGAATATGACAAGGTTTGTAAGGCAATCCCCTTACCTCTGTTGAGTTTGATTCAAGGTTATTTGTATTACTCTAAGGCACAAATTAGTCTACCTTCTTTACAGCTAAACCAGATTCCTTTGACGGATAAAAACTGTAATAATAAAACCATGAACAAGATATTTAAAAACAAATTATTTCACGACTTTAACTGTAACACAAAACTAAAAGGGAGTACTGTTAAAATAACGAACAAATATACGCACTTTTTAAAATGGCCTATCCCCCCTAAAGTCAAAGAAATGCAATTTAAAATAATTAATGGATATTACCCAGCAGCTGAAATGCTTAAAAAAAGGTTTGGGTTTGAGGTAGAGCCATGTGGATTTTGTTCACAAAATGTGGAAAGTATTGATCATTTGTTTTTTTCCTGCTCAGTAACGACTGACTTTTGGCAAGATTTAGTAGACTGGTTGAGTGTAAGAATAGACGGGATGACCCCACTGACTCTAACACAAGTTTTATATAATAATGGTGATCCATCTAAGGAACTATCCATGCTACACAAGGTGGTGATAATTATGGGCAAATACCACATACACAAATGCAAATGGCAAAGTAAAAGACCTTCCCTAACTGTATTGAAAATTGAATTAAAATCTTTTTTGTCATCTTTAGAATTACTGAGGGATTCATGTAATGAGGCTGCTTTGATATGCGACAATGGGACTCAATCTCTATCCTTTTAATGATTGTGTTTTTGGTGTACTAAGTAAGCCACATGTATGTTAAAGTTTTCACAGAAAGGAAACTGTTATATGTCATAAGAATGGCCTTCATATATTTATGTATGTTGGTTTTTTGTTTTTTTTGTTTTGTTTTTTTTGCTTTTAGTTTTCTCCTATTTCGTTTGGTTTCAACCTTTTCAACATGTTGTTGCACTAATGTTGTCTCCCAACGAGAGATTGTAATATGTGCATAAATTTAAATAAAGTATGAAAAAAATAAATAAATAAAAGTGCCACCTCTACCACACATTACTAAAGAGCACCCTAGTCCGCGTACACACGGGAGCATCCATTACAGGAGGAGTGCGAAGAAGAACAAAAAGGGGGTGACACCAGTCGTGAGACAGGAGGCGCCGCCATGTGGTGATACACTGCATTACAATAGCAACTGTTACAATGTGAGATCATTTGGTTGTTCACTTGACTGGTTTGTTCTTATATCTTTATACTCTAGCTAGCCCATGGTCGAGAAATGGCCCGCCTGCTATTGCTTGTAATCTCCTTCCATCACCAACAGGGGATCACAATCTCAAAAAATTCCCCATATTGATGCAGTTGAGAGACGTGTAGGCTTTTCTAAGGTAATTACAAGGTAGGGCACACTAGCGCCACCAAGGGAGGAGGGTGGGCGGCTTTAAGTGTAAAGCAAGGGTTGTGAAAAAGTGGACTGAATGTCATGGACATTCCCCATCTTTCAGTACCCAGTGAGAAAATATTGTATAATCTCTTCTATAATGTGGTTGCACATCATTCTTGCATCTAATGCTTAGTTTTCTTATCTCAGCTGTAGTTCTGTTACAATTTGGAGAACCATCCATGGAACCAGTTGGGTCAGCAGCCACGTCCCCTTTATGTTGTTTGTCCAGAAGAATAAAAAATAAGTAAACAAAAATAAATAACATTTTCTATGCACACTGTGTTTAATCTGTGTGATGATGCTGCGCTGAATTTTTAGACATTCCTGTGAACAACACTATATAACCTTAACGTGAGGAAAATGAAGGGCTGGCTCAGAGTCAGCGATCTGAGAGCCAGACCAGCCAAAAGCACTCCTGCACCGTGAGTAGGTGGGTTAAACCATACTGACTTGTTTCAGGTGTCAACGTCTTGAATCTTTCTTTGGCACAATGAAGATGATTTGGTTCAAGTTTTACAGAGTTAATCTTGGGTTTCATTCTTTTGGGGTCTTTTTGGGTGTTTCTGGTCTCTTGTCAGTTAGGTTCCTCTGTGTCATCCCCGTGTCTCCTGTGAGAGTCTGTCGCGTCCTCTGTGTTTGTTTCAGGCTTTGCTTCTCCTTTCTCTGTCTTTGTCAAGGTCTCTTTGTCATGTCTGCTTGAATCAAGTCCACACATCATAGTCATAGTTTCAGTGTTAGTACTTCTGTTTTATTTTGACTGTCTCTTGAGTTCGGTGTGTTCAGTTTTGCTTCCCCCGTCTCGTTACGTCTAATCTGTTCCTGCCATGTTCCCATGTGTTTCCACTTCGCTCTTCACCCCACAGTGTCGTCTCTGTCTTCCTCAGTCCTTGGTCAGAGCATGTATTTCCGTGCACCAAGTTTTCTAGTGTCTTTCTAGTTTAGGTTTTTTTCATTGGTTCATTGGTTTGGTTTTCTTGTTTCGTCTATGTTTGGTAATCAGCCTTTGTTATTGTTACTCCCTGCCTCTGTCTCTCTGTATTTGGGTTCTCCCTCTTTCCGCAGTTGATTTCTCATATAAGAGTTGAACATGATCCAAGTTCACATTTTTTGGTTCTCAGCCGGGGTCTGCCTGTCTTTGTTTTGTTGTCAGAAACTTTACATTTAATTCAGTAATCTGATATCACGTTTTCATGTACAAGATGCAAACAAGTATGGTTTCAGTGTCATACTGGAACCACTGAAAGCCAAGAGGTAAATGGTCTGTAAATGGTAAATGGCCTGTATTTGTATAGCGCTTTACTAGTTCCTAAGGACCCCAAAGCACTTTACACATGCAGTCATCCACCCATCCACACACTGGTGATGGCAGCTACATTGTACCCACAGCTGGGGCGCACTGACAGAGGCGAGGCTGCCGGACACTGGCGCCACCGGGCCCTCTGACCACCACCAGTAGGCAATGGGTGAACTGTCTTGCCCAAGGACACAACGACCGAGACTGTCCAAGCCGGGCTCAAACCGGCAACCTTCCGATTACAAGGCGAACTCCCAACTCTCAAAGTAGCTGAAGATAAAACAGAAAAACATGAAGGTGATTTTCCTGGATTACAAGGCGACCTCCCAACTCTTGAGCCACGGTCGCCTCGTAGGTTTTTACTGTATGATGGGCAGGTGTGTGGTTCAGTGGCTCACTGGAGATTATCTCGGAATGAACACAGTTCTTTGTGTTAATGAGTCATTCAGCAGCTGCCATGTCCGTCGCCTGTGCTTGATTGAGAAGAATGATTCTCAAATCGTACACAGTGATCCCAAGTTGATCCTTTGTGAAGAAGATGGGTTTGAATTACATTGCCAGTCTCTCCAGAAAACCCATACTTGTAGTCCACATATGGTTAGAAAAAACAAAACAAAAACCCCACACTGCACTGCAACTGACTGAAATGAAAGGCTTGGGTGGAGCTCTGACTGAGCTGTCTGTGAGGTGGAGATGGGAAGGCGGTGGGTTGCACGAATGAGAGTCTAAGTGGGAGAATGAGGAGACTGATTGGCTCAAAGAAGGCAGGCAAGAAGAAGATTGGACTAGAGCAGAGGTGTCCAACTCCAGGCCTCGAGGGCTGGTGTCCTGCAGGTTTTAGATCTCACTGTTAAAGATATTTTATTATCAAAGTACTCAGATGCAATGAAATATCACTCAGACACTTAGAGCAGTTTTAAACGTGCACGGGTGAGAGACTCAGGGAGAGACTCACACACCTCCTTGGTGCAGTCTGGCTTTATTTATACACATCATGAAGCATACAAAAAAGGAAATATCATCCTTATCTTGTCAAGAAAACAGGTGTGGTTTATCAAAAAACTTCGTGTTCTCTACAAGGTTGTTTCTTACTCGTGGGTGGCGGTTTCCTGCTAGTGTGAAGGCAAACAGTGACAATGTGAAGGCAAAGACTGATAATTTGAAGGCAAGCAGTTTCCGTTATAAAGTAGGGAGCCAGCAATTAAAATATGCAGCTGGTTGAGTACAGAACAGAAATATAAACACTCTTAGCTGATTATTATATGAATAATAAAACCTTTAAAAGCAAAAATACTCTGACACTCACCCTGGGTCAACACACCTGAATCACATGACTAGTTCATTACCAGCCTCTGGAAAACTTCAGGACATGTTGAGGAGGTCATTTAGCCATTTAAATTGGCTCGATCCTGCAGGACAATGGCCCTTGAGGCCTGGAGTAACGGTTGAGAGTGAAAACGTGGGAAAGTGGTAGTGATGTGAAGAACAGATAAGCAGGCATATGAGTCATTACAGACCTTCCTTATTGAACTTACACATAAACTTCATTTGATTTTTCGTGTCTGCTAAACATTTAAGAACTTGTATAGAAATTTGACACCTAATCATTGCAGGGAACGTTGACCTCTTTCAGGTTAAACAAATATGCTGCCACAAAGCATCAAACTGATATTTATTGTCACTACGAAACCTTTACCTCAAACAAAATGAGTGTAGGCCGATTACATCGTTTTCTTTTGTGGATGGGAATGAGGGCAACCATGAAATGCTGGAAATGATCTTGTCAGAACAGGTTTTCAGAAGTAGTTAAAGTTGATTGGCGATTTTCATGACAGGTGAGGGTTATGCATGATTATTTATCTGTTGTTTGTTTTCTTCCCATATGCACCCCTCCCACAAATGCACACAAAAGTACCCACATTCAGTTGTATACACACTTACATGCAGTGTGTACGTTTCTGTGTATACATGTACATGTCATGTAGGACTTCCAGTGTGCCTTGTCTTGCTCTGTCTTATCTCTGATTTAATCTTGTTGTGTATCTGTCTCTGTTGTCTCGGTCAAACAAAAGTATAGCACAGAATACACTCACAGGCCACTTTATTAGGTACACCTGTTCAACTGCTCACTCATGTGTATGTGTCAATCACATGGTAGCAACTCGGTATGCTTAGGCATGCAGACATGATCAGTCTGCTAAGTTTGAGAGGAATACAGCCAGACTCCTTTGAGCTGATAGGAAGGCAACAGTAATTCAAGTAAAAACTACAGTTACAACCAAAGTAGTGTCTCTGAACACACAACACATGGACCCTTGAAGCAGATGGGCTGCAGCAGCAGAAGACTGCACCTGGTGGCAACAAGCTGAGACTACGGTTTATATGGGCTCAGCAAAATAGCAAAAAATTAGAAAAATGTTGCAAAGTCTGGTGAGTGTCAACTTGTGCTGCAACATTCACAGTTATAATTATGCACAAATGACATGAAAATATGATCAGGGTGCTGCTGCTGTGGTATCAGGGATATTTGCTTGTTGCACTTCAGGTCCCTGAGCTTCTATACATATATATGCAACAATATTAATATGCATTACTTTTATTGTTCATAATTATACATTTAAATATAAAAATACACTTTTAAACATGAGTTAGTTCCATAATCCAGGAGGGGAAAGTGGAAGCCAAACCAGCCACTTAAACTCAGCTGAGAGCACCACTGCAGCACCCTCGGTCTCTGCTTCAGCAACTTAACTGACTATTAGCAGAGTTTCCTCTGGTTTTATTTTCACTTAGTTCAAAATAAAATACTAAAAAAATAATACTAAAAAAAAGTTCTATCTAGCCATTTCACGTTGACCAATACCTGTTAAACCTGAGCAAGCACACCCCTGTGCAGAGGTTGTGCAGCAGAGGACAAACAAACTTTGCTTAACCTACTTTTTTTGCATGACTCTGTTATTTGGTTAGACTCACACTGCTGTGTGACTTTCTGCTGTTGTTCATGAGATGTTTACCACCCAGAGTTTTTTCAGTGCAAAAGAGACACATTTGTCCACACAGCTGTTAAGGCATAGTTCACCTGTAATAAACTGGACGTGGCTTTTCTTTAGGCATACGAACAGTTTGCGGCTGCGCAGAGTACAGCTGACGGTCAGAGTGTGGACGGATTCATCCTTAGTAACTTCACACAAGACGGGAAAAGTCTCCCTGGAAGCACGGCAGCTTTCTCTGAGCGCTCTTTCTCTCTGACTGCATTCTTGTGACTTCACACAGACCATAAATAAACTTAAACTAAAGTCATTTTTCCTCATTTACAGTTACGCGAGTGCTCACTCCAAAGCCGAATCCTGGCTTGCAGCACGTGTTGGTGACCAACACGGCACCGGGAGGAGGGGGCCAGGCCTGCCATACGTCAAACACTTTCTGCTTTCATCATCCACCCCCTGTCCCCAAACACGAGAGCTCCCACTCTGACTCCAGTAGATGAGTGTCTACAGCGGTGTTGTGTGTCTGTAATAAATGTGCCTGCCATATTTGGTATTTATCTTGAGAGAGAACAGGAAATGCCAGATTTGGAAAACCTTTTAGACAAAAACTGCTAAAATGTAAAGGTCCCCTTTCCTTTCTGTCTTCTAGCACTGATAATAAAGCATAGCAAGAACATAAAGTAGGCCTGCCCTTTGTTTTAGGACTACAAAGTGGGATGATAAAGACAACAACGCATGCGTGCAGAGCTACTCCCGTTCTTGCGGACCGGAAGTTGCAAGAAAGTTTTAAGCAGAGGGACTCATCCTGTCCGCACATCCTATCTGTGGTTTATCGTCAGCGTTTGGTGCTCGAAAGGACGTTGCCCTTGTTAAACTTCAACCGAAGAGGTCAGTGTATGTACTTGTGTTCTCCTTGAGCCGACAGCATCTTAGCGGCTGGAGGGAAACAAGGAGGATGGAGGTGAGCGAAGTGTCTTTGCTAGTATCTTTGAGTTAGCTTGTTTCCCTGTGAGGAGGTGAAAGCTTCTGTCACAGCCACGGGAGCTGCTGTAGCTACGCTCGCCGTCGTACCTGTAGTACATATTGGCCCTTTAATTAAAATTTCGTGTCTCCGCTTTGAATTTATCAAAGCTGCTTTTTACAATGTGATGTGAGCGAGCTAGCACAGGAGAGGAAATGGGAAGAAGCGCGAGGCGTTCAACTGTCGGCGCGAGAATGACTGAACAGGAGACTTTATTCTGCATGATATATAAAACCTCTGACATAAGTCTGTTAATGTTCAGGACCTGTTCCACACACGGGGAAAAACAAGCAAGTGTTACTCATTTGCATATTATTATATATAAAATAATAAATATAGATTTAATAAATAATTAATGTAAATATCAAATACAGAACTGTATTCTAACCTTTCTAACAGTCGCCTGCTATTCTCACAGTATCACAGTAGTTTCATTCACTATTTATCTGCATAGCCAGAGATTTGATTTTTTTTTGTTTTTTTGGATTGACTTTGAAGGCACCATGTCGAGGTGTAATCCAAGTACTTAACCAGACCAGCTACGTGTTTCCTCTTTTATAAACGTTACCCACATGCATGGCTTTGTTCCTGGATCGTGGTCCATGAAGACGTGTGGTTGCAAGACTTCTGGGAGAGAGGTTTGCCTGTAGCTGTAAAACACTGCACACCTACCCTGAGGAAACTCTATGCCTTGTGATTTATTCAGCAAACCTTTCCCCCAGTACATCAGACTTAATGCAAGCCATTACATAAGCTGGTCAGAGACCAAATATTTACTCGAAAGTTGCATCATTGCAAATCAAACTGAAATCTTTGTCAGCATAGCAAAGGGCTTTCTTATTATCGTCACCCATGCTTGTAGAAATCATAACTATCTTGTCATGTCTTGTCCTCGCTTGCTCTGAAAAGGTTTAAGGAATGAGGATATACCAGCCGAGAAGAAAAAGCGGGAGAGATAAACTACACGGGACATAGATTCTACGCCAGCCCTCCGGCCTCTACCATGGAGCAAGAAGAAGAAGTGGTGGCTGCAGCAGCTCGAGAGGATGAAGACTCCCAGCTGATTTACAGGATCGAGCGTCCTGTCTACAATGAAACTCTGATCCAGGCACAGCTTCTTAAACGCAAAGAAGACACCACCACAAATTGTCAGAAGCTGGCAGAAAAGTTCCAGTAAGTCTTTCTCTGGACATTTCCTGTCAACATGTCGTTGAACAGATCAGCATCGACATAGATCCACACACAAGATCCCAGTGTGCTGTATAAACTGAAGCCAGAAGACAGTGGGAAATCTGTGGGAGTTGATGTGCAACCTTCGAATGTCCTTTAGATGAGTGGAAAAATAAGACGTTTAACACATTAAAATGCAAAAAAGCTCCAACACTGATCTTCAAATAGATCATGTTGCATTCTAACATTTAAAAACAAATGAAAAAGTTATTCAGAGCTAAACTGCACAAACCCGGGATCCTCTGTCCCTGCTTTTTATTTGGGAACTGATGCAGCTGGGCAAGCAAAAAGGGGGAGAAGTCGGGGGTTAAATAAGCCGCCCGAACAAGGCTGGGAAATGACATGCTAATGCCAGCTCGCTGGCAATTTGGGACTGAGACAGGTGGGAGGGCTTACTGAGGGGAGCTGAGGAGGAGGTCTTCATACAAAAGCAGAGATGTGCTTTGGAACCGTACAGCGAGCAACCCGGGAGTTAGTGAAGAACGGGTCTGCACTCATAACCATCCACAGGACGCAGGGCAAAAGGGAGCGAGGCAGAGGGTGTGGCAGAGCTCAGGGTGGGAATCGACACAGTGACACGTTAGAGTCATTTATAGAGATGCTTTCTTGTCATTTTGCAGAGGGAACAACAAAAGTGTCATAAAGTTGTAAAACATTGATGTTTCTTAAATAACTCTTGGCTATAGTGCAGCGTGAGGGTGAATGTTGGGGCTTAAATCTGTAACAGCAGAACAAACATTATCACTGAAATGATATTTCTGTGGTGTAAGAAAGAACAAATATCTGTTAACCAGTGTAACTCACGTGGTGCTGCTATTAAAGGTATAGTAGGGCTATTGTAAGCACGAGTCATTCCAAAGTTCAGCTAACACGAGGGGGCTTCTTGAATCCTGCAGTCAACAACATGAAAGCGACTCCAGAAAAACTTTGTCTGTGGAGGCTTTTAAAAATCTGATTGGTGTTGAATATCCACAGGTGTTCTTCAGAGAAGGCCAAGGCAGCAGCTCTGAGCTTCATGCCTATTCTCTCATGGCTGCCGTCGTATCCAGTCAAGAAGTACCTCTTTTCAGACGTGGTCTCAGGTCTCAGCATGGGAGTCGTGCAGCTTCCACAAGGTCAGTGAACTGTGCAGCAGCGCCGTGTGAAGCACCGAGGCTGCGAGCAGGGCCGGCTGCGGCTCCAGAGGAGCAGTTTCTGCTTCATGCTGACTCTGTTTTGCCATCGCTGACACTTTGACACTGTGATGGAGTCACTGAACCTCCAGGATTGTTTATTTGGAAACGTGTTATCTTCCCTGCTCCACAGGACTAGCCTACGCTATGCTGGCTGCGGTGCCTCCTGTTTATGGTCTGTACTCCTCCTTCTACCCGGTCCTGCTGTACACCTTCTTTGGCACGTCCAGACACATATCAGTAGGTGAGAGAGCCGTCTCTGTTCTGACCTCATGGCCCTGTGTGACCGGCTCTGCCCACGTACAAGAAAACAGTTACAATATGCTCGTCATTGTTCCATAAGCTCCACCCTCTTATTTACTCCCTGCCCCCAACACACACAGAACAGAAAATTTCATGTTCTGCTGTTGAAGCTACATGTACAGAGGAGAGAAATTAAAGGTACCGCCGCCATGGCGATGCCCCGACCTAAATATTTATCAAAATATTTATTTATTGTTTGAAATCGATCCAAACAGACACACCCTGACACGGTCTGACGTTTCCTTTCAGTTTAGTGTTAAATGTAAAGTTGGTGTTAAGGTTCTCGCCAAGAAAGAAGCTTTTAAATAAGATGTATAAGAAGAAAATGATTGTATATGAAGGAAACTGCTGCTTCCTGGATGTGTCACTGATTGCTAGCTTCTTCATTTTCCAGCTTGATGTTCGTTTGGAATAAAGAAACCATGGAAGCCAGCTCCTCTGGTTCACTGCAGCTGTGTGCTCGGCCACGGCTGCTTCCTCACGTCTAACAGTATTTCCAGTAATGCTTTGCTGCCTATTATGAGGATAGGAAACTATAGCTGAAGATGGTGACGTTCAGACGCACCGAGCTGTTTTCTTTTCTCGCTTGCTTTTTGAGAGAAGACAAATGTAGTTAAGATGATGTCATTTTTACATGGTTGAGCTTTTTATAGATTTCTTAATCCACATTAATGGTGTCACATCCAAGTCTTGCAGGCAACTAGTCACTTTCCACACAGCTGTGTCTGTAGTGACTGTGAGGTGTACTGGGTTACACAGTGATTCAGATTATGAGATGAAAGGTGTGGAGGAAATGTTTGTATGTGTGCTAACTGTGTGCTTAGCTTTCACGGGAGGCATTTCAGCGACCTCACCCTGTGACAGCTTCCTTTCCTTGAAATGGGTCCAAGTCTCAAATGCCAGCTGTGACCTATGAGTCCCTCTGACAGTTGGACCCAATGAAGCACCTCACAAACAGGAAGTGTTCCTGTAAAACTGTCACATGGTGAGGAAACAACACGTCACATTATGGCAGAATAAGACACAGATGAGCCTGTCATCAGACAGCGCACACTTGATGAACAGCACCAAAGTGCTGCAGTGATGTTTGGTTTAGTGCAACTGTGTGTGGGAGAGGTTTTCCTGAAAAAGGACAGGTGCGATAAAAATATTACGTTTCATTTTGTTAAAGCCAACTGTGCTTTTATTAAACCTTCGTGGTCCTCTTCGTATGTGCGATGGTTTGGATATTTCTCTGTGAAGAACGGAAAGAGCTGAAAGAGCTCCGTGGTCCCACAGACTAAACCACAGTGCTTCATGTCTCACACACTTTGCATAGTGAGATTCAGTTTCTGCCTTCCAGACGAAGGCTTCTGCTCCCACAGTGCAGATGATCTCGTCACAGCTGTGTTACTTTGTAGGTTACAGTTTGTTCTTCTGTTTGCAGTAGTTTGTACCGTGGTTCTCTGTCTGTGTGCACGTGAGGGTGGATAACTCTACCTACAGGTGCAGGTTCTGAAAGCAAATAAGAAAACCCCGTTATCACATGATAGACGAGGTGTGTGTGTGTGTGTGTGTGTGTGTGTGTGTGTGTGTGTGTGTGTGTGTGTGTGTGTGTGTGTGTGTGTGTGTGTGTGTGTGGAGTGACGTCATGTTAAGACTCCATTCATATTTGACTGACATCCACCGAGGTCTTCAAGCTCCACTAATGATTTTATTGGTTAAAAACTGACAAAACCTTCTAACTTAAACTGTCATTCATACATGTGTATTGATATTATACAGACAGTGCTGTATACATGCTGCTTACCTTCTCACTGAGAGTGTTTATGGGGACTGTAAATATGACGTTATTACCTGATCTTCAAACGTTCCTAAAATGTTTTTAAAATTCTGATTAACATTGAGGAAGTGATGCTGGGGCTCACATCTGCATCCAAATGTCACCTTTGACCTCTACCTTTAAAGTAAATACTGCCCACAGAGGCTTAACCTTGTGCTCTGGTTTCAATCCAAGCAGGTTTAAATGTTTTTAGTCTCTTAGGCTATGTTCACTCTGCAGGTCTTGATGCTCAATTCAGATTTTTTGATCAAATCCGATTCTTTTGTCTGCTCATTCACACTACAAATAAAATGTGACAGCAAACGCGCAAAAGAAGACGTCACACACAACGCGCTCTGTTTAGACCCAGAGCAACAGTATGTTTGACTGATGACCTTAATATAAAGACTTCGGACTTCATGTTTCCCAATTTTTGCTTTAAGTTATTTTGTTATTTACATAATAATGTAGATAACCTAATAATGATCCTTATTGCTGTTTTAGAGGAGCAGTGCTTCAGAGGATAGATTTCTGTCAGAATCTGCAGATTATACGGTACAAATAAAATGTTCACGTTTCTCCAACGTTGTCTTCCAAACAGTTTCACGGGATGGTCAGGAAACGTTCGCGATGTCTTCTCCGGCGCTGATAATTGGCGTCTGTCTTGTGTCAGTGACGTAAAAGACGGATTTAATGCGACATGACCATCAAACAGCAGTCGATTTCTGAAACATCAGATATGTATCGGATTCAGGACCACATATGAAAGTGACCCAGGTCGGATTTGTGCCGTTCACACTGTCACACCATGATCGGATATGAGTCGCACAGGGTCAGAAAAGTCGGATTTGATGCGCTTTCGCCTGCAGTGTGAACGTAGCCTAAGTGATAATCAGCATGTACCCACATCATTTTTGTGAATTCGAAAGTTTAGTAAATGTAAAAACAAAACAGCAAAAACTGTAACATTATAACCCCTCAGAACGTGTGTCCTGTGGAAGGTTTTTAAAATTTGAGCTTGACAGATGTTGTAAAACTTCACTTTCTAACATCTTCCACAACTGGGATTGTAAAACTCGCTGCCTCTAACTACGTAAAGACTGACATAAGCAGATTTCATTAAACCCAGCCTCAGTTGTCTCACCAATCTGGCTGCTTTCTTTTCTCCAACGCTGTCACGCTTGTCTCGATTGTCAGTTTAAATCCGTCCAACAAATGGGTCCAATAAACTAGACCTGCTCAACCCTTTGAAGCTGAGAAGCTAATCTGCAAAGATTGTAAATCACCGCTGGCCAAAATCTGGCCTGACATCAGGTTGCTGTGGGAATGATGACAGTCCCCTCTGGCAGAGAACGAGAGGAAATTATTGGGCTGCTTTTCAAGTGTGAGGCAGGACGGCCTTTACCGTCACAGGGTGGTGAGAGGAAAGGCCGGTGCGAGCACAAGTCTGCAGTTTCTGTGCTGCGTTTGAGCGCTCGTTGTACTCGACATCAGCTTTGACCCCAGCCTATCATAGTGCTGCGTTTGTGTCGATGACCTGCAGGTACCTTTGCTGTCATAAGTCTGATGATTGGGGGCGTCGCTGTGAGGGAGGCACCAGACAGCATGTTTATGAATATCAATGCTACTGGATCCAACGCATCTGATGCCATCAACGTGGAGCTTCGTGATAAGAGCAGGGTCCAGGTGGCCGTGATGGTCACAACTCATCCAGGTCAGCCTCCCGCCTGCAGAGCAGCCGTGGCTAATCTCACTGTTTATCCAAAGCAGCAGCAGCAGCATGTCTGAATCACTGTTGATGTATCAACTCGATTTTAAATGTTTCTGTATGAAACATTGTTTTTGACCCCCCTCTTCTTCTGCATTCCTTTAGATTGTTTTAGGTCTTCTCAGGTTTGGCTTTGTAGCAATCTACCTCACCGAGCCCCTGGTGCGAGGCTTCACCACAGCAGCATCCATGCACGTCGTCATCTCCCAGCTGAAGTACTTGCTGGGGGTGGAAACGCAGCGTTATTCTGGGTTTCTCTCTGCTATTTATGTGAGTTTTGAGAGGCCCTGTCTTTCTCCTTCCCATAATGGTCAATGAATCGCTAACACTTACCTTTCTGTCACTGCAGAGTGTCAAAGCAGTGCTCAGCAGAATCACCAGCACCAATATTGCCACTTTCCTTCTGGGGCTCGGGTGTATCATCTTCCTTTACGTGATCAAAATTCTCAACGAGCGCTTCAAGAAGAAGCTGCCCATTCCCATTCCTGGAGAGATCATTGTGGTCATCGTGTCCACGGGCATCTCCTATGGTTTGTCGTTATCAAAGGAATACAAGGTCCATGTGGTTGGGAACATACCAACAGGGTAGGCCGCACACTCTATGGATTTGTTTAAGTGTCTTTTGGTTTAAGCTCGTGTTCTCTACACGTATGTGACAGAGGTATACAGATGTTGTCTTATTGGTTACAGGCTTCGCCCTCCTGCTGCCCCAAACATCTCGCTGCTGCCCAATTTGGTCACAGATTCTTTTGCTATAGCGATTGTAGGATTCTCCATGGACGTCTCGCTGGCCAAGATCTTTGCCCTGAAACATGGCTACAGTGTGGATGGCAACCAGGTGAGTGTGTCCACGGGGTGAGCTGCTGATGAGCCTCTGGCACTGTGTGTGACTAAATGTTTGGTTAGGACACTTTGGATCTTCTGGATGATGGGACGTCCTCTAGCTGTTTGTTGCAAATCTTGTAAAGTTATATTTTTATCCTGCACGCTGATATTGGAAATGCTGCTCACAAAAAGGTTCATTGTTCCAGTTTGTTGGAACGTGTTCATTTCATTGAACACTGAGTTGTTTGGAGCGTTGTATAGTTGCCTGACTGTACTATTCGTTGAAGACTGAGCAAAGCGTGTCCTCCAGTGACACATAGCTGACACATAAATGCAGGTCACGCATTTAGTAAAGCACGACTGTGGAAAATATACGGGTCGCATTTTCCTGAAATTGTCCAAAGCTGACGTGTGTAAATGTTGTTGCAGAAGGACTTTCCTCTCTTTTTCACGGTTTTCCTCCACGTGTCCACTTTCAGGAGCTCATTGCACTCGGCCTGTGTAACTTCATCAGCTCCTTCTTCCAAACGTTTGCCGTCACCTGCTCCATGTCGAGGAGTCTGGTCCAGGAGAGCACAGGAGGCAAAACACAGGTGACACACACGAGCTGCAGGAGTGATTACACTATCTAAATTGGTTCTGTAAAGCTGTTGTTAGAGTGAGAGGTGTGTTGATGGAGTTATTGCTTTTTTATGTGTGTGCTTTAGATTGCAGGGCTCCTGGCGTCGGTGCTGGTGGTGGTGGTGGCCGTCGGCTTTGTCTTCGAGCCGCTCCCTCAGGTGAGTTCCCGTCTGACGTTTGGGCGTGACCTGTGAGACCGCACACACCTATATGTCTTCTTTGGCTCTCGTTTGCTTGTGTTTCTCAGACTGCGCTGGCTGCCATCATCATGGTCAACCTCATAGGGATGTTCAAGCAGTTCAGAGACATTCCCAGTCTGTGGAGGACCAGCAAGATTGAACTGGTCAGTCTTTAAAACCAAGCTTAGCTGACTTAAAGTGCACCGTTACTCTGAGAGGTGTTTATGTGAACCCGAGTGAATACACGGTGGAGAAGCTGAGCTTGCAGACAGAAGTGTGACTATAATGTGCAGGAGATAAATGCACGTCGTCTGAAGACATTTGCTTATGTTAAAACTGCTTTGGTCTTGCAAAACGCTTCCTCTTCATGCTAGTTTCATGTTACTTTCCTTTTTGTCCTCTCAGGCCATCTGGGTGATCGCCTTTATCGCTTCTGTGCTGCTGGGACTGGACTACGGCCTCCTGGTGGCCGTCACATTTGCCATATTGACAGTCATATACAGGACACAGAGGTAATGATTCGGATATGTGTTTTTCCTTGAACTGAAGCTTAAAGGCAGCTGTGAGAGTTTTCAAAGAGCAGGTTTGATTTGTGCTCTGAGCTGTTTTCTTTCTCTTCCAGCCCTAAAACTTCCATCCTGGGTCACGTCGCTAACACGGGGCTCTACTGTGACGTCGACGAGTATGAAGAGGTAAATGTGTGAGGAGAGAAACCTGCTCCGTGTGAAACATCCACACTGACCAAGCCTGCTGTTTGTGTTCTCAGGCGGCTGAATATGAGGGGATTAAGATCTTCCACTCCAACTCTTCAATCTACTTTGCTAACAGTGACCTGTATGTGAACAGCCTCAAGGAGAAGGTAGCAGTGTGTTTGAGTGTGTGGAAGCAAACAGAAACCCTTTTGTGGGGGAAATATGTGAAGCACTTATTATCACTGGGTCTTACCTGACTCAGTCTGAGAGGAGCAGCGTGAGCGTGTAATCATCTGGTGGTAGATGCGAGCACAGCTCTACTTTGAGATGAGCAGGAAGTCAGTTTGCTTGTGTTTTCACTGTCTTGGCTACAAATGAAGGTTTGCAGTTGTAGCCTGTTCACGTTACAGCTGAAGCTTCAACAGTTCAGTGAAAACGTTTCTACGTTTGTCATTTCTGCTTTTCTGTGTGTTCAAATAACTAAGAGCAAAGAATACATTTTAACTTTACTGTGTGAATTAAAGGTTTATCCAGTATCTAAGCACCGTGTGGGAAATATTCCCAGCCTCTCCCAGTCTTAACCTAAGGAGTAACTGTGCCAGCTTTACCAGCAACACCTGATTCCTAGGGATCAGTCTCTGTTGCTACTGTGGAGGCATGTTGAGTCCTTAAAGGGGAAAAGAGTCCCGTTGTAAGATCATGGATTGAGCTCAGTGTTTACGAGTCACAGCCATGCCTGATCGCATCAATAACACAAAGAGACGCTACAAGAGCTCAAAAAGCAACACGGTGCCACGATCAGCTGCAAAGGGTAACAGGGTCATTACTTTACTGCTTCAGAGCTTGGACAGTTGATGGAACTATGAATTCTGGGTAATTACGTTTTCACCTAGGTGCAGGTTTAGATAGCTTGTGTTGGTTAAACAATGAAATCACACATTGAAAACTGCATTTTGCTTTTACTCAGGTTATCTTTGTGCAAGATTAACACTTGTTTTGTGACAAATCAGGTGAAGCACAGATGTTACTGAAAGCAGTTGATCATGTGCTTCATGCTTATTGTGTTAAAGTTCAAAAGTAAAGACGTCGATATGTGTTTGTTTTGTAAACATTGTTTCAGTTCTCATTTTTGTTTTTCATATTCAATTCAGCTTTATTTACACAGCGCCAAGTCACAACAACAGTCACCGCAAGGTGCTTTATATTGTAAGGTAGACCCTACATTAATAGATACAGAGAAAAACCCAACAATCATATGACCCCCTATGAGCAGCACTTTGGCGACAGCGGGAAGGAAAAACTCCCTTTTAACAGGAAGAAACCTCCAGCAGAACCAGGCTCAGGGAGGGGCGGGGCCATCTGCTGTGATTGGTTGGGGGGAGAGAAGGAAGACAGGATAAAGACATGAGATTAATAACAAGTGTATTATGTAATGTAATATGAATAATTATCAGAGAAAATGCCAAAATAAGACGTGAGGTAATGGTAGAGGTAAATGAGTGAGGAAGAATGACGTGCTGAGTTGGATGTTAACAGCTCTGTTGTGATTATGTTGATCTTTACAGACGGGGCTAAACCCTGAACACTTACAAGCTGCTCGGAAAGCCCAAAAAAAAAAAAGAAAGGAGAAGACGAACAGCAATCGGTCGTCTCTGCTGAAAATCTGTGCCAAGGTGGGTCACTGCTTTTCTTTTGTCTATCCAAACTTTGAGCTTTGTCAACAGGTTAAATACACACTCATGTGACGGTCGTGTGTGTGTGTGTGTGTGTGTGTGTGTATGTATGTGTATATATATATATATATATATATATATATATATATAAAATATGTTTTGTGGTGCTGCTTTGTTTCTAGTACAAGGATGAGGCAGTGACTCATGACGTTTTGTCCCAGAGCCACGTGGCGGAGGATCAGAAGAACGGCCAGTTTGGCGACAGACATGGCGACTCAGAGGAGGCGGTCTTCCTTGAGCCTTTCAGCACAGTCCACTCCATCATCCTGGACTGGACGTCTGCAACTTTCATTGACTCAGTGGGAGCTAAAGCCATCAGACAGGTTCTGGCCCTTTCTCCAGCGCTGCACTGCACAGGAGCACCAGCTGCATATTTTCACTGAACTCCAGTCACGGTTTCATGGTGTAGAGCCCAAATACTGAAAACTATTATCTGTTTGTGCAGATCATTAAAGAGCATGCCGCCGTAGATGTCCGGGTGGTCATAGCTGGCTGCAACAGTAAGTGACTATTAAGACTTTTCATTAGATCTGAAAATATCTGTACACATGCTCTGTTTTATACGTACTACGTACAGAACGCAATTAAAACCCGTCCACCCATCTATCCTCTTATCTTTACAAATAGCTGTGGGGACTATTTGTGGACCATGAACTGTTCATGAAACCAGTTAGAGGACTGGTGCTTTGTTACACATCGTCCTGCAGGAGTTGGTACACTGTGGTTAGAAAGGCATGGACGTGGAAATATCCCTCACACTGTAGCACCACTGATCCAATGCAGGAGGAATCCATGCAGTTATGATGTTTATACCAAAGTCTGCTACAGAAAGCCTGTGCATACTGCAACCTCAGGTTTCTGTTTGTAGCTGGGCGATGTGGCGCCCTGTGGTCTGATGCTGCTGTAGCCCATCTGCTTTCCAACATGAGGTGCATTCAGAGAAGCTCTTTGGTGGTAACAGGTGGTTATTTGAGTCACTCTTACCTTCCTGTCACGCTCGACACACTTCTTCTCTGACATCACTGAAGCATCTTCTCCCAGAGAACTGCTGCTCGCCTGTTACGTTCAGACCGTCCTCTGTAAACCTCGGAGATGATTGTGTTGGAAAGTCCCAGCAACTTCTAAAGCACGTCTGATATCTAGTCATGCCATGTTCATTCAGATGCTTGCCTTGAACTCCAGCTGATGTCTGCATTGAGCTTCTGCCATGTGATTGGCTGATTTCGATGTTTGCATGAATGAGAACGTGATAAGGTCTGTAAGTGGAGACCTATAATAAAGACAAGTTCCACACACTGGGGTCATAATGTAAAGGATGGAAACGGGCAACAAGCACTATGACAGAACTCTGTTGAAAGTTTTGGTTTGAATGATTAAGCCTGTGGGTCCTGACAGACACAGCCTGTGGTTCACAGACTGAAGCCATTCCTGCAGTAACAAACAGGACGCTCCTGTTCTGCACATTTGGGATTGAAAATGAGAAGATATCATTTGGAACCAAATGGTAAACATGATGTCACACGATATATTTACAGTTCACTTTCAGTATATTGGCTCACGAGCGCTCAGGATGTTTTCAGAGTGGCAGCTAGCCAGAAGAAGGCAGGGATGAAGCTGCAGCAGCTTGTTTCACACTGTGATGAAGCTGCTGTCCAAAAAGTGAACACAGCAGGTTGCTTTAGTTGCTTTGTGTGCCCTGTAAATGGAACAAAGGTATCACTGCAGGAATGTCATGTATATAACAGTGTTTAACTCAACAATAACAGTGTTTCCCAGGCTGCACTTATCCTTTTGCAGCTTTATCTTAATTGGCTGATGGGGCAGAGCAGCCCTGAACGAGCACTGCAGATTAAAATATATTTATGGAACCATGTTGCTGTTCAGATAGCTGACTGTAGCTTTGCAATATCTTGTAGAAGAGATAATCTTGCACTTTTTGATGACATCTGTAGTGCTGGGGCCTTTTGGAAAACAGTGACTCAGCTTCTTTTTTTCTTTTTTTAAAAAATAAACTTCAGAAGGACATATTGCTGTGACAACACCGATGAGGGATAAGAGATATTGTCGTGAAAAAGTGAGTCTGTGGGGATTGATGAAAGACATGTCGGAGTTATCCATGTCCTCATTATACAGGCTTCAAAATGTTCTTACTTTTCTCTCTCTTTTTCCCACTTTCCCATGTTTTCACTTGTTTTGTTGATGGCTTTTTCCTTCGTCCTTCCTTAATTACATCCTCTTAATGATCTTTTCTCCCTGACTTTACCTGCATTTGTCAGATTTACTTGCGCTTGCCTGTTCCTTTGTCTCTCTCTCGCTTTCTCGCTCACTCGCCCTCTCAGCAGGGGAAATTGATGATTACAAACCAGCAGTAAGAGAAAAATGATTGGATCCTAGCAGTAGTAGAACTGTAATATTTTCTCCTTGTGCAGTGGCCTGTAATAAACCAGGGCTGAGGAAACCTGTCAAAGCACGGTTGAGTCTGTGTGAAAGTAGGAGTTTGTGCTGTCTGTGCACGCTCGAACGTTGCTGCCGGCCGGCTTTGTCTTGTTTGAATGCTGTTTTGATTTTTGTGGACAGTGGAGAATAAAGATGACGTGACAGCTAGGACAGAGAACAAACGTGAAAAAACGTGCTGGAAAATGTAATGGGAGTGGCAATCCAGGACACACCAGTGCTGCTAAATTAAAAGAAACATTAATGTATTATTAGCTGCACTGTAGTGAGAGTCCAGGACTACATTTCTTGTATTTTAGGTTGAAAGTGCTTGATGACAAAAATATAGATGTCACAGCAACTCCCATGCTCACAAACTAAGGTATCTCTGTGTGCTAGAGTTGACCTTGTCACCTACCTAGAATTATTCAAATGCTTGAGCCATCCTCACCTTCAGTCAGCTGAAGTGTGTCCGCTACCAGGTAACTAATGTGCCAGTGAACGCCACATCCTGAATGCCCCTGAAAAAAAAACCCAGCAATGCACTGTTGTACTTAAAATAGACTGTGGCATGGCTCTTGTTGGGTCACTTCACTAACAAGAGTAATGTAACTTTTTCCAACAGTAGGACACCACACTTGCATGTTTATTCCAAAACAATAGTCTTTAAAAAGGGGTGTGTGTTTTCCATGTGGACTGAATCATACCACATACATCATTTTCCCTGTTGTGCATAATTGTGTGAAAAACTCACTCAATAATATGATGTTGTTCTAAAATCTATGTGTAGATGGGAAACATTATTTTAAAGGGGTTGTTTGGATACATAATTTATGTTCACATCATCAAAAATACATGCTTTAAGGACCTAAATAGTACAAATGCAAAGTACAGTTGGCTTACATTATGTTCCCTTTTGGGAATAAGGCTAAACACTCAGCACTACCCACGGTATCTTTGTACACAACAGTATGTAGGTTATTAGACTGGTGAAGAATAGCAAAGGGAAACACTAGAACAGCCTATTTTGTGTGTATGTGTGTTAACAAAATGTCACAATGTTCCCAGGAATGGGCGTCCCAATAAATTCCTCTTAAGGTCAGGCCATGCAATGCCCAGAGAAATTGCTTAAAACCCCAAGAGCTACATCTCAGACTTTAAAAAACCCTATTAGGGTGTTAAATGTCAAAGTTCATGACAGTTCATGATGCCACAAAAAGATTGAACAAGTGTGGCGATAGCCTCTTCTCTTAAGAAAGACAGCGGCAAACACACCTTAGCTTTACAGAGTTCATCTGAGGAAACCACAAGACTTCTGGAACCATGTCCTGTGGACAGATGAGAACAAAGTGGAAATGTTTGGCCATAATGCACAGCCCCACGTTTGGCAAAACCCAAACACGACATAATCAACACAAACACTTCATACCAACTGTCAAGCACGATGCTGTATACCAAAGTATTTTAGAATCAAATATGAGGCCATCTGACTGACAGCTAAAGCTTTACCCAAATTCAGTCATGCTACAAGACAATGATGTCAAACACAGCAGCAAATCTATAACAGAATGAAAAAGAAAAGAATGAAGGTGTTGCAAAGGTCCAATTAAGGTCATCCAGACCTACACCCGAGTTATGCATCATCCTGCCAAAACTCAACCAACGTTGTGAACAGTCAACCAAAGTTCTTCAGTAGCTTCAAGTTATTGCAAAGGTGATTCTACAAGCTACTGAATCATGAAGAGTACTTAGTTTTTCAGAGGACTGCATAGAGTCCTATCAGAACTTCGGCTTTCGTGTGATTGTGTAGATTTGAAAACTGTGGAGCAACGACATGTACAGTAAGAGGCCTTCACCAGTGGGTCTGTGAGACTGGGAAATATTGGTGAATATAAATGAATAAGACTGGTAATACAAGCTAGGGGCCGCCCATTAAGAGCCTTGATCAAACAACCATAAACTGAATTCTAAAATGAGGCACGATGCCAATGCAGAGAGGCCAGGACTGGAGTGATGTGCTCATACTTTCGGTTCTAGTCAGCAGTCTAGCTGCAAATGCCTATAACAGTACAGATTCACAAGTTCAGCTTTCACGTACAGGTATTTTGCAAGGGTAACAAATATTTCCCTGTGACATACCAAGAGCAAAAGCAGTACAAACGGCCCATATTTGGTAGGTTCCTAATTTAGAGTCACAGCAGTGGGTTACAGGGCAGATGAGCTGTTCTGTATAACTTCTCTGTCCAGTGGTTTCATTGATGGTAACATAAACATCTTTCCTTTTCCAACAGGAAAGAGTCCGTACCTGCTGTTCACTAACCGTCATGAAATCCGTCGTATTCACCTGCTGAAGAGTGAGTACACACAAGTGGTCCCTACACTGAAGAATGCCGTGGCCCTGGATGTGGACGTGTCCACCAACAAGATGTTCTGGTGTGATCTGTATCATCAGAAAATATACAGGTACACACACATACAGCACGCACACACAATGACAAGTTATATTTATTTTTTAAATTATTTATTTAACCCTATCAGGTACTGCTACACAGAACTGAAAACGCACTAGATTTTGCTGGATCATTCTGTTTAATCGACAGAAAAATGATCTATAATTGTATATTTCAGTGTAATTATTGAAATGCTGTTAATGATGTGTATATATTCTGTCTATAAAGGCAGAGGAAGCCCATATAAAACGATGAAAGCCACTGTATAGACGCAGGACCTTAAAGTTAGATAACTCACTTTTGTCATTCTTCAGCCAACATGTTCATTATCTTTCTCCTCTGTCCATCCATCTTGTGTGCTTCAACCTGTCACACCTTCTGGTAGTGAGTCAGCCGCACCTGTTTGTCCTTCACACACACTGTGTGAGTCTGTGTGTGTGCACATATCATAGCTTTGCTCATACATTTGTGTGTGTGTTTGTGTCACCCTGATGGCTGACAGGTTGTGGGAGGGGCTTTCTATCATCTCAGCTGAGCCATATGCTCTCACTAATTTCACTGCCTCAATAATCGCTGCCATTATTCATCTCCATACACACACATTCACACGCAGACATTTTCCCACACAAACTTGGTAACACAGTCAAGGGCTTGTGACAGGGAACGGACAAATGAACTCATTTTTCACAGCGAAGTCTATTTTTCGATGCCATAAATAAACTCACATATCAAAAGTTGCTTTAAGTAGCAAACAGCAAGGGAAGTTATACAGCTTAATCTACTTGGCGTTGTCCTTGATGGTGTTTTCTTTTCTCTAATCTTTCAAAGCAAAATCTTCTGCACTTGCACCCAAGTGCATAGCATCAGAATCAAGTTTTCCTGCTGTTTAGAATATCTGCTCTTTTTGACATTACCATATGTTTTCTTTTCTCCTGTAACGCCACAGTAGAATATATGTAAGCAAATTGTCCAAGTTGCCTTGGTGACAGATCTTAACCCCAGGTAGAGATGAAATTAGAAATCGGAGCTTATTAGGTTGGACTACTATCAGTAAATTGTGGGGTTTTTTTAATTTATTTTGTTTTGTTCCCTGATAAGGTGATATACGAAATAGTTAGGCTTATTAAAGTCTGCACTACTCATTCACCCTCAATGTGATAATGTGGTTTTCCAGACTAATTCATAGTGATTAGCATGCCACGGGTCGATGACTTGTTACCTTCTCCCAATGATGGAGATGTCTGTTGCAAACAATGGTTCAACCAATTAAACATGCAATCTGCTCAGTGGACTTGGACTCATCTGTCTCTGTCTTATTCTTCACTGTGCCCGAAGCCTCTGTTCAGCCCACCAACCTGTTCAACCTAAGTCTATGTGAAGATTTTCTAACTCAAATTAAGGACATAGTGAAATTGGAGTGAGTAAAAGAATATAAAGTGGATATAAAACATCTTCATAGCACTGTCAAAATATCTGGATTTGTGATGTTGAGAAAATATGACCCCAAGAAAAATGACTTCAGAACTTTGTCCATTTTTAATGTGACATGCATAAATTAAAAGCCATGGTCCAGAAAAAGCTTATAAAGCGTTAACGAGATCTCATGATTTAAAGGTATCAGTCAGGAGAAGGGTACACAAGAATGTCCAAGCTGTAAAATATACCATAAAATACATTGTGTTTTACTCAAAATGGACGGAAATATGAGCAGTTCCAATACTGATACCAATTTGGCACAAAAACTTAAAGCAGCTGCTAGATGAAAATGATGAGGAATTTCACCCTTTAGCACAACAATGACCCAAATCATCCAATACAAAAGAATGTCTTCACCTGATGATTAAAGTTTTGGAAAGACTTAGACCTGAATCCAAATCAAAACCTGTGGGGTGACCTGACGATGATTTGTGGTACTTTTGCAAAGAAGACTGTTAAGTATTGCCAAATCAAGAGACTCAGTGCTGTGGCAAACTCCTAGCCAAAAAGACTGAACGGTGTAGTAAAATCAAAAGAGGTATTTAACAGTATTTTAGTCTAAGGCTGCGCACATTTGTGCAGCCAGGTAATTGTAAGTTTTTCAGTGATTGTCCCCCACCCAAATAGAATTGAAGAGTGACTGTGAATTGTGCAGGTTAAACTTTAAAGGTGGAAATGATTTTCTTAAATCGTTTACCTTGATCTCATTTTCTTCATTTTTATACATCATGAAAACCTGACGTGTTGAATTTTTATATCCGCTGTGTTCGTAAAAATTAAATATTGGAGAAATTGAACAAGAGATTAAACAGAAAATATGTTTTAGTGGAACTCGCGATTACTCAGTATCAAAGAACAGAATGTAATGCAAAAGAAAATTGTTTCAAATTGAATTTGTGTCAAATGTAATTTTTGTTCTGGCGTTTTCAGTAGAGTTCAGTAGCTGCATGCTGCATCAATAACACGATGGGTTTCCTTCATGTCCACAATGCTTGAGCCGTTTTAATTTACCCTCGAGGGTTAAACAGTGTGGTGTTGGATCCATGTTACAAACCCTGAGGCACTCTTGAGAACCCATAGATTATCTATCACACTCACACAATAACATCCCACACTCACCTGACTGTAAAGATGAAGACATTTGGGTTGGCAAAATGTAACAGTGAGCATCTCCAAGCTCTGACTACCAGTCAACCTTCTTCTTTAGTTAAGATGCACCTCCCGTCTCCTCTTACTCCTGTAGGCGTTGCTAAAATGTGAAGGCACTGTGCAACTTGGGACATTGCTTGTCCCAACCTTTTATCAAGCATTTTTTCTTCCATCTTGCTCTTGCATTCATATATTGTCGAGGCAGTAATCTATTAAGTTTTAACATTTTTCACCAGTAAAGGAAATGTCAGTGGGGAATGGGGATAGAAGAGTTGACAGAGTAAGTGGACGGAGTAGGAAAATCAAAGAAACTGAAGACAAGAAAGGGACACTCGGTTAAAGGGGAGATATAGGCATGTGGTGCTGATAGAAAAAGACAGACTCATTCTCCCTGGGAGGCTGTGTTTGGTGTGAAGGCTGAAGTTGTTATAAAGGTGTCAGGATTGGGTGCCCCTCACACCTGAATAGAGTGAAGAATCTATGTTCCCAACAAGATATCTAAGCCACTCACAATCAAGTCATTCCTCCCAAGGAAAGGAAGCCAGACGGTAGTAAATCCATCGTGCCAGCACCTCTGTGATGGATTAGGCTTTTATAATTTCCAGATTACTTACTGATACATTTCCTTTCCATCCGCCCACCAGCGCTTACATCAACAAGGCCAGTGACTCATCACAGCAGGTGACGCTCATCGATTCGCTCCACTCCCCGGAGGGCCTTGCTGTCGACTGGGTCCACAAGAACATCTACTGGACGGACTCAGGCAATAAGAGCATATCTGTCGCTACGGGAGATGGCAGGAAAAGGAAAATGCTCATAACCACCGAGCTGAACGAGCCACGAGCCATCGCTGTGGATCCGCACCAAGGGTGAGTTGGGTTAGTTTTAGGGTAAAGGGATTTTGAAAAGATGCACAAAGGAGCAAAAGATTGCAAAGGAGTTGAGCAAAAAGGCAGGAAGGAGGGAGGGCGAGTAAGAGGTCCTACTGTCATTGTGTGTGTGTGTCTGTAAAAGCCAGTGTTGTTATAGTAGAAAGAGATTGGGTGTAGAAGTTGGCCTAAAGTCAGTAAAGGCTATTTGTAGCACTGAGCCCATCTGTTAGATTAAGCACTTTAACAGTTTTCTTGAGATGGGATGCAACACTTTGTCTTCCCTTTCTAACTCTTTCCATTTGTCTCGGGTGCCTTGAGCTCCCCAAAGACGTCTTTTCACAGCTCTACAAAGCTAGACTAGCATGAAATACATGCAAATGAAGCCACGATTTCAGTTTTATCATGGACACACATATTCAGATAAGGTCCAAGTTTCCAGTACCTGCTGTTTTGCACAGTGCTTTCCCTTTTATGTTTTCAATGCCTGTCTTACTAATAATACAGTCATTTTGCAAAGAAAATGAGAGAAGATGTCTGTGGAACATCGTGTGACTGAGTACAGTTGATTTTGTCAGTTAAGAGTTTTTCAGAACAATTGACATTACATATTAACCTCTCTTCACTGGTCCTAGCAAAGTTACTCCTTTCATTTCTGACACTGAACTGGCCGTGCCTTAATGATACAACATGTATATAAAGATGAACAATGGCATCTCTCACTGGTTTTGGACTGTATTTGGGTGATAAGCTGTATGTTAAGTTATCAGCTAATGCTAGCTAGACACACAGATAAGCTGCTAGTTATTAAGTAACAGACAAATAAAATACTAGCTTTCACTCACCAAAAGTAGAGCACACAGGAAGCCATATTATTTGTTAGATGATTGTATTAAAAGTTCAAAAGGTCACAAACGCAGAAACAAAAAGGTCCAGTTCAATGACTTGAAGTAGCGGAAGTTGAAGCCTTGCCGCGAGTTGGTGCTATAACCGCCTGCATTCAAGCGTCACGCTCCACAGCACTAATAATTCACAACTTTAAGTATTAATACTTTAAGCCCCTATAAAGGGATGAAATGTAAAGATGTCACAAAGGTGGAAAATTACTTTTTATACCAAGCTAGAAACTTTTTTCACCCCTGCTCTAAAGCTAGGCACTCAGCCACAGATAGCCACACATTGGTTTCTGAAGTGCCATATTGTATTGAAGCTTTTGCCATCACCAGCTTGGTTGGCAAAAAACCCGAGTTGACAAGAAGTCAAGTGTGAAACCGCACAATCATTGGCTAATGACTTCTGATGGACCGCTATTAGCCATCAAGTGTGCGGTTTTTATATCATTTTGTAACATGGTTACAAAATATTTCAGTTGATATTTTATTCAGTATGACCCAAAACAAATGAGTAAAATCAGAAAGCCATTTCTCGTAGCCTTCTGTAAGACTTCAGGTCTCTTTTACAACCACAGCTATCACCATCTGGTGGCCCTCAGAGAGAATGCAGGCAGGTCACGTTGGCTTGATTTCTCAGCCTCCGAGGTTGCTGCTTCAATTTAATCTAACTTGTGTATCTTCCCGCAGGTTTATGTACTGGTCAGACTGGGGAGGTCAGGCCAAAATTGAGAAGGCTGGGATGAATGGAGTGGATAGACAAATTTTGGTGTCTGAACACATTGAATGGCCCAATGGAATAACTCTAGGTAAGGAAAAAAACATGTAGCTTTGAACATTCAAAGCCCACGGAAGAAGGATGAAAAGCTAGAAGATGATGCCCAGATAGAAAAAATCAATCAGTTCTGACAGCAGTTTTGTTAAAAAAAAAAAAAAAAGGTTATTATGCTGACATTGCTTTTAGAGAGAGAGAGAAAAAAGTGTCTCGAGTGAATTCAACACAAAGAAAAAAAACAACACATGGAGGAAAGCCAGAGAGAGACAAACAGCACAAGTTGAGAGAAGAAAATAGTCTATGGGTGCTGAAACCCAAGTAGCTCTTATTGTTATATACCTCAGTTTGTGTCTGGCTCTCATCAATCAAGCCAGTGAGTATGAGGCTCCGAATTAATAAGCCAGACGCTCTGTGCTGTCGATACCTCCCCTCATCCCTTTCAACTCCCTCCGAAGCACCAGCCAATTCCTCTCAGCTGCCCTTGCCTGAGGAGAAATAGAAGCACACAGTCGCCACACTCTGTGGAATTGAGGTGTCGCCGCATCTGTATGAAAACAAATTATTTTTTGGAATAAGGCGAATGAGAGGTTTGGCGCCAGGCGGCTGTGGGAGAGAAAGGGTGAATTGTGTTCCCCTGGTCATTGATTTCATAGAGACCACCGAACAGTGCAGGTGATTGAGTCAGGAGAGGTGAATGGGGACAGAGAATCGTGTTAATTCTCTTCCCCCTTCAGTTTACTTTGGTGCTTTTATTGGATGCTTTTTTTTCATATACTTCCAGTGTTTTACCAATTTCGAATTGCTTATTGCACACAAAAGCTTAATTCTTTATTAATTACTAATTAAATTCTTGCTTTCTGTTTTTTAAATGTTTTTCTTAAAAGCATAATCTTAGAGTCTGGTGAAAAAAAGAGTAATACAGGGATTATTTCCTTTGCTGTTTAAATTCAATGTGGTGTTTCGATTTCAAAGTAAACACCACAACACTTTGCCGCTCGTAGCAAGGACACAACAATGATTTGGGCCTAATATAAATAATATAGCAGTGGCTGAAATGTGGAGTTATTTGAGATTTGCGAAACAGCAAAGTTTGTCTTTAAAATAGGTCCAGCAAGACTAATGAATCTGTTCAAGGGCACATATATTTTCTCCAGCAAAGAAGTCAAGCGGCAATATTACAATCACATCTGTGTTTTCTTAGTACGGGGCTGAGGTCGTCATGTCAAAGAAGATTGATTGTGTAGCTACTGGGCCATTACATCCATATACCCCTCACCCTGGGCCGTTTCACTCTGAGTGACCTCTCTCTCTCTCTCTCCATTCACCTTCTCCCCTACCCCCTCTTGATTTTGTTCTCTCTCGCTCTCCCCCCTTCCCTGCATGTTCTCAGACTTGTCCAACAGACGACTTTACTGGGTGGACTCCAAGCTGCACCTGCTGTCCAGCGTGGATTTCAATGGTGACAACCGCAAAGTGCTGCTCTCCTCGCATCACCACCTGGGCCATCCCTTTGCCCTCACTGTCTTTGAGGTATAGCAGTTGAGAATTGAGATTCAAATGCAAAGAATCAGACCAGGCGGTAATGCCAGAGCTCTGGTCTGGTGCATACAGCTGTTTCTGTAATATGCATTTTTGAAAGTGTGCAGTGTTTTGTTTCGTTTCCAACCTTTTGGGCACCTTGATCCTACAATTGAAGAGCACTGCCCTTCTCAGGTTTTGTGCTGCTGTTTGAAGCTTCAAGGTCACAAGCGGCGCGCGGAAAGATTGGCAGTGGAGAAAGTAAAAAGGGGAAAACAATGTCAGAGACTGACTGCTGAGGTGGAAATCAAGACAGAGAGCGAGAGAAGCAAAAAGAAGAGATGGAATAATAGATTTGAGTAGTGTTTTATCAGCGTGGCTGATATTTGTCTATCATTGTTTCAGAACTACTGTCATATGAGTAAAGGTTATCAGAACCTAAGTGAGGGAGAGATTTAGTGATGGAGAGCTCACTGAAAGATGGGGGGGGAAGGTGAGAGAGAGGTCAAGTCCACTGATAATACGGCACAAAAAGCATGGATGGCTGCTGTGACTAAGCCCCACACACGGACACACACGGACACACACATACCCGCACACCATACAAGTCTTGCAGGTCTTTGCCTTTAAAAAGATGATAAAAATACATCCTCCCTGTAACGACGAAAAAACCTGCAGACACTCTTCCTGATTGGTCTCTCCGTCTCACACTCACCTCCTAAATCGTCTCTTCATTGTTTTATCGAGCTTTCCATGATATCAGCCTGTCTGTGTTTTCTCGTGCAGTCATTTGCTCTATTTTTCTGTTTTTTCTTAATTGATGTGTGCTTGCAAAGACAAAGCCGTCTGGGGTTGCTGTGGAAACCAAGTGCCGTGAGCACTTGTGCGGTTATATCGTGTAGTATCATTAAAGAGAATAATGAGCAGGTGTGAAAGAGCGGAAGGGAAATTGAGAAGGAAGCTGAGCTAGGACTACAAAGACACCGTACGCTCCGCCAAAGCAGTCACTACCTTCTGCTTTGGCACAAAGCTTAAACAGAGAGTCAAAGGTACAGACGTTTTTCCAATAAAACACCGGGGCTGTTTTTTTCTTATCAAGCATGCAACTTCCTTACAGACTTAAAACGGTGTTTTTACTGTTTTTTGTTGTTTTTTTTAAGTAAACACTGCTCCCCTTTTCACCCACCGAGCACAGAGTAGGTGGCTTATTTTAACTAAACCGTCTCCAAGAGATGCCACGCCTCCTCTGTGTCCTTGTATTTGTTAAGTAGCTGTTATAATTAGGGTGGTTAAAAATAGAAATTAGCAAAGAGTGCCACCTGGGCTTTCTTCTCTGGCAAATTGGAGTAATGTGACTCTGTTTTTAAGTTTATTTGGGGCTGATTATTTTTACCAGAGAGGAGAGAGACTGGCTATAATCTTAAATACCTGGAGTGCTGGAGGGTAAAGATGTTAGAATGGGGGCTAAATGGCATGTTTTGGGGGGGGGGGGGGGGGGGGGGGTTATTGCATTTTTGAAAAATTAACCAGTTACCTTGGATATAAAACACCTCTCTATTCAAGTAAACCACAACACATCCTCAAATGTAATCGTAAATTTAATCAAATAGCCATTGTTGGGATGAGGACATTTCTTTGCAGCAGACTGGCTTTTTTTCTTCCTTTTTTTTTTTTTTTAAATTAACGGTGACTACAATGAATATCAGTGCACAGCTTCTAAGCAGAGACAAATGGTGTTTATGAAAAGCCATTTATTCTAAAGTTGTATGCAGATTATGCTCATTTGCAGCATGTTTGCTCCATACTTGAGGTCTCACGGTTCTGAATTACAGAATCACTGGACTCTGAAAATGATAAGCAACAACAGCTTTATAAAACCCTAGAATGACGCCCTCTTTAGAGAAAACATTTTTGTAAGTGTTCTGTTACTGAAATATGAAATATATCTCGTCATCACTGCCATTTGATTAGGAAAGTGTCCGATCTCAAGTGGTACAGCGCAAGCAGTTCTGGATCTGCAACATGCATGTGGCTTTATAACATTATCTGTGGCATTAGCTGAGATATCTTTCATTTATTCTTCTTTTTTTTTTTAATAGGTTGATCGTTAATCATCAAGGCTGGTTTAGGGCTTTTTATTTATTTGTGTATTTCTCAAGCTGACTTTGCTTTATTTTAACCCAGGATCGCGTGTATTGGACAGACTTGGAAGATGAAGCGATATACAGCGCCAACCGACTGACGGGACACGATGTGGCCAAGGTCGCAGAGGACCTTAACAACCCCCTGGACCTGGTGGTGTTTCATGAACAGAGGCAGCCCAAGGGTAAGAAGAAGAAACGCATAGAAGCTTAGCACAGGTGATCTAAGTGGGGCTGTCCCAGATGACCTCAAATAAGTCAAAATGTCCGTTTCGTTTTCAGTCTGTCATACTGCCCAGTCTCTGTCTAGGTGCTGTTTGCCACTCGTAAGCGTGCAGGATCTTGTTCGGTATAATGAGCAGGATTTTGGGGCGTATGTGCACACAGGATACACAAAATCTAACCTCCTTCCTGAGTACAAAGCATTGCATTATCAGCACATAGACACGAGGATCCACTTAGTGAAACGGTCTGAAACAATAAACAGATAATCTGATGAGTGTGATTAGACCGGTGGATGTGACGGGCACGTCAAAACGATGTGTTTGTCTTTTTTTTTTTTTTGCACTCTCGATGTGTGTGACTGCACGCACGCGTGTGTGCCTGTCAACACCTCTGCTTGTGAATACCTGGGTGTGTTTGACACTGCGTGCCAGAAATGTGTTTGTGCGAGTGTTTTCATGCTTTGTTTTCTCTCCTCACTCACTGAGCGCTCAGAAGCAATCTTGTCTGTGCGCCAGCAGGCAGCTAATTGCATTCCCTCATTAATAAATCAAGAGTCCTGGTCAAAAAAAGAAGTCACAGAATTGGAAAATGTTTTCTCCCAAATGCCAACAAAAGCAAGACAAAACACTGCAAGGCTAAGTGAAGGTGCACCGAGTAGCCCCCCCAAGCACACGAGTAGCATTGATAAGCAAAGTATTTGATAAAATGTGACCTCGACTGCAACGCTTGGTGAGTTCAGACTCCTCTCTGCCCTGTCTTTTACCGATTTATCTTTGTTTCTCTTGCATTTTTGTATCATTTCTTATTTGTTAGTGTACTGCACCTAAGGAAAACCCCAGTGAGGAATATTATCTGTAAGTGTGGTTTGGTACAGTACTGTGCGTCTCCACATATTGCGAGACGCTCAGATGTCTTTCATGTTTATCGACACACTTCCTTAAAAGAGGCTTTCGTCCGATCCTTCCCAAGTTGTGTCTGTTTTATTATTAATTTTTTGTGCGCTCAGTGGGTCTTTGAAGCCTAGGTTCACTCTTCTTAGTTGGAGACCAAAGAGAGGCAGCGCAGGAGGAGAAAGTGACGCTTTTATGGCTTAAAACCAACATAATTTTGTTGTTGTTATCATCTCGGTCCTTCTTTTTTCCTTCTTCATCCTCATCCTCATCATTTTCGTTCACTTTTCTCTTGCCTCCCTCTCTCTCCTCCTCTGTTTTTTTCTTTCCTTCCTACACTCTTCCTTAACCTTTTTTTCCCATCCTCCCCAGTTTGATGACTCCTTCCCAAACCTTTTACCACATTTGGAGCTTTGAGAACTTAGACAGCTGTTCTCATTACATAGTCATTATGCTGAGATACTGTACATCAAGTATAAATGTATTCCCAGCTTATTAAAATCTCACTCTGTGTAGCAAGTGATATTGCTGTTTTTCCTGACAGCTGATGGCGTGCTGCTCTCCAAAGCTACATAAGAAATCAGGAAAGATTGCGACCTGACCTAATTCTCGCGCTTCCCCACATGACACAAAACTGCAGTGTTTTTCCATGAGTCTGCAACTGTGCTTAAGAAACTACATGTAAATTTTTTATTTGGGTTACAGAGATTAAAAGCAGTTGAGACTCTCCTGCATTCACCTACGCATCTCTAAAGTCAGCAAGAGGAAGTGTGTGGAATAAAGATTAGCTTCCTAAATCTAGCATCAAACTAGTTAATAGTTTGATGGCAGCAGAAACTTTTTACTGATGAGATACTGGCGCCTACGTGTCAAATTTGATGCTGGTTTTTCTTTTTCTTAGGTTCATCCAGTTTTTCATGTGTTTTTTTCTGCAGATTGATGAACCTCAGCATCTGCGAGATGATATAATATAACATGATTATCCCCAGTCGTGTTACTGACATGTTTCCAGTTAACATAATTAGTTGCAAAATGTTTCTCCAGCTGGTTCTTTTTCATTAGCACTTACTTTTGCAGCCTTTTCTTACCCGTGTCCCAACTTTTTTTAAGACTAGTTATTGCCATCAAATTCAAAGTGGCCTTATTTTTTTGTTACAATTGTACATTCTGTAATTTTAAACCTTTGATATATTTTCTTTGTTCTAATTTGAATAAAATTTGGGCTGTTGAGATTTGGGCTTTGTGCAAGTTTTTTTTTCCTTTTCCAGTACAGCTCGTTAATAAAACATTTGGGGTTTTATTGTTTTCCAAGAGATAAATGTGTTGCCAAAAGTCTTTTTTAATATTTTTACATTTCTGCCTGTGTTCCCAAAGGTCCTGATACCTGTAATATGGGCACACTGCCTAATGGTGGCTGCGAGTACCTCTGCCTGAAGGCGCCTCAGATCACAGACCACTCCCCCAAGTACACCTGCGCCTGTCCTGACGGCATGGAGCTAGGACCAGACATGAGACGCTGCGCGATCAGTAAGTCTACATTCCACAGGCACACCTGAATGAATGATTCGTGTGGATAAATGTCACATGAGATTCACGCTGCTAGGATCACAGTGAAATTCAGGAGCATTGTTGCCATTCTCAGGGGTCGTTGGCTAACAGTGATCAGTCCAATAGTAAGGCCTGAATTTTCTCCGGTTCCTAAATTCTTTTACGAGCACAAAGAATCCAGGCTAACTTCTCAGCTACTCCATCAGTACAACATAGAACAGCAGTGGTGCACAGCAAGGCTGCAAGAACGAAGCACACAAGTCATTCTATGTATAAGTAAAATTATTTGGAATGAGCTTGTTTCTAAGTCAAACTTAACCTGACAGAGATATTTTGGAAAGACCTGAAGTTCATTTGAATAAACCCACAAACATGCAAGCCGTGTAATACTGGATTAAATTACCAAGAATATTTTTGTCTCATTTATTTATTTGAGTTATGTTCGTCTGTGTGACTAGTGTTAAAGTCTGATCATCTTTTAGGTCATATTTAAGCACAAATATTTAAAATTCTAAATATAAAGCGTTTCTATTTATACTGTTTCTATTTGTCATAATACTTTGGATACTCCAAATACAGTATTTTTCAATGTCTGCAATTTAACAGTACAATGTTTACAAAGCTAAAAGTGCCCTGGATCCTTCAGAGAATCTGAACCTTAAGTGTTGTGTAAAACTATCTTGGGAACTAGGTCAGGGACTCTTCCCTGCACTTCTAACCTACCTCGCTGACCTTATTTCATCAGTCAGCTTGTCCCCCTGCCCTTATAGAGTCACTACATTTGTAACGTTGCTATTTTTACTAGACCTACACCTAATGTCTATATAGGTGAGCTAGGAGGAGCTGACACAGAGAAACGGGGGGAAAGAGACGATGAAGATGTATTGAGGCAATATTTCAAAGAATCCCTGTGAGAGAGGCTGGGAGTAGGTGCAGGGGCAGTGAGTGCATTTGTACCAAAGCTTTTTGGATTCTTACTGTAACACAAACATTTCTGGTGGAAAAACTCACTGGTTCCCTTTCAGTCGATTCACTCGGTACAACACATAAGTATGGGATATCACGCCCTCGCGTGTCCTGGCTGAAGAAACCTTTATTCACGCCTTTACGGCAGATGACGTGTGATGACACGCGCAAGGCCCCGCCCGCACATATAGCCGCTGCCATCACCGTCATCCCTCAGTTCTTACGCTCTTCACCTCGCTGAGAACACCTCTGCTGAGTTGGGCTAGCTAGCTACTGCTAGTTAGCTCCGTTGTCTGCCAACTTGAACCTAGCTTAACTGCCCCTGTTGGTGTTAGCCTCCACCGCCCAGCTGGTGCGTAGGCTGCCCGCGGAGCGCTATTTTCAAGTTTTTCTTGTGCAGCGTTTCGCTTTGCGTTTTGGGAATGGACTCCAAACCGAAGCGAGCAAAGCAGAAATCTTCTGTTCGCCCCTGTCCTCAGGGATGTGGTTTCTCTTTGCACGACAGCGACCAGCACGATGCCTGCCCTGTCTGCCTGGGGATCGTCCACGCTAGGAGAGCGTTGACGGAGCCCGAAGCTTGTGCGTTTTGTCGCCAGCTCCGACGCTCGACCCTGGAAAGACGGGTGACGTTTGTGGAAAGAGTGCTGGGACGCTCGGCTGTCGCACGGCATGACCCTCTTCTTTCCGAGTCTGGAGCCCCGGCTTCGTCCGAGTCCGAAGACGAAAATTTTCAGGTCGATGTCCCCGCGATTAGCTGGGCTGACCACATGGAATACGTTGACGGGTTAGCCGATGACGGACCGGAACCATGCAGGAGCGCTGACGGGCTTCAGCCTGGGTTGAAGCCCGCCAGCGCTCCCCAGGAAGACGATGACGTGCTGGACATCGGCCTGGACATCCATGGTTTGTCGGAGGATGAGCAGGAGAGCTCATTGTCGACCCAATATGCCGCCGCTGCTGCGCCGGTCGGCCACGATGACACCTCTCTTTTCTCCCTGTTTCGCCGTGCCGCTGAGAAGCTGCAGGTGGACTGGCCCTCTCCTCCACCAGCTCGGAAGCCGTCGCGGTTTGCGGGTTTTTTCCTTCCACCGGAGCCCGCAACGGCCAAAAACTGCCTCCCCATGTTCCCAGACTTTCTCTGCGAGCTAACAGCGTCATGGGACAAACCTCTGTCTACCCGCGTCACTGTGCCCGGCTATGGACAGTACATGGAATTGGACGGCGCCGAGGGAGCTGGTTTAGCTAACCCACCCCCTATGGAGCCGTCTCTGGCTGCTTATCTGGCCCCGTCCCATAACCATGGTGTCGGTGGCCCCGCAACTCTGCCGTCCAAGCACTGCAGATTCTCGGCCTCGCAGCTGGAGAAGATTTATCGGGCTCAGGCCGGCACCGCTCGAGCCATGAGCTCCGTCACCATGCTCCAGACGTACCAAGCAATGTGCCTGGCGGAGCTTGGATCGCTGGTTCCGGAGGACAGCCCGCTGTCACCTCTTCTTAACGAGGTTAGAGTCACCACGGATTACATCCTCCGTGCGTCTCGCTGTGCAGCGCTCTCCCTGGGCAGAGGGATGGCTTCGACAGTGGTGGCGCAGAGGCACCTGTGGCTGACCCTCTCCGACGTCCCTGATAGAGACAGAGCTGTGTATCTGGACGCACCAGTGTCTGCGGCTGGGTTATTCGGACATTCACTTGAAGCCATTCAGGCTAGATTCGATCTGAGGAAGAAGCAGACGGAAGCTCTGCGCGACATCATCCCCAGACGCCAGCCCCAGCCCAAGCCCACTGCTAGCTCTCACAGGCCCGCCGCTCCTCTGACAGCTGGCAAGAGACCGGCGCCCACTGCTGGAGTGGGAGGGCCGCCGGCGAGAGCACGTACTCCGGCCCGAGCTCCACGCCAGTCGGCCTGGGGCAAAGGCCCTCCCCCGGGCCCCCGACGGGACCCGACGCCCAGGAGGAAGAAGCCTCAGCCCTCCTAGCTGTGATTGCGAGTGGGGAAGGGATCCGGCAGCAGGGAGACGCTGCTCTTACCCCTCTGTTGCCGCACAAGAGGTGCCGCTTAAGTTCTGTTCAGGTTGTCAGCCCCAGAAGGCGCTGCACTTCCCTATCGCGGTCTCCCAAGCACATAACCCCTGCACACGGTTCAGATGTGTTGAATGTTCAAGCGACCACATCGAGTGTTCCCGCTGTTTTTCATTGTTATGCCCCGGAAAAGGTGCACCCAACAAAATGTATAAATGTACATGTTCCCATGTTGCAATCAATAAAGAGTGTGGTTTACTCTCAAACAATCTCAAATGCTCAACCTGCAGGCGAAATGAGCCAGGTCAGGCAGGGGATGCAGTCCCCTGCAGACACACTGGGGGGCGACGGCGCCCCGCCGTCAGTGCTGCAGGCCAGCCGGCTGGCTGCTCACTTCCCTCAGTGGCGTGCTTGCGCCCCCTCTCCGTGGGTGCTGCAAACCGTTGCCATGGGTTACCGGTTGCAGTTCCGGGTCAAGCCGCCTCGTTTCCAAAGAGTCGTGAACACGATTGTCAACCCCGAGGCAGCCTTGGTACTCAGAGAGGAAATACAGGCGCTATTACAGAAGAGAGCAATACGGGTGGTCCCCGCTTCGGAGACGGACAAAGGTTGGTACAGCCGTTATTTTGTCATTCCGAAGAAAGGGGGAGGGCTTCGTCCCCTCCTCGACCTGCGAGTCTTGAACACGTACCTGCGAACGTACAGGTTCAAGATGCTAACACTCAGACAGCTCCTGAGTGCAGTCGGCCCGGGAGATTGGTTTGCGACAATCGATCTAACAGATGCTTATTTTCATGTCGCTATACACCCGAAACACAGGCAGTTTCTGAGGTTTGCATTCGAGGGCGTAGCCTACGAATACCTAGTGCTGCCGTTCGGGCTGTCGCTCGCTCCCCGCACCTTTACGAAATGTGCCGAGGCAGCGCTAGCGCCCCTCAGGAAGAGGGGCATCCGCATCTTGGCCTACCTGGACGACTGGGCTCTCGTGGCTTGCTCCAGAGAACAGGCGGAGACGCAGCTGTCGCGGGTTCTGTCACACATTCAGACACTGGGGTTCTCTGTGAACTTTCAGAAGAGCTCGCTAATCCCAGGTCAACAGATCGCTTTTCTCGGTCTGGAAATATGCTCTCTTTCCAGCCGCGCACGGTTGTCAGAGCACAGAGTGGCCGCGTTTCATCGCTGCCTCGCTCAATTTCAGCTGGGACGCAGACTGCGTTTCCAGACGATATTGCGCTTGTTGGGCATGATGGCATCTATGATCGCCGTAGTGCCGCTTGGGCTGTTGAAAATGAGAGCGTTTCAACGCTGGACTCTCTCTCACCGTTTGTGTGCTTCGCGTCACCTCCGGAGGAGGCTGCCGGTAACTGCGTCTTGCATGCTAGCTCTCCGTCCTTGGAGGGAGCCCGGGCTACTGCACCAGGGCTCTCGGATTGGGAGGGTGTTGTTTCGCAAGGTGGTGTCCACAGATGCTTCCCTAAGTGGGTGGGGAGCGCTGTGCGAGGGTGCGTCAGTGAGAGGGATCTGGTCCGCGGCTCAGCGCCAGCTGCACATCAACCACTTAGAGCTGTTAGCAGTGTTCTTAGCTCTAAAGCGTTTCCGTCCAGTCCTGCAGGGCCAGCATGTCTTAGTCAGGACGGACAATTCAACAGTGGTGTCTTATATAAACAGGCAGGGAGGAACACGCTCTCTCCCCCTGTTGCAGCTGTCTCGCTCTCTGCTGTTATGGTGCAGTGTTCATTTTCTGACTCTAAGAGCCACCCATGTCCCGGGCCACCTGAACCTGGGGCCGGACCTTCTCTCCAGGGGGGGTCCTCTGGTGAGAGAATGGAGGTTACACCCTTCAATAGTGGCTCAGATTTGGGATCTATTTGGCGAGGCGCAAATAGATCTTTTTGCTTCCAGGGTGAATGCTCACTGCCCCCTGTACTTCTCCATAATCGACCACGATGCACCCTTGGGCTTGGACGCGCTAGCGCACCAATGGCCAGACGTGCTCCTGTATGCATTTCCCCCAGTGGAAATGATATCTCCAATTCTGGAGAGGGTGCGTCGGCATTCCCTCTCTCTGATCCTGGTGGCCCCTTGGTGGCCCGCGAAGTCGTGGTATGCAGAAATAATCAGCCTGCTTGCAGCAAGTCCTTGGCAGCTTCCTCTCCGCAGGGATCTCCTCTCTCAGGCGGGGGGGGGGAAGTGTTTCATCCGCGCCCGGATCTGTGGCACCTTCATGCTTACCTGCTGAGAGGTTAAACTTGGTTGCTAAGGGTCTGCCACCTAGTGTGGTAGCGACGATTCAGAGCGCCAGGGCCTCGTCTACTAGAGGCTTGTACGCTTACAAATGGCGAGCCTTCGAGCGATGGTGCCAGGACCGCCACACTCTCCCATTTCAGTGCTCTATTGTGGATGTTTTGACATTCCTGCAGGAGCTGTTGGATAAAGGCCTTTCGTTTTCGACGATCAAGGTTTATTTAGCGGCTATATCTGCTTGTCATATCGGTTTTGACGGGGTGACACCAGGTGCGCATCCCCTCGCCGTGCGTTTTCTGAAAGGGGTTCGCCGGCTGAGGCCCGTGCTTAAGTCCAGTGTCCCTGCTTGGGACTTGTCTTTGGTGCTGGAGGCCCTTTGTGGCCCTCCGTTTGAACCCGTTGAGTCGGTAGATATGAAACTTCTTTCGTATAAGACCGCATTACTTCTCGCTTTGGCCTCGGCGAAGCGAGTGGGGGACCTTCATGCGCTGTCTGTGCATCCTGCCTGCACACAGTTTTCTCCTGATGGCCGCAAGGTCGTATTGCGTCCGAATGCCGCCTATCTTCCCAAGGTCATGCCTGCATCTTATAGTTCAATGGAGTTTGAGTTGCTGAGCTTTTGCTCCCCTCCTTTTGAATCTGAGGAGCAGAGGAGGGTGCATTCTCTTTGTCCGGTGCGTGCGCTACACACCTACATTGAGCGCACTCGGGATGTGCGTTTGTGTGACCAGTTGTTTGTCTGCTTCGCTAATCCGAATAGAGGTAGAGCTCTGTCCAGACAGAGGCTGTCCCACTGGATTGTAGAAGCTATCTCGCTGGCATACAGCACCGGAGGTTTTGCGTTGCCCCACGGGGTGGGAGCTCATTCCACCAGGGGGATGGCGACCTCATGGGCTCTTTTTAGAGGGGTGCCTGTGGCTGATATTTGTGCAGCGGCTAATTGGGCGTCGCCGCACACTTTTGTGCGGTTTTATCGGTTGGACGTTACAGCCCCTTCGGTGGCTCATGCTGTCCTTTCTGCTGGGTCTACCACTCACTGAGGATGTGGTGGTCCCGTTCCGGTTCGGTGGCTGCTCTGCGGGGCGTGTATATAGGTCCCATACTTATGTGTTGTACCGAGTGAATCGACTGAAAGGGAACGGTTAGTTATGTCTATAACTTCTGTTCCCTGAAGGAGAGGAACGAGGTACAACACAGGGTGGCCCCACTGAGCAGTTGGCTCGGTGAAGAGCGGCTATCGAACTGAGGGATGACGGTGATGGCAGCGGCTATATGTGCGGGCGGGGCCTTGCGCGTGTCATCACACGTCATCTGCCGTAAAGGCGTGAATAAAGGTTTCTTCAGCCAGGACACGCGAGGGCGTGATATCCCATACTTATGTGTTGTACCTCGTTCCTCTCCTTCAGGGAACAGAAGTTATAGACATAACTAACCGTTTAATTGTGACTGTATTGGATCAAAATTTCAGTTTTACAACCACAAAGAAACGCATATCACTTATATTAAAAATAATGTTTAGAAAACACAAACCCGAATGTTATATCAGCAGCAGTGTGTGCACTGGGATTTGTGTAAATCTGATACACCAAAAAAAAAAAAAAACAGTGATCAGAGGAAGAGCCTGGGGTGACATGTGGTGTAATTTAGCTTCAGCTAAAATCCCTGACTTGAATACTTCTTTTAGTACATGTAGTACACTATGAACCAAACGTACTGGTGTAGTACATCTGCTTTAACAACGTAGTGTTTTCTCAGATCATTTCTTGTGATGTGATATGATGTTTGCAACAACTGACTGCAACGCTTGCACTAAATTCTGCTTATTATGCGCTTGTGCAACTTATCCATCTGGCAACTTGTTACTTATGAATGTGTGAATGCACTTTAGCACAGTATGTACATAGAAATATCACAGTACCTGTCACGGTACCTATGTGGTGCTGTACAGGACTTTAAAGTGTCACACTTCTGATTAGCAGTAACACAGGTGTTATACCGGACTGCTGTGGTGCAGCTGAAAGCTGAAACGTGAAGCTTTTCATTTACTGATCCATTTATGTCTCAATCCAAACCTGTGGTGTGATGTAAGATCTACAGACTTCAGTTCAAAGCCTATAAATAAATAATTATGAGATTATGGTCATGAAATCTGAGTAAGATCATGAATACAAGCACCTAAAATGAATTTCCTCTATAAGGTGGTTGGGCTCAGCTTTAGAGATGAGACACTGAGGAGCTTGGACTTCTGGAGGGACCTTAGAGTAGAGCCGCTGCTCCTGCGTATCAAACACACCAGCTGAGCATCTATTTTGGATGCCTCATGGATGCCTCCTTTTGGAGGTTTTGCAGGCGCGCTCCTGGTAGGAGACCCCATGGTAGACCCAGAACCCTCAGAAGAGATTATAGATCTCATCTTATAAGACAATGGAGGCATTGCTGTTGACTGCAGTTGTATGCTGAATATTGATGCAGAGCTTACAAGTGGAAATGGCTGCAACAGCTGAGCAGTCTGGAGAGAAATCTCAAATCCTACTGGTTGTTTTTCTGTTGCGCAGTTCGACCCCGAGCAACCACGACATCTGCCTCCACCGCAACCACAACTTCCACGACGACCACCACAACAAGCACAACAACAACAACTCCCACAACCGTTGCCACGACCACAACACCCTCTACCACCACCACCACCACCACCACCACCACCACCTCTGCTACTACCACATTACCACCCACAGCCAAGACTACAACACCAGCCCCTCCTCAGACCACCAGGAGCGGCAGAATCACAGAGCACCCTCGGACTCCCGCCGCTACCAGTACAGAGACGACCAGTTTGAGCAGCACTAGTCAGAAGTCCACGTCCACACACACCCCCTTATTGGCTGCCGTGGCTCCCAACAGCATTCAGAAAGAGAGCAATGCCAACCTCTCCCACAGAGGTAAGTGACATGATGACAGGAATGTGGATGTGTGTAAAGCGAGTGTTTTCTTCTGCTCTGCTACCATCACTGCTGTTACCACCATCATTAAATCAGCAGGAAGCTAAAAACCAATACTTTTATCCCTCCTTTCTCTAGCTTCTCCTCCCCTCCACTTTTCCCTCTGATCATTTGCTTTACTGGCCCTACGACCTCCTCCTCTATTCCTTTTCTCATCTGCTCACACACCCGTCCGAACGCTTCACAGGCCTGCACTATGTCTCGGTCTGCTTACTGTTGATCCCTCGCGACCAGCGTCTTAACAGAAGTGTCAGAGCTAAGAAATGACAGTCCCCTCCATTCTCGCATAAAACTACTCATCACTCATCCTCACTTTCTGACAGCCTCTCTCTTACTCTCTTTGTCTTTATCTCTGTCTTGGTCTCTCCCTCTGTACCTCTCTCCCCTTCTCTCTTTAGCTCTCGCTCGCTCTCTTTCTATAACTGGCAGTGTTCTTCATTCTCGCGCCAATCACGCTTCACTGGCTCGCAAGAAAAATACCACTTTGCAGCCCAGACAAACAGTGACAGCAGACTAACAGCCGTAACAATGGTTTACAAAGCCACGCTAAGAATTAAATTGTACTTGGAAGCGGACGAGAATCCTTGATAGCACCACGTAGCAAAATTGATGAAGCCACCAAATTGTGAGATCAGTATTTTTCAGCAGTTGTTTTGAAAGTCTTCTTAGCTTTTTTACTGCATGGCAATATTAAATTGAGACAGTCAACCTGCCGAGGCAGCTTTTTATTTTGTCTTTCGTTTCTAAGAAAATGAAAAAGGTTCCCTTTTTAATACTGACTCTTTAGATGAATATATATTTATGTCAGATAATGGGTCTGTGCACTATTTAAATGCCCTAAAAGAAAGATTAACACTAAAACACTTATCATAATACTTGTATATCTTTATGTCATTCTAACAAGTAATTTAGAGGAGAGAAAAAAGAATTAAAAGAGCAGGTGTTGAGGATGAAAAAAAGCTGTACAGATGGAGAGAAACAGGGAAAGATGATGAAAGTTTTAAGTGGGAGTTGGAGGACAGGGAAATGAATGAGAAACGGAGCAAGGAGTAAAACGAAGGAATGTTAAATGAAAAAAACAAAAACGTGCAGTGTGAGACAGTAAAGCCACAGAGAACAAAGAGTGAACAGAGAGCGAAAAAGAACATGACAGTCCAGCACTTTAACGGGGAGGATGGGAGTTGTAGATGACACACTGTTGGGAGGAAAGGCGGCATTTACATGGATATGAAACGACGGGATGGAAAAAGAGGTGGGAGAGAAAGTGATTTTCTGGGAATTAAAGAGGTTGCCTGCTGTATTACTTTAGGGGTCGCGGTACTTCAGAGTTACTAAGAGGCGAGAGGCACGTTTCTTCCGGTCTCTGAAGTTGTCAGCCCTCCTCAGCACACCACAAGTGCTCCAGATGAGAGGTGGAGCAGACACAGATGAGAAAAATGGGGCATGAACAAGACGAGTCTCCAAACCCACGGGCCATGTGTTATAATTTTCAACTCGGTGCACACTGTCAAGTTTGCCGGCATCAGCTGTTACACATGTGCGCTGCTGGGGGGAGGGAGGGAGGGCATGGTGGGGCGAGGGAGAACCAGGAGTCTGATTGGGGAGGGCAAAGATTAAACACAGCTGGTAACCAATGTTTTCTTTTGATATCGGTAGTAATTTTGCACATCTTTCAGCGACATTAAAGAAAATTAATTTCAAGATTTTTGGAAAAAAAACAAAAAAAAAACAGACGTGTGACAGATATGAAAGAGTCTGTAGAAGCCATGATGCTGCCCGTAACAACGTCCAGATGACAGGTTTGGTGGCGGGTTAGTAATGGTCTGGGGGGCACAGACCTCTACAGGCTAGGCAATGGCACCCTGACTGCTATTAGCTCCCAGGATGAAATCCTTGGAGCCAATGTCAGACCCTACACTGGTGCACTTGTTCCTGGGTTCCTTCTGGTGTGTGACAATGCCTGACCTCATGTGATAAAAGTGTGCAGGCAGTTCCAAATCCACTAAAAGACCTCTGGGATGTTATGTTTTGGTTCATCCGATCCTGTATGGTCACACCTCAGACTGTCCAGGAGTTCAGTGAAGCCCTGGTTCAGATCTCCCAGGACAGCATCCGTCGTCCTGTTACGAGTGTGCCCCATCTTGGTCAGGGATGTGTACAAGCACATACCATTTTGAGATGCTGCAATGAAATTTCCACAAAACAGCAATAGCATGCTGCATCATTTTTCACTTTGATTTTCAGGGTCTCTTTGAATTCAGCCGTCTGTGGGTTGATCATTTTCATTTCGATGTGGCATCTTCTCATTCCTAACACATTACCCAGTCCATATCAGTACAGATATTGATCTGATGTGTTTTTAAAGTATATTTTTGAGCAGTATATTTACGATATACTGTTTTATTAATCATTGTTAATTGTACTGGATATAGCATTCTAACCCTGACAGTTATATTTAAATAATAAGTGGCAGTAAACGTTTTGATATTAAAATCCCTCCAGTAAGAATGACCCTCATGAAATTGAGACTTTTGTCCCCTTTTCTTCTTCTTCTCCCTTTCTCAGTGCCATCCCTTTCTAGAACAGCCTTCTTCCAGAGCAGTTTCTTTAATGAGATTCAGTTAATCTGCCTTTTTGAGTCTTACTGTTGGACCCACTGGACGTCACTCACACTTAAGAAAAGCCAAAATTCGCTTCTGCTGACTCAGAACTCGCTGTCTGAAGTCGCTTCACCTTTTGTGGCTCTCGTGTGTGCGCACGTGTGTGCATTTATTTGCATTTCATTCACTATATGATTTAATTTATGAAGAATGATTTGCATCTGCATTGTCTGTCACATCCGTCACATGCCATCTGTCTCTTTTTGCCAGCCATAGAACTGGAACAGTCACTTTGTCGAATGAACCAATCAGTATGCAGGGCCAGCACTGTGCTCTCTTGTGTTAATCTTCCTTACCAGACTTCATTATAGCCATCTGATCACACTTTTGGCTAACAGCTAGCCTGCTGCTAATACGAGGGTTGGGAGCGAGATTAATGTCAAAAGCTCCCCCGCCGACCTGTTGGGGTGAGAGCTGAAGGGGAGTAAGGATGCAAAGCATGTCCAGAATAAATGTCTTCTGCATTGCATTGTGACACAGTTTTGAAACGTCTCGTAGAAAAAGAATGGAGTAATGCGAGATCATGTGCTCGTTGCTTATATTCATACAAATTCTGATGCATTGGTTTCTGGAAACGCATTTGTTCCTTCGTGTATTAAAAGGCATCTCACTGCATTTTTATGCCATCCCTGTGTGATTCATTGGCTTTTTCATTTACACATGCTGCTGGGGAAGACAAAGTCAGCAGTCCAAACTGAAATCAGATGGATTCTCTGCCCTTATATTATGCAAATATCCTTTTCCAGCCTTTCTTTTGATGTTCCCGTGTTGAAATCTCTCTTGCTCTCTAGGAGGGCACTTGGTGGGGTTTGAAGCAAAACTTTTTCTTGGTTTGATTCTCTTTTTTTCTTGTCTTCCATCTTTCTGTTCATCTCAGCTGCGAGTGATCACTACCTCATAGGTAACAACATCACAGTAGCTGTTCTGGGGATAGTCATTCCTATCGGTGAGTACTGTTGACTCCCTCACTGTGTTGTCTTTGCTTTCTGCTTGCCTGCCTCTCCCTCCTCGCTCCTTCAAGTCTGCTTAACTGCATGTTGCGTGCGTTTTGTTGTTAATGTGAGTATGAGGTTATGTGTTTGTGTGCGTGTGCCTGGGTTTTAGGATGTTTGCGTTTCCACCTGGCTGATTAAATCTAAAACATTCTCATTAAAATAATAACAATTCAACACATTATATCTGGTTCAATAGTGAGATTCAGGCATAAAATTGTATCGCATCTATTGAAAAAATGTACTGAGGTATGGTATTATCCAGCAACATCCTCGTGGCCTATGGCTAGAAAAAGCCATTACATGGAAGTGAGCCCCTCTGTCAGTAAACGGCCAGGCCGCTGTAATATGCACATTATGTCATTATTAATGACATTTGAGCAAATGTGAAATTCAATTCAGGTTTTGTCATCACACGACCAGCTGTTAGTACATTTTGCTCGTGTTCACCGCTCTGATCAGATCGTATCAATCAGGCCAATGTTCTGACCTATTTCTGTGACCGAGCGGACTAAGAGTGGGTTATACCGCTTTACGGGAGACGAGGGGAGAGAAAAGTGGATTAATGCCATGAAATTGTGTTTTTGGCCTGGAGCAGGAAGCTAATGACCTCAGACATAATGCTGTTGTCTGTTTAGGCAATAAAGAGAAAACCATCAAGCTGCCTCTACAAAGGCAGAAAAAGGCAATTGTAGTTCTTTCAATCAAACCGGCTTAGAAAAGTTAATCTACTCTATTAGCTCCGATTAAAATGAAAATCGAATTTTATGGAAATATTTCATACTTTCATGCCCAACGTGACTGGGAAATCAGCTGAATGTGCAAATGGCCTTATAGTGGCAGCATATGCCACTAATTGAGATCTCTTTCATCCCTAATATTAACAAGTTTGATAATTCAGGGGAGCGCTAAAAGATTGTAAAGCTATTTTTTTTCTCTTTCCAGTCTCTATAGTTGAAATATCAGCTCATTAAAATAACCCCGGAGACTATTAACCCTTTCCGCTTTATCCTTTTTTTGTCCTTCTCCCATTTATTGCCACCACAAATCTTTTTTTTTAGCAGCTTTGAAACATTAATGTTGGAGGTCCACACGGGCTGGATTTCTGCACCCCAGCTCTCCGCTCATACCCAGTAATGCACCACACCCACCCACAGCTCCATAAGGGGAAGCAGCCCAGCAGTGATTATCAGTTTTAGCCAAAGACAGGCTGTTTTGCCACTCGCTCATTGGAGATAAATTTTCTAAATGAGAGGAAAGCTGATGGGGTTTTTTTGTTTTTTTTCCCTTTAAACCATTGAGCATTTAGAGAAGAACAAAGGAGGAGCTGGGGTTTCCAACCCAGCCACGAAGGAATCTCAAGTGTCTATCTAATAAAGTCGCAATTAGACAGGCGTACTGTAGCGTAGGAAAACACATCTATGAATGCAGGCACACATATCCAAACCTCCTTGACGTACCTCTGATTTGGGTGTTTGCGCTTTCATTATACAAAAACTCTAAAGCATGCACTGTACACACACACACAGGTCCTTGCAGGGCAGTTATGCTGATATGGTAATGAAAGAGGAGAGACGGCGCTTATCTCAAATCCTCCAAATCCCAACCCTTTCCCCGTCTTCTCTCCTCCTCTTACCCTCTTCTTATTCTCCTCCCATAACCCCATCCGGACACTCCAGATATTAATTTTTCGGTGCAATAAAATACAAAATTATAAATTCTGTTTTTTGAGCAATGCGCACCAGGATTATATGCTGATGACAATTAAGCAACCTTGTGGGGCTTTTATTCAAAAACAAGGTCATAATCAGTGGTTACATGGTGGTTGAATGGTTACAGATTTAATATAAAATGCCAGTTTGGTTCAGTGTGCCCACGTGTGTGTGTGTGTGTTGGAATGATGTTTATGTGCATGTGTACCATGCAGACATTTATGTTGCATATTGTGTGTGCATGTTTTTGATCATTTCGTGACACTGAGGGGGGGATATAATGCAATGAATGATTAGTTCCTCTTTGAAGGCTCATTGTTTCTCTAATAAATGCTTAGATTTTTTAAAATGCAGATACAGAAGACATACGGGGGATGAAACATAAAAAGCTCAGCCCACTAAATTTATAGAAACAGATGCATAAAGTGCCACCAGTTTTTCTAACAGTTTCAGAAAAGTGGACTGCTTCCCCTTCAGGTTCATCTCCTTGTGCACCTCTGGACGTTTTCCAGAAGGCGAATATTTCCATGTTTTTTTTGTTGTTTGTTTTGTTTTGTTTTTAAAATTTTTGAGAAGCTGTTATGCAAACAACATTTCAAAAACCAAAACTGAAAAATAATGAGCCTTCAGGTGAACAGTGCAACGTGTGTTTGTGCGTGAGTGCTTAAAGCGCCGCTCTGTGTCCCCCCGGGCTGTGTTAACGCTCCCGCCGTGTGTTGTTGTTGTGTGTGTGTTAAACACATGCAGTCCCTATCCTTGCCACAGTGGTCATCGGATTGCTCTGCACCGGTGGATACCTGGTCTGGCGCAACTGGCGGCGCAAGAACACCAAGAGCATGAACTTCGACAACCCAGTGTACCGCAAAACCACAGAGGATGACGACGACGAAATCCACATCGGGCGTCAGAGCGAGTCCATCGGTCACGTCTACCCAGCAGTGAGTGGCAGCCACAGTCAGCCATTCATAGCGCTTCCTCTAGGGGGCGGCGTCACAGACAACAACTCTCACTGGTATTCGGGGGCGCCGATGCTCTCGAACGCTAAGTGAGAGGTACTGCGGAGGAAAGGAAGAGGTGTGAAATATTTGGAAAATGGGAGTTGGCACGAGGGTTTGGAAAAGCCCGTTTTCTTGTACATGTCAGCCCGGTGGAAAGAAAGAACAGGCTCGCACACGTTCACATATCATTTAATTTCTTTATGTTTTTGAAGTAATTACCGAACACACCTGTCACGCGTACACGTAAACCCTCGACACACATTTCGTTCACCTTCAGCGACCATATTCATGCGATACATCCCTGCTGCCGACCCGCCATCCCATTTATTTGTGCATCGTGTTAGTGTTTTTGGTTGTTGAAGTGAGTGATCCCCATTTCCTGACAAAACCCTTGTGCACAGGCAAAGCATTATTCCTTTGCTTCAGAAAGGTTCAGCAGCCAAGAAATCATGATTAGTGCAGATGAGATGCAAAAAAAGAGAGGTGAAAGAGGAGTTGCTCTATAGCCACTGCTCACAAATAAATTGGACATGTAGAGTAGATAGTTGCGTCATAGCATTGAACTAATGCGATTTTGTTTTGAGGTCACACAAAATTTGAAAAAAGGAGCACAAATCAGGATGAAGGACTCTCTCGAAATACAATTTATCTTGCAGAAACCATAAATCTCAGCAACGCAATTTCAGGATTACCCTGATGACTTCCCATTGATGTATATGCAGTTTTAAAAGTCACTGGAAGCGGCATTTTCTACAAACCCTGGATACAGTGGCAGCTGCAACACGTAGCAGTAAAGTAAAATGCCCTTAAATCCAGACTGTGCGTCATTAGGAGTTTATGACATTTACCGAATATGCTTCTTGTTTTGGGTGTCAGAGAGCAAGCGGCGAAGGGCAGCCAAAAAGCATAAAGGAGGGAGGGCGAGACGGGAGTCTAGCGCTTTGATCTGTTGGCATGGTAACACAGATTTCTTTGTGTCACCCCGGAGAGAAAGAAGGCAAAGAATTCTGGGTATCACTGGCATGATGACAGGCGGGAAGCACGCTCAGACAGACACTGAAACAGGTGCACGACTGAGTCATATTAAGATTCAAGGTCGAAGTAACAACCTACCCTCGCGGAACGAGAGAGGGGGCTTTACTCCTTCTCTCTCGTTTTCCCAGTTTTATTACAAACATTTGTACAAATCTTATGTATTGCCTTTTATCTCTTTAGTGGTTTTCTTCCTCTTCTTTTCTCGTCCTAACTTTTTCTTGCCCTTTGTCTCAGTGTGGCAGCTCGGGCAGCCAGAGAAATCAGGCTTGCATTATGTGGGCCAGACTTTCGCAACCGTAGGCAGGCAGCCTGCATTCCTCGCTACGAGCAGCCAGGGAAGGAGGGGACAAACAACACGTTGGGGGGGGCTGAATTGGAAAGAAACGAAGACGAAGGTTGGGGAGAGGAGGCAGAATAGTGAGAGGGCATCACATAACAAAGCTGCCATTTTTCTTCTGGGTTCCACCTAGACTGGAATCTTGTCTCCCTTTCTCCTCTTTTTCCACTGAGCTTCTCTATTTTCATTCCCCGCTGTTCTATCTCACTTCCTTCTCCTTAACCAGCCTGTTGTGGTAACGGTCTTTTTATCTGCTGTTTGCAGCGCGTGGCACTCAGTCTGGAGGATGATGGCTATCCCTGAGGGAGGAGGGGGATGCAGCCTGCACCCCTGCGCTCCCATACTGGCCCCCTCCTCTCACCACAGCCTCTAGACCACTACAATGAGGCCAGTACAACGCAGAGGAGAAAAGAAAAGGAGACCTCATTTTGCCTCCCTGTTTTTAAAGAGCAGGGATGACATGTACACCTGTTAAAGCCCACCTCCATCTCCTACCGTCTCCACTGGAGTAACACTACTACCATTATTAGCTACTACTACTACTATTAGTTTAGTAGCCTCTGCTCCACTCCTCTCTTCTCTCTGCCTCTTGTTAGCACCAGTGCTACTCAAAATGCTGCTTGATGATGATATTGTCCATACTAACCTCATTCAGCTGTCTCAGTGCACTTTGTAAATAAAAGGATTTCTGGCTGCCGTGCAAGCAGGAGAAGGCGGCGTGCATCATTTTAAATTCCTCGTGCTTTCACTGTATTTATTTCTGTTGCGTTTGCTGTTGTAAATATGTGACCAGCACCTCTCAGTGCACAGCACGAAAGACAAGTTTGGAAGGATGGTGCAGTACAGTGGCAAGCAAGGACGCTGTATTTCTTCATTGTCATGTAAAGAGACCTTTTTGAAGGGGTTTGTTGCAGGGGGGTGTCATCCTTTTTCACACCTAGTCCCTCAAATTTGCCCTTTCACTTACTGTAAAGCTAAATATAGCCAAGGAGAGGAAAACTGATGAGGTCGTCGTACATTTAGAGGTGATTTTGGGGATAAAGGAGACTTTTTTCTTTCTTTTTTTTTTCCCTTTGCAATTGGAGGGTTTGTGCTACCAGAGGGTAGTGCCTCAAGGCTGAAAGCAGCAGGGTAGAAAAGGCAAAGGATTATGGGTAATCCCCTGGCCTCTGCCATCAGAGGTGTACATACAGTCAATAATGAACTTGGGATTGTTTTCCTGTTTGCACTGAGTAGCAAGAATCCCACATGTGTTTCTGAGTCTTCATTTGCATCTGCCAGCGTCAATATTCTAGCAGCGAGAACATATTCTTTTGAATTGATGCAGGGAATTGGATGTTAAATAGTTGTTTAGTGATCGGATTTAAAAACATGTAAGTGCATGCTGCACTTGCTGTATGGGAATCCTGGAGGAAATGAAGAGTGAGATGACAAGCTCATCACAGCAAGAAAACACAGAGGTGTTTGACTTTGAGTGACCCCTTAAACATCAGTCCCAGCTGGAGTTTTTTGTTTGTTTGTTTTTTGGGATGAGGTGGGGTGGGGGGCTACCTTTACTCCCCCTTTTTAACAATGCAGCTGTGTGTTTTCTGGATGTGATGCTGTATTTCTTATGTCTTGTCACCGTCTCTGTGCGGTGCGCAGATGAGTAACACACCGAGGCCGACTGAGCTGAGCGCTGATTTGAAAAATGGGACCTGATCTTCCTTGGCTTGCTTCGAACCAGCTTCCAGCCTATTGAATCAGTTGCGATTCATGCCAATGAATATTGTAATAATTGCTCATCTTGTGCTGGAATAGGGAATCACTAGAGGCCGCGATGACAGAATAGCAGAACTGTTACAAGTAGTCGAGGCAAATTGCCAGCGTTCTTATTCAGGACATCGTTTAGTGTCCTAATTGAAAATTTGACAGTTTTAAGCACAGTTAAAACACATTATATACTCTGTAAGGCAGTTTTGGATGGTCTAAACTATAAATACATGAAACACTCGTCTTCCATTCTTGCCTAATGAATCTGATCAATGCTGCATGTAAGATCCTACATATTGGACTAGTAAATCCAATATGACTAAATAACACACACACACACAAGTTCCCAATGCAAATGTTAAAGTCTTCCATCCTAGACTCAGTACGGTCTCAGATTATGTATTCATGCAACAGTTGATTAATGACGGTTATTATTCATGGATTTCAATATTTCTTGGAAGGCTTAGCTTCAGCGTAGAAGCTCAGATAACCACGAGGGAGGAACAGAAAGGCAAGGAAAACAAAGATGAAAGGTGGTGTAGGGCTTGACTGCCAGAATTTATACGCCGCCATATGTGAGCAGGTTTGTACTTGGAAGATGAACGGTGGGTCGTTTGTTTTCCCGGATTTCTGCCAGTGTTGGCATCGCCGTATTCTGACAGTCGCTCCTCTCGCCTCCCTCGAAAGGATGGCACTCTCTCCTCTCAGTTTATGAAGCACAGTTGTGTGAACTGTGTGTGACAAGTAGCAAGCTAGACAGGTAAATCGTAGTCCTCTCCAGCAGCGCGCTCCCCCTACATCCATCTAACGGAGGAGGATCGAGCACAAGGGGGAGGCCATCTCCCTTCATCTTCACCTTGTACAGATGAAGAAAAATGTAATGCACTGCACAGTGGGGAAGATTGGGACTCCACTCAGCATGACGTTAGACTGGTTTGTTAGTTTCCACCAGTGACTGCTTTTTAGGCCTTTAAGAATTGACATATATTGAACAGATTTGATTAAACACTGAAAACAATGATGTAGATTAGCCACTGCAGTTTTCATGCGTATAGGATCCAGTTCCCAAAGGAGAGATTAGGTAGTGATGGAAAAATCTGGATGTAAGCTATCTTTGTGAATTTAAGATTAAATAAATCACAGCTCCCTGAGCTGAGTCAGCTCTGCGTGCCAACACTTTCCTTCATGTCCATGTTTGCTTCAGGTCTAATTGAGTTCCATGCTGGAGGTGGGGGGTGCAGGTAGGAGAATAAATTGCTTATTTATTGAGGTGTAGGAAACTTATTATGGCTACAGTGTGAAGACAGATTGGCTGGTCCACTGTGTGGTCACCTCAAGAACATTCGTCTATTCTGAAGGACATTGAAAGAAGTCCGGAACAGTTCTTTGTCTGTAACTATTCAAGGTAGTAATTGTAGTGGCAATGGAGGGCTTACTGTGACCATAGGCTCTCTAGACATCTGCTTCACTGTTGTTCCATATTTACAAGACTATTAAGGGACTAACCACTGGTGTGATGTCAGCTATAACAGCTTTTTTCCTCTAGGTCAGATAAGCTTAGAGTGCACTGGGTCACTATTTGTTTTTTAGTTCAGTGTTGATCTAGTAATCGCTGCTTTAGAGAACAAAGTGCAACATTATAAACGATACTGTGAGTTCTTTAACAATTAATGGGGAAATATACTGCACTAAAATGAACTTTTTCCTTGTAGACTGTGTTTACTGAATTGAAAATGTTGATGTACGTCTAAAAATGTCTTGCTAGTAAACTTGAAATCTTTTAGAAAAATGAGTTAATTAAATGAGTTGGTCTTGGCATTGTTGTGTTGTATGGATTTCTGAGTTACTGGAACTCACTACCTTTTGTTGAAGGAAGAAAACAGGGTACATTTGTTCTGGTGAAGTGAACGCTTTGCTATTTTACTTTTAACACAGAATCAATGCTGTCACCTAGAAATGACATTTATATGGTACTTAATACTAAAATGTTATCTGAAAGGCCGATTTTATTGGTTGATGTTGCATAGTTTGTCCACTAGAGGGCGTGTCGCAACTTCCCTGTTGGCGGTACTGCCACACACGCAACAAGCAGCAGATCCAAACAACATCAGGCAGTGTGTAAATGAGTAAACAACTACATATCAGCTGATATGAGTTTATCAAATTTAAATCAGCAATTTTGACTATTGGTTTTAAGAATTAAGAATTCTATATCGTTCAGACGCTTGTAGATGCTAGGTTGTTTTGTCTTTTTGTTTTGTTTGTCTTTGAAGGAGAATACATTATGGTTATATACTAGAATTGGCAATCAGATGTTCAAGGTGAACAGATGGCATACAAAACAACAGAAGAGCTATTTTCCTTTCTGTTTTAGAGCTTTTAGTTGACTGCTGCTCAAACAGCTCTCACCTACAGTCCAAATAGAAACCAGAGCTAATATTTACATATATCATATCAGAACTATATAAAAGGACTAATATGGTCCCTTTATATGTATAGACGCCTACAGCTACTACATATAAAATGTGTTGCTAGAGACTGTGTTTTGCTTCAGTGTAGTTTCTAGGTGACAGGATTGAAATAAATATATGTTGTTATTTTAACTATGTAGAATGCATACTGTTTACACCAGCAAAAGCATATGTATAGGCATATTTATAATATTTAACTCCTTGATATTTAACTCAATTTAACTCGTTCACTGATTGAGAAAACAAATATTCAGAACAATCCTAATGGACATCTTAAGTGCATAAACTGCAAATTGTTACTAAATCGAGGGAGGAAGTTGTTGCTTGTTATCAGCGTAAATAGTAAATACTAACAGTCCTGATAACCCCGATACAGTCTTCCTGATCTGTGCTCTCCATTTTATTGTACTGTTGCTTGTCTTTTCCTTTTCTGAGCGGAGACCTTACGTTGCTTTAACCACAATGCTCTTCTCACATCGCTCCACCGCTTCATCTCCTCGAGCACTGTATCAAATGTAATTCCAACTGTGAGTTTTAAAGTGTTTCTTTGGCTGTCGCACTGTTGAATTTTAGCTTCGAGGGCAAAGTCCACGCTGTTGTTTCTGTGCACTCTCATTCGCTTGCAACCCTCTCATCTTCATCTCACCCATGAACATCTTTCCTTTGGCAAGGGCTCTCAGTCTTTGGGTAGACAGGCACACAGTGGAAGAATTAAAGAAAAAGAAAACACTGGAGGAAATAACCTGAAACAACAACAAAAATAATAAGGAAGTCCCCAGAGATAGAAAGAAAAATGTGAACCAGCAAACCGGTGAACAATCACACTCAGCTTGGAGAAGCGGCCTCCCCCTTGAGCTACAGTTTTGGACTGTGGAAGGAACCCTCAGTGACTCTACTTGGATGGCACTTAGCTTTTGTTGACCCAGTGACTTTCCTCGATACACTGACTCCTCTTTTTGTTATGTGGGGAGGGTTTTTTTGGACTGTGTAAGTGAGTTGTAGTTGTTGCTCTCCTCCTTTCTCTGTCTCTCCCTCTCTATCTCCTCATCAGACTATTTCTAGTTTCATGTGTAATCTACTTGATGTTTGATTACTTGAAGGGGCAGCGTTCAGTTGCCTAGATTTTTCGAGCACTCTGTGTAAAATGAAGGCTTTCGGGAAAGAAGGTGATCTTTGTGTAAATCTTTTCATGGCTCGGGATGATGATGATGATGATATGTGTACAGGGGGAATGTTTTGATACGTTTTTATGGTCCTTCCACAGTCAAACAAGATGAAGAAATTGAAATAAAATCTAAGGCTCCAGATTTTTTTTTTTTTTTTTGCAAAACTGTCCACCTACATTTTCTCAGAAATCTTGCTGATATGTCTTTGTCTGCAAGGAAAGATAAAAAAGAAAAGAAAAGGAAAAAAAAACATTCGGGCCTCTAACCATTCCTCAGCCATAAGACAGGCATTTTTTCTTTATGCTGTTTGTTGCACAAAACTTTTCAAAAAGCCTTCTGCACTGTGTAAAGAAATAACGTTCTTTGTAAGGGAGGAAATAAAAGTGTGGTGGGGTTGGGGCTCAAGGGGGGTGTCCAGTGAGTGGTACAGTCCAGTGGTTTTGAATCCTGACTTGTAAATAATACGTTTTCATACTGCAGAAATCTTTTGATAATGTTTTAAATGTATCTGTAAAAACAACAACAGCGGCAAAAAAACGGAGAAAAAAGATGTACATAAACTTCTGGGGTAAAAGGAGTGTAGACGATGTATGAATTTATTTGTACACACGAGCACTGGATTTCTTTACTACTTGATTGTAACTAAAATTTAATAATCTGCCAAAGTGTTCCTGTATTACTTTCACTTCCATTTGTTCGTTTCTGTTTTACTTTCCTGCTTTTTAACAGCAATGCGGATTTTTAGAGTTTCCAATGTATTTAATTCTGTTTAAATTTAATTCGTCTTTTGTTAGTTTGTTTTTTTAAGTGGGGATGGGGGGGGGAAGGAGGAGGAATAATTTTAATTTATTGGTGCCTTGTTTTGTGCTCCTGTACACTTCTACTCTGTTTTTCTGTCTTCTGTGTCTGTTTGAGGGAGGGAGGGGGTGGGGGGGGCTGGGTGGTTAACTGGGGCGGGTTGTTGAGGGGGGGGGGGAGTGTTGACAACTTAGCAACTTCTGTACTTACATTGAATATCTGTACTGTATGCCAAAATGGTCTCACTCACGTTTCTATGAAATCAAGCTGTTGATAAATATCTCTATATATTGATATATTAAATTTATAAAAACTGTCCAACCCTTTAGTGTGAATACTGTTTTCATTTGTATTTGTTTCTTCGTTTCTTTGTCTTTCTGTATGGGCTGACAACTTGTGCAGGCTGTGAAAGCTACTGTAGGTTGCAGCATAATGTATTAATCAAATTTATTACTCTCACTCTTCTTTGCAACTTTTCCTAACACTAGTTTCATCCATCCATCCATTCGCTTCCGCTTATCCTTTTCAGGATCGCGGGGGGCGCTGGAGCTTATCCCAGCTGTCATAGGGCGAGAGGCGGAGTACTCCCTGGACAGGTCGCCGGTCTGTCGCAGGGCTAACACACAGAGACAGGCAACCATTCGCACTCACATTCACTCATTCAAAAGTAAATGTCTTAAAACATCTTGACTCTAGGATTAGAAAACTTTACTGAGGATTAATGTGCAGCTCCAAAAAGTAAATAAAGGAACACTTAGAAACACATCAGATCATGCTGGATGTCTATACTGACGTGAACTGCGTAATGTGTTAGGAATCAAAGGATGCCACATGGTTTAATGGCATCCCAGGTGATTCTTTTTTGGTTTTTGTGGGTTTTTTGGCCCTCACATGCTTGTATGCATGCCTGACAATGCTGGTGTGACCAGGGTATCGCCAACCTCTTGGATAGTCCGCAGTGCAACCTGGCAATGTTGGATGGATCGAAACATCCCAGTCAGTGGTATTAATACCCTTCCTGCAGTAACTGCATGCATGCTCTCGCCACACGGGGACAGGTATTGTTGTACAGGAGGAATCAACTGGAACAGAGTAGTGTTTGAATAGTACAGGGCGTCAGTGGTAGACCTGACAATTCTGCACAGGGCCTCCTAAAACTTTTTTTTTTTTCACACCAGTGACCTGCTGGAGGTCATTTTGTCACACTAGTAGTGCTCATTTTGTTCCTCCTTGAACAAAGGTCCAAATACCGCTCCTGCTAAGGGGTTAAGGATCTTCTGAAGCCTGTTCCAGCTCTCCTAGAGTAACTGTCTGTCTCCTGGAATCTCCTCCATGCTCTTGAGACTATGTTGGGAGTCGGACTACGTGTGCAACCTCAGCAGGGTTCAGATATTGCCTCATCCTCCCAACAGACAGTGACCATAGCCAAATGCAAAACTTGTGAAAAAACAGCCAGAAACAATGATTAGGGACAAAATCTCAGTGACCTCCACCTGTAAAACAATTCCTGTTTTGGGGGTTGTCTCATTGTTTCCCCCTCTAGTGCACCTGTTTTTAATTTCAATAACAACAAAGCAACTGAAACAAATTTTAAAATGACCCTGTGGTTTTAGGACAATAAATCATCTTTCTGCAAAAACAGCACTTGCCAGAAAATTTAAGTGCTTATAATCAAAGATGTTTTTCTAACCACCAGGTATAGTAGGACTGCGAGAGTATATAGACAGACACTACAGTGAATTCACATACACAGGTCATTTGGATGTACTCTGTTGATTATACAGTACGGGTGTAGTAAAGAAGTTACAGCTTTGAGTCATGGCAGAACTCCCCAACCCGCCCACCCAAAATGTGTTTCTGGCTCCTGCCAGCTTGTTCAGGAAAACTGAGTAGTGAGGTTTTTTTTAAACTGTGCTAAGTAACATTTATTCTTCATTCACATAAAGAGTGTACAGTGTACACCAGGAGTTGTATAAGTCAAAGACAGAAATTTGGTCGACTGAATTGAATAAAATTGAATGCAATTCTGAGCTAAATAAGCAGATTCTTTAGAAAGGGTTTACATCAGTGTCCTCAGGGTGTGCTTTTATGACTTCTATTAAATTTTATTGTCCAGAACAGAAAATAATGCGCTGTGATCAACGATTATGTGCAGACCTTTATGGTCAAAACATGTTGTCTCAAACTGAGCCAAAAGCAATGAGACGTTTTGTGTTTTTGGCGTTTTCTTTTAGGGCATTGAGTTCACTCAGTGCAGATGCTTTGCATTTGATATATTTACTTTGAAAACTCATTTGAGAAATGAATTCCATGCTCTTTCACTTCACTTCTTTTGTTGTCTAACCAGCACTCCCATCAGGATGTGGACCTGCCATGCCTTTGATATCAAAGACCACTTCACTTCCAGCATAGGTATGAGTTAGTGATTAATTCAATATCATTTATACAGCACCAAATCACAACAACAGTCGCCTCAAGGCGCTTTATATTGTAAGGTAGACCCTACAATAATACATACAGAGAAAACCCCAACAATCATATGACCCCCTATGAGCAAGCACTTTGGCGACAGTGGGAAGGAAAAACTCCCTTTTAATAGGAAGAAACCTCCGGCAGAACCAGGCTCAGGGAGGGGCGGGGCCATCTGCTGTGACCTGATGGGGTGAGAGAAGGAAGACAGGATAAAGACATGCTGTGGAAGAGAGACAGAGATTCATAACAAGTATGATTCAATGCAGAGTGGTCTGTTAACACATAGTGAGTGAGAAAGGTGAATGAAGAAGAAACACTCAGTGCATCATGGGAATCCCCCCGGCAGTCTACACCTATTGCAGCATAACTAAGAGAGGATTCAGTCTCCTGATCCAGCACTATATGCTTTAGCAAAAAGGAATGTTTAGAGATAAATAGTATTGCCTATGGCCACCTAAAATAAAACGAAATGAAATAAGCTTGAAAGAAGGGGTTTTGTGTGTCCTAAAGGGTGTTAAAACCTCCAAACATCTTTTTTCTCCTTTCTTTTCTATGTGCTAAAATATATATGATACATGGACACTGGAGATACTTGCTCTTTGTCCATGTTGTCGGGCTCACAGAGAAAAGAAAAAGACAAGTTTTTCTAAAGGTTAGCAGGAATGATCGGGTAAAATGGACTTGACTGTGTAATGGGGGGAAGGAAAGGAGATAGGGGACTTTTCTAGTCTATGGAGACATTTGTGGAGTGACATTTCACTCGGAGTTTGATGGATGAGCCAGCAAAAAGAGTTGGCACTATTTGGCCTAAGAGTTGTTCCGGCGTTGCTGTTGCTCTTCATTGAGGATTCAACCTGTGTTTGAAATGTGTGTTTTAAATCAGCTCTTGGCCTCGAGAAGACTTTGATTTAAAAACAAGTGTCCTTGGCATAACATTAGTCAGGATTGTTGACCGCCACCTTGAAAACCACAACATGCTGAGACTTTCCATGGCTAGATATCAATTTGGCAGGAAACAGTAACATTATGACTTTCCTGCTTTCCCTTCTTTGGGTTTTGTGATTACTCCCCTTGCTGGAGTGGGCGCTGTCTTAGCTTCTCATTAGTTTATCTCAAAATTCTCACACTCTTAAATAAAGAGAGAAGAGGCCACGCAAAACTGATCCAGGAACACAAACAGGATTTTTCCATTGATCTTTTTGTTACTAATGCACCTGGTGTCTCTAAGGCCTTTATTTTATTATATAAAATTCCAGAGGCGCATTGCTAAGATAAAACAATCATTACACAGCTAAAGCTTTCTGTGGTCCCCTGGGGATTGGCGCTGATTCCAGTAAGGGCCAGAAAGTGGGAAGAAGCCTCAAACAATTAGCCAGTCTGTCACAAATTGACACATTAATGCATGTGGGAAATTTAAACCTTTTATATTCATCCACCTAAAAGCAGTCCGTCTACTTTCATGGTGGAAAGAGGTAGAAAATCCAGATTTTTCAACACTATCCACACTACTAAAGAACATATTAATTTTCTCTGTTTGACCTGCTAGAATCCCTCGAGCAGTCGACTTTCACAGCGCTGTGGTGGCAATCCAGCCTCACTCCACACCTGCAAGCTACCGCTCTCATTTTCCCTCTCTCTCTCTTCAACTATTTCCCTCTCCTCTGCTAAATGGAGCTCATGTCGGACTCTATTAGCTACCATTCGGAGTTAGTAGGGCAAAAATCTCCTCTCTCCACCTGTCACTTAAAATGAATAAAATATTTGGGGTGCCTGGAGTGACACCTGTACTTATGAAAATGAAGTAGCACAGCTGACCTCAATGTCTAACCTCCCTCGCTCTCTCTGGAAAACTGTTTTGTCTGAAATTTTGGCAAAATTTTAGGTACAGATTTCCTGAAGTATCTTTTCAAACTGAATTCTTTAACATCAAATCATTATGTAGTTGTGCTAGTACTCTGTGTGCCTGCACAGTACATTTTAAATGAAACAATGACGATATTTTTTAAATGTTCCACCTTAATTTCATTGCTAACTGGTGAGGAATTACAGCCATGTTTCCACACTGAGGACAGTTCAGTCAAAAGATGCTTTTATGAACGGGAGTGCCCCACTTAGTGACTGTTTATGAATTATTGCAGACAAATACAATGAATCTGATTGTGGAGTCAATTCCAGATTTGAAACTGCAGCTGTTAAACCATATGAGGCAGTCAAAGGACCTGTTAATGTAAATGACAAAGATATACTGCAAAAACAAAACATCAGAGAGACAGTGGAAACATTTGGAGTGTCTGAATGAGCACATACGCGACAAAATGAAACGCACACCTTGGCATAAAGACCTAGACATCCATGGAAGATGCAAAGAAATCCTTTTTCTCTCCAGCAGTTAGTCATAGCATTATCTATATCTGCAATGAAGAGAAGACTCAGTGAAGAAGTGCAAATAAAGAGGGTTCACAACAACAAGAAGTCTTCAAAGGCTTCACGAATTAAAATCCCAGAAACATCTTTAAAACCCTGGACCTGCTTTCTTTGGACAGACAAAACAACCTGTATAAGTATGACAGCAAGAAAAAGCATGTTTATGAGCTTAAGTTAGCCATTATTTCTTTAGGCAGGCTGTATGCTTTGCTGCCCCTACTGGCACTCTGCTAATGTCTGACCCCAAAAGGTACCCTGTGCATACTTTGGCTAAGGTTTTGACTCAACAGCAGCATCTGGCACAGATGGCAGGAACACAACAAGACCCAGGCTGCTAATCTGATTGCCTCTTTCCAACCAAAGACCAACTAATCTGCTCTTTTATTTTCAGATCACACACTTGGAAACATAGTGACACACTGCTGGATCTGTGTGCTTACATTTCACTAGTAACTCTCTTTTGATTATTCTACGTTACTGCCTGCTCTTGCTCAGCTCCCTTATTTCTTCTCCTCTAATTATCATCCTGTCTTCCATTGTTTCTGCCACTGAGAAGCAGGTTTATGGTGCTCCTGCGTGAGAATAATTTCACAGGATTAACAATTGAAGTGTTTCACAGCCATCGCATTAAAACTTAATTGTAAAGAATCATGCTTTTCAGCCCTTTCAATTTGCTTCAGTTTATCCCCTCATATCCTTCCCCATGCTTTCCCTCTTGCGCCGTCTTTCACCCTGGTCTCTCTTGGTCCATTTCATTTTACCTCCATCAGCGTTTTTGCTGCTTCCTACTTTCCCGCCGTGGCATCATTTGTTGCAGTGGTAAGGTGTTTCTGCTTTGGGAAGCTTGCTTTTAATATGCCACATCTGGCCTCATAAAGTTGTTGCGATGAAGTCTGTCTCTGTTTAAAAATGCAGTGAACACACAGCCGCCCCTCTGCCACTGTCTCCCTCCTCCCTCTGCCTCATGGATGACAGTTTCTATTATCTCCCGGACAATAAGTTGCACAGATTAGCCATGCGGGCAGACAGGGGAGCGGGGATATGGCATAGCACGTGTGTGCATTTGTGTGTGTGTTTTTTGTGATTGTATTTGTGGATTTCTGATTAACCGCTTGTGCAGCTCTCAGTATTTGTCTTTTCCATCTCTGTGTTCATGGATGTCCTCCCAGCTGGATGTGTACATGTGTCTCTCTGTCTAACTACATGCAAGTATGTGTGTTTCTGTCTGAGTGTGAATGTGAGTGTGTGTGTGTGTGTGTGTGTGTGTGTGTGTGTGTGTGTGTGTGTGTGTGTGTGTGTGTGTGTGTGTGTGTGTGTGTGTGTGAGAGAGAGAGAGAAGAGAGAGCTACCGTGCCTGCAGTGGGACACGCGAGAGGAGGAGTTGATGGGCTAAGTGCCATTACCAGATAATTACAGCTAAAAGTCTCTAACGAGGACGGCTCATCATTATGGTGCTGGCAGACAGAGAGGCCACAAAAAACATCTGCAATTCAGATTAGGAGCACTTGCATGTTCGCTTTATGTGTGTGCATTCACTATGTGCCTCCCTTGTTGTTCCTCTCTTCCTCTTGTCCTGTCCATGCGACAGATTCACATTTGAAATTTAAAAAAGAAAGGAAAAAAAACAGCCTCTTAGAGAGCATTTGCATGTGTGAGGGTGCACACACACACAAATATGAACATTGTACATCAGTTTAATTGGCTGGTAAGGGGCCTCTGTGTGAGTTGAGTTTGAGGGCATCCTTACTCTACACAGCGATGTCTGTAATGGGCTCACTCTTCACTCTCTGTGAGGGGCTTATCCTCCTCCTAAATGTGGTCTGTGGTGCACACCCGCAGTCAGCAGCAGGAACAAGCGCATGTGTAAGATGGGGGTACATAAAAAGAACAAAGCTAATATTTTACCCTTTTGTCCTACAGATATTATATTTTGCATAATTGTGAAAAATTAATCTAATTATTATTTTTTGCCTGCTGGGAAAGGCGAGGAGGTTCAGATCCTGATAACAAAGGTTTTTCTCTTAAGCCTTATCTTTGCAATCCACAGACCTCTAAATAGTTGCTGATGATTGTTTTTATTCATTATCCTTTATTATCCTTTATTACTACTCCAGTGGTTCACAAACTGTGGTACGCGTACCACTGGTGGTACTTGGGCTCCTTCTAGTGGTACGCGGGAAGTCTCCAGATTAAATAATATACCATGTTCGGACTGAGGGAACTTTTTTTTTAATGAAAAATTAAAATGTACAGCTCTGCTATCACTTCCAACATAAATTAAGACGGAAAACTAAACAGCAGTGACGTTTGTAGGGTTACTGGAGTTGGGCTAGCTGGTATATAATGATGTGCAATGTGGTGGCTAGCTACACAGCTATGTTAGCATAACATAAACACAGTGAAGCTGGAGGATGAACACTAACTTTTCCACTCAGTAAACGTTAACGTGAGGGTTCCCAAGGCTTAGGGATAAATGCAATCGCAGGATGCTGTAAACGGACCAAACTTCAGTCAGGAGAACAACTGAGATCCATCCACAATATGAGGTTAGTCATTAACTTACTGCTGCATGGGCTGGGCTGTAGTTACATCGTAATGTTTGAAAAACTGAGTTTTAAAATGAAAAGTGGTAATAAAAACCGAGAGAGGGTGACAGTGATCAATGCCTTTTTTATTTTCTTGTTTAGATTAACTAGAACAAGATACAAAGCATTAAAAAAACACAACAGCCTTAATAAACACAGAGTAGTTTGTTCATACGTCACCACTTAAAGACCAGATTTCCCACCTGCTGTGAATGTTTTAGTGCAGTACAATTGTTATTATTATAACTTGTCACATCCTGTTTATGACAGTTAAAATAGATAACATTTATATAAGAAATAAAATTGCCTCATATAAACTATATGTTGTTAAACAGGCCTATACTACTGTACTTTAATGTTGGTCATAAGGGTGGTGCATTAAGAGCCATATATTTTATGAGGTGGTACTCGTCGTGAAAAGTTTGAGAACCACTGATCTAATCTTTAGCAGGTGTTAAAATATGGACATATGGCACAATGCAGTATGTCCCCTAGAGATAGGGTGATGAGTTCAGTCATTCAATGGCGGCTTAGATTAGAGCCACTGCTCCTCCACATCAAAAGAAGCCACTTGAGGTAGTTTGGGCTTCTGAGTAGGATGCCTCCTAGGCACCTCCTGGGTGAGATGTTCTGGGCATGTCCCACCAGGAGGAGGCTCCAGGGCAGACCTAGGACATGCTGGAGAGATTACGTCGCTCCGTTAGCCTGGGGAAAGGAAGGTCTGGACTTCTCTGCTTAGGCTGCTAGTCTAAGACCAGGTCCCAGACAACCGGAAGAGGATGGATGGACGGATTGATGTATGGGGACGGGATTAAGGGTGATGTTATGGTTATGCTAGGGTTAGGGTTAGAATAAGTCAGCAGGAAATGAAACTAAATTAATATAATGTTCTTTAAAATCGTGGACTATTGTGCGTATATTTGTGCACACGGGCAAAAGATGTTTGTGTAAAATGATTGCAAGGGGAACAACTCAAACACAACAGTACATCATCCACTACAGCTAAAAGCTTCATCACTCCCCGCCTCTCTGTTTGTAAAACAGCCATTTGTCTCCTGTAAAAACCAATCTCCAGCCTGATGTAATCAAATCAACCCAACTAAGTATTTTTATTGATGTGATTTTTTTTTCATGTGTCAATTGTTGGTATGATAAGAAAACTAATAGCAATAGATTTGATGTAATTTTTACACTAGCATATAATAGTCGGTCCAGCTCAGCTTTATTCACTTGCTGTCTCATTGTTTGTTTGCTGCAGCTGTATCTGGGAGAATGTGAACGGTAAAGAAGATGAAATAAAGAGCTTTTAGGGTTTGAAAGTCAGTCTTTAATTTATTATGCTTTGTAGCTGCCTTGTTTTAATGTCAACATTAAGCCATCGAAGGGAAATGCACTTTAAATGAGTTTATCACTTGTTTGATTTTCATTTCTTTTAATATCCATGAAACCGACACTTTAAAAGAGCACACTGCTTCCTCCATTAGTACAAATTAGATCATTTTCTGTACTGTGCCCTCACTTGTAATATAGAGTGATTATAATAGCTGTATTTTTCATAAAAATGTTTTGCCTAGAGTGACTTGATAATCTAACGAATCAATAAGGGAGAACATTTACAGCATTAATGGAATCAAAGACGAGGGAAAACCGAGTCTACAGTAATCTCAGGCAACAGCGCGAACAAAGGAATTTTTTTTTTTTTTTAAGAAAAGAAGAATACAATGCTGATTGATAGCAGGTGTTTTCACACAGGCGTTGCCCCTGAGGAAATCAAGTGGTTAACATGGCTTATCATCAAGGTTATCCGATGATTGGCACTCCTAATTGTTCATTATGTTTGCTTCCACAAGTGGAAGAAAAGAACTCCGCTCTTCAGAGGAGACTGATTGCTGTGGAATATCCTGAAGCATTTGACATTTTGTCCCATCAAAATCATCAGCTGATCTTACTCTGACGGATGCACAGGATTAATATCAGAAATTTGTGTTGCCTGTTATAAACAGCGCATCTACTGCACTGTTGCTGTGCTGTAATAATGCTGCAGCTGAAGTTCCGATGTGAATATTAGTTTTAACAGTCATGGCTATTCCTTTATTTATTTCTAGACTCTATTAAAGTAGCTTTGCATCATTCACTTTGTTACGTCCCCACATGAAAGCTAGGCGAAGAGGGTGGGGGACAGTAACAGTTGGATCCGGGTGAAACAAAAATAACACCAGGCAGAGGTAGTTAACACAAAATATATCTTTATTATAATCAATTAACTCAACAATCATATAAATAGTAACAACAAAAGGAGACAGCACCGCTGCTTTAATGATAAATCAGACAGGTCAACCCAAAGAGATAGTGACCACTTCAACAAAGAAAACAACAAGGCTTCAACGGAAAAAGACAGCAACGCTGCTAGTAACAATACCCAGGCAGGCCAAACAAACTAATGGAGGCCGCCGTCACTTAAGGGAAAACACCACTCAGCTAAGAACTACTCACAAAGAGCCACACACGGTGGGGCTGGTCACACACAGCAGACCTTTTCCATACCTAAACCAATATCACACACTGACCAGCACAAAAGAACTCCACCAGAAGCCTCTCCCACACCTCCACACTGCTCTTCTCCAGCTTATATCACCTCTGAGGGTAATTGGTGGTAAACGAGGGCAGATGAGCAGCAGGTGTGTCCTAAAGGAGAAGGCAGGGGCAGCGAGAGACAAGGGGAGGGGCAAGAAAGAAGGAGGAGGAGAGGGAGAAGACAACACCACGCCCACACACTCCCACAGCCTCACAGGATGTAACACACAGTTAAAACATATTCATTATTTAGCTTCTTCAAATCATTTGTGAAGCCCCTGATGTTGTCCACTGTTTAAAACCATCCAACATTTTCCTCTGATTGGCTGCACCTCACAAACATAAGGTGTGGGCAGCAGGTAGTAATAATACTATGCTAACACTAAAACTGCAAGGGAAATATGACGTAATTTTCAATCATGAAGGTCATAAGAAAGCTAACTAATTCAGACATCGAACACCAAATTAATTAATTAATTAAAAAAGCCAATCATATTTTTGAAAAATGAGATGCAAATTATCTTTAAGAGATCAATAAGAAAAACTGTTTGTGGCTGAGCGATGAAACACTGGGAAATGAACGTCTCAGCTTGCTCTTCTTCGTCCTGTGTGAGTGTACTGTGGGGTTATACCGCCATCTGCTGGCCACTGCTTTTATTTCACAGTCCAACGCTGTTGGTGCTGAGCCCCTACATTCGAAAAACAGACGGGAATATGAGCACATTGTGTTTCGGGAAAAAGGGGGAAAAAATAAGAATGGGTGTACCACTAAAATATGCATATCTTAAAAATCCTATTTTAAAGTTTTTATGCACTGTTCAATTATTATTTTTAAATCACGAACAGATACATATTTTAGTTAAATAGCAACCAAAGTGTTGGAGCTGTTTTCTCAGTTGATTGAAAATATTTTTTCAGCCCATAAAAAGTTAAATGGGCTGAAAAACCAAACCATGGGAAGAGCAAATAGGTAAGTCATCTAGACCAGATGATTATAGATTATCTTCATAATTGCCTGTGTCTCTTTCTGGGAGTAGCTGCAGCACACCTGAGCAGGCCAGGCGCAATATATAGCATTCAGCCATGGCTGAATACTGATATGCTGACAACTGTTTATACTATTTGGGTTTCTTTATTTTATTTTATTTAAATGCAGCCTGTGTGTCATCTCCCTCTTTATATCACATACAGCTGTGTTGTGATGATACAAAATACAATATTATATAATATACAATATTAAAAGTAAATACTTGTCACGGTTTGGCAGGGCAAACTGTGGGGGTGTAGCACCTGGAGTCCCAGGCTTCTACCGTTCTACCTTTAAAAGCTGGAGAGCAGTCAAATGCTGGAAGTGGAAGATATGTATATTAGGTTGTTACCTAGGAATTCTGGAGGGAGGGGAGTGGGGGTGTGTGATTGAGGGGGTGGGGGAGCTGCTAAAAGCTGTGAACTTCCCTTCTGTGTTTCATCTTGATGCATTCTCAATCATCCAGGGAAATAAATCTCCAAAAGTCACCAACTTGGAGTGTTTCAGTTTGCCATCTTAGGGAGAAATCAACACACATGGGTGTATTTCCTTTGTTGCTGAGATTTATTGATAAAAACAGTACAAAAAACCAACCATTTGTACACATATTTACAAATAATAATAAAAAGCGAGTGAGTACATTACAACATTTTCAGCAATCACTCACAATCCTGGCATCCATCACATCCACGCCACACTTTGTTTTGTTGTAAAGGGTGACAGTGTTTGGCTTCCTTTTGGTAGTGTTATCAGTCTGAACTACGCTGTGCATGCTGCTTGACCTTCCCATTGCTCACAATTTGAATTTGTTCACACTGCAGATGAGGAGACTACTTCTCCACCGAAAAAGAGAGCTTGTTTGGGGACTGAGACAGCGAAAGATGGCACAGTGCGGCGTGAAGAATAGGTGGGGACCTGTCTCCCTTTCACCCCAATAGAAGCGTACGCTGCAGATGGAGAGCCAACGGCTAAGGCCAGGAGAAGTATCTCGAGTCGCCTTCAGAGCTTCCTGTGTTTCATCACTCTTGACATGCTTCATAGCATTCAAGAATGGACTATTCAACATGCACAGCAAACGGAGCATGTTCATTGGTTCATGGGCCACCCACCAGGCCTGAACATGCCTGTAAACAGTGCTTACAGAAACACCTGCATCCACACACATATATCTACAAGCAGGGAGAACGAGGGACAGCAATTCCAAAACACATATATTGTAATACTAGTTCATAACTGCTCAGGGTCCCTGGGTCGCTCAGACCCAGGAGCCTGACAATACTGCACAGACAGTGAGCTGGATTGGTGGAGGTTTTCAATCTGTGAGGGCTTTTTCTGTGTTGAGTCTTTTCTGTTTGATTCTCAGTTTGCTTTGTGTTAGTGATGGCCAAATGAAGCTTTCTGAAGCACTGAAGCTTGTATTGAAAAACGGTTCGTTACTCGAAGCTTTTCAACACAGTCCTCTCTGGTGACATCTGGTGGCCAAAAATATGAAGAGCCGCTTGAATCCACAAAATAGAACCAACTGCTTCATTATGATTGCCCACTGTACAGAGTGGAATTCTGTCTGATATTGGGCCGCCGTTGTGTTGCTTTGAACGTGTATTTTTTGGTGGTTAAAAAAATGTGGTTTATTTGTTTAATAAATAATTTTGACCAGTAAACTCTTCTTGTTTAAACATGCACCATTGTGTGGTCTTTCTTTGCTTGTGACTTCTTGATGTTGGTAAATACAATAATTGAAAAATACCACATTACATATAATATACATATGATAATGTACAACACATTATGGAGTATGCTTCTGCTGTGAGGTCCTGCCTCCATGCACTTATGCAATTAACCGCTAGACGGGTATATATACAGTGGCGTGTCTAGAAAATTTTTGTTGGGGGGGCCAGGTAGGGGCACAGATTTGGAGAAGGGTGGCATCCCTCTTTGATAAATCTTGTGGGTCTATGACCGGGGAACACCACAAACGAGTACAGGAGACGTTTCAGTGCAACTGTAACATTCCTGACTGCCCGACAGACGGTAGCCTTGGAAACGTGCTCAGCGTCACCAATATTATACAGAAAGCTCCCGTTTGCAAAAAACCAAAGTGCAATACAAATAATATGTACAGAACTGAGAGAATGTCCGCAATGTGTCACATGAGCAATATTAGGCCTGAGGATGTTATTCAAATCAATTATAGATTGTGCTGAAAAACGGTAACGTTCACACAGAAAATCATCAGGAAATGATAAAATGTCCAAACGCGCTCTAATCACTCTCTCCCGGCGGAGAGCTCTGTGGAGAATTTGGGCTTCAACATCTACTGACACTTCTACTGACCTGAAGGAACACGCCATGTCTGACACTTCCTACAGTCAGGTTTCTGACAAAGAGGCGGAGAAGGTCAGGGTTAGTTGAAGTAAACCTGCTAGGGGGCAGGTTAGCTTCACGGAGTGTGTCGTCATAGTAACTCACTCAGAATTAATCTAAACTCGCTTTGTGAAACCGAAAACCCAGAGTTTTCGTTAACTCAGGGTATACTTACTCAGAGTTTGCACTAAACCGGCTTCCTGAAACAGGGCCCAGGGCCCTATTTCAGGAAGCCGGCCCAGGGCCCTATTTCAGGAAGCCGGTTTAGTGCAAACTCTGAGTAAGTATACCCTGAGCATATGCCCAGTGACTTATTTTTATTTATTTTTTTTGTAATGGCATGAACAATGAGAGGTGGTGGATTGGCCAGATGCAGGTCGATGTGTAAAAATAACTCAGTTGTTTGGTGGTGGCTATGGCGCTATGGCGGGGCTTCCACAGAGGCAACAGGTGGATGAGGGAAGGGGAGGCAGGAGGAGAGCCTCGAGGCAGCCGCCGAGTGTCAGGTGAACTGAACTTCAGGTAAGAAGTTATGACCTGCAGTCTATCTGGGTCGGATATAAACCAAGTTTAGGTGGAGTTTATTTTCGTTATGCTGACTTTTTACTGTCAGTTGCAATAACTCATACTGCGTTCTAGCCAGCTTGACAGAGTTTTTATACAGCTGGGTGGGTGCTATGATGTTACTGATAGTGAACTTTTTTTTATTCATAAGATTGAACTGAATCATTTCTTCAACAGATTTGACTCAGCCATGAGGCAGTCTGCAACATCGGCTGCAGACTCACCCACCCCCACTGCTGCTGTTCCACCTCAGACACTTCACACCTCCTCTATTCACCCTGCTCACTCCCCCCCCACCCCCAACAACAGCATCCAATACACACTCAACACAAGGCTCCAGCCTGTCTCTCTCAACCACCCAGGTTAGGAGGGAACTGAGGAGGATTAATGGCAAGAAGGCAGCGGGTCCAGATGGCATCAGCTCGAGGGTCGTCAGGTCCTGCGCGGACCAACTGTGTGGGGTGATGGAGCACCTGAGCCTGAGGTTGGGAAGAGTCCCACAGCTCTGGAAAACCTCCTGTGTTGTACCAGTGCCAAAGACTTCACGCCCCAAGGACCTCAACAGCTACAGGCCGGTGGCTCTGACATCCCACCTGATGAAGACCCTGGAGCGGTTGGTCCTGGCTCAGCTTCGGCGCCTAATAAGCTCATCACTGGACCCACTTCAGTTTGCCTACCAGCCTGGCATTGGAGGATGATGCCGTCATTCACCTCCTACATCGTTCCCTCGCTCACCTGGAGACCGCTGGAAGCACTGTGAGAATCATGTTCTTTGATTTCTCCAGTGCCTTCAACACCATTCTTCCCTCGGTTCTAAAGGACAAGCTGGTGAACTCTGGAGTGGACCATCACCTCACTACCTGGATCCTGGACTACCTCACCGACCGACCACAGTATGTGAGGACTCAGGGCTGTGTGTCGGACAGGGTCGTCTGCAGTACGGGGGCCACACAGGGAATGGTTCTGGCTCCGTTCCTCTTCACCATCTACACTGCAGACTTCTCCCACAATTCCACCCAGTGCTTCCTGCAGAAGTTCTCTGATGACTCTGCAATAGTCGGCCTCATCACTGATGGGGACGACAAGGAGTACAGAGGTCTGACCCAAGACTTTGTGGACTGGTGCCAGCTGAACTACCTCCAGATCAACGCCAGTAAAACCAAGGAACTGGTGGTAGACTTCCGCAGGCACAAGCATTCTCCACTGCAACCACTGAACATCCAGGGTATGGACATTGAGGCTGTGGACAGCTACAGGTACCTTGGTGTTCATCTGAACAATAGACTGGACTGGACTCATAACTCAGACGCCCTCTACAGGAAAGGGCAGAGCAGGCTGTACCTGCTGCGGAGACTCAGGTCGTTTGGAGTGGAGGGCCCACTCCTGAAGAAATTCTATGACTCTGTTGTGGCTTCTGCTATCTTTTATGGCGTGGTCTGCTGGGGCGGCAGCATCTCTGCTGGGGACAGGAAGAGACTGAACAGGGTGATCCGAAGGGCCAGCTCTGTTCTAGGATGCCCTCTGGACCCAGTGGAGGTGGTGAGTGACAGGAGAACGGCGGCTAAGCTGTCATCCCTGATGGACAACGTCTCCCACCCCATGCAGCAGACTGTGACAGCACTGAGCAGCTCCTTCAGTGGGAGACTGCGGCACCCACGGTGTGGGACGGAGAGATTTCGCAGGTCTTTCCTCCCCACTGCTGTCAGACTCCATAATAAAGACTTTAACTGATCAAGCACACACATCCATACATATGCAATAATACTAAGTGCAATAATCCTTTCTGTCATCGTTGTATTTTTACTCAGTTGTATATAGTATTTGTATTTGTATTCTATTTTTATCTTATTGTATATTTATTTTATTTTATTCTACTGTATATAGTATTTTATTTTATTCTATTCTGTACAGTTGTGTACTGTATTTATTCTTATTGTATTCTAATTTTTGCCTCATAACTTTTGCACTGTCCACTTCCTGCTGTGACAAAACAAATTTCCCACGTGTGGGACTAATAAAGGTTATCTTATCTTATCTTATCTTATCTTAGTTAGTAGACTTGCCAACGACTCCTTAAAGCTTTAAAGCTTCCTTTAGCTAGAATGGAAAAAGACACAAAGCTGGATTTATTCTGTCTTTACGCTGCACAGCTGCCTCTTCTCTCATTCTCTCCCCCTGCCTCTCCTGTTGCTACTTCAATCATGAAACTGATCAATGATCAGCTGATCGGCTTTTCTCTCTTGTTTATCGCCCACTTTGTGCCAGAAAGAGGAAACCAGCGGATGTCGCGCTAAACAACAGCAGCACGTTTAAGCATGATCAGCTGTTGTTAGAATTTATTTAATATTAATTTCTAGTATCAGCTGATGTTGGCTGGAGCAACAGCTGTAAAGCTGCTGGTCATGATGTCGGTTTGGATATGTGGTGAGAGGGAAACATGAAGATGAAACCAGGAGATGTCCTTACTGAATCATCAGAGCTGAACAGGTGATGGAGAAACAGGTTTACCTTTTAGGTGACATGAATAAGTTGAAGTTATGAACTGTTTCTGAGAGACAAATAACACCAGGATCCTTTTTTAGGTAGCTGACAGCTGGTAACTGTGCAGGGGCGGATCTAGGAAAGTTTTGCCAGGGGGCCAGGTAGGGCATTAACAGGGAAAGGTGGGCACAAAGAAATACTTTTCTTTCTTATTCTCATTTAAAATGTCTAGCTTTTATTAAATAATTATCTAAATCTTACAACCAAAGTTTTTATCTGACGTAAAATGTATAGAAATCATACATATACCAACAAGACAGTGTGCATATGGAAAAGATATAAATAAATCTTATAAAGTTTGTATCTGTCTTGTGTGAAACTTGTATGAAAAGCATACAAGAGTAAAAACAGATATAAGATCCCTTGAAAGATTATATAATGAATCTTGTATGTTTTGGATACTAAAACAATATATGAAAGTAATGAGAAAGTGGCCACTTTCATGAGTAAATCATGTAAGTTTTTATTATTTCTTTTCCATATGGGACTGTCACAACAACAGCATTTGTTTTCATTCAAAGTCTTTATGGCTTTAATACCTGGTGGGCCGGTCTGTAGTCAAAATGCCCGATTTTCTGTCCCAGTCCAGCCCTGCAGGTTAATACTGGCAGTGTCACCATGCCAGCTGACTGTATTTCATCATCAGCCAGTGTTGCTCTTTGTACATCAATATTACCAAAGTTTACCATAAGGCAGCATAGAAAGTATTTACTTGCTTTCAGGTTTTATTCAAATGTTAGTCTTTTCATTTGTTTCCCCACTTTTTTCCTGTTTCAAAATCAAACACCAGTTTGTGAGAAGATTATCTTCTTTTTTTAACAGGCAGATAAAGTTTTACATTGGCATTGGCTAATTTGTCAATTGTTTGTTACAAATGTTCGTATTTATTCAAAAATGTTTTTGCCCAAAACATATGTGCACTATATGTCAGTAAAAATACTATGCAAATATTGCTGTCCTTGAATGCTGAGTAAACACTGACAAAGCACTGATTGTATCTCTGGTACTTTATCAACGCAGTATCTAAAAACTTTGCACCGTAGTGGTTAAAATCTCATTCTAATAAGAGTTAAAAGCGCATTCGGTTATTAGGTTTACAGGATTATTGAATTATGGTTAACGGTTGGTAGAATTTTTTTAAACTTTATCTGCCAATTACATCTGCCACCCTTCTCCAAATCTGTGCCCCTACCTGGCCCCCCCAACAAAAATTTTCTAGACACGCCACTGATTCTGTCCTCATTTTCTTTCACCGAAAAATTGTTTCCTGCAGTGCGTCTTTCGTGCTTGGCTCTCCTACCTTTGCTAACGTGAAGCGCATAGCGCAGAAGCCGATGCTGCATTCACTTACACTCGGATATCTGAGCTTCACCGTGAAAACATAATCGGACATTTGATATTTGATTGAATTTTATTGTTTTGCCTTTGGGGTGGCACCTGGGGTGGCCAGTCTGGTTGGGGGGGTGGCCTGTGCCCCCCCAGGCCACCCCGCTGGACACGCCACTGTATCCCAGGACAGAACCCTGCCCCACCATGAGCCTGGGTGGATACGTGGTTATTAATATAAAAGGACCAATACTGAATATGAATATTTCATGAAAATTGAATTATAATACAAATTAGTAATAAGGGTTTCTCTGCGCCCTTATCTACTCCATACTCAGCTGCGGGCAGAGAGGGTGACAGGCGAGGATGGCACTGAAGAGAAGATGCTCAGTTTCTGGAGTCTCCTGGTCCTGTCAGTATTAGTAGGATGCATCTGCTGTGTCTTCTCGTGGATGCTCACCTACCTTGACTCATTCCAGCCTGGTATGGATTTCCCAACACTGTGGACAGTGGCCCACGTCAGAGACGTTTAATATTGATTACATATGTCTGAATTGCTAACCCTAACCCTAGCTCAACAGACCACAATGCCCTGGACTGTCAGTATTATTACATGCTGTGAACATAAGTACCTTTGATCACAGTTTATGTTGTAAAAGAGAAGGAATATTGAAAAAAAGATCAACATTGTGATATTATTTGTTCCAAACTGACCAGAAACATGCTTGTCAGACTCTCACAGCAAAGGATCAGACTCACTGTGCATGACAGCTCGGGCCAATGATGTCTTTTAGATTGTCAGTTGTTTAGTGCTTCTGTACAGTTAGGGTCACGTCTCTATTTCAGAATAATTAATATGCGGAAAACACAAAGTTGATTGTCTTCCAATATTCTAGCATAATTAAAAAACTTTGACTTTGTAAGTACATATTATTAGTTCTAATGCCAGTATAAGTCTTCATAACTCCTGCTTTGAAATACTGAACTTTAAAGTTTACCTGATGAAAGAGTTTACAGTGGCACTGTCAGGATCATTCTGACTATAAGATCACTGTATTAATCTGAATCCTTCTGAAATGTGCTGTGAATGAATGCTGATGCAACTCACTGTGGGAAAGCTGTTAATAAAATGAATCTGTGACACATGCAACACGTTCACAGAGGAAGAGGACACAAAGGGAGGACACGCAGAGGCTGTGTTGAAGTCAGAAATCCAAATCTTTATTAAAAAAAACAGGCAGCGGTTACAAACAGGCAGACAAGCAGTCCATCAAACAGTCTACAGGGTCAAACATACAGAGAATTCAAACAGCAGTAAAAAATAACTGGACACTGAAAAACTTAAAGCAATGTGTGACGCAATAGAAGGAAGCAGTGCAGTATATTCACTGAATTATCATCAATTACAAAAGAGAAAAAGGACGATTTCTAAGGATTATTTTCTTAAATGCAATTAGAGTGTGGCTGGTAAAGATGGAAACATACAGAATGTAAACTGTGTGAGTTTGGTGAACTTTGTTAGTAACAAATGAGGTAAAAAAAACAACCCCAAAACATACAAAACACAGAAAGAGGCTCTCAGTATTCATTAATAATTAGAAAGAAAAATTCTGGTCGTGGATTTTTACAGTCTTAGTTCCGCTCGCTGTCATCATTATAATCATCATGATCAATGGCGAGGTCCTGAGGTGGGTGGGGCTGTCTCTGGTGATGTCACCATGAAGGAACAGCATCTGGCACGTGTTGCTGAAACATCCCAGTACGCTGGTGTAGTTTCCTCTCCAGCTGTTTGACATGTGACACTTGAACATTAAGGGGAAGAAGAAGAAACAGTGTTAGGTCAGGTGACCACATGGTTTCTAAAGTAACTGACAGGAAGTAACCAGGCCGTCAGAAATGGATGGCATGTGTTTAGAGTTACTGGAGTTGGGTAACTCTACTTACCAAAAGCAGAAGCACACAGATGAAGGATCAGATGCTGAATGTTGCAGGAACATGCTCATGTGCGGTGGTCATTCAGTGCTGCTCCGGCAGGTTAGACAGTCCAAGACTGATATGCTGACCATCTGAGAGTTTGAAAACACACATGCAAAGATTTATTTTGTGTTACAGTCAAAGTTGGATGTTCATTTTTGTCCTTTAAAAATGTTTGTGTATTTGAAAGCACTAACATTTAAGGATGACTCTAATCGTCTCTCTCTAAGAGTGTCTCCTTTAAAGGGGAGACAAGTGTATCCACTGATCTACGTCACTTTACCTGGATGATGACTCCTCTCCCCCTCACTCAGAAACACTCCTAATATAACCAAGCAAATAAATAATATTGAAGATTTACTTACATCATTACAAAAACATCAAAAACATCTCCCTTTGATTCTATTTCTCCATTCCTGCTGAACATCAGGCAACAAATATCTCAATAAATCACAGTAAAATGTAAAGCACATGTTTTCTCTGCTTTGTCTAACCTCTGCAGAGCCTCTGTCAAGAAAAACACATCTGTAAGCATAAAACAAATATACATTCATAACACGTCACTGGACAAACCTCGGTCAGTTGATTTCCTCTGTGCAGTGCAGATGAGCATCAGTCAGCGAGTGACTCTGCTGGTTCTTCTGAGGAAACACCACCGTCTCTCCACACCGTCACCATCTGTGAGCACAAACTGCCGCTCTGCCAGCATGTAGGAATCTCATATCACACACAGGGGTGAAGAAACATCAGAGCTCAACTTAGGATACTTTAGATCTAAACAGATCAAAGTAGCTCTTAGTTTCAACAATCAGTGAACAGACAACCAATGATACCAAACTGATTCTGTATGAATACAATATGGTATTTTCAATACAGGTGTCAAATTAATTTATTAAAACTAATACAGATATATGTATATTTTTTTGATAAATTCGTTTGCTAAATTATAAGGATATATATATTTTTTTCATTTAACAATTGCAACTAAAAGAAATTAAATATTGAACAAAAATATATTGTCACATTCTGAGCATGCTCAGCATGCTGACAGACTTGAAGTTGCTACAGATTTTAAGAAGTGATAATTATAGGGAAGAAACTTCTCTTTTTCATCCGTTTAATCAAACATTTGATGCCTCAGCTGTCTCAGTCCTATAGCGTTCTGCAACTACAACTAACCTGAGGCTTGGATTTGGCTGCAGGTGCCCCTGTACATCCTTCTCAGCAGCACACATGTGGGTACCATTTAATCCCACTTCTTCCTGAGCTTTGCTTCACCATAAGACCAAAGGTGGCATCCTGTGTCATAGTCTTATCATCATCCAGAAGAAACATTTGAAGAAACATCATGGAGAAGAAACATTTACGCGCCTCCTGGTTTTGTTTTCTGATCCTGCGAAAAGACTGAGGACAACAAAGCCCAGAGAACACGAGATACACAACATCCAACATTCAGACTCAACAGCCTCCATAAATGAAGAGCACCAGGTTGGTTCAGTTATAGTAGATATAAGCATACTTCACATTACTGGGTATGAATAATAATGAGGAGGCAAACTTTGACGATGCAGAGCATGATGTCCCATCATCAGACTGTAAACAAACATCCACCAGGCTTCTTTGTTGCCAAAATTGATGATTCTCCTATCAGGGATCAGTAGCGTGTATTAACCTGTGGTACAAGCAGCAGTCACTTAAATATTACTGTTTCAGAGAAGAAATCTAGGATAGGGCTGCTCAATTAATCGAATTTTAATCACGATTACGATCTGGGCTTTCAACGATCATTAAAAATGACTGAGCCGATTATTAGCCCCTCCCTCATTTATCCGCGACACCTTAAAGGCCGTCTGTGAAAATATTGTCGGGCATAAACCGGTCCGTGGCGCAAAACAGGGTGGAGACCGCTGATTAAGAGGACCCGAGGTAAGCTCGGAAAGCTAAGCAGAAGTTATTTGGAGAGTGACTGCCGTTGGTTGAAAAGAGAGTTTAAAAAAAAAAAAAAAACTTCAGTGGTGTTGCACACCATTTTATATTATTTTTTTAAAGTCATTGTTAACCCTTTAAAGCCGGTCAGAGCAGTAAGCTCCGTTTTGCGTAACTATTGTTAAATCCCTGTAGAACCTGAACCGTGTAAGCTAGCGCAATAATTTGTTTTGCATATGAAACCGGAGGAGTTGTACTTACATCTGATGCCATCAGCTTGTCCTCAGTCACGGTTTCGTTCCACATATAGCTTTGCAAAAATTGCATAAAAAGCGCTTGCAGGAACAAAAACATAATATTCCAGAAACACGCTTTGCCGTTCCTGTCAGCTGTTCGTAACACTTCCCACAGTGAAATGATGCACATGCTGTTTTCTTTGCAAATTTGCATCATAGGATTGTTTTTTGTTTTTCCTGCAGTATATAAAAATTGCTGTATCTCCAAAATAAAACTATGAAGACACTCAAAATAAATTTCCTGTGGTGGGAAACTATTTTTTTGCAACTTTATTGTATTTAAAGTTTTGAGGGATAAACCTCTTAAATTTCTCCAAGTAGAAATATATGTAAACAAAACAAAAGCGATTTTCAATTTTTTTTGTAGTTTATTGCACTTTTTTGCAATTTATGTAATTACTATGGACTTAATGCATACATATTATTAAAATATGGGCTATAACAGTTGTATTGATGTATAGCAACTTGAAATGCTCCCACAATAATAATAATATAAAATAATATAAAATAATATAAGCTCTGGTGGACTTGGTTCTATGGTAGGTCTTAAAGGGTTAAATAAATATCGTCAAATAATCGTGATCTCAATTTCAGTGAAAATAATCATGATTATCATTTTTGCCATAATCGAGCAGCCCTAATCTAGGACATAAAAGCCAGGGTGGGAGGGATCTCTGCAAACTGACTTAGGTCTGCAAGTGTGAAGCTCAACAAAAATCTGACTCTCCAGTCACAGACAAACAAAAACTCCAGCTGGGAGATAGAAAACGCTGTCTGGGTCCTGCTGGATGTTGCTGGTCAGAGTCCACACATTAGCAGAGTGCTTCTTGGTCCCACTGACCCATGTGGACAGCGACTGTGGAGAACTGTTCTGGAAAACAGAGAAGAGAATTAAAATAACAAAAAGTAGCAGCAGTTCAGATCTGATTTAATTTAATTTCCTTCACACAGCACATTCGTCCAGGCTGACAGGTAAACATAGAATTAATCTCAGGTAACATGACTCATAGTAGAGATTCAGTAAGAAAGATTGCAGGCTCTAATATTATTACCACACAATCCAAGGACACACCAACAGCTCCGATTTGTAGAACTATTTAAACAAATGTCTTCTGAATATTCAATTCAGGTTCACAGTGGGAGGTGTTGTGGAATTTTTTAAATAAAGTCTGCAACACAGAAAGAGCTGTGCTCAAGCTATTTATTACTGCGCCAACACACATCAAACATCACAGTTCAGTCATGTCAGCGCTGCCACAGAAGTGGTGCTCCTGCTCCTTTATGCATTCCAAGGAAGAGGGAGGAAGTTACAAACGGATCCTACCACACTTCAACGGATCAATGGTTATGCTGTTTTGTGGCCTTATCAGCACCTGTAAAGGGAGTTGTTCTCTCAAACTGCTGACGCTGAAGTAAGTTAATCTAGTTTTAGAAACTTTCACTGAACAGTAACAGTGTCACAACTAAGCATATGCATAAGCACTTAAATACTTTAAATGAGAATAACAGAAAATTTCTATTACAGAGGCTAGAGCCTGTCCCAGTAGTCATAGGTAGAGCACACCTGGACAGGTCACCAGTCTGTCAGAGGACTAACACAGAGACAGACACCAGAGTAACAAATCTATTTAAAATTAATGTAAGTTTGCTGCAGCTGTGTGTAGATGTGTTTCTGTGCTCACAGTCCACCTCTCAGGAACCTGCAGTTCACTTTTAGTCAACTTTAAACAGACCTCACAAAAGGCTGATGTGGCTGGATCAGTAGTCTGATTTAAGTACGATACCTTTGGCCAGGGATTAATCTGGTACATCGCTTCACTGCAGTGTTACGTATTTTCCCCACACCTGAATAAAAAAATACTGATATATACAAATAAGAGCTTCAGCTCATGCAGCCTGACTCAATCCTAAATGTTCAGCACACAGAGACACAGAGGTACCGTTTAAAGTTTAGTGTTAACCTGAGTCACTGATCATTTGCAGTATTACAGAGTCTGGCAGTCTTTGCATGATGTCCACGTCACTGTAAGCTTCTAGCTGACTCTCAGGTGTGACAGGTGTGCCAGCAGGAAAGAGTAATAATAGCCTGCATCCTGAGGTTTGTCATGCAGGATTAAAGAAGCCAGGCTTTGTTCACACAGCTAGGATTGTATTTTACACTGACCCTGGGTCAGTATAAGTATCATACAGTTTAAACGAAGCACTGAAACTTGCACATATTTATTACAGATGCACTGAAGCTATATAAGTTTTGATCAGTTAGCTGGCTTGAAGCATTCAGGTGTGCCTTAACAGAATGCCATAATCTTTCCAGGAGTGGATGTCCCAGAAAATTCACTCCAAGCTCAGACCATTGAATGCTCAGATAAAATTGCAAAACTCCCAAGAGTTACATCTCAGACTCTACAGGCACATTAGAGTTCATGAGAGTATAATCAGAGAAAGGCTGAACAAATATAGCTTGTTTGGAAGGGTTGACAAGAGAAAGTGTGTTCTTTCTAAAAATAACATAACAAGACAGCTTTGTTATGGAAAATAAATATCTGAATATATTGCAAGACTTCTTGAACAATGTCCTTTGGAAAGACCGGACCGAAGTGGAGATTTGTTTGGTGAAAATTACAGCACACCTCATATCAACTTTCAAGCATGGTGGTGGAATGGTGATGATTTGAGCTTGTTTGTCAGAACCAGGATGTGGGTACTTTGCAGTCATTAAGTTGACCATAAACTCCTGTAAACCAAAGTATTCTGGAATCAAACGTGAGGCCATCTGTCTGACAGCTGAAGCTTGGCACAAACTGGGTCATGCAACAGGACCCAAACACAGCGGCATAAAAAGAATCAAAGTGCTGCAATGGCTCAGTCAAAGTTCAAATCTCAACTCGATTGAAAGGCTGTGGTGGAAACTTAAAGAGAGCTGAGCATGAATGAATACCCTCAAACTTCAATGAACTGAAGCAAGAGTGCAAAAGAAGAATGGTTCCTCAACAGTGATGTGAGAGACTGTTAAAGCCATACAGAAAACAACTGCTTCAAGTTATTGCTGCTAAAAGTAATTCTGCAAGCTCATGTATCACAGGGTGCACACGGGGCTGCATGACTGTAACATTTTATGTGATATGTTTATATCACATTTTATCAGTGGGATGTTTCCAGAGTTATAAATGTATTTTATGTTATTTATATGGAACTAATTCACAAAAACAGTGACCTCAGGGTTTATATTGTGAGGTAAAGACTAAACAAGATTAGAAAGTTGAGCCTGCTCAACCCACTGAGCCATTCCAGCACCTGAAGTTGGGCATTTTATCATTTTATCCATAAGGTATACTTAATTTTGGAGCCAGACTCAAGCCACTGCAGTTTTCAGCACTTCTCACTGGTTTGGTTAAAATACATGAGACAAAAACTGTTTTCATTGGGATGTACTTACTTTTTCACATCTTCCGACAGAAACTGTTTTTGTATACTTTTGCCTGAATGGCCCGAATGTGTAATTAATCATGTCTGTCACAGCTTTGTGGTTGATTTAAAAAAGAAAAAATCATATGCGACAACATGAGTTTATCATTTATTTATTTAGAATTAATTCTCTGGTTTGTAACATACAAGCCTGTTGTACAAGGAATCTTACAGAGAGGTACAACTTTTTACATTTGACTCTGTCATGTACGTCGGCTCGGATTTCCACTTTGATATTCAAACAAGGGAGACGTTGCTCTCATAGCTTAAGTCAGTGTCAGATCTGAAATGTCAAGAGTAGCATTAAAGGACACATGACAGTCCACAACCTCGTCAAATCACACTATGTACTATAACCACCCAACCGATGAAAGATAAGTTAAATGATCACATCATCAGGGTATACTCAGTACAGTTTTCAGTCATTCAAAATTCCCATTGAGCTGTATCACTTGAATATTTGTCCATGCATACATAGGTATATTATACGATAAAAAATATAGCATTTGGAATAAATACTGTAATCTTAGAGCAAACTGTCAGACAATACTTGTTATATACTTTTCACAATACTGTATGTACATATACATATATTTGGCTGGATTTACAGGAACAGATAACATACATATTTAGTCCCGTGTGAAACAGATTTGGTTTCAATTCTTTGGTGCTCATGTGAAACCTTATAATATCTGGGTCACAGGGGATTAAACATATAGATTTTCATAGAGACTTATACGCAGGCACGGAAGACCAGATAATTCTCGCAGCGCCCTCCCGATCATCCTTTGGCTGTCTGCAATGCAGGAAGCTACGGCTGTACAGACTCTTATTTTTGTTCCTTCATACACAGACAGTCAGTGATGATCAGATGCGCTGCACAGAGTTAACATTGAGATTTACTGATGTTGTGTGAATGCAGCGTCGTTGTGGAGAGAACCTGTGCTACTTTGTGAGCCCCCACAAATACTTATCTGATTACTAAGTCAGTGTGAAAAAAGGTATTTTCTTGTGTAAATGTACTATATAAGTCAAAGTATATAGATCTATATAATATACTTCATTTAAAATGAGTCCTGCGTCATGGTCAGTCTACATATTTTTATATTTGTGTCCGAAAACATTAACTAGAATGACAAACCCCACTGCAAAAACCCCCCCAAATTAATACCAATTAAGACAAAATGGTAATGTATTCCAATGACATGATGTATCACTATGGCCACAAATATTCAACTGCTAATCCAGTTTTATTAATAAATGATAATAACAGCTGATAGGTTTGATTTGTCTGTATGCTAGAAAAATGTTCAGCGTTTCCTTTTGTTAGCTGTTTGGAGTGTAGCTTTTTTTCTTTTGTAAATTCAGACTGGATCATGGTCATAGGTCACATATATGGCAGTTGTTAAAGTAGTAAGTGGTATTCCCCTTTAAATCCCACCTCCAACTCTTTAAAAAAGAGAACAAAGATCAGAGTAGTCATAAATATGATCATAATCAGGTGAAAAGAGAGGCTTACAATGAACTTGATCGATTTGCCTATCAATTTTCTTTTCTAATTTAGGCTTACTCCCCCTATTTCCTTTGCAGTCCATGAACTACATGAATTATCTAAAATTAATAATAATAATAATGTTATATTACAGATCATTTTATGCCATTCTGTTGTATCATTTCAGCATTTCATTTAACTGTAAACATACGGGACTGTTTGACATCAGCAGCGGTCACTGAGTGGGAAACTGTAAACTTTATTTTAAAGACCGCTACTCCTGCTTCATATTAGCTCGGGAATACGAACGTAGGTTTGCGGTACAAAAACATCAACACTGTGGAAAACATCTTATGTCTTGTGTTTTCTGATTAAGGCTCGACCAAGGTCACTCACTCGACCTACTTTATGACTGACAGTAAGGTAGTATTCAATTGCTATTGCTTCTTAAAACGCAAACCCAAGTCCCAGCCCTACCTTCAACCCAAACCTCGGGTCAGATTTACCATGTTGTCTTACCGTTTATGAAATGAGACCTCACGAAAGCAAGGACGAGACGATGTGTCTCGCCACGCGTAATATATATAACCAGACTCATTCCAATGTCTGCCACATCCACTGACAGTCTGTGTCTGTTAGTCGTAAAGCCCATGCCAGTGTATTTAAACTTGCTACATTAATTTCCTGGAATGTGTCACAGCCAGCCTGACATTCATTGTGCATTTTGTAGCAGTTGCATACATGGTTTGATTTTAAAACGAGTAGGCGAACAAGGCATACAATATATTTGAACTGAAGGCGGGAGATGCAGAGAAAGAGAGAGTCGCTATGAGAACAGACAGTACTACAACATACTGCTGTTTAGTACTATAAGACAGCCAGTAGGGGGAGTAAACGTATTGGCATGCAGTACAATCTTCATAACAGAAGAGCGTTGTCTTTCTTCAGCCTGGTCATGTTGTGGTTATAAAAAATAGTTTAATGTCCCACAGAAAGGATTTGTTTCTCATTAACACACAGCTGATGAGCACCCATGTCCCACATGTGAAAAGCGATGGGTAGTACGGCAAAAACGATACACTGAATGTCAAATATATTCTGTTATAAGTTATATTCTGTTATTTAAATTCCTAATGAATGCTTTTCGGAGATATATAATTTCATCTGGACACCAATATTATAGAGGACTATTTACGAAACACATCAACAATTAAAAAAAAAAGTGCAGTAGAAAATACAGTTTTTGTGATTATAATCTATTCTACATAAAGTATGTCCTCAATAATGGCTTATGTCCAAATACGTAAAGACTGATTTCAATGTCATGAAAGGGAAAAAAATAGAAATAATGTATTATTTCATATTCTATATTTGCAAAGGTAGGTCATGTGCTTAGTATTTTGCTTTAAGAGTTAGCTGATGATAGGAAGCAGCAGTTCAGAGGCTCTCTCTGTCCACTTGCTAGGCCGCCCAATGTGTTGTCCTGCTTTATAGTCTCACCCTGTGTCCTACTTAACATCCCGTCAGTCACACATGACACTGTGGAAACGTCTTCTCATCAGGCTGTCGGGACCCTCAGCAGTGGACCTGAGCGGTTGATGCAGCATATCCATCGACACCCACCAGCATTACTGGCATAGACGTGGAAGAAAAGCTCCTGCCACGTCTTATGATGTGTGCGGTACCACCGTGTGTTTATTTCAGTGTTTTCTCCCCACGTTGGCGGCCACGGTTAACGGAAACAGAGCAGTTGAGCGGTTGAATGGCGAGCTGGGATGGTTTGGAGAACTCTGACTCAGAGGAGGTCTGCGGTGCTTGTGGACTCAGAGGTTTGGACCTCAGCGTTGGCCTTCAGAAGGTCAATTATGTCTTGTTGAGAGGCTCCTTCTGCCACCAACAGAGCCGTCTGACCGTTCTGGGTGGGGGGGAAAACAGACGTTTCAAAACACTGCAGTGACTTTTTTGAACCACACAGTGGCAGTGTTGTTTTGGGCTAAACATATTCTCTAGTAACTGAATATCAGGAGTATGGTGCATGCTGAACCTGCCCTGACTCTGTATACTAATAAACCCTTTTTACATCCTACAGCAATTGTCTCTGAAATAATAAAGGTTTTAAGCCTGGGATGTTTTGTATTGATGTTAAGCTTAATACAAGTAAACCTTGCATTTTGCTTATGAAACATATGTAAGAAAATTTAGAGTATTTTTTTGTGTATTTTCATCTTGTGTTGTTACTTATTGCACAGGCAATATGATAAAGTAGCGACAGGGATGACACACTGTGACCAGTATGTGATTGATCTCTTGAAAATGCACTCAAATATCTAATCACTGCCACTGTCACCTACTTACTTATTTGATCATCTTTATTTTCTTGCAAGCATATTTTTAAAAATTAATATGCACAGATTACAATAATGTTGTTTTTTTTTTTAATGCAGCAAAGTAAAATAAATAAACGCTGTCGGGCTTGTGCTGTAATTATGTACCGTGCGAGGATTTATGGCAAGCACTCAAGTCGCGCTCTACCAGCAATTATCAGAAATAAGAATGCTTATCGGTGCTTGCGTCCTTACGGATAACAATCTCCCCAACCCGCTGCTACAAATGCTCTTCAGAATGCAATCACTTGCAAGCACATCTTACAGTTTGAGAAATGCGCTTGATGCCAAGACGTCAGTCAAATGATACAGCTGACAGATCTGCAATGTCAGGATTCTGCAAGAATATTTTTGCAGATTACCTTTGTGTTTTTTCCTCCTTCTTTTAATTCTATTAGGCCACATCCTGAGACATGAGCATAAATGTTCTGTATCACATACGGTGCCTACTTTTAATGTTGTTTTGGGGTAAGATGCAGCACGGTGTTTGTTGCAACACTGTTGCTACTCTTCCTGTGGCATTTACAAAGACTCACCTCCACACCTGCATCCATCCTTTTTTTGCCACAGGACACTAAGTGTCTTTGCTCTCCATTTAACGCAGCCAGTCCATTTGCCTCTGTGTTTCTAGGACTGCTCTCATTACAGAAGTGCTTCGGCAGCGTAAAGCACCGGCCATGATGTGATCACTCTCTGACTGGGGAATCTACAAACTGGAGAAATCAATGCACCAGGCTGAACAATCAATCTACTTTGTGTGGGCCAGCCATCAGTTCCCATATCCCTATAACCTTACTGAGAGCCCACAGTCTCCATTTTTGAGCGAACCAGGTGGTAAAAGCCATGTGACCATTAGTCGAATGCGAACAGCGAAGAATTACGTGCTGAAATTAATTGCTGAAAGTCTCATAAACGAGAAGTAAAACATCTACAAGTTTACAACAAGCCACTAAATGGCCTGATTTTAACTGCACAACCTAAAGCTATACCTTATCTTTGAGGCTGGTATCACAGCGACCTGTCTCCAGCAGCAGGCGAGCGATGTGCGTGTGCCCGTGCTCGCTGGCACACATCAGGGCCGTCGAGCCCTCGCGGTCCTGGGCATTTACATCCGCGCCGCAGCTCAGGAGCAGCTTCACCATGGCAACGCGGCCATGGCTCACCGCAAGCATGAGTGCTGTCTGGCCCGCCTAGAAAAAGAGTGAGAAAAACAGAGATTAGAATTAAACAGTGAGAGGGCAGGAATGATGGGAAGATATGTATATCTTACATGCAGACAGAGAGAGAAAGTGACGAGTTAAATAGTACATTAACTTGTTATACAAACATCCATAAATATTCGTTCTGGTGACCTTGATTTGCTTCTGCAGTCCTTTTCATGATTCCTGTATGGTTTCCACTAAAGGATGTCTTGCAGTTGAGGACATGTATTTACTTCCTTTTTCTATTTTATTTTATTTGTACAACACACCAAACTGTTTGATATCCGTTTTATTTTTAGTTCATCCAGCGTCTAAGTGCAACTGCCGTCTGTATACACACCTGTCTGGAGCGTGCGTTGACATCTCCCACTTTCAACAGTTGCTGTGCCACTTCAAGATCATCGGGGCTCTCAGCAGCCGTCAGAGCAGCCAGCATCACTGGAGTATAGCCTGCCTTATTGAGATTGTCTGTTTCGCACAGGCCTGAATGTACACAGAAAGTGATGGAGTGAGTAAAAGAGATGAGAAACAAAACGTTTCCACAGTTATAATCTTTTAGTTTTTTAGTTGGATTTGTCGTTCTGTGTGCCTTTCCGTCTCACCGGTATCCAGCAGCAGTTTGACCACAGGGAAGTTGGAGTGTGACACGCTGTAGTGAAGAGCCATATTCCCATTGCCGTCTGTCAAGTTAACAACATATGGCAGGAGAGTGGGTGTGGTCATCCCCACTTGTCGCAGGTATAATCTGACAGTATCTGCCTGCGAGTCCTTTTGACTGGAGACTCTGAACCACTCCTGGTAGAGCACCACTAAAACCTGGCGCTGAGGAGAGAGACAGAAAACAATGGAAAAACAAAAACTTACCATAGTGAAGCGGGGTTCGATTTTATTAAGTCCAATCAAAGAAATCCTTACCATTTCTTTATCTGGGGATGAAACCTCCTCCATGCGGTCCTTTACATAAAGGCATGCATCTATAAACCCCTTGTCGACTTTTCCCCTGAAAACCAAAACCATACAACACAGCAGGGATTAAGTATGGCCAAGCCAGCTTCTGTGGTTCATGTCTAAGTTCTGTCAGAAATGATAACAAGAAAATACAAGAAAAAATGGCTTGCACGCCTCCATGGCTTACTCACATCACTCAACAGTCTGACACATTGATAGCACACGCAAACCTCAACAGTTACAGTTTGCTCTGATTCACTACCCATTAATATCCAGAGAGCGCTCAAACCATCACGCAAACTGAGCATCAAGCCTGAGTGGGTCACAATGTGACCTGTACTAGCTTTCCAGCTATAACACCTATACACATCCTGCACGTACCCACAGGAATGATCAGACAGGTGCTGAATGATGAGTTAATATAAGTCCTGCTTTCTCCTCACTGCCTGGGCCCATGGCCATCAGCCCTGTCTGCATACCTGAGACTGATAAGTGATCAGTCAATGACAGGGAAGACAACACTGCTAGTTATTTGCTTTGTCCTAGAACAAAGTACGTCTGTGTGACTATTGAGCACCCTTAATCAAGGAGTTTAGTTGCAAGTTGGAATATGTGTGTGCTTGTGTGAAGCTTACAGTGTACTTGTGGCGACAAATGTTGCCATTTTATTATTGTACGATCTACTGTGCAATATAAAGCGCCTTGATGTGACTGTTGTTGTGATTTGGCGCTATATAAATAAAACTGAATTGAATTGAAATGTCAGTTTAGTGTGTATATATATTACAGACACATTTATGGCGATGAATGTGCACAAGATTTAAAAAAGCATGAGTGTGTATTAACTGAATTCCCATGCATGTAAGTCAAAGTCCCAATGTAATGCCTCCAGTGCATGCATGAAGCATTATTCAGCGCCTGTCCTATACCAACTATATCAGATAAGGCTGCATACGAATGACTGTTCCAATATTTGTACCTGTGAGCAGAGAATGCAGTCTCTATTTAGAGAATTTACACACATAAATATTTAGTAACATTTAACACTAAAAACCATCTTGTGTTTAAAATTAAGTATTTACCAGCGATATAAATTCAGAAGTTTAACAGTTTGAATCTGAGCCTTCAGTAGTTTGATCAAGGTGTTGATAGCTTTTTTAAAAGGTTACGTATTGCTGTCGGTGTCGAAATAAATGTTTAATACAGCGTTGTCAATTTAAAGATTAATCATTTAAAGATAAAGATACCATTTAATATAGCACGGCTCTTTTTATAATGGCCAACAAACCTCTATATAGCTTGATTTACTGGCAACTGCTTTGTTAATTGATAAGTTGTGAATTTGTTTTTTCTTTCAGGGTGTAAAGGTAATATTGTACCGTTCACAGTGCCTGTGATAACTAAGTAGCATAAACCAGAAAAAATCTAAGCTTGATCCATCAATATATTTATGCTGGCTGTAGTCATAAAATGAGGGAAATAAAGTGAAAAACTTGCACTAAAATCAGCTAATTTAAGTTTGCGTGTAGGGGGAGAAAACTTGTGGAGCAGTCTAGAGCTCTTCAGGAGTGGAGATATGGGCATTTAAGTGTACAATGGTGAAGTGCAAACTGCCTCCAGGGCAAAAACAGGAGCATAACAAGGATAACAAAAGCTTGGCTCTGCACAGATATGTCAGCAAAGGTAATGAAAAACCCAAAGTGATATTTATATGATATAAGCTAAATGCATGCTGACCCCAGTCCTGCAGCCAGAGCCTGAACTTCAACAAGTAACAAAAGCAGCTTTAAGCCTCAGTTTTTCGCTGTATGTGTTTGTACAGTAGAATTACTCTGTTGATTGCTTTAAAGCCTTTTTGGCTGGTTTTCATTTTTGCTTTGTGTTGATGGTTTTGTGCTCATAAATAGTAAAAGAATGATCCTATGTATTGTGTCCTTAACATAAGTATATTTGCTGGTTTGTGGAACTGTAGACTGAGGTTTCTATAACTGGTAATTAAGTGCCATTTTGTTTCTGGTCATTGCAAAAAAGTAATGAGTAGTGTAACAAGTAACAAGTGCAACAACTTTTTTGAGTAACAACCCAACACTGCTTCTAGCAAATTCTGCAAATGTGGTTATTTTTGTTCTATATTTGTAAAATAATACCAAAAAGCAGTTCATGGAGAAACCATTTGGTATCATAGCAGACCCAATCCTCAGTTACATTTATGAGAAACACATAAAGTGCAACACGGTAACCGAAGATTATAATTTAAGCTCTGCTGTCGGTCTCACCCTCCAGCCTGCTCTTCCAGGAGCTCCTGGCTACTTTCTGGATCCAGCAGACCTCTTTCAGTCTCCTTCTCTTTAGCCACAGCACCTCCTCCCTCAGTTGGGACCTCTGCATCTTTTCTCTGGGCTTCTGCTCCCTCCTCTGGCTGCTTCTCAGGCTCCTTCTCAGGCTCCTTCTCAGGCTCCTTCTCCACTTCTGGTTCTGAGCTATCTTCCTCTTCTACCTCCACCTTTGACTTCTCATCTCCACTGGACTCTTCACTGGATGTCGTCTCATATCTTAAAGAGAACATAATAAAGATGACGGCAGATTCTATAACAGCTCCACAGAAATCATTCAAATCATTCCACAAGCTAAAGCTAAGTTTGTACAGCACTAGCAGCATCACTAAGGAAATGTCTAAGCAGGTAAAACTAATATTAAGTCAATGTTAAGTCAGCACCAGGCAAGACAGGATAAATACTAACAGGTTATTCCCCTCTAGACTTCACAAGTGAGATGAAAAAGATGTTTGCCTTGTGCAGCCTTGCCCTCATATCCTAACATAAACATAATTTAAACATACATAAAAAGCCACAGACATGTTTGAGCACAAACATAAGCAGCCTTAAACAACATACAACCTTGTTCGTTGAGAAAAGGCTAACGATATGCTGCGGAGGCTGCTGGAGTAGCATGTATATAAGTGTGATTACTGGGGCGCATCATCAAGTCACCTCTGTAAGGCCAGTGATCAGATAAGGTTATACTGAATACCACTGATTCAGACTTCTTGTAGACACACAGAGACAAACTGAGACACCACAAGAGACGTTCAGGGGCCACAGCATTCTCGAGATTCCAGAGGAGCTCAAGGGAGAGCAGAGATAGGTTAGACTATACAAAGAGAAGAAGTATGAACAGCAGACCACTTCCTGCTGTGGGCAGAAGCCTAAAGATAGTCAGAGAAAATATTGTTGCCTGACATGTTTGCCTCATTATAAATAACATCTGCATATTTCAGGATTGGGTGGGCGGAAGATGGAAATGGTCAAATATTTATAGAGGTTGAAACGAAACCAAAAGAGATGTACACTAGATGTCAAAAAGTTTTATATAATCTAATTTATTAAACATATTAGTCCAAGTTTATAAGGAATAGATTCTTGCAATACCATAAAAAATCTGTTACGTGTTCTTCTGAATGTGGGTATGTTTACAGATCATTGTGTTGAAGGGAGGAAGGAATGGACTACACCACAACAGTCTGCAAAAACACTGCAAAGGTGAGCAGGTCATAAAACAGTGAAGCCCAGGAATGTAAGAGCAGGAACACGGGAATAAAACAAATGTTATGCATGGCAGCCATTTCCGTCATATGCAGGAGATTAAAATAGCCAGGAATTTAAAACAGAAACTTTTTACGTAAGTGATGAGAAATACTGTAAACGACCACAACAGGATATGAAATCATGCTGTAAGCATGACCTAAGAACAAATGCAACTTTATAGCAAGTCTTTGTGCCCAAATTTTACTTTGAAGCTTAGTTTTCTCATATCTTGTAGTTTTCCTGCTTTTCCTGCTTTGTGATTGTCTACCTCATTAGTAGGTAAATCACCAGAACCAATACTTATCTTCTCAATAACAAAACTTTGAAAACACAGTGGTACTTTTTTCCCTTTTCCAGTAGTTTAGATAAAGTTAGTTTAGTTGTTTAAAGAACAGGATACGCGGATGCTAATCGATGCTAAAAATTGCTAACACATTAAATACCCCTTTGCAATATTACTGATACCAGCACAGCAGCTTAGACAAGAAGCCTCTCACTCCACTAGCAGCTAACCACTTGAGCAGCAGCACAACAAAGTCTGCAAAGCATCTTAAAGATGACACCGTAAAGATATTCTTTATGAAGAATTTTTCAGGTCAATAAAGCCTGAAAAACATTTAAGTATAGTGAAGTTATATAATTGAGACAGAAAAACCACTTAACTGAATTACTGAACTGCTCTTGAGTTTTATTTCACTAAAATACAATTCCTTCCTTAGATTTAATAACAGAAAATTGCACTGTGTGAGCAATGCCAGAAAAAAATTGAGAACCACTGCCATCCCCATACTTTAAATTCATAAACACACACACACACTTCAACCAGCATCAGCAAATGCTGACATAAGCACGCTAGCACAATCACCTAGGTGCCATCAACAGAAACTATGCATGCATATCACATAATCTAAACACACATTAATGCAGGCATATTAGCACACCAGCAGAAGCAGCAGCAAGGTCAGATTCAGGACAACGTGTCTTTAGTGAGCCTGACAAACAGCAAGAAGCAGATGTCTGAAGTACAGCTTAATATCCAAGTTTAAAACAGTGACAAAGCTGACGCATACGTGGCTAAATGACAAAAGATTAACACTGCTGCACAGACAGTTTTTTGTCTTGAATGAAAAGAGTGTTTGTTACGAATGGACCTCATGTAGCCTGAAATACAGGTGCATGAAAATCCAAACTGTCGCCTGTGGATTTCTACACACAAAGAAGAAGAAATCAAATAACATCAAATCAAATTTCTCAGACAATCCTGTATCTTTTGCTCTTTCTGAATTTTTTCACATAATGTGTGGTTATGTGGATTAACCACAACATTGAAAAATACATTTGTGGGTAATCCATCAAACTTGAAGCCCCTTTGCATACAGTAACACATCAAACCTAATAAAAAATACTTTTAATGAACTAAATCAAGATAAAAGGGGATTTTTTACATTAATCAGAAGTGGCAACACATTATTTTTCCTATAAGGATGAAGACTGACAAAAGCATGAAAATATAAGTGCACAAAACACATTTCAGCCCACACAAAGATATAAATCACAAAGAGATTGGACGATGACTAAAAAGAAGATTTTACCCTCCATTCACCCCCACAAACTTCAGGTTTTTCTTGGCTCCCTTGTTCCCCTGCTTGCCTGCTCCACCATTTTTCTTCATGATGGATTTGAGACCTAGTGAAGAGGAGGACAGAGCGAGAGGCAGAGGAGAAGATGAAAAATAAAAATGAGGAAAGTAAAAATTAATAGGGTTTCTGTGGAATTTGGGTGTGTGCATGTATATTTTGTGTGTGTGTTCAAGTTCAAGTTATTTGAAACATCCTCACAACTAAACAGTGTGATATGAGTCAGAGGACATCACAGTGTCTCAGTGTTTTAAGATCTGTCACCTTTACAGGCTTATGGTTAGAATAAATACAGCCCCATAACATCAGTGATGCAGGTTTTTGAGCTAAGTACTGATAATGAGCCCAAAGGTCCATTTCTTCTTTAGTACGGAGGAGGCGGTATCCTTTATTTCACATTTTAAATCATCTGACTACAGAACAGTTTTCCACTTTTCCTCATTACATTTTAAATGACCTTTGGCCCAGAGAAGATGGTGACGTTTCTGATTCATGTTCACAGCTTTCTTAAGTTTTAACCTACATTTGCGTATGGCTTCATGAACTGTGTTCACAAAGATTTCTAGAAGTGTCCCTGAGCCCATGCACTGATTTCCATGACAGAATCATGCCTGTTTTTAAAGGTCTGCCACCTCAATCACAAGCATCAAGCAACCAATATTTTGAGCCTTGTCCCGTGCGCACAGAGATTTCTCCAAATTTGCAGAATCTTTTGATAATATTATGCACTGTAGATGATGTATTTGCAATATAGCATTGAGGAACATTATTCTGAAATCATTCTCCAATTTATAGATGCAATTTTTTTGCAAACTGGTTAAATGTTGCCTCTCTGCGATGTTCTTTTTTTATACCCAATCATGTTACACACAAGTTTATTATAAACTTTAGTCCCAAAATGCTCCTCTAGCTCTTTTTTTTAGTACCACTTACTTTTCCAGCCATTTGTTGCACCTACCTGAACTTTTTTGACACGTTACTGCTATCAAATTCAAAATGAGCTAATAATGTTTCATTTGATATGGTTTCTACATCCCATTATGAATAAAATATGGGTTGGTGAGATTTGTAAATCATTGTATTTTGTTTATATTTACATTTGCACATAGTACACTTACATTTACATTGTTATTGACTTTTATCTCATTAGGTAACAGACAACAACAATTTGCAAACGGCGACTGTATTTCTTTGGGCTAGTGTTATAAGTACAGTGGGGCAAAAAAGTATTTAGTCAGCCACCGATTGTGCAAGTTCCCCCACTTAAAATGATGACAGAGGTCAGTAATTTGCACCAGAGGTACACTTCAACTGTGAGAGACAGAATGTGAAAAAAAAATCCATGAATTCACATGGTAGGATTTGTAAAGAATTTATTCGTAAATCAGGGTGGAAAATAAGTATTTGGTCACCTCAAACAAGGAAAATCTCTGGCTCTCACAGACCTGTAACGTCTTCTGTAAGAAGCTTTTCTGTCCCCCACTCGTTCCCTGTATGAATGGCACCTGTTTGAACTCATCATCTGTATAAAAGACACCTGTCCACAGCCGCAAACAGTCAGACTCCAAACTCTGCCATGGCCAAGACCAAAGAGCTTTCGAAGGACACCAGGAAAAGTATTGTAGACCTGCACCAGACTGGGAAGAGTGAATCTACAATAGGCAAGCAGCTTGGTGTGAAAAAATCAACTGTGGGAGCAATCATCAGAAAATGGAAGACATACAAGACCACTGATAATCTCCCTCGATCTGGGGCTCCACGCAAGATCTCATCCCGTGGGGTCAAAATGATCATGAGAACGGTGAGCAAAGATCCCAGAACCACACGGGGGGACCTGGTGAATGACCTGCAGAGAGCTGGGACCAAAGTAACAAAGGTCACCATCAGTAACACACTACAACGGCAGGGAATCAAATCCCGCAGTGCCAGACGTGTTCCGCTGCTGAAGCCAGTGCATGTCCAGGCCCGTCTGAAGTTTGCCAGAGAGCACATGGATGATACAGCAGAGGATTGGGAGAATGTCATGTGGTCAGATGAAACCAAAGTAGAACTTTTTGGTATAAACTCAACTCGTCGTGTTTGGAAGAAGAAGAATACTGAGTTGCATCCCAAGAACACCATACCTACTGTGAAGCATGGGGGTGGAAACATCATGCTATGGGGCTGTTTTTCTGCCAAGGGGACAGGACGACTGATCCGTGTTAAGGACAGAATGAATGGGGCCATGTATCGTGAGATTTTGAGCCAAAACCTCCTTCCATCAGTGAGAACTTTGAAGATGAAACGAGGCTGGGTCTTCCAACATGACAATGATCCAAAACACACCGCCCGGGCAACAAAGGAGTGGCTCCGTAAGAAGCATTTGAAAGTCCTGGAGTGGCCTAGCCAGTCTCCAGACCTCAACCCCATAGAAAATCTGTGGCGGGAGTTGAAAGTCCGTGTTGCTCGGCGACAGCCCCAAAACATCACTGCTCTCGAGAAGATCTGCATGGAGGAATGGGCCAAAATACCAGCTACTGTGTGTGCAAACCTGGTAAAGACCTATAGTAAACGTTTGACCTCTGTTATTGCCAACAAAGGTTATGTTACAAAGTATTGAGTTGTATTTTTGTTATTGACCAAATACTTATTTTCCACCCTGATTTACGAATAAATTCTTTACAAATCCTACCATGTGGATTCATGGATTTTTTTTTTAACTTTCTGTCTCTCACAGTTGAAGTGTACCTCTGGTGCAAATTACTGACCTCTGTCATCATTTTAAGTGGGGGAACTTGCACAATCGGTGGCTGACTAAATACTTTTTTGCCCCGCTGTATGTCTGTCTGCTTGTTTCTGTGTGCTCTTGTGTCTGTATGTGAATGTCAGTGATTTTGAGCCTGGAAGATATTGGGAAAAAAACAACGAGTAAGTACAGCCAATCAAATGATGTGGAAAGCTTGTGTTAACACAGAACAGAAAAGCTAGAGCCCCATTTGCTATACTCTATACAAAGACAACAATTAAGACTGCTGAACTGAAATCTAAAGCACATACTTCAGTTTTTAATTAGATTTAACTTTCCAAGTACACACTAAGGCCTCGAAGTATTCTCCATGGAAATATATACAGGTCAAGACTATACACCTTATTGACAACATCCAACCTTGACTCTGCCAGGCCCATTTATGTATGTAACTGCCCAGGAATTGATTCTGTGTGGGCTCTTATGCTGACTCCCTTTGGCTGTGAGCCCAGTATAGCTGTCTCAGTTGTGCGTGACAGCAGACATGGTGCAGAGTATCTGTAATGTTTTATGTAAGGACACAAGACCGTAGCTTTGAGCCAAAAAATACCAGTTTAAAAAAAATTCCCAGGGACCACCATCTAAGAAGAATGATGCTTTTAGATCTAGTACCTCCCAGGAGAGCAACATGGAGAGGAGGGTTAGAAACATACTTGAAATATAAAAATATCCTTTTCCTAATTCCTAATAAATAAATTAGTTGTGTGATTTAACCCTCCTTCGCTTTGTCAGAGATATTTCACTCAAGGCACAGATTGACTAGAATGAGTGAATTCCTCAATGCAGCAGTAGGCGTTTCTTTTTAACACACACAGAAGATGATAAGACGTTTAAAAGGCCACACTGGGAAACTTCACATCAGCCATAGGCACCTCAGAAATGGGTCTGAAATACGCACATCCCAAACCTGACTTAAAAACACTCCTGTACCACACTGTGCTCCCGGCACTGAACTGTAGATGAACTTTGAAAATAAAATATGTGTGTGATAGTTGAGCGAGTGAGTACCATGACCAGAAACAGGAGAGACATATCAGGGGAGGGAAGAGAGAGGCGTCATCTGTTTGATATATGTGTGAGGACCGGTGCTTAAGGATCCATTCGACTGTGTACTGTAAACAGATGCTTAACCACACGTGTGAACTTTGCCGTGTGATTCTGTCTTTGCATATATTGTGGGGAACAAGAAATGTGTACGTGTGCTCTTGAAGGTCACTGAACCATGTCATTTTGACAGTTTTTAGTAATGTGTGTTTTTTTCCACTCTTGTATATTACAGAAAAAAATGCCTATTCCCAGCTCCCCATCCCTCATCCCTCCTCCACTCTGCATTTCAGAGTAAAACTGACATTTACTGTAGCAACAGTGCTCAGTGTATTTTGTGCTCTGCGTAATATGTCTTATATTAACAATGCCTGCACTCTCCAGAAAGAAAAGGCACATCAATTTCAAGATATTAACCTTAAAATAAGTTAAGCAATGTCATTTATTTCTATCGCGATCCTATTACAGCATCTAATTTCATGACTAAGGCACACTAAAACTTTTGTAGTACTTTTGTAGTACAGTACTATTCATAGAAGCAGGAGAAGTGATAATTTGACAGCATATCAACTTGAGTATAATGTTCCCAGTAATTGAATGGGAGCAGTGTGGTTTCAAGTTGCAATGAAAAAAATCTGTGCTGTGAACGCACCATTTGTAAGAGTTTGCAGGGCTAAGATGCGCCTATACAAGTGAAACCATGGATATTTGTCTAACCACACTGAAAATGTTTGGCTGTTTCTGCAGGAGTTCTTTTTAGGGAGAGAAGTCAATGTTTCAGGCTAATGAGCTGTACACATTTATAATACTTCATGACAATTATAGATCATAAGGGACATGTTGTAATGAAGCGGCATGGATAATGCATCATTATGCTCCTTGAAAGGATTTATTCAGTGACTATAAGAGAGAAATGGCTTTAGCTAATACAAATAGGTGAGCAGCTATCAGACAGATGAACCACGGGCCTACCTTGTTCTTGCTGTTTGCTGGCAGCAGCCGCTTTCTGGCTTGGGGAGTAGAAGGCAGAGAGGACACTGAGGGAGCTGACCAGTTGGCTCTGAATGGAGCTCATTTTGGAAGTACCAGGTTTCCCCGCTGGTTTCCCTGTCGCTGCTGCTGCTGGGGCTGCTTTCCCCGCTGGCTTGGCTGACGTTGCCTTTCCAGCCTCTGCTCTTTTCCCTGTCGTCTTTTTCTGTGTGCTCGCGCTCTCCTGCTGGCTGGCTGTTTGCTGAGTGCCAGAGCTGCTTCCGAGATGTGCCCACTGCTCTCCTAGCAGCCCCGTTATCCGAGTTACAACTTGACCCAAAGCTGCAGGCGATGTTGGTGATTCGCTGGAGCCTCTTCGAGGAGGCTGGGCCTCCCCGGTGTCGCGACGTGAACCCTGGGCTTCGCTTGAGCCACGGCGCTGAGCTGCTTCACTGGAGCCACGGCGCTGAGCTGCTTCACTGGAGCCTCTGCGCAGTGACTGTGTCTCACTGGCATCTTTCGGAGAGGCCTGAGCCTCACTGGAGCTTCTACGTGAACCCTGAGGTTGAGTTTGAGCATCGCTTGACGCTTGGCGAGGTGGTTGGGTCTGGGCTTCTCCCGATCCCCGTCTAGGAGTGTGTGATGCACCAGACACCCTCTGCGGTGCTTTCAGCTCTTTTGAGTCCCGCCGAGGTACAGAAGTTTGAGATTGCGCTTGTATTGATTTAGGCCTGACTTGGACTTCACTAGAGCCCGGAGACAAGGCCTGAGTCTCAGACTGAAGTCGAGATTCAGACTGCTTCTCTCCAGACCCTCCAGGAGGTTTCTTTGCTATAGTGTGGTCCTCAACCTGAGGCACAGACGGTGTTTGATGTTTTACCTGTGTTTCAGAGAGCTGTTCTGGGGACCGAGCTTCAAGCTGAGCTGCACTCTGTTCCTGCACCTGGGGCTGGGTTTTCGTCTGCGGCTGGGTCTGAGTTTCACTGGATCCCCTACGAGGACGCACAGGCACCACCTGAAGTTGAGGAGGTGACGGCTGAGTTTGCTCCACTGAGGGTTTCCTGCCTCTTTGTGGTCTTACAGGAGCTGCTGTCTTCACAGCTGAATTCCCCTCAGTTACTGCAACAGTGTCAGCGGCTACAGTTTCTTTGACTGCTGCAGACATAACCTCCCCGGCTCCTGTTTCTTTCTTCTCTGTAGTCTCTTCTCTGTAGGGCAGCTGGTCTCTTCTCTGTAGGGCAGCTGGTCTTGTTTCAACCACTTCTGTAATTTCTTTTGTTTCTGAGTCATCTTGTTCGGAACTCACTTTAATCTTATTTTCTACTGCTTTAGCAGCCGAACTGGCGCACTCTTCATTCTTCCTAACAACATCTAAAGTTTTTATGCTTTCTACAGCTGCCGCTGAGCTTTCTGATAAAACCTCAGCAACTAAACGTTCACTCTCTCTTTTAATTCTTTCGTATGTTTCCCTGTCTTCTGTTCTTTCGCTCACCACGACTTCGTCTCTTTGGCTGCCTGTGTTCTCACTCACTTGACTCTCTGCTTCTACACCTCTGGCTGGGTTGTTGTCATGACGTCTCTCCATCTCTGTCTCAGTCTGCTGGTCTGCTCTCTGGGCTACCTCTGTCTCTGTCACTCTGTCCACAGTGCCCACCCTTTCTGTCTCTGTCCCTCTGTCAACACTGCTGGCCCTCGGTCTGTGAGGATGGTCCGTCACCATCTCGCCTTCTGTTTCTGTGACTTGGTTTACCCTTTCGGCCACGGGGGTCTCGGTCATCTGATCCAGGGTGATGATGCTCTCGGTTAGTGTGCCTCGTTCCATGCTGTTGGCTCTGGGCCTCGGTGGACTTGTCGCTGTTATCGCCGCCTCCATCTCTGTCTCCTGGTCATGCGTGTCAGCTTTTCCCGTCACTGGTCCTTGATCTGTACTTTTAGTCTCTTGTTTTGGTATGCACACTTCAATGCAGATTTTTTCAGTGTCTGTCCCCTGATCTACAGTACCAGGCGATTCTGTCTCTGTTTCTTGGTGGGTAAAATCTATCCTTTCTGTCACTGTCCCTGTGTCAATGCTCTCTCTTCTTGGACGTTCATGTGCGGTGCAAACCTCCACTCTCGTTCCCTCACTCAGTTGTAGTATTCTCTCCTCTTTTAGCTTGTTCTCCTCTATTTGCTGTTTCAAAAGAGCATTAGTGCTCTCTAGCTCCTGGCTAGCCTGAATAAGTTTAGTCTCTAGTACTGTTAGCTTCTCCTGCAACTTCTGCATATCATCTGGATCCTTTGGTTTTCCTTCTTTTGCTGCAGTCTCTGTTTCTTTTAAAGCCACTGTGATAGATAGTAATTCCTCCCCTGAAATGTCTCGTGGCAGTTTTTGCACTGTCTGTCCCAGTGGACTCTCTGTTTCTTTTTGTTTTTCAAGTATGTCCAGCTGCAGTGATTGTCTCTCCACTTCTTGTGCTGAGGACATGCTACTTTTTCCTTGTGCCGAGCTCTCCACTTCAGATAGTAACACGTTAGTTTTCTCTGTCTCACCTTGTTTCTCCTTCCCTGCAGCTTGGTTTGATGGCCCAAGACTTGTGTCTTCTAAACGTCCAGTGGGTTGAGTCTTTAGGACTAACTTCATCTCCTGTGAAGGTCTCTGTCCTTGCGATTGATTATTTGTCCTAGAATCGTAACCTGTTGGTACTGTAGCAGATAATTTGGAAGCCTGGGCCTTGGCTTGAGCTTGTAGCTGAAGAAGCAGCTGCTCCCGCTCCTCCCTCAAAGAGCAGATCTGAGCTTTCAGTTCTGGGATGGTTTTGACCTGTTCCTCGAGCTCTCTGACCCGCTTCAGTGCAACAGTAATCTGCTGGTGAAGACCTGCTCGATCTTGGGGAACACAGCGTCTTTCTGTTACGTCTGGTGAAGCCCGGAACATGTTCTCTGTTGAGCCGTTTTCTGGTGTTCCCACGGTACGGTCAGGACTGCTTGAATCTGAACTCTTACGCTGCTGTAGCGTGATGGGCATGCTCGATGCTCTGAGCAGATTTGGACGACTCTGAATCTGAATCCCCCCAGTTTTGTCTTCAGCACCGCGAGCCCCCGCGCCTACTTCATCTTTGGGTTTAGTTGAAACATAGCCAGTTCCTTGACTTGTGGTCCCCCTGCAGCTCTGGCTGGAAATCACGCCTTCATTTGCTCGAAAGTCAAAGATCTGTTGAACCTCTGTCACTCGTGATTTAGGCTTGGGACCCAGGGTAGACGTCCCAGACCAAGTACTGTCCTTTTCCTTTGGGGGAGGCCTTACTCCATGCCCAGGAAGACTAAAATTTCTGGGCAGAGTGCTGAATTTAGGTGGGCCCTTTACCCTGCGCTGAATGTGGACCCTTTTGATTGTGTTGCCTTTTTCAATATCATCAACATACTTGAGGAAATCAAGATCCAGGTGGAAGCCATAGGGAGTCTCCACTGAGTAGGGCAGCTGCTTCCTTTGAACACCACCCTCACTGGCCTTGGACTGAAAGCCATTGGCTGTAAGAATTAACATCAAATGATTCATTAATGAAATAAGTCATTAGTTGGTGCTTATTTTCATACTTCAGTGACTAGTCATAGTAATACTGTAGTATCCGATATGAAAGAACTAAACATGTGCAATTAGTTTACAATAAGAACATGAACCAAATCACACATCATCAGCATTATTAATTCTTTTCACCCCCTCGTGCAAACAGGCTGTACTGTGCCGAACACACAGTGCTTCATTATGTAAAACCCGATCACTTACTGGGAAGTAATTATCATGCAGTGATTGCGCCAAAACAAACTAATCAGCATGTAAAATGCTGCTCATGCTGTGTCAACTTATGAATGCAGTATGAGACGGGGTGGTTATCACCTGAAGGAAATAAGCCCATAGCTGTTTTTGGCCACATGAAAGGAACAGCGAGATAAAAATGTCACCTTTTATGTCATGAACTAGATTATATATTGGAATAAAAGCAAAAAATAGAGTCTGACTTATTAAGCTTCTCACAGTTGTTAAAAAAGGTTGCTGCACATGTTAGAAGCACAGAGGATTGCTTGTTTAACTACAGGCTTGGCGACACTCACCACTTTTCTTGTCCATCATGGGAGGCCGAGTTCTCAGTCATCTACTTGTGTTTGCTAGAGTAGGAGCTAACAGCCTGGGAGAAAAAAAGCAGAAATGAGAGAGAAACATGAGAAACTGAAATATCGCCCACTAATATTATGCAAATAGAACCAAATTCTGCAAGAGTAAATTTATGGCATTTACATCATGCCTTTGGACTTTTTTCAATATCAAGAAAATGGCAGTTCTGTTAAATCAAACAAAACAAACCAAGACAAAAGCATGTGAGCCCTGCAGATAAAGGACCAGAAAATTTTTCACAGTGAAGTTATTGCTTTCCAAGATTCTTGTAATATGTTTTCACTGATTTAGTGAAGCCACCAAAATAAGACAAAACAATTTCTTAGAGATATGATATTTTTTATATATAAAACAGGCAGACTTAATACACACGACTGTTATATTTCAACTCTGGCTCTCCACAGTGTATCTGTTATCTTGTCTTCCTCCCCTCACTCTAAGGTTGGATGGCTGCGCCTCCCTGAGCCTGGTTATGCTGAAGATTTCATATTGTCAAAAGGGGTTTTTTCCTTTCCACAGTCGCCAGGTGCTTGCTCATGGGGATCCCCTGATTTTTGGGGTTTCTCTCTATTATTGCAGGATCTTCACCTTAAAATAGAAAACACCTTGAAGCAACTGATTTGGTGCTATCTAAATAAAACTGAATTGAACTACTGTGCCTCATTAGTTTATTTTTATTAGGAAAATGATAAATGGATGCACATTGTATGTTTAAAAATAAATATGCAGTCACATACAAATCAAATCAAATCAAATCAAATCACTTTTATTGTCACATCACATGTGCAGGTACATTGGTACAGCACATGTGAGTGAAATTCTTGTGTGCGAGCTTCACAAGCAACAGAGTTGTGCAAAATACAATAATGTAAACAAGCAAAATACAAGAATGGCTACATCTGAAACTAATAAATATATGTACAATATATAATAGTATATGCATTTCTGGATGTGTATACTAAATATTTTTCTACGTGTGTGTGTGTGTGTGTGTGTGTGTGTACACATATTTTACAAATTAAATAGAGTAAACAATAAATAAAATATATAAAATAAAATATACAGAGTGAGACGTGCAAAACAGTGGCGTTACTGTACAGTATGGAGTGCATAATGTTAAAGTTCCAGTAGTGAAGCTGAGGTGTCTATGACGTGTTCAGCAGTCTGATGGCCTGATGGAAAAAGCTGTCTCTCAGTCTGCTGGTACGGGACCGGATGCTGCAGAACCTCCTTCCTGATGGAAGCAGTCTGAACAGTTTATGGCTGGGGTGACTGGAGTCCTTGATGATCCTCCCCGCTTTCCTCAGGCACCGCTTCCTGTAGATGTCTTGGAGGGAGGGAAGCTCACCTCCAATTATCCGTTCAGAGCACCGCACTACTCGCTGGAGAGCTTTGCAGTTGTAGGCGGTGCTGTTGCCATACCAGGTGGTGATGCATCCAGTGAGGATGCTCTCAATGGCACAGTGATAGAAGGTCCTGAGGATGCGGGGGCTCATGCCGAATCTTTTCAGTCTCCTGAGAAAGAAGAGGCGCTGCTGCGCCTTCTTCACTGTTTTGTTTGTGTGTACTGACCACGTAAGATCCTCAGCCAGGTGTACGCCAAGGAACCGGAAGCTGCTCACTCTCTCCACAGCAGCGCCGTTGATGGTGATGGGGGTGTGTATTTCTCTGCACCTCCGGAAGTCCACTATCAACTCCTTTGTCTTTGCGACGTTGAGGGTGAGATGGTTGTCTTGACACCAGTGGGTCAGGGCGCTGACCTCCTCCCTGTAAGCCGTCTCATCACCGTTGGTGATAAGACCCACCACTGTAGTGTTGTCCGCAAACTTCACAATGATGTTGGAGTTGTTAGTGGCCGTGCAGTCGTAGGTGTAGAGTGAGTACAGGCTCAGTACACACCCCTGTGGAGCACCAGTGTTCAGTGTGATGGGGGATGAGGTGATGCTGCCCAGTCTGACCACTTGGCGTCTGTCAGACAGGAAGCTAAGGATCCAGCTGCAGAGGGAGCTGCTCAGTCCTAGATCCTGCAGTTTCCTGTCCAGCTTCGAGGGAACGATGGTATTGAATGCTGAGCTGTAATCTACAAACAGCATTCTCACATACGTGTCTCTCTTCTCCAGGTGTGACAGGGCAGTGTGTAGTGTCAGGGCTATGGCATCATCAGTGGACCTGTTGTGGCGGTATGCAAACTGTAGAGGGTCCAGTGAGTCGGGTAGTGCAGAGCAGATGAAGTCCCTGACCAGCTTCTCGAAGCATTTGCTTACGATGGGGGTCAGGGCTACAGGTCGCCAGTCGTTCAATGAGGAGATGGTGGAGGATTTGGGTACAGGGACGATGGTGGCCATTTTGAAGCAGGCTGGGACTACTGACAGAGAGAGGGAAAGGTTGAAGATGTGCGTGAACACTCCAGCCAGCTGAGCCGCGCATGACCTGAGGACGCGGCCGGGAATCCCGTCCAGACCAGTAGCTTTGCGTGCGTTCACCTTCCTGAAGCACCTCCGCACATCCTCCTCAGACACAGTGTGCGCACTGACGTCATCCGCGGTGCGCACACTGTCCGGTCTCATGGTGTTCGCTGTGTCGAATCTAGCGTAGAATACGTTTAGATCCTCACACAGAGAGGCCGTGGTCTGCGGTGTGCTGGTTTTCCCTCTAAAGTCTGTCTAAAGTCCCTCTAAAGTCTACAGTATTGTACAGTCTTGGGTACCCCACTGAAGACGAAAAACATTTAGGTCTGCCAAGAAAAAGCAAAAATTAGTAGCACATTGCAGTTAATTGCAGTGCCGCTGTACCCATTAGCTTAAACTCGCCTTTCGTCAGCCTTTAGGCTCCACTTAGGTCAGCACAACCGAGGACAAGCTCACAAATGTTTGCATAATTTGTTCCACATGGAGAAGCCAATAAACCAGAGCTGCTATGACATTTTTTTTTTTACAATTAGTTTATTGCACAGTAGACCTATGTGAGAGGGAAAAGAATTCAGAATGTGGAGTCAAAACTTTTAAGGACTAAAAGCTTCTAATAAAATATCCAATACTCACAGTAAAAATAACGGCAATTTGCCCAACTTTGAGTGAGTTGCACAGTTCAAATCCATATTAAATGAACACGAGCAGCTGCATGAGCAGCCAAATATCAGCTCTAAGGCTATTTAGAAAATAGGCACACATTATTCACGCAATTTCCATGCAAATTTATGGCACTGTAGAGGATACCTGCTATGTATGAGACATATAGCACATAAGTGCCCGAGGCTGTGCTTTAATAAGCACTGGAGTTCAAACGTCGACACCTAAGGTAGCTAAGAGGCTTAAATTAGCATTTTCATTATTTTTAGGAGTTCCACAACCATATATGTAGTATATGAATACTACAGATGAGTGTTTTACACTCCTCACTGATGCTCTGTATTCTATAATACCTCTAGCACTCAGTTTCAAGTCACTGCAGACAGCTGATTCGATGGATGCAACGGTGCAACAGTGAAAGCCATTTTTCTTGTTTTGATGCTGTATTTAGATTCAAAGAAGATAAAAGTCTAGTGGGAACATAGAAACGCTGTCTTCTAAGAGGTAGTTTCCCCATTTGTGATGACTTCTTTGACGTGTGGATGAGAACATTAAAAAAAAAAAGTCACCCGGATGAAGAATCTCACTACTGACTAACCACTTGTCATTTTTGATCACATTTTCAAGCAACCATGCACCAAATTAAATCAAATGTTTGTACCACAAAGTGCTGAGATTATTTTGAAGTAAGTTCGTGGTCTAGTTTGTGGGAAAAAATGTGTCAGGCAGTGCCGAGTGAGGACATACTGCAAGGCAAGCATTACATGAGATGGCAATATAATCAATCAAAATGACAGCCAGTCCACCCAGGGACCTAAACAGGAGCTGTGACAAGCTCTGTTTGGCCTCCTGTCCCCTCCTGTGCAGACTGAACCTTAATAATGAAAAGAAGAGGTGACCTAGAGCAAAGTTGTTGTCTCAGTTACAGATGAACAGATAAACACAGACACACAAAGAGAAACACCGATCATCTGACTGACAGTCGCTGCACACGATCTGACAGGGCGATGGCTACCATGGCAACCACTGCAAATCCACTATTTCTGTGTGTCCCAGGAGTGAGACAAGAGAACGGGCATTCCTGACTCCTCGTGACACTCAATGCGGCTACAATCACCTCGCTGTCCATAAGGCTTAATTAGCTGATTCGGGAGCAAAAGAATGATGCTGGTAATTGCAGAGCGAAGTACAGGCACACCCCAGTGGCAATTACACACAGTGGGCAGGCAACAAGACCCGCCTTAATTAGATCATTACCGAAGACAGAGGTAGAATGGGGGAAAATGGAGCAGGGACAAGAGAGAGAAGAAAAACAAAAGCTTCGAAATGACAGATAGGTTTGACAAGATGGGATGAGCAGAGTAAATGTGGGGTGGGGGGGTGGGGGGGGGGAAGAACTGCTATGGTTTTCCCAAATGAGACATTCTTCCTGACCTTCCCTAATGTGGAAGTTACAGGACTTTTGTTTAAAGTTTCCTCTTTTAATTAAAGTCATTCCTAATGTGTGTGTGTGTTTAATGAAGGTCTCAGAGCAACAGAAGGATCGTGTTACATTAAGCAGTGTACTGTGGATGATTAGCATAAATGATAAGACATAACAATCAGTCTATAGTGTTAAATGCATATGTTTCTAAATTGCATGCACTGTTATTTCAGCATAACTAGAAGATTACCCAGGTTAGACTAGTAATTAAATACTGAAAGCCCACGGTGACACTGATGATGCACAATACACACTGGATTACAGTCATAATGAGTATGAGCTGAAAGCTCCAAAAGGCTATGCTAATCCAAATTGAAAGTATCTGCTAGAGGCCACGCGAAGCTAAAAGGAGGCCACGGGTGTGAGTGTTCAAAACTGTTTGTGTGTATCAGCACCAATTTAGCCACTCTCTTTGTCAGTGTTTATTTTTGTGTGTGTGTGTGTGTGTGTGTGTGTGTGTGTGTGTTTGCTAGCTCTGCCTTCACCATGTAGGTTCACGTGTGTGTCAGGTTGAGTGACTGTGTTTGTTACTCCGTGTCTCTCAGACGCACGTAACCCCCTTAAAGGACGTGCCACAGTCTCTTGACACCAATCCTATAAGTGTGACAGCTGGTCGAGAGGCAGCGATGGTGATAATGCGAAGAGTAATGACAGTACAGTAAATAAGCCCGTAGTGACAGCTGTGGGTTTTCATATGTCATCAGTATAGAAACCACAACCACACTAAGATAACTGTTCTTTTTTTTTCTTTTGCACAGACCACGAGATCAACACCAACATTTATTTATTCATTGAGTTTTTTTTAAATGTGTTTTTTTACTTTATGCGAAGGCATCAAATGCGTGTACCCTGGCTGTCACCCTTGCCAGATTATACACACAGCACCGACTCAGGGATTCACACATGCACATCAGGCAAACACACATACAATTACTGGTGACTTAACCTACCAAGAAGCATTAATTGAATGTCATGGGTCATTACACTGGAGTGCCTGTGTACTGGAGATTGAATTAGTCGGATACACTGACACACAGCAGGACTGGATAGAAGACAGAACAGCAGGAAATGAGATTGGAGAGAGCGAGAGGGAGGCTAGAGGTGGGCGGATGGGAGAGGGAGAAAAGTGGGCGGGAAAGTGAAAAAGAGGCAGAGACGGGAGTGGCAGATGTACTCGTATCTCGTGCAAGCAGAGCGGTTTCGCTCTCATTTTTCCCGCTCTCCCGGCTGTCCCAGCATCCCTTCTCTCATTTTCTGTTTCAAACTTTATCTCATAAAAAAGAAATTACCCATGAATTCACTACAATCTCTCATATACTCTGAAGCATTGTGCACTGACTGCAGCTGGCGCTTCAAACACAAGTGTTCATCAGCTGTGTGAAAGTGACATTAAAGAAACTGCACGCAGCAGCAGATTAAAGAATAACAGGCAGGCTGAGCAACAGTAACACAGGTCCCAAGGTCTTATCACAGGACCGACATGCATGGAAACAGCTATCTCTGTTTACCCTTGTACTGCCCTGAGAATCCAAGCAGGAGCGTCCAGCTTAATGTGCCAACTCTCAGCACATGTGCAGAGAAAGACAGGGATACGCATAAAGATGTGAATATGCAAACTACAGCTGGTAAAAGCTTATGACAGCACAAGACTGCCAGAGTGCAGTTTCAACAAATATAAAGTCAGAGGTAGAAACCCATGGTGGGGACAGCCAGAGCTGAATTTGCAGCCATATTTGGATGCCACTTTAATTACTCTGGTATAATCACAGCTCACTTCACTTTAGCTTGATAACTGGCATCGTTGTCTCACTGAGACTCCTCTCTGCTGGATGTTTTAGCCTCTGCAGTCAGCCAGTGTTCACCTCGCTGCTATGAGAGCTGTCATCAGGTTTGTGACTTTTTCAGTTGGTCCCAAAAGGTTGATTCTGTTCATTTGGACGTAGCGTTTTCAATGGGAGAAACATTTTGTCACTCATCCAAGTGACTTCTTCAGTCTCAGCTGACTGCAGGTTTCCCCAATCTTATAAACAGTACATTTGCACATTAACTGAAGCAAGCACCACTGAATGAACAATGGGCTGAGAGGTCAGTTCCTTGATCATTAATATGCAAATTATCATGACCATTAATCAACAACCACTGATCATTGATCAAAGACCAGAATCAACTTTTGGGGATTTACATATGGATGATTGAGCATGCATCAAGACATTTTTTTTTGGGGGGGGGGGGGGGGGGGTGTCAATCTGATGTGCTCATCTGTGTCACATTACAGATGCATCCCCTTTGATACAAATGTGAGTGAAGGACGCAGCTGACGGTGCAATTAGTTCAATCTCGTGAATTGCAGGTGCAGATAACAGTTTTTGCATAATGACTTTGTTGCTACTGTGCAACAAAGTGTGAAAACTGGTAAAATTTACCGACAAGTCAACTGGGAACTGGAAAGTTTAGGCTCACGCAGCACAAAGAATGCTGTTAGCATCCAGAATACAAGGAGTGAATTGGGGGGACATTTATCTGATATTGCAGAGCTTAGTCTGTCTGTGTTCTGCAGAAATAGATCAATCTCTCTCTGCTCTACAAGAGCTATTTGAGTAGAGTCTGGGCCATCCCACCCCAGTCTAAGATTATCTCTGTCTATGTATAGTGCATTACAAGAAAAAGGTCCTGCTGTATTACATCTTCTGGTCCAATTTATCATTAATTTACTTCACCCCAGACCTTTAGGTCTATTCTAGTTCATCTTCAGTCCTAATCCTGTATGATCCAGTCAAGTTTAGTCTAACAGCGTCTGCATTCATCAGGGGCCAGATTGTTCCCCTCGTGCTAAACAACATCTGGCTTTCAACTCCAGAGAGAAAATGAGAGAGGGAACTTCTGTCTATGGGCTTCATTAAACAGTGGCAAAATTTTCCCACAGGGTTGCAGTGAGCAAGCTATTATAGGTCAGTTAAAAGTGACGTTTTTTTCTGTGGAAGAACTGCAAATTCAGGATATGGCCTTTATTGGACGGTTTAATAAGAATCCGTCTTTGAAAAGAGCATGAAGTTTAATGTAGCTGTAATAATCAGATGTCTGTACAATAGTGAGTTCACTAGTTACCTCCAGTTGTTGGCTGGTTATCAGCAAAGTCCTTACAACGTCTCTCTTATCAGTTATTCACAGAATGAAGGGGGAAAAAAACATCTTTCTAAGCTCAAGGCCAACAATAAAAATTGGTCCTTATATAAAAAGACCAAAAGGCACAAAGCAATGTTTTTTTTTATGCACTTGCCAGTTTTAGGACGCCACACAAAGAACTTTGTTTAAAAAGGAATACTGCAGACCCCAAGTATTGTACTGATGATTCACAAAGACCATTCAGGAGAACTCCGAGCTTTCTGACTTGCCAAATATTTCTGCCTTGCTGTTTTCTAACATGCAAGTAAAGTAAAAATAAATTCCAAGGAGTCTTAGTCTTAATATATCTGATCATGAGGTTTCCTGAAAACCACACAAATTGCTTAACTTACACTCTAATAAAGTTATTTCAGAAAAAAATAGAAACTGTGGGGAAGTGGCACTGCGTGGATATTCACTTAGCAAAAGCCGTGGTTGTCATTTTCACACTGAGATTTCAGTGGGTAACTGTGCAGTGGTTTAAACAATTTATAACAATGAAATAAATACACACTGCACGTCAACAAGACAAAGCTTTAAGATTTAGTTCACCATTCAGCAATAAATGCGTCTACTCTACAATGCAACACAATAAATGTTGTCTTTACCCCCACCAAGGGTGTTATGTTTTTGCGAGTGTGCATACCTGCATGTCATTGTGTCTGTAAACACAATAGCTCAAAAAGTTTTGTATGAATTCTTTTTTGCCTGTCCCATTCAGCACTGGAGCAGTCAGAATTATTGTCTGAAGGCCAAGAAAAATGCTGAGCAGATTTATTTTCCCAAGTGGATCCATCAGATCCAGGCCCCAGATATAGATGCCCCCCAGATCATGAGAGCCCATGGAGGACCACTGGAGGGGCAGCAGCACCACCCTCCTAGAAAAGAGCTGAGGAGAGCCCAAAACGGTGGGGTCACCCAGCAGCCACGTTGCAGAAGCCACAGAGGGCTGCGGCGACGTGCCCATAGGCTCCGCCAGCAACCTGCTACGCTAGAGCGGACTGAGGGCCCTCCAACCTCCGGAAGGGGCCCGACTGAACCATGGGTGCCAGGCACCGCCCCCAGACTCAGGACATATTTCCTGGGATTCTGGGCCTCCCTGCATCCCAGACCCCGACCAGACAGCCAACTCACTCTCCCAGCCCAGGGGTGAACAGAGGTGTGAAGACCCCATACCGCTCTCCGCCCGCTCATATGTGGTGTTTTGTATGAATTCTGATAAAAAAAACTTTGTAGAGGGGTAGCGTGGGGTCATGTTAAATAAAAATCCATTAGAATTCGCCTTTCATCCACCAAGGTCTTCAAGCTCAGTTTAATGATTTATTGATCAAAAATGGACAAAAAGCCTTATGACTTAGAAACTATGATTCTGATAAGTGTGGTGTGTATGTGGTGTCAACATATAGAAAGTACCATATAAAGATTTAGAATATTGTGTAACATTTGACCTCTGACCTCTCCTTCAAAGTCAGTAAATAGATCTGAAGGTCAAAGTGATAATATTGCTATACAGACCTGTTTAAAACTATGTTTCTTACTTCCAGTGTTTGTACTGACTACAAATGGGCATATAAGGAATAATATATGGAGATTCTTCTTCAAGGTCAAATAAAGTCAAACCTTTCTGAAATATCTGTTATCTTTAAAACTATGCTTAAAATCTACTGCCTTTGTTAGAAGCATTTAGGACATGAGATTAGTATATCGGGATTGTAAATATCAACGTTTCCATGCCAGATTTGACCTCCGGCCTAATTTTTACATTTCACATGTGCCTATTACATCACGTATTTTAAAATGAGTTTCAACAGAGAAAATAACAAAAGCCTGCACATTTAAAGAAAGGACAAAGGACATTCAGTAGAACTGCCATGGACACAGCTCCACTCATATGTAACCCTTTCTAAATGTAATGAATGTTTTCCAGATACTGTAGCCCATCTGTCCACTGAGGCAATATGTCCTGCTTAAGTAATTACATCTGCCCTTTAATAGTTGGTAATAAATGTTATTAAGGCCCTCAAACAAATTTTCCATTTTTACTCAGTCTTATGACACCAGTCTACAACATAATTAGCTGTTTTCAAATACAGAATGGGTGAGGGGCTGACAGAGTAAGTGCAGTGTTTTATCAGTAATAGCGTGGACACGACCTCGTGCAACCACCCCTGTCCTGCTTCTGCGGTGTCTGTCAAAGGACAGATAACGCTTACGCCACGCCTTCGCTGCAACTGCCTTTTATCTCTTCTATCTCTGCATCTCTTCTGTCTCTTATTGCATGAGCTCTGTATGCCTCCATAGACATAGTGAAAGGAGCTTGTCTTTTCCTCACGTTCTGTAGTGGCATTCCAAAAATGAGGAACAGCTGCATGCTTTCATTAGCGATAAAGGAGGTGCTGTACCATCTATTATTCATTCTAGTTTGAGATATGTTAGCATTATGGTTACTTCCCCTCATGGGTGTAATAACAGTGGTGAAGCTAATTAGCATTTGGGTCATCTGACTATTGATGTGTCAACAGTCGGTGAAACGATGCTGACAAAAAAGGGTAGAAACTAGAGAAACATGCAGAAAACAGAATAAATCTGTGACATCTGTCAGAAAGACAGATGGGATTAGGAATGTCTAAGGTTATGCAGTCTGGATTTGAAAGGCTTAGATGGTCAAAGATAAAAAGGAGGGAAACATGACAAACAGCAGAGACTCAGTTACACATCCGTGAAGTTACGTCCTCTTTGACAGGTAAAAGCAAGTCTTTCTCAAACACGCACACATACAGAATGTATGCGTAACATGCATAAACTACGGAAGTGACAGCGTAAGCGGTCTGAGATGTGTTTCTGTGAGTGTTAACATGAGTTTAAAAAAAACAGGGTCCCCTTGCTCATTAATTATGGCTTTCTACTTACACAGAAACACAGAAGGCACGCGCACGCACAAACACACACAAGTAAACACACATACAGATTTGCATAAAAACAGGAAACTCTAACAAAGTAAAGCAATCATGAAGTAAGTGATCTGTGCACAGAAGCACATGGAAACGTGCATGCAAGCACATAATTCTGCCAGAGAGGACGGCTTGAAGCCAGCAGAATATAAGTGCAGGAAAGCAATTCAGCTTGGTACAGCAGCACATTCTGCAGAACAAGCAGGAGGTCTGTGCAAAGAAATCAACACTTATAAATTCACACTCTATCGCTCTTAGCATAGCATGAGGCAAAACTTCCAGCTTTGCTTCCCTTTGCATGTACGGAAAAAAAACACACATAAGTTGAGTATGTCATCTCTTATTTTACTGTGTTTGTTTTAATGCATTATTGTGCGCTGCCTCTTACATCCCCAGCAAATATATCGCTGCCAAAGCTGTGTGGGGGAGTGCGAACATTGTCCGACCAGAACAATACTACCCTCTCTCCATTACTCGTGCACATCCTGTACATACACCCCTTTCCCTTTTCCACACTTTCTTTCTCACACATCCGAGGCTCCTGCACATGTGACCTATGTTCTAGACTGTAAAAATAGAGCAGGGAGGAGGAGGAAGGTAAGGCGAACAGAAAAAAGCAGAGCAAACAACGGTGAATGATGGCAAATTGTTCATGAGACATGAAAGCTGAGGGGAAAAAATGAAGAGTGGCAAGAAAAACAGAGTTAATTCACAGGGGGAATTTTTTCTCTCACCTGCCATGTAGCTCTTCTTACCTCCTGTCCTTCCTGTTTCTGTGAATGCTACTGACCCTGTCTCTCTTAATATCAGCAGAGAAAAAACGAGAAAAAAACTGAAAAAGAGGAGGGGAGGATGGGTGGGAAAGAGGGGATGTGTTGGCATATGGTGCCAGAGGTAGAGAAGAGAAGAGAAGAGAAGAGAAGAGAAGAGAAGAGAAGAGAAGAGAAGAGAAGAGAAGAGAAGAGAAGAGAAGAGAAGATCAGTTGTCTCAGTCTGATAGATTCACCAGCCTCCTTGGTGCAACCAACTGGCCCAGAAAAAAACAAAAATAACACCCTAATAGACAAATGGGCTCAACAGAAAACACACGAACAAAAACACATACAGACACACAAGTGTATGGTAATGAACCACCAGCACAGCAACTTCCAAGCATGCATAGAAATGGAAGCTTATAAAGCTCATGATTTGAACAGATAACAACAGAACAACAGAGGAGTCTTGTCTGGTTTTTAATTTATGCACCTCTTTTTAAGTACAAGTGTGTGTTCATTCATGCACCTACTGTTGCGTGTACATGCTTAGTTCTGGGCTGTGTGCATGTGCAGTAGTGTCTGTGTGTACTGCCTCTGGGCTAAAAGGTCTAACCCTGCAACGATCACACGCTGTGTAACACTGTAATATTTACTGGAGGACTCAAAATTACCCCCTCCACAGTGCTGCCACATGAGACTGGATCACACTACTTTCAAGGTGCTCCAGACTATCATATCTGTGAAATTTATCAAGTAAACCCCAAGTTATCTCAGTCTGGCTCAATAACAGAAAGCAGTCTAATGAGTAAACCCAGCCCGGTTGACTCTATAGTGTAAATGAGGTAAATAATTAACTGCCTTTAAATAGGCTAACTGCCCAGGCTAATGGGTCCTATCTCTTATCTCACTCCTGCACTGATTCCTCAGTCCAACAATGCTAATTCCTCTCTCCACGTGTGCAAACTTCTACTCGAGAGCTGCTCGACATCACAGCATGCAAAGAAAGAAAAAAATATCCAGCATGTCATATGAGCAGTGCTGGGCATAATGTGTGCAAAGTAATCAGATTACATTGTTTTTGTAACTCAGTAAAATAAGGTGACCTTTTACTGTGCACTTCTGTAACAATCAGCTGACTTCAGCTAGTACGGAGTGAGGAGGCTAAAGTGTGCACCTTCTCAGGAGTGGAGAAATCAATATTACTTTCCAGCTGAGCAGCCAAAGCTTGATTTTCAGCAGGTGACAAAAGCAGTGATGAGCAGTCAGGCTTGTAGCGGTGCGTTAAGCCTACCTGTACCTGTTTCTAAAATAGAGTCACAGTGGTCAAAACATTTTTCTGTGATCCACCTCAACTCTGCCGTTAGCTTGGTGATAAAACTTCAAAGCTAAAATGAAGCTCTTCTAGGTATCCTCATTAAATAAGCATCATCCATCATATTTATCATCAATTATATAAACTATTCATCATATATTACTTTCTTATTGCTTATTTTCTTATTATTAAGCACTTGGTGACAGTGGGAAGGAAAAAAGCCTGTTTTTTTAAAACCTATTAAGGGTGTTGACTTGCACAAGGAACCTTTGTCAAACATGAACTCAGACAATATTCACAGTTTCTGTGGCTAAATCCCTCTCGATATATGTCTAACACACTGCACCCTATCAGCTCACATCCTTTCATCTAAAGCAGCGGACTGAAAGAGGGTGTGATGCAGCCTAGGGGGTTAAACTTGTCCCTTCCCAATCACATGAACCTCTCCTGTCAGGCGGTATCAGATCGCACCTCAGACCCTAAGGACTTCTCGAGGAATCACTCCTTCCCTGTCTTTTCATTATATGTTGCAGTGATGTTGTCTGTCCATCTTGGTTCCTCTTGTGTTAAAACAAAAGAAAAATGTAACTTTTAAGTGCAGGCAAAGTTTGTGGAGTGAGCTGTTGCCTCAAGAGAGGTTCAAATAACTTAATATTGCATTCATGCACAATTTAAGAGCAGCAGGAAATCAAGATGTGGCTATGTGCAGCACCCTCAGTAATGACTTTCACGTGGTTCATGCCCTTCTCTTCATGTATAAGGTCTTAAATAATCAGACCCCATCTTATGTCTGTGAAGGTTCTCAGTCATCCAGGTCATCGTAGTCAAAGGAGCTTGCAAAGAAAAGCGTCTGGACTTCTTTAAGTTGCTTGAAGACGTTTCACCTCTCATCCGAGAAGCTTCTTCAGTTCTAAGGTCAAATGGTGGAGAGTCCCAGATATAAACCTAGTGGGAGAAACCCCCCACAGAGGGACAAAAGGACCCCCTGATGATCATCTAATCGCCTGAGCCAAGGTGTGAAACTGGGTGTGGGTCCCAATCAGCCAGAGTTTCGGGTGTGTTCATTGTGAAACCTGGCCCCACCTTATCATGCGAATTCCTGAGGTCAGATGGCCCAGGATGTGAGTGGGCGTTAAGGCGTCTGGGATCTCAAAACTGGATTATAGATGGCAGAGAGTTGGTGTCGTAAACCCCCGCCTCTGTTCAAAGATGGTCGCTCACAGTGGACATAGATGGCTTCTTTCACTCCTCTTTCAAACCATCTGTCCTCTCTGTCCAAAATGTGAACATTGGCATCCTCGAAAGAGTGTCCTTTATCCTTAAGATGCAGATGGACTGCTGAGTCTTGTCCTGTGGAGGTGGCTCTTCTGTGTTGTGCCATGCGCTTGTGAAGTGGCTGTTTGGTCTCTCCAATGTAGAGGTCTGAGCATTCCTCGCTGCACTGTACAGCATACACCACATTGTTAAGTCTGTGTTTTGGCGTTTTGTCTTTCGGGTGAACCAGTTTCTGTCTGAGCGTGTTGCTGGGTCTGAAATACACCGGGATGTCATGCTTGGAGAAAACTCTCCTGAGTGTCTCTGATACACCGGCTACATAGGGGATGACAATGTTGTTGCGTCTGTCTTTCTTATCCTCCCTCGCTGGTGTCTGGTCTTCTTTTCTGTGCCTCTTTGCTGACTTTAAGAACGCCCATTTAGGATAGCCGCACGTTTTGAGTGCTTCCTTTACATGTGTGTGTTCCTTCTTTTTCCCTTCAGGCTTAGAGGGAACATGTTCTGCCCGGTGGTGTAGGGTCCTAATTACTCCAAGTTTGTGTTCCAAAGGGTGATGGGAGTCAAAGAGGAGGTACTGGTCCGTGTGTGTGGGCTTCCGGTAAACTTCGATGTTGAGGTTGCCGTTCTCTTCAATGTGCACAGCGCAGTCCAGGAAAGGCAAACAGTTGTCCTTTGTGTCTTCCCTGGTGAACCTGATGTTTTTATCCACAGCGTTAATGTGCGCAGTGAAGGATTCCACTTCTTGTGTGTTGATTTTGACCCAGGTGTCGTCCACATATCTGTACCAGTGGCTGGGTACTCTTCCTTTGAAAGAGCCAAGAGCCTTCCTTTCCACTTCCTCCATGTAAAGGTTGGCTACAATAGGTCACACGGGGGAGCCCATGGCACAGCCATGTTTTTGTCTGTAAAAGCCTTCGTTGTACTTGAAATATGTAGTGGTGAGGCAGAGGTCTAACAGTGTGCAGATCTGATCGGGTGTGAAGTTGGTCCTGTCCTTCAAGGAGCTGTCTTCTTGTAGTCGTTTTCTGACAGTCTCCACGGCCTCTGTGGTGGGTATGCAAGTGAAGAGAGAGACTACATCAAAGGACACCATGGTTTCATCTGGATCCAGGGTAAGTTTCTGGACCTTGTCGGTGAAGTCGGTGGAGTTCTTGATGTGGTGTGGGGTGTTCCCCACGAGAGGAGCAAGGATGGTAGCAAGGTGTTTAGCAATGTTATAAGTGGCTGAGTTTATGCTACTGACTATGGGTCTGAGTGGGACAGCTTCCTTGTGGATTTTAGGAAGTCCATAGATGCAGGGTATGGCATCCCCTGGGTAAAGGCAGTGATATGTAAGGCGGTCAATAATTTTGTCCTTTTCAAAGTCTTGAAGGCAAGCTATAACTTTCTTTTTGTAGCTGCTTGTGGGGTCTCGCTTTAGGGCTTCGTAGGTATTGTTTTCACTTGTTTTGTATGGTAATCTGTAGTGTTTAGGACCACGGTGCATCTTCCCTTATCAGCTGGTAAAACAGTGATGTTGTGGTCTTTGCTCAGGGAAGCGACGGCCTTCTTTTCCTGTATTGTGAGGTTGGATGGAGGGACTTTGGCACTGGAGAGCGTGGCTGAGACTTTCATCCTGATTTTCTTCAAGCAACTTAAAGAAGTCCAGACGCTTTTCTTTGCAAGCTCCTTTGACGACCCCATCTTATATTAAAAACCTTATAGTACATACTTGGGCTCCCTAAGGGGGGGCTTTCCATGATCAGCTGAGCATATTAATCTCTGGCTCTCTTCCACAGTGTGTTTTTGGTTCTGTCTTCTTCCTCTCACCTGCAACTTGTCGCGGCAGATGGCTGCTCCTCCCTGAGCCCGGAGCTTCCTGTTAAAATTGAGTTTTTTCTCCCCATTGTCACCAAGTGGTTGCTCATAGCATTTGATTGTTGTGTTTTTCTCTGTATTATATTAATGTCTTAACCTTAGAATATAAAGGTAACTTTTGTTACAATTTGCTACTGAAGTGATCTGAATTGAATTGAACTGTATGAACCATAATAACCATAGTAATTCAACTGGCCAACATTCACGAGTAGGGCATTTGTGACAAAGTCTTTTGTATATCAACAGTCTCGGTGTTCCAGCTGAGGTAAAAACACGCAGTTAAAATTTTAAAACAACACAAGGCAGCATTGTGTAAAGCCTGACACCCCAGGATTCTGCAAATGTATGTTTTTAAATATGTGTGGCTGTGTGTAAGTGTGAGAACATAAAAATGCTTTAACTGCTGCACTCCACTGTTCAGAATAACAGCTTCGAGTCATATACTGAATGTTTTCACAACGGTGGGAGTTGCAAAGATTAAAAGTCTGCAAACAAAAGTATTTGTTACATGCAGCCTGTAGTTACAACTAATGTTTAGTGGTCACCACCAGGCACTGAATTCATAACTCACTATTACCTAAGACTCATGCAAGCCTTCAGCTCACCTCTGATTGGATCACAAAGTCAAATATTTTGACTTGGCATACATTTTTTTTCATCATCGCAGTTCTGGGAACAGCAATTAAAATATTTAGATTATACTGTTAGGAGCATTCCTGCTAATCAGTTTAAATGTCTGCTATGTCTCGCAAAATAATTTTGTATAATATTGTTACAGTTTTAGCAAACTGGCAGCCTGGGCTTTATGCCAAGTCTTGCAACACACAATTATCCACGCAAGTGTCGTCTGCAGTATGTGTATGCGTGTGTCTGAGTGGGTTCAAGTGTGAAAAACCAAAAACTGTTTTTACTGGCAAAGCTCACAGTTCTCAAACCACTTCCAGCAGCTTTGAGCCTTCTGGAAATAAAAGTTTTCTTCTCAAAATAAACTAAAACGTCATTTACTCACAAAGTTTTCAGTTTTTATTCGTATACTGTGCTTTCGCACCAGGGTCTGGAAATATGAGTCAGTTTTATACATTAAACTGGGAAGATGACATGTAGGAAAATAGTTCATAGTCAAATTTCACAATTATGAAATGTAACTTGGCAGCAAAGTACGATTTATTAAAAACAAATTTCAGACTCATTTGTTTTGTTGGGGGAGTTTTCATCCAGTTAATCTTCCTTTTCACAAGGCCTTGCTTTCCTAATATATAATAAATATTATTTTGCATCTGTGAGTCATGGGTAGACTTGCATTATTCCACATTATTCAAGCAAGAACGATTTACAGTATTTAGCAAATATGTTGGCTCACCAGAACTTTCAAACTGATTTTAATTTATAGTCGCATCGCTTTTCCAGTGTTTGAAATGCATGTCGTGTGTATGCATAATTGAAGCCATACATCACTGCTTCAGTGTGCACACAGTCTGAAGGTCCGGTCCATATATAGTCTAGACTAACCTTGCAGCACCAGCTGATGATATTAAAGGCCGTGACCCCCACCAAAAAGAATGTGTGCTTTGTTTTCATTGTTCTTGTTTTCTCATTCTTTCATGGAAATCACACATGTAGACACAGACAAGAATAACACCCAAGATAAACACTTTGAGAAGTGCTGCTGGGAGATTCTACTAGCCCGCTTTTTAGCCCCTTACTTGTCATACACTCCTCAAATAAACTAAAGGAACAGATAAAACACTAAAAATCAGACCTCTTATGCTGAAAACCTCTTATTTGAAAAAAATAAATAAATCATGCTCCATGATTTTTTAGGAATTAGAGGATGACACAACTCTTGATAGAAATGAACATTTTTAACCAACAGATGGCTGAATTCACCCTGAAAATCCAAATGAACAAAATTATGTATCAGGCTAGTCCATTTTGTGGAAATTTAATTGCCGCAACTCAGTAGTTTGTTTGGCCCCCATGTGCTTGTATGCATGGCCACAATGTTGGGTCATGCTCCTCATGAGATTACTGATGATGTCCTGGGGGATCTCCTCCCAGATCTGGACCAGGGCATCAATGAGCTACCGGACAGTCCTACGTGTAACCGGGTGGCACTGAATGGATTGAAACATCATGTTTCAAAATAAATAAATATATAGGTTCTATTGGATTTCAGTCAGGCGAGCCGGGGAGCAATCAATGGTATCAATTCCTTCATCCTGCAGGAACTGCCTGCATACTCTCGTCACAAGAGGCTAGTTCCAGGAGGAATCCAGCATCCACTTCACCAGCGTAGTGTCTGACAATGGGTCCAAGGATTTCCTTCCGATATTTAATGGCAGTCAGGCTGCAGATGCCTATCCTGTAGACGTCTGTGTGTTCCTGTATGGATATGTCTCCCCGAACACAACACCAAACAAGTCACGCTCAATGATGTTACAGGCAGCATAATGGCAAATGCCATTCAGGCTCCATGGTATCGGGCAAAGGGTCCACTAGATGACATTAGTCCCTGAGTCCACACTCATGAAGTTTGTTTCTGATTGTTTGGTCATAAACGTTAACATATTAACACTAGTGGCCCGCTGTGGTCATTTTTTATAGCTCATCCCGTTCCTCCTTGCACAAAGGAGCAGATACTGGTCCTGCTGATGAGTTACTACGGCCCTGTCCAGCTCTCCAAGTAACTGCCTGTTTCCCCAAATCTCCTCCATGCTCTTGAGACTGTGCTGAGAGACACAGCAAACCTTCTGGCAACGGCACATATTGATGTTCCATCCTGGAGGAATTGAACTACCTGAGCAACCTCTGCAGGGTCCAGGTATTGCATCATGCTACAAGTAGTGACATTGGCCCTAGCCAAATGCAAAACTAGTGAAAAACAGAAAAGATAAGCAGGGAAAACTTGTTAGTGGCCTCCTTGTTGCACCTGTTGTTAATTTCATTAACACCAAATTAGCTAAAACTGATTAACAACCCCCTCTGCTACTTTACTGACCAGATCTATATCCCAGAAGTTTAACTGACTCAATGCTCTACTTTAATGTTTCTGAACAGTATATTTTTGGCGAGCCTCTGTTACTTTGTGTATTCCAAGGAGGAGTGTAGAGAGGCAGCAAATGCTGAATTCATTAACGCTAAAAATGTCAAAATCTTGACAAAAATCATTCAAGAGTGAAATAAAGCACCACTCTTGACATTATGCCCACCGACTGAGCATTAAATCAGAATCTCTCCATCTATCTCACATCAAAAGACACAGACAAGAACACCAAGAGTGAGTGTAGCGTTGTACCGACAGGTAGGGATGCAACCACTGCAAATTAAGTAGCTGCAATAATGTAATCAGTTCCAGGCTGAATCCCCTTCATGCAGCTTGTTTTTAACTCTTATTAAAAAGTTGAAGCAATGCCTGGGCAAATTCTGTCTGTTCAAGAGTAGCAGCAAATACTTATGACTAAGATGGTTTTAAAATAGGAAAAACAGTGAAACGAGCATCGAAATCATAACCAGAATACGTTAATAATGACCAGGACTTTCCACTCTAAACAAGTGTGTGTTTGTATTGCTGGGCTATGGTTAGCAGATAGACATCCTGAGGAAGGCCAGTTTCTGATAAGGCCATTAGGCAGGGAAAAGACTGTTTATATGTTGTAACAGAACTGACCACAGAGCGGACGTCACTGCTCAAGTGGAAACGATCTGAGCTATCTTGAACATTGTGTGTGTATGAGAGAGACAGAGTGCTACAAAATGAAGACTGCAGATTAAAATCAATAACTATCACTCTTTTCTTGACTTTCCAATTAAATATGGTGAGATTGCCGAGAGAATACAAAAACTACCGACAGCCGCCAGTGCTACCCCTCAGCCTGCATGTACACACACCCACGGTATCCCTTTCAAAAACCTACATTGCTTTGTTCTCACGTTATCGCATTCACAAGATTTTCAGAAAACTTACTTTGACTTTTAGGTCGAGGTCACTGAGATTCAAACTCATCCAAGATTTTTAGTCGATGTATCAATTTGAAAATCATAGATGACTTCCTTCTTGAGTTATTGCATTCACAAGAATTTCAGAAAGCTTGACCTCTGTTCTTGACCTTGAGGTCAAGCTCAGTGAGATTCGAACTCGCCTGAGATTTTCAGTAGATACACCTGTGGTATTAATTTGAAGCCAGTTGCTGCCCGCCCGGCGGGGTGACGACAATACCCCATCAGCCTTTTATGGCTGAGGAGTAAAACTGAAAAATACTGCATGCATTTCATGTAGATATGGTTGCTATGTTACTATGTCAGCAAACAGTGTCAACAACAGGTTGAGTACTGAAAGCTGTCATTTGTAAAATAGTCCAGCTCTACATTTCTGTTATTTCAGATTCATTTAGATTTGCCAGATGCTTTTCTTTGTATGCTACGAGAGCACATTTCCATGGTTTGCCCATTTATTTTACGCTCTCACAAGAGCCTCAAAAGAGTTACTACAATCCACAATTTCTGCTAAATCAATAATCCTTTCTAGCTGTCCGGGAGAGACTTCATTAGAACAAATAAATTGGGGAAGCGTATGCACATGTGCTGAGGTCGGACCAGTGCATGTCAACTGCTTTTAACTGTTTCTCACTGTGAAATTTAAACAACTAAAATGAGCTGGGAAAAAGTGCAATACAGGCCAGCACCGAAACTTTATTTTTGGATTAAATTCACTTTAAAAGGCTTCCAATCCTTTTACTGTGTTACTTTAAGTGTAAGTGAGCATGAAAGCCTCATTTAAATTCATTTTATTACGCTTTCATTTGAATCAATGAAGCACAAATAACCTAAATCACTTCTTTTTTTTATTTGTTTGCCATTCAATCCAATACACGATGTTTATCAGTTTATGAGCTCGCATGTTTCCATCAGCTCGCTCGCTACATGTCCAGTGTTCATTGATTTCCGAGGAGGCACTCTCTGGTGATTGCTGACAACAGTGTAACTTCAGCATTAGTTTCTTGTCAAATGCCTCCCTGCCTTGAAAAAAAAAAAAAAACTCGTGTCACTCTCTGACTTTTTGAGATAGTTTTCCGATTTGAAAGGATGGAGAAAATCTGCATAAAAGTGTGAAAAAGGCAAAAAGAAAAAGCACAAACCGACAAAAAAAAGAGAGAAAGAAACACAGATTTATCATCGAGTGTGGGTGAAGTATGGCCGAGCAATAAGCTGATTGCTTCCCACAGACAGTCTCTTCTAAAGGCCTGAACTCTGCTGACCTGTGTGGGTGAAGGAATATACAAACTAAATTCTGCTTTCTAATATCACTAATTAGCATAACATAGAAGAAACCATATCTAAAGAGCACAAAGGGAGCATGGAGGAAGACCATTTATACAGTAGTTTATGTGTTTATTTATCTGTGTTTCACTGTAGAAGCACAGTGTGTGTTGTTTTTCTCCTTCTTGGTATCTAGCCATAGGTATTCCTGCCCATGAATCAGCATCAAAGCCACAAAAACTTAAACAATAACTAGAACTGACAGCCGGTGTATCTGAACCTCCTGCCTATCACGGGAAAGGTGTAGGTTATGTATGAAAACACATGAAAGCAGTTAAGACTGAACCTGCAGCAGAGATGAAAACAGTCTGTGCTGTAGACAATATTACACATGGTGATTGTATAACAGCAAATCAGTCTCAGTCTACATTTAGATTTATTTTCAGAAATAAATCAAAGCCTGTTTCAAGTCTTTCCATGTTGATTTTCACCACACTGTGAGATGGACAGAAACCAACAGATGCTGGGAAAGTAGGAAATCAATCTAGGAACATATGCTTTGGAAAATGCTTTGCAGTGATGTTATCAGCCTAAAAATACAGAATAATGACTCTGGAGTCTCAATTACAAAACAAAAATGCACACTTCCTAATGCCAAAAGAGCTCTGACCCATCCGGGGCACGGATGGCGGACCTCTGGGTTGTCTTGGTTTCAGCATTTCCAGCGGTGTGCTCAATTCAACCGGGATCAGGGGAGTTAAGAAGCCAGGTCAGGTCATGGTCATAGAGCCACTAATTTATGGCGTGGCAGGATGCACTCTCCGATTACGGCACTCATCATCATGCTGAAGCGGCATTCCTTAAATGCATGCCATTGCAATGGGGAATGTGTTAGGTCTGCATCAATATAAGTGGGTGGTGCATGAAAAAAGTAACAACCATATGAACGCCAGCAGCATGTTACATTGAAACAAGATGATTCACTTCACCTGTTAGTGCTTTAAATGTTGCAGAGATCTGGGAAATGATCTGGCAGGCTGATCTGCAGCAAGTCCTCCAAAGCAAATAGCAAAATATGTTGTTTGCCCATGCTGTCTAGAGCGGCACATTAAACCTAATTAGGCTTTTTTTGTCTTAGTCTGACACCCCTAATAATGGGACACAATTTCCCTGTGCCTTCCAAAACTGTTCTAAATCAATTTTTTTTGACACTACAGTAAGGTTTGTGCAGAATGAGCTTTACAGACTTGCTAAGCTGTTGCTCAGGTGAAAATCCTCCATCCACTTAACCCTCCTCCCAGTATGGCTATTGTTGCTGGATAAACAAATGCCCCTCTGCTTCCATTATAACAACTACTGCTGTAAGACTATTTTGTGACAACAAGATTTTTCTATTACATAAAAATTTCTAATAAAGCTTAAAAAAGCTTGCAAACTTGCCCCGAATAATGTTGCTCTCACTGAAATCCACAGAGATTAAAAGTATACTTTTAATCTCTGGGTAAGTAATATGGCGATATGTATAGGTATGTTACATGAACCATGCCACACACCACAGCACCTACACTGTCCATCTGCAGCCGAGCACATCTGAGCTCACTCTGTGCCACACTGCACACGTAGAAAACAGCGGTGTTAGCCAGGAGGCTGCGTCAGCTCTCTCACCACATGCAATTTGTTGTTGAGTCTGATGGGAAGCTACACGGGGTTGCGAACTTGTCTGAACAGTTCCCAGGAATCTCCCCTTACATAAGTGAAAATGGGGTAGGGGGTATGTGGGTTATGTGTGGGTCAGAGGTGTGTTGATGCTAAAGGGGTTAAATCCATTCGTTTGGTCTTCTTTCTGTAAGAGTATCTATGACGTCCTAAGATTTTACAGATAGGACAACTAAACATTATGATCGCCATCAAAAGGCTTCAAGGTGTTGCACTTAATCGCACAGTAATGAGGCCAAATGATCATAAAGACAAACATAATTTTGTACAACATATCTCACAGACTGCATCTCCTGCTTCAGACAACTGAATAGTGCTCACACAAAGCAGAGCCATTTTTATCTGCCCTGAGGGAGTCCTTTGTGTGAATGTAATGTTTTCCTTTGAGTTAAAAAGGGAAAAACCATGAGATAGTGTGTACATAAATCTCTATAATTCAAACAAAATGTTCTATTTAAAAAAAAAAACTGAGGCCACATGTTGGGATGACTTTGGGGATTTGCATAATTGCTGATAACAATGGGAGTAATTTCTTTGGGTAAATAAAATGTCTTTTGTGGGATTTTATTTCTGGTATGGTTCCAGTTACACACAAATGAAAACGTGAACTCGGGCATTTTACTCCCACTCGCTGTTTTTTTTTTTAATCGCTGAGAGGAGAGGAGAAAAAAATACAAGAGCGTCAAAGGGGGGCAGTGCTGGTGACTAACCTCGTTTTGAGCTTTCTACCATGTACTTCATGGGTTCACGCCTGGCTCATAGCCCTTTTTCGCGTGTCATACCCGCTCTCTTATCTTTCCTGACACTCTCCATGGTTCCCCATCTTAAAAAGCCCGAATGTCAGACTAATCTGGAAGATGAAGTGCAACCAAGAGGAGAGGTTTTTGTTTATTGGCATTGTTGAGAAACAGCTGCCAACAGCTATGAAACAGTGAGTCAGCGCCGAACCCTTCTATTTCTTTGACCTCATTCTTTCTCCACCTGTATTTCTTTCTATGCTTTTCTTCTCTTTTAGCATTACATGTATTGCCACCAGTGTTGGTCAAGTTACTTGAAAAAAGTAATCAGTAGCTACCAGTCCTTCTGTGGACGAGCTACTTTCTATTTTAAATTCCCTGAATTTAAAATACTCTCTAGACCCAGTCTAGACCCAGTTGGGGAGCTACCCAGAGCTCTAATCCCACACCTGTTCGCGCGATCTGAACCCTTATCGTAAGGGGAGCTACCAGTCCTTCTGTGGACGAGCTACTTTCTATTTTAAATTCCCCAGCTGGGGAGCTACCCAGAGCTCTAAACCCACTTAACAAACAAACAAACAAACAAAACAGTATATAAAATCAAAACAGATAAAATCAGAACAGTAGATAAAATCAGTAGTTAATGTAAGTTTTGAAATTTAAGCTTAACAAACAAACAAAACAGTATATAAAATCAAAACAGATAAAATCAGAAATAGATAAGATCAGTAGTTAGTGTAAGTTTTGAAATTTAAGCTTAAAAGTGTGGATTTGGTGCTTTATTCAAATGCAGCTGAGAATAGGTGAGTCTTCAACCTGGATTTAAATAAACTGAGTGTTTCAGCTGATCTGAGGGTTTCTGGGAGTTTGTTCCAGATATAAGGAGCATAAAAGCTGAATGCAGCTTCTCCGTGTCTGGTTCTGACTGTGGGAACTGATAAAAGACCGGATCCAGATGACCTGAGGGATCTGGAAGGTTCATACTGGGTCAGGAGGTCACTGATGTATTTTGGTCCTAAACCATTCAGAGCTTTATAGACCAGCATCAGAACTTTAAAGTCTATCCTCTGACGGACAGGCAGCCAGTGTAAAGACCTCAGAGCTGGACTGATGTGGTCCACTTTTTTGGTCTTAGTGAGGACTCGAGCAGCAGAGTTCTGAATGAGCTGTAGTTGTCTGACTGATTTTTTAGGTAGACCTGTAAAGATGCTGTTACAGTAATCAAGCCTACTAAAGATGAATGCATGGACTAGTTTTTCCAGGTCCTGTTGAGACATCAGATCTTTTATCCTTGATATATTCTTGAGGTGATAGTAAGCTGACTTTGTTATTGTCTTAATGTGTTTTTCTAAGTTTAGGTCTGCATCCATCACTACACCCAAATTTCTCGCCTGGTTTGTGGTTTTTAGATGTATAGATTGAAGTTCTCTGGTGACCTGTAATCGTTTTTCTTTGGCGCCAAAGACTATTACTTCAGTTTTGTTTTTGTTTAGTTGGAGAAAATTGTGGCACAACCAGTCATTAATTTCCTCAATGCATTTACCAAGAGCCTGTACAGGGCCTCGGTCTCCTGGTGACATTGTGATATATATTTGTGTGTCATCTGCATAGCTGTGGTAGTTTATTTTGTTGTTGTTTATAATCTGTGCCAGTGGGAGCATGTAAATGTTAAACAGAGGGGGTCCCAAGATGGAACCTTGGGGAACTCCACATGTGATACTTGTCTGCTCGGATGTGAAGTTACCTATTGATACAAAGTATTTCCTGTTTTCTAAGTATGTTTTGAACCAGTTTAGTACAGTTCCTGAAAGACCTGCCCAGTTCTCCAGTCGTTTGAGTAATATGTTGTGGTCAACTGTATCAAATGCTGCACTGAGATCCAGTAAAACTAGGACTGACATTTTTCCACTGTCTGTGTTCAGACATATGTCATTAAACACTTTTGTCAGAGCAGTTTCAGTGCTGTGGTTCTGTCTAAAACCTGACTGGAAGGCATCATAGCAGTTATTCTGTTTTAAGAAGTAATTGAGCTGTTGAGAAACTGCTCACACACCTGACATTAAGGAAAAGTTGACGATCTGTAACAGGTCTGACTCTAAAGTCTTTGAGACCTTTTTGAAAAAACTTGTTGGCAGGACATCTAAACAGCAAGAGGAGGAGTTCAGTTGACCTAAGATCTCCTCCAGGTCTTTGCTGTTAATCGGGTGAAACTGTTTGATGGTGTTTAAACAGTTTTTCGGTGGACACAGTACATATCCTGGATCTGCTGTTGATGTACCAACTGCTTGTCTAATCTTTTGGATTTTGTCTGTGAAGAATTTGGCAAAGTCATTGCAGGCCATGGTTGAATGAAGTTCAGCTGCCACTGGCACAGGAGGGTTTGTTAGCCTGTCAACTGTAGAAAATAAGACCCGAGCATTATGGCTGTTTTTAGTGATAATGTCAGAGAAGTAGGACCTCCTTGCATTCCTCAGTTGTAAATTATAATTGTGAAGTTTCTCTTTATAGATGTCATAATGAACCTGGAGGTTTGTTTTTCTCCATCTGCGCTCAGCTTTCCTACACTCTCTTTTTTCATTTTTCACTAGTGTGGAGTTTCTCCATGGAGACTTTTTCCTTCCAGAGATAACCTTCACCTTAATGGGAGCAATTGTATCCATTACATTTAACATTTTTGCATTGAAGCTATTGACGAGCTCATTGACTGAGCCTTTGGACAGGTCAGGTGTTAATGGGAAGACCTGGTTAAAGATCTCACTACTGTCTTCAGTTATACACCGTTTTGTGATCGCTGCTGTTGATATATTTGTGTGGGCTGAGATTTTACTTTCAAAGAAAACACAGTAATGATCAGATAAGCCCACATCAGACACAGTAATGTTTGAAATGCTCAGGCTCTTGGAGATCAGTAGGTCGAGAGTGTGTCCTCTATTATGTGTGGCCTCTGTTACATGCTGAGTCAGCCCAAAGTTGCCCAGAGTGTTACTCAGGTCTTTAGTCCCTTTGTCCTGAGGGTTGTCCACATGGATGTTAAAATCCCCAACAATAATTACACAGTCGAAATCAACACAGGCAAAGAACTTCTTAGGGGTGGAGTGAAAATGATTAAAGCCATCCACTGCAGCCATTGTCAGGCTTCTTACTCTACGGTATGCCCCATTATGGTTCCCTTTCTTGTTCAAGACAACTTCCAAGCAGCATTTTGCCCAAAGCGTTACCACCAATCAGCAATACACTCACTTTTTTGGAGGAGTTTATGTAAGTGTCTTTATAGCCTTCAAAGTTTTCATATGCCATAATCCTTCTCTGTAGACAAAGGGCTGCGTAGATGCACACAAACAGCAGTTCAAATTCAAATTCAAATTTTATTTGTCACGTACACAGTCATACACAGTACGATATGTAGTGAAATGCTTGGACAACTGCTCGTGACCTAAAGAAAACAAAAAAGGAAAAGGCTATGAATAAGATAGGAAATAAATATGAAAAATTAAAAAGGGTAAATTTAACTAAGAAGGAATAAAATATAAATTAAGGTTAAAAATGAAATAACTGTACAACACAAATTAGAATGAAGGGTAAATTTAACTGGGAAGGAATAAGATAAAATATATAAATTAAAGTTGAAAATAAAATAACTGTACAACAAAATACACAATATAGAACTATATAAGAATGTATAAAGAAATATAAATCTAAATAAATATATACACAATAACAGCAGCTGTACAAGTATTAACCGGAAATGAAGAATATAGTGACCAGTGTTGTGCAAAAAAACAATGTCCAGAAAGTCCAGTGTGTGTGTAAGAACCATATGTGTGGGTCAGTACTGTGTGGTGGTGTGATTGAGAGACCGTATCGCCTGCGGGAAGAAGCTCCTCCTCAGTCTCTCTGTGTTGGTCTTCAGGGAGCGGAATCGCTTTCCTGACCTCAGCAGAGAGAACAGTCTGTTGTTGGGATGGCTGAGGTCCTTCACGATCTTCCTGGCCTTGGTCCGGCACCGCCTGCTGTAGATTGAGTGCAGGTCAGGGAGCTCGGAGCGGATGGTGCGCTCAGCTGACCGCACAACCCTCTGTAGAGCTCGTCTGTCCTGCATGGTGCTGTTCCCGAACCACGTTAAGATGTTTCCCGCCAGGATGCTCTCTATGGTGCACGAGTAAAAGTTCCTGAGCACCTTGGAGGGCAGTTGGAAGTCTCTCAAGCGTCTGAGGTGGTAGAGACGCTGTCGGGCCTTTTTCACCACGGTGTTGATGTGACAGGACCATGACAGGTCCTGCGTGATGTGAACTCCGAGGTATTTGAAGCTGTCCACTCTCTCCACTGGGCACTTGTTGATGACGGGGGTCTGGTAGTTCCGGTAGTTGATGAATCCTTGATGATGAATCAGTTGATGAATCCTTAAGTTAGCAGCAGAGCTAACTTTAGCTAACCAGAAGTACCTTTCCTCCCAGACATTTACAGACATTTGGGGTCAATCTGTCTCTGCTAGATTGTAGTTTCAGATACATTAACACTTTTTGGAAGGCTTTAGTAGCATTTACAGTAGAGTATAGTAGTAGAGAGTAGGGTTGGGCGATATGTAAAAATTTTCCAACCGACAATTGTCAGTCCAACGCGCATGCAGTACGCGCATGCACAGACTTTTTGATGGGTGGAGCAATGTAATCATGCACGGACTGATTTGGGCGTTTACAACACAGAAGTCCAAACATGGATGAACTAATTTCCCCCAAAAATTTGGGCTGTCAGCGTTAACGCGGTCATCACAATTACAATTTTTAACCCTTTTTTTGCTCAACCCATCTGGAGCGCAGAATGAACAAACTTTGGACAAACTGCCCGAAATGTGTTGACAGAGACATTTCAGGGATTTCGACTCAGTCTACGCTCCAGACGGGTTAGCTGTTAATCGCGTTAGTCATGATGACGGTGCGTTAACGCTGACAGCACTAAAAAAAAAAATAAAGTTGCCCATTTGGGATGAAAGAGGTAAACCTAAGGATGTAACCAAAGCGGTGTGCCGCTTGTGCAGACGTATAGTGCGAGCAAAGTACTCAAACACAACTAACTTGCATGAGCATGTACGTGTCCACCATCTGGCTGAGTATGCTAGGCTATCACCAGCTTCTGCAGCTCCATCAACAACCATTTGGGCGCACTCTGAGGAGGGGGCATTTGCTCGCAGATGAAAGAGGGTGCTGTTAAAACAGTGCTATTATTATTTTTTCTGTTGACTTATTTTATTAGTTCTATCATTATTAGCAAACTTACTCATGGGCAAATAAATAAATAAGTCGTAAAAACGATTGCCGATGGGCTCGGCCTATCATCGATATATTTGTCCAGTCGTCCAACCCTAGCAGAGAGTAGATTTTCTCTACCTGTTTTCTATGGTGCTGAAGTGGCAGAGGAATCAGCTTCCACAGTTACTCACCCTCCAATGGTGTATCAACTACTCTACACCAGAAGTACACATTTATGGGACATGAGTTAATGGTGCAAGTGCTTGTTCACTGAACTTATTCTCGAGATCAAACTGAAACAGAGAGTGCAAACACAGTTCAAAGAGAACAGACATTCATCACAGCGCAGAGGGGAAATGAAACCACTTACTAAACAGGGAAAAGAAGAAATAAAATGACAGACTGACAGGATGGAGATGAGGGGATGCTGATTATTGGCCGTGCCTGTAATGCACAGATTGGACTCATTTTGACAGCAGAGCTTTTAATTTTCTTCCCCCTCTCACTGCCAACTGAGATAATGGCAGGGTGACAGCATGGTATATTTGGTATTTTCCAGAGCATCTCAAAGGGACTTTTGAACACACTTTTTTTTATTACATTATTAATTTCTGTGAGCGATGTGCTGCTTCTTTCTTAACTTTTGTCTTTCTAATCACGTCCGTGCAATCGCTTTAATTAACTAAAGTTTTTCTAAGTGCTTTTGATCTTGCGCTGTAAGCGCTTTCAGTGGGTTCTGACCAACCCTCATTCAGCCCTGCAGCAAAATGTAGCTACTCAATTTTAAAATGCTGCACCATCCATCTGTCTGTCTCTGTGTTAGCTGCGTAAGACTGGCTGGATACTGGTTTTCAAAAAAAAAGAAGAAATTGCACACCACCATAAGCCAAAACAAACAGCAGCTTGAGAACACACAGCAAGTACACAAATAAGAGGAATACACTCACAGATGTGGAGGATCTGAGACACAGTCGAACAATGGGGACATCATTTCACCTCACAGTCCCCTGCAGCTGAATCCCAAAATATCATCAACCCCAAATCTATCAAAACAATGTGTCCTACAGGGGTACCTGCTTCTCAGTAGCTAAACCCCCGCTCAACTCGCCTCATTCTGTCTCTCCCTGTCTGATAGAAGCCGTCTATCTCTGCAGTACCATGGGGGCAAACTGGGATTCCTCTTAGTGACAAAAAAAAGAGGCTTTATCCCTTCTTAAATACATGCAGAAGGGTGGAGTGGAAGTGAGACACAATGCTGTAGTAAAGACATCTTATGTTTATTTGGAAAACTGCCAACACTCCCAGTGTTCCAATGCCAAAGCAAATATTTCACAGCAGATACGAGGGTCTGAGACAATGGCTCGCCATCTCTCCGGTCACGAACGGGCCAGCCTATCCTGTTAGATAAAGTTCACTACATGAAATGTGATCGGATAAAAGCAGATTTGTGAACTGTTAGGAACATGACAGACTCCAACAGATCCAGATGAAAATCCTGGGTGAAAATTTTTTAAATTCCTTCCAGTTTTGTTCTGAGTGTCCCGCTGAAAAATAAGAAATGCAATATCAGAGCTATAACACATTCAGAGCACTACAGTGACTGAGACCGCACCCAACATGGCAGCTGTAAAATTTATTGGGAAATAATAACACCAATTAAACTGGGCTGAAAACAAACATGCTTTACTTGCTGTAACCATTCTGGTTCAGAAGAGCAATTCTAAAATCCTTTTCAGTGTAAAAAACTAAATGTCACTTCTTTGCCTTTAGCAAAAATGCATCCCACAGTTTATCTGATGCTGATGTCAGGCTTTAGCATTTTGTGCTGGATCACAATGGTTTCTTTCAAGGTTACAACTTTTTTACAATTTAATTTTTTTTTTTACTATCCCTCCACTTTTGTAAATTATGAGAATAAAAGGACCTGATTTCAAGCAAAAGGGCTTGTGTCAAGGCTGACTTGTGACAGAAGGATAGCAGCAAGAATAAAAGAGAAGGTTTACTTTATGATAGTGAGACCTGCTACGATGTATGGTTTGGAGATGTTGATACTAACAAAAGGAGGCAGAGCTGGTGGTAGCATAGTTGTAGATAAAACGTTTCATTAGGAGTTACCAGGAGAAACAAGATTAGTAATGAGTATATCAGAGGGACAGCTCAGGCTGAGCAGGTTTGGAAACAACATTAGAGAGGGAAGGCCGAGATGGTTTTGACGTGTGCAGAGGAGGGATAGTACTGTACAAAAGATGTTGCGTATGGAGCTGCCAGGAACAAGGAAAAGAGGAAAACCACACAAAAGGTTCATGGATGTACTGAAGGAGGACATGAGGAGGGTTGGGGTGACAGAGGAAGTAGGAAGGGAGAGGGTGAAATGGAGGCAGACGATCTGCTGTGGCCACCCCTTAACCCTTTAAGACCTACCATAGAACCAAGTCCGCCAGAGCTTATAGTATATTTTTACATGCTGTGGAGCCATTTTTGGAGCATTTCAAGTTGCTATACATAAATACAACCACTATAGCCCAAATTTTAATAATATGTCTGCATTAAGTGCATAGTAATTAATGGTCAGAGGGCCCGGTGGCGCCAGTGTCCGGCAGCCTCGTCTCTGTCAGTGCGCCCCAGGGCGGCTGTGGCTATAATGTAGCTGCCATCACCAGTGTATGAATGTGTGTGTGAATGGGTGGATGAATGGTTGTGTAAAGTGCTTTGGGGTCCTTAGGGACTAGAAAAGCGCTATACAAATACAGGCCATTTACCATTAATTACATAAATTGCAAAAAAGTGCAATAAACTACAAAAAAATTTAAAATCGTTTTTGTTTTTTTAACATATATTTCTAGTTAGAGAAATTTAAGAGGCTTATCCCTCAAAACTGTAAATACAAAAAAGTTGCACAAACTAGTTTCCCACCAAAGGAAATTTATTTTAAGTGTCTTCATAGTCTTATTTTTGAGATACACCAATTTTCATATACTGCAGGAAAAACGAAAAAATATATTATAGTGCAAATTTGCAAAATAACAGCATATGCATCAAAATAAAATATTTCCAGCAGTGCAATATGAGTCCTCAGCATCCCAGAAACGACACAGAAAGTCATAAAGTCAAACATAACTTTTAAAAACACAAGTATAGGCTCATGAGGCCACCATGGTAAAAAACTACATTTCCGCAAAATGACGTCACTTCCGGTTTCGGGCAGGTCATGCCGGACATGCGATAGTTCACGCTGATGGACGTAGGAAGTGTTACGAACAGCTGATCGGATCGGCAAAGCGTGTTTCTGGAATATTATGTTTTTGTTGCTGCAAGTGCTTTTTATGCAGTTTTTGCAAAGCTATATGTGGAAGGAAACTGTGACCGAGGACAAGCTGATGGCATAAGATGTAAGTACAACTCCTCCGGTTTCATATGCAAAAAAAATATGCAAAAAAATGATTGCGCTAGCTTACGTGGTTGCAGTGCCACCAAGATTTAAAAATAGTTACGCAAAATGAAGCGTGTCCGCTCCGACCGGCTTTAAAGGGTTAAGAAATCTGTTTGAAAGAGTCCCTTTTTAGCAAGTGTATTGACTAAACAAGTGTAAGGTCCCTTGTCTATGCCCTGATATTATGGAGGTGGGTTTAATGTTGTGTAGGAGATATACAATGATTTGATCTCCTGCTGAATTTATAGGTTTGATCACTTACAAAGAAATGAACACATACATTGAAACAAGTTGATTAAAGTTATGATTTAGTTTGCATGTCACTGGGTGAAATAAGTCTTTGATTCCGTACAACCAGATTTCTGGCTCCCACAGACAGTTTTTGTGCTCATGTGGCAGACAGATTATAGTCACTCAATCAATCAAGCAAGCAATTACAGATATTCCTGATCTCATCTGTTATGTGTATAAAGCACACCTGTCCATAGAATCATTTTCTTCCAATCCAACCTCTTCACCAACATGGGTAAAACCAAAGAACTGTCAAAGGACGTCAGGGACAAGATTGCAGACCTGCACAAGGCCGTAATGGGCTACAAGGCTATCATCAAGAAACTTGGTGAGAAGCTGACAGCTGCTGGTGCAATCAATCAAAAACAGGCCAAACAGAATTGTTGAGTATGACCCAAAGTACACAAACTCCACAATCAAGAACAGAGATGGAAAAATTATGCTTTGGGGCTGTTTTTCTGCTACAGGTGAATGGTTGGGTCTGTGCACTGTAAAATCTTGGATGGAAAACTTCCTTTCCTCAGCCACAACACTGAAAATGGGTCATGGATTGGTCTTTCAGGATGACAACGACCTGAAACATACCACCAAGGCAACAATGGAGTGGCTAAAGAAGAAAACATTAAGGCAAACCAACTCAAGTTTTACTCCTCTCTTCTTCTTACTTTATCCTAATGAGCAGAAAAAAAAACCTACTTTGGAGCTCTGTACCACCTAACTCTGGCTTTGCAGTACTATTTTTTCTCACCTCGTTAACTCCAGCTATTTTAATCATCAGACCGTTTTTGCTTTGCCACGAGCAAAATCAAAAATCTCAAAATACAACATTTCAGTCACATTGTGTCATAAAGCGTGAAATATGATAATACAAATAAGAAAATGTTTTCTCAAGGGAAAATGGATTTTCCACGGAGTTCCGACTTTGGCATGATCCATCATTTTTGCATCTTGCCAAACTGAGATAAAGTGCTGGTCACTGGGTTCTAACTGCATCAGAGCTTTCTCGTATCTTGTATTTGTTGATATGGTATAAATTTCTGGTTTAAAGTGTTAATATTTAGGCATGTTAGAAGATTAAAAGATTTAAAAAAAGAAAAGGTGAAGGCAACAGCCTGCCATCTGTCATCTTAGTTTGGGACAAAAAGTGATGATGGATGGACAGCAGATGTGTAACTTTACTCCTTCATTCCTTAAGAATATTAGTTACAGCCTGGAAAAACACAAACAAATATCAGCCCAGTGGCAGAAAGATTTACATAATACAAGAAAGAAACAACATTAAGATCAGGATGATTGATGAGGTTATCAAAAAGCACAGAGAGTGAAATGATAAAGCTGGAATAAGAAGCCATACACCAGCTATACATTTTGCATTTAAGTATAAAAGTGAGAAAAACACCATCAATTCTATAAAAGAAAAAATACAGAAATGAGCTTTTAGTGCCTCATTAGCCATCAGTCTTTATCAGGTCTGACTTCAGTAATTCTGCAGTCATTTATAAACCCGTCAAAAACAATGAACTATATAATGTACTATTGAGGAGTATGTGCAGTTGCAAAAACATGTAGTTTGAACAGTTAATGGAAGATTTTTTTTAAATGTCTATTTCAACAGCTTTAATCTTTTGCTAACACCAGATGTGGGAAACATGTGAGGTCCTCAGAGATGTGGATGATGGTAAGCAACTGCCAACCCATTGATGTGAACGGGCATGTCTGTACCACCTTCCTTTTTCCTGTAGTCCACTACAAGCTCTTTGGTCTTAAAAGTGTTAAGGAGCAGGTCCATGTCAGTGTACAACACAACCAGGTGCCCCACATCCCCCTATAGGCTGTTTCTTCATTGCAGATGATACCAGCACACTATGGTATCATCTGCAAACTTGAGAGAGCAGGAATAGAGGAAGGTGTTCAACAGACAGCCTTGGGGCAGAATGATGACCGAGGAAATGTTGTTGCCCAGTCTGACCTGCTGGGGTCTATTTGTCAGAAAGTCCAATATCTCTGGTCCCAAGGTTTTGAGTTTGCATTTGGTTTTTAGTTTTGTTAGGGTTTAAGTTTCAATTTTTACTTACTCTTGAGCATCGCGAGCCTTAAGTCCTGTCTATACTTTATTTCTACTTTGTATTTGTTATTTAATTAATCCTCTTACCTTTTCCCTGTGTCTTCTTCCCAGTTTTCAGTTATTGTTACTCACTTCCTGTTTCATTTTTGTAGTCAGTTTCCTGTCATATCTTACATTTAGTTTTACTTCCTCTTTTTTTTCTCATTGTCATTGAATGTCTTCACCTGTGGGATTAACCTCGCCTGTGTCTTGTTCCTCCAGGTGTTTCCACTTCTTTGATTACCACGTGTGTATAAATAGTCCCATCCTTCCCCTCATCATGGTCCCGGTGTATGTTTGTTTGCCTTTGTTTCTCCCTGCATTCTCTTTAAGTTTTGAATTTAGAGATGACTGCCCTCTTGCACTTTTGTTCAACCTAAATCGTTTTACCAATTCCTGTCTGGTTTTGTGTCCTTATTCCACATCTCATGAAACAAAGAAAAAACTATGAAATTGGATTAATGCTGAAGCACCTGAAAATGAGTTTTTGTTTATGCATGTTGGATAATAACTGAGTAGTAAGTGTTTAGATGTAAGTGGAATTATATAATAATATATATATTCCTTCTCTCACCCCGCCTTGAGGCGACTTTTGTTGTGATTTGGCGCTATATAAATAAAATTGAATTGAATATAATCAGTTCAAACTCTTTTACAAAGCTCACAAAGCTTCTTTTTTATTTTCCAAAACTTTTTTGCCATTTAAAACACCGGGTCAATTAGCGTTTGTCCTTTTTGTTATAACTGAGTTTGTTTCTGGATAGAAAACAAGAAGAAATAGCTTTGGATCTAGTGAAATGTGTTTTGGAACGACTTTCGCACATTTCACTTTAACTGTTGCCAAATGATTTATTCTTTCTGTGCTGCCAAACACAGAAGTTTGTTTTTTCAAAAGTTTTGCTGTCATCGGGTGTTTACTTTTATTTTTGCTCACAGTTTGTATAGATTTTTGCCCAATACGCTCCACGGGGTTGGGAAATGGTCAAAGTTAGAGTTCAAATTTCATTTCAATCACAGATTTTTCAATCACATTTTTTGGTAAAATTTAATCCGTCTACTGAGATGTATTCAATAATACAGACCTAGTGACCACTACATACTGTATTAGCATTGGTCTTTCCAATCTCAACCTATATGAATGTCTAATCAGCCTGAATGATATGAAAATACCTGTGTTTATGGATCTGTTAAAAGTGGATCTGTTGGTGGTTGTACATGAAATTGTTCCTTGCTTTTAAAGATAAGAAGCAAAAAAAAAGGGTCCAAGATATCATATTAAATAAAACCTCCAGCAGACACAAAAATTGAAAACAAGAAACATTCTGACCCACAGCTTGCAGGCTCTGTCAGCTCACACCGTCAGTCCAATCTTATTGTCTTCGGTCTGTCTCCTTCTGTGCCTGCTGCTTTCCCCTCTCTCTGATCTTTTTTTTCATTTTTTCCCTTTTCATATAGTCTTTTGTACTTTAAAGCCCAGCTTGTTTCCTCTTCTACCACATACAAGCAGTTAAATCATTCACATCTATTTAATTCTATAAGTAGTGTTTGGAGCCGAGTATTTTGTTAAAAGTTGAAATTATTGAAATTTTAGTTGGTTTCAGGAAGATGTTTTTTCATGAAATGGTCAGATGAACAATTGCACCATGTAAGTTACTGAATAGCTTGCTGCCTGTGTTATTCCTGTGCATGTCTTCTGTATTGATGTAAATACATGGACATGTTTGCTTCTTAATCACTCATCTATTGGGTTGGAGCCCATTCCCGCTGTTCTTTTTGTGCGAAAGGAAGGGTAGACTCCACACAGGTCCCCTGTCTACTACAAGGCAGACACCAGACCATGTTATTAAAATAAATCCACCGTTTCATTCATACTATGATGACTTTAGAACTACTGAAAGCCTAACATGTTTGTTCGGTGAGGAAAAAGCTGGAATACCCAGAACCTATACAAACACATGGGGAACATACAAAGCAGGCAAAGGCCCCATGTGGTGGCTGACAGATTCAAAGCCAGGGCCCTCCTGATGTGAGGTGACAGTGCAAACTGCTGCACCACCGTGCAAGCCATGTATACTTCTCCTCTTTCTAAAAATAGCAGGTTTCAAGTTAAACTTTTCTTAAGCTGTTGTATTGTTTATAATGATTTCGGTTGGAATTAAAAAAAATTGGGCATACAATCAGCGCTATTGTTTAGGTATGTCAATGTGTAGCAATAAGCACACGGTGCACCTGTAGCACAGAGAAGTCCAAATGAATTGTGTTCAGGCTGGCTTAGCTTCTAGCCAATTGATCTTCCTGTCACAGGTACATGATGAGAATGGGAACATGGATCAGTGCCTTCTTAACACCAGTGTGTGGGACGACTGGCAGAAGTCCACACATAACTCTGACTTATTAAAAATTTTGGAAAGTTCTAAAGTCTCCTTGAAATATTTAACTAATTGGTGTAAACAGCAATAATACACATGTGGGGAGGAGCTCGTAACAGGCTAGACAAGGTGCCCTAGTCTCAGCTTAATCCTTGCTTGAGGTTTCGCAGAGGTCAGACACTCTGATAGTCAATAACATAAAATTATTCCATGGTCCCTAAGCAGATCCTGTGTGAATTCCATGTAATGGATATGAAGAGCCAAGGCATTGATTCCAAGGGCAGCTTTTATTCTGCTATAAAACCAAAGAATGAAACACAGATAGCCGGCATGAGAGAAGAAGGAGGGAGTATTCCCTGAGCAAAGCAATGATATCAAATGAAATCTGCCTCCCACTCCTCTCCTTAAACCCCCATCCACCCACCCCTCCACTTTTTCCTACAAGAAGAGGATTCCCAATGTCACTTTCATTCTCTTTTACTCTCGCTCTCTCTCTCACACACACACACACACACACACACACACACACACACACACACGGATTGATACCATTTCCGCTCTGGGATTCCTGCTTAATTATTCACTGCCGCGGTCATGTGACTGCAACATTCACATACGAGCATTTAAAGATGCCCGTAAGGATGCATTTCATGCATCAGTCATGTTGGGTGGCATGGATGAAATCATTATAATATATTATTAAAAGGGCATTAGGATATATTTCTAAATCAATATACACTGTGATGAGCAGGGTGAAACAAGCACTGCTGTCAGTTTACCGACCCCTTGGCTGCAGGCTCATTGAGCCTTTTGTTAATTGTTGGGTATTCTTCTAAATCTGTAGGTATCCAACAGATTTGTTTTTACATTTTAAAAACAAATTCATGCTCCTGGTTAAGACTGGGCGATATATCGAGTTTTTAAATATATCGATATATTTTTATACGAGATATGAGATGTGACAATATCGTTTATATCGATATAGTCTATGTTACGTTATAACTATACTTGTGGAGCCGCAAGTTTGCCTCTCTTTCGTCCACTTTTGTCTCTACGCTGCATTACTCGGCCTCGCCTCTCTCCTTCACTGAACTCCCCCTCTGCCATCGCTTCACCTGCAGGCAACGACAAGATGGACACGGCAGCTATCAAAGAGGAGCTGGTCGGTAAAAAGAAAACATTTGGAGATTACTATTTTAGTGTTGCAGCGTGACGTTAATGCCATAACTGCATTAACGGGGCAAATCTCTGTTAACGAGTTACCGCGCATCGCCCCGTGCGTGGGGCTGGACAGCGTCAACGCATTAAGGAGCTAACCGGGCTAACAGTGCGCCTTATGTATGAATTCTGGTTGTGCTTACTGACTGATTTTATGTGGTAAACAGCACTCAGAAACCTTTCAAAAAATGTTTTGGTACGACTTTGGTAAGCTACGAAGCTGGACTGCTTGATGGATTGTTGGAGCATAACGGCTACCGAGGAGCCTCGCGGAGTGATACGTATATTCTGCTTCAATGTAATATTACCATACTGTGTGCATATAAGCACCACAAATTGCACCTGTTAAGAGACACGGTTACAAAGAGGATTTCAAACTCCAGGCTGTCAGTCACGCAGTAGAACAGAGCAGCGAAATCTGTCTGTCTTTGTTTTTATGCTCAGTGTCTTTTTAGTTTTTTTGACTGCACAATTGTGAGCTTTTTGTTATGCACAAAAACAACATCATTTATTTTATTTATGGAGCATTATTACTTAATAAATGCTGATAATTTATTTCTGAGTAATTTTTTCTTGTACATCTACGCTGTATGATAATAAAAGTGTCTATGTGAGATTTGGGACACAGATTTGACTAAGAGCTCTCTGTTTGTTCTTACTTTATGGCTTTTAAAAATATCGAGATATATATCGTATATCGCCATCCAGCTAAAGAATATCGAGATATGAATTTTGGGTCATATCGCCCAGTCCTACTCCTGGTGATCTGGCAACCTACTCTAGGGCCACTGTGACGTTAAGATTTTTGGCTTTTAGTAAAATGTTTTGAAGTCTAAATTAGACCCTAAGCAGCAGCATCAGGTCAAAATTTACTGGCCCAGTACCAGATGAGACCAAACACTTAGTTTTACTTCATGAAAAGGACAAATCTGGTAAAGTTGCACACACATAACCAGATAGACAGAAGTAGGAAACAGACAGTAAAAGCAAAAAAAAAAAAAGAAAAGAAAAAAGAAAAGTTGACTGTTTGCAGTGTCTGATTACTGTCAGGATAAATATAGATCTGTTCTGCTGGAAAATAAACACATGAGTACATACAGCATGCACACCCGGCACGCATATTAATCACCCGAGAATACACACAGCAGAAAGTGCAGTCACAAAGCACAGGAAGTTCAAGCTCAAAGTGCAGAGGTTAAAGGTTAGTGGAAACAAAAGTTGCACATGATGGACCCAGAATGTGAATGCAAAGATACATATTTTGAAGGCTGCGGAAAACACTTTGTGTTCCATCTTTTGAAGTTTAATAAATCCCACAGTGCTCCACATACCGTATTTTTCTCCATTTGAAGTAAAAGACAGCAGCCTCCTCCAGTCTCTGCTCTCACATTAGTCAGCCAAAAGAGAGAGAGAGCAGACAGAGTAAAAAGACTACTCTTCCAGCATTGTTTTGTTTCCAGAGCTTCCCAAATTACCATCTTCTTGAAATAGACTCAAACTGCACTCTGGTGAGATGAAATGTGTGTGTTCGTAGGTTCACTGCAGGACGAAGGGAGGAGATTTCAAAGTGATACACATACAGACAAACGCTGTTACAGATGGCAAAATAACAGCACATTTACACCAGACGATGAACTCAATTTCTCTCTGGATGGAACTTGAAACTCTTTACAAAATTGTGGGCTGGGATTCAACCACTTTTTATGTCTATAAAACAGATACCTGCACGGGGATCTGTAGGAAGGGACAAGAACTGTTGATATCGAAAAGGTGAAACTGACTTTTATGAGTCACTTAAAGTGCAGTCAGGTTTTCACTGGAACCATAATCTAGTAGCTGCTAATCGAACCACAGTTTAAGACAGTAACAGGCTATAAAAGTAGTGCCACAGTCAGATAAGGACAGATGGGCACTGGGTCATTCAACTGCGCACTCACACACAGCCGCGGCCAGAACACCCAAATAGAGAAAACACAAAATAGTTTGGCCTGAAGGGAGCTCATTTAGAAACACAGACTTTGTTTGGGCAGCGCAGAGGACCCGAAAACAAGAGGCTAGCTGGCTAGCTGACTGACTCACAGCACACACACACACAGTGCTCAGAGGCAGTTCTGATGTTTATAAAAGATGCACATTAAAGAAGATGGAAATGGATGTGAGGAAGCACACAAATATAAAAATTGTACACCGAGGTAAAATAAAGAGAAAATAAAAATCAGCATAGGGGGTGAATAGAAAAAAAAGAAGTCTTACTTGAATCCTGTTTTCCAATATGGGGAGTAGCAGAAGGCAGAAGGCACTCAAATGGGAAAAGAACTGGCCATGCATGTTCTGTGAAATCCTGGCTGTGTTTAGGCAACCCTCTGTGCTGGCTAGGAGCACAGTTTTGCCCCACATTACATTGTACTGCCAAAGATCAAGATAATTCAAATGGGCAAAATCTCTTGATCTCCCACTAATGATTTCATTTTATTTGGAATATATTTAAAGTCATTCCCGGGATCCACGAGTGCAGAAGAAAAGTCTAAATAGGTGAAAAAAAATAAAGCAGGATATGAAATCAATTTTAAATCCATAATCCAGGGGAGGGTCTTATTGAACATATGATATATTTTTTTTATCTCCATAGTTTCCATAAATATGTCTGTAAAACCACAGCTCATTACGCTGTGATACAGGGACAAATGTGCTGGTGCTGCCGGGGCTTCAGTTCTTAGTTGAAAAGCAGTTGTCAATTAAGGTCATTGCTTTATAATACAGTACCTGCTGTATTATAACCATAGGTGTATATTGTAGATCAGACTCAAGGCCCGGGGGCCACTTGCGGCCCACGTCACCCCTATTTGCGGCCCGTATATTAACATGAAAAAAAAAAACACACAGAATTTTTGAAAACATTTCCTGTTTGTTTTTTGTACTGCTTGAACCATCCAATGAGATGACAGTGCCAGCAGTGACCCACAGTTCATTTACGTTTGACAACTATGTCGCCTTGAGGCAACTTTTGTTGTGATTTGGCGCTATATAAATAAAATTGAATTGAATTGAATTGAATTGAAACGAATTGAATTGAATTATGTTCTCCATGGTTTCTGTTTGTCAGAGGGCAGCAGAAAGCTTCTGATCATATGAAACCACTTACAGGAAACAGGCCGGACAAAGGATTCTGGGAGCTGGTCACCTCAGTGGGATTCCCTAGCACTTCAAAGGGCCATAGCTGTACACACACACACACACACACACACACACACACACACACACACACATACGGGTCTATGTGGTATGGCGGGACTATACTACGTCAATCCGCCCGGTGGTGGTTTAAGTGGACTACCCTTTTGAAAGGACTTAGAGCCAAGGGAGCGAGGTTAAAGTGTTCGAAAAAATCTGAAAAAAATTTGGGTCACTTCAGACCTCATACACTCCCTATAGAAGTCTAGATACACTGATACACACCAACCAGACTCTATTGTGTTTTCTGGAGACATTGTCCACTTGACAACAATGTGTTTTATGAGGTCCAAAAAAAGCAATATTGGGTCTTTAAAGGGACAATGATGTAATATGTAAATAGCTCATCATTACCATGAATACACATCTGACAGGACACAGGATTACTGGAACATCATTTTATTAGTGTTCTTGGATCTGAACATTAATTTTAACCATAAATAAAAAAAGAAATCTATGGACAAAAATGCCCACGCTTCCCACAGAAATATAAAAATATAGAAAACAGAAAAATTAAAAACATTTAAAATGAATTTTAATAGTTTAAAGGTAAATATTAAGGGGAGAAAATATGCATTTATAATTTTTTATTTTAAATATAACCCGTCAAAAAAAACCCTAAATAAATTAAATGTAAAAATTATGAAATACAAACTACTTCTGTATTTAACAAGAACTTTTTTTTCTTTAAACAGAACATCAGTGTTAACAACAATTGGCAATCTGACCAAGATGTAAAACCACAGCTCTCTAAACAGTTATTTTAGTTCATTTTTTTCTGCCTTTTTGCAGTTAATCCTCTGTTTCTTACAAAATCTCTTATGTTTTGAACTGTTCTTCCTGCCAACACCGGATCTTCTACCAATTTGCAATGACTGCATTCATTTTTGGTGGCTAGTTTCCCTTCGTTTATGTGGTCTTTCAAATGCCTCATCACTGCAGCAACCTCAGCCTTGGACCACATGTTTTTGGGAGCTCTTCGGGAATTGTGGGATTGAGCAGCATTTTTCTCTGGAAGATATATAAAGTAGTAGTAGTTAAAACAAACAAAAAACCAAACAAAAAAAACAAAAAACATTTGCTTGTTAAAAGAATGGATGCTACCCTGTACTAACTTCTGAAATGTGTTGCTACCATCAATATCAAAACGAGCTAAAATTCTGTTTGAAAATTTATCAAATTTCTAAAATGAGACAACATTTAGTGTTCCGCTGTGAATAAAAGACTGAATAAAAAGTTGAATAAAAGTCTCTTGATGCATGCTCAATCATCCAGGTAAGTAAATCCCAAAACGTTGATTCTGTTAATCTGGACGTAGCGTTTTCAGTGGGAGAAACATTTTGTCACTCATCCAAGTGACTTTTTGCCACCACTCTGCAGTTTGCCATATGTTGCAAAGTGATGAAACAATAATAAGCTTCGAGAACCAACTGCACCCCTTACCTTCAGAGGGAGCAGCAGTCTCACTTGCTGCAGGCATTGTGAGTAGTCCTTCATCTGCTGATTACACAATTTGATTAAGTTTTAATATTTGTAACAAACATTTTATCCACAGAAACCAAGCTAGTGGTAACTTACCACAATCTACAGTGTCTTGGGGCTGCGCTGTGTTTGTGGAATCAGCTACTGCATGTACAGGCTCACTGGTGCCACACGCCGACATTGTGAGTGATGTGTCATCATCATCTGATTCACTCTCACTGTCCTTTGTTTCAGCATCACTTAATGCAATTTCATCTGAGAAATTGTGGGGGAAAAAAACCCAAAAAAACCAAACACATACAACCCCCCCAAAAACCTCACATTAACAACGAGATATGACAAAAAACAGAGCAAATACTGGAAATTATAGTACATAGTTTTACTATTTAAGGCCTGCTGCTGGGTTGTTGCCCTCCTATGGCCTACTCCACATCCAGGTAGCACCTCCATGCTCTGGACACTACACTAACAGACACAGCAAACCTTCTTGCCACAGCTCACATTGATGTGCTACGCTAGATGAGCTGCACTACCTGAGCCACTTGTGTGGGTTGTAGACTGTCTCATGCTACCACTAAAATGAAATCACCGCCAGCATTCAAAAGTGACCATAACATCAGCCAGAAAGAATAAGTGCTGAGAAGTGGTCTGTGGTCACCACCTGCAGAACCAGTCCTTTATTATGGTGAATTGACTATAATTTCCACTTGTTGTCTACTCTATTTGCAAAACAGCATGTGAAACTGGTTGTCAGTGTTACTTCCTAAGTGAACAGTTTGATATAACAGAAGTGTGACTGACTTGGAGTAACATCGCATCGTTTAAGTGTTCCCTTTATTATTTTGAGCAGTTTATGTTATGGAATGGGGAATTGAGGACAATCCCAAGTATACCATTTTTACAAGGTCCTGCACCAATGAGGTAATACTACATTTCTTTAATTAGACGTGACCACCCATTAATTAAAAAGGGAGCAGTGTTCATTTCAGCTAGTCTTAACTTGTTGAACTCCATTAATGCTTTTTACTATATAATGTACCTATTCACTAAATGTCTCACCTTTGCACTTATAGCCAAGCCACTTGAGGGAGGAAACCAGTCCCACACACTGAATGCACTTGTCCAAAGATGATATTGTTGTGCACACCAGACGATGATTGTGACACTGTTAGCAAAATATTGCAACATTTATTTGTTTTGGACAGTTGGAAAGGTGAGGTGTTTTCAATTCAGTTGCAGATATCAACTAATAAACTTCATCCATGTAAATCACATCACACCCAGGTGACTGCCAAACACACACACACACACAGCATCCATAAGGAATGATGATAGATTAAATTATTAGTTCATTAAGTGGTACACTGGATTATATTTACCCTTTCAGGCTCTGGATGTTTCAGGTCCAGATCATTGTTTGGAAAGCTGTTTGGTTGCGGCTTTAGGCAGCTCACAGTCTTCTGAATCTGGCTGGTCTCAGTCTTCGTGTGTAACAGATAGAGAATGAAGACAAAAGAACAGTAATCTGACAGTTACTAAAAATGCATCACTCAAGAGGATGAATAGACCATTTCACTATTGGCAAATAGCGTAAGGTACACATCGTGCATGAGAAACATTCATTAAAATCTGTCCTAGGTCAATGTTACCTCTTCAAAATCTTGCACTGAAGAAGAATGCATGGCTTCTGAGTCTTGCTGAGGCATTTCTTCATCAAGATCCTGCAACAAAGAAAAGATGGCACAAAGATTAGACCAAGTGCTCTTCTTGCAACTGTACTGGGCAGGCCTGTGCTTCTGTTTTTAATTTGCATGTGTGTGTGTGGGGGGGGGCCTTTCCACTCAAGAAATGTTTTCTTCTGAAAAAAATACTGGCTACAATAGTTAACAACTGATTCCTTTGCAATCATCCATCCTCTTCCACTTATCCTTATCAGGATTGTGGGGTAGCAGTTTTGGGGCCTATACCAGCTACCATAGGGCAGTACAACCTGGACAGATCACCAGTCTAACATGGAAGGACAAGCATTTGCATTCACACCAAAGGGCAGTTTTGAATCACCAGTTAACCTAACCCCATAAGCTACATCTTTGGACTGTGGGAAGAAGCCAGAGTACACAGCCAGAGAGAGCCCATGCACTAAAGCAGTAAAAAGTGCCTAAAACAACTTAAGAAGTTGTATAGTACTATCTATCTTAATGTTCAAGCCTGAGTTTCAAAAAATTTCAACATAGAAACAAAGCACATGCAGTCAGTTCTGCATGCTGTAGGTCAAACTGTCAAGACATACGAGAAGACCCCTCCTAAAACCAGAGTGATGTCACCATGAAGCAAACTTTGACGGAGTCCCCCAATAACAGTGTGGTCCTCCTAAGTCACATTTGGGTGGTTAACACACACACTCAGATGTTATCCAGACTTGCACTTTGAAACAATGAAAAGGACCTACAAGCCACGGTCCATGTAAATCACATCACACCCAGGTGACTGCCAAACACACACACACACAGCATCCATAAAGAATGATGATAGATTAAATTATTAGTTCATTAAGTGGTACACTGGATTATATTTACCCTTTCAGGCTCTGGATGTTTCAGGTCCAGATCATTGTTTGGAAAGCTGTTTGGTTGCGGCTTTAGGCAGCTCACAGTCTTCTGAATCTGGCTGGTCTCAGTCTTCGTGTGTAACAGATAGAGAATGAAGACAAAAGAACAGTAATCTGACAGTTACTAAAAATGCATCACTCAAGAGGATGAATAGACCATTTCACTATTGGCAAATAGCGTAAGGTACACATCGTGCATGAGAAACATTCATTAAAATCTGTCCTAGGTCAATGTTACCTCTTCAAAATCTTGCACTGAAGAAGAATGCATGGCTTCTGAGTCTTGCTGAGGCATTTCTTCATCAAGATCCTGCAACAAAGAAAAGATGGCACAAAGATTAGACCAAGTGCTCTTCTTGCAACTGTACTGGGCAGGCCTGTGCTTCTGTTTTTAATTTGCATGTGTGTGTGTGTGGGGGGGCCTTTCCACTCAAGAAATGTTTTCTTCTGAAAAAAATACTGGCTACAATAGTTAACAACTGATTCCTTTGCAATCATCCATCCTCTTCCACTTATCCTTATCAGGATTGTGGGGTAGCAGTTTTGGGGCCTATACCAGCTACCATAGGGCAGTACAACCTGGACAGATCACCAGTCTAACATGGAAGGACAAGCATTTGCATTCACACCAAAGGGCAGTTTTGAATCACCAGTTAACCTAACCCCATAAGCTACATCTTTGGACTGTGGGAAGAAGCCAGAGTACACAGCCAGAGAGAGCCCATGCACTAAAGCAGTAAAAAGTGCCTAAAACAACTTAAGAAGTTGTATAGTACTATCTATCTTAATGTTCAAGCCTGAGTTTCAAAAAATTTCAACATAGAAACAAAGCACATGCAGTCAGTTCTGCATGCTGTAGGTCAAACTGTCAAGACATACGAGAAGACCCCTCCTAAAACCAGAGTGATGTCACCATGAAGCAAACTTTGACGGAGTCCCCCAATAACAGTGTGGTCCTCCTAAGTCACATTTGGGTGGTTAACACACACACACACACACTCAGATGTTATCCAGACTTGCACTTTGAAACAATGAAAAGGACCTACAAGCCACGGTCCATGTAAATCACATCACACCCAGGTGACTGCCAAACACACACACACACAGCATCCATAAAGAATGATGATAGATTAAATTATTAGTTCATTAAGTGGTACACTGGATTATATTTACCCTTTCAGGCTCTGGATGTTTCAGGTCCAGATCATTGTTTGGAAAGCTGTTTGGTTGCGGCTTTAGGCAGCTCACAGTCTTCTGAATCTGGCTGGTCTCAGTCTTCGTGTGTAACAGATAGAGAATGAAGACAAAAGAACAGTAATCTGACAGTTACTAAAAATGCATCACTCAAGAGGATGAATAGACCATTTCACTATTGGCAAATAGCGTAAGGTACACATCGTGCATGAGAAACATTCATTAAAATCTGTCCTAGGTCAATGTTACCTCTTCAAAATCTTGCACTGAAGAAGAATGCATGGCTTCTGAGCCTTGCTGAGGCATTTCTTCATCAAGATCCTGCAACAAAGAAAAGATGGCACAAAGATTAGACCAAGTGCTCTTCTTGCAACTGTACTGGGCAGGCCTGTGCTTCTGTTTTTAATTTGCATGTGTGTGTGTGGGGGGGGGCCTTTCCACTCAAGAAATGTTTTCTTCTGAAAAAAATACTGGCTACAATAGTTAACAACTGATTCCTTTGCAATCATCCATCCTCTTCCACTTATCCTTATCAGGATTGTGGGGTAGCAGTTTTGGGGCCTATACCAGCTACCATAGGGCAGTACAACCTGGACAGATCACCAGTCTAACATGGAAGGACAAGCATTTGCATTCACACCAAAGGGCAGTTTTGAATCACCAGTTAACCTAACCCCATAAGCTACATCTTTGGACTGTGGGAAGAAGCCAGAGTACACAGCCAGAGAGAGCCCATGCACTAAAGCAGTAAAAAGTGCCTAAAACAACTTAAGAAGTTGTATAGTACTATCTATCTTAATGTTCAAGCCTGAGTTTCAAAAAATTTCAACATAGAAACAAAGCACATGCAGTCAGTTCTGCATGCTGTAGGTCAAACTGTCAAGACATACGAGAAGACCCCTCCTAAAACCAGAGTGATGTCACCATGAAGCAAACTTTGACGGAGTCCCCCAATAACAGTGTGGTCCTCCTAAGTCACATTTGGGTGGTTAACACACACACACACACACTCAGATGTTATCCAGACTTGCACTTTGAAACAATGAAAAGGACCTACAAGCCACGGTCCATGTAAATCACATCACACCCAGGTGACTGCCAAACACACACACACACAGCATCCATAAAGAATGATGATAGATTAAATTATTAGTTCATTAAGTGGTACACTGGATTATATTTACCCTTTCAGGCTCTGGATGTTTCAGGTCCAGATCATTGTTTGGAAAGCTGTTTGGTTGCGGCTTTAGGCAGCTCACAGTCTTCTGAATCTGGCTGGTCTCAGTCTTCGTGTGTAACAGATAGAGAATGAAGACAAAAGAACAGTAATCTGACAGTTACTAAAAATGCATCACTCAAGAGGATGAATAGACCATTTCACTATTGGCAAATAGCGTAAGGTACACATCGTGCATGAGAAACATTCATTAAAATCTGTCCTAGGTCAATGTTACCTCTTCAAAATCTTGCACTGAAGAAGAATGCATGGCTTCTGAGTCTTGCTGAGGCATTTCTTCATCAAGATCCTGCAACAAAGAAAAGATGGCACAAAGATTAGACCAAGTGCTCTTCTTGCAACTGTACTGGGCAGGCCTGTGCTTCTGTTTTTAATTTGCATGTGTGTGTGTGGGGGGGGGCCTTTCCACTCAAGAAATGTTTTCTTCTGAAAAAAATACTGGCTACAATAGTTAACAACTGATTCCTTTGCAATCATCCATCCTCTTCCACTTATCCTTATCAGGATTGTGGGGTAGCAGTTTTGGGGCCTATACCAGCTACCATAGGGCAGTACAACCTGGACAGATCACCAGTCTAACATGGAAGGACAAGCATTTGCATTCACACCAAAGGGCAGTTTTGAATCACCAGTTAACCTAACCCCATAAGCTACATCTTTGGACTGTGGGAAGAAGCCAGAGTACACAGCCAGAGAGAGCCCATGCACTAAAGCAGTAAAAAGTGCCTAAAACAACTTAAGAAGTTGTATAGTACTATCTATCTTAATGTTCAAGCCTGAGTTTCAAAAAATTTCAACATAGAAACAAAGCACATGCAGTCAGTTCTGCATGCTGTAGGTCAAACTGTCAAGACATACGAGAAGACCCCTCCTAAAACCAGAGTGATGTCACCATGAAGCAAACTTTGACGGAGTCCCCCAATAACAGTGTGGTCCTCCTAAGTCACATTTGGGTGGTTAACACACACACTCAGATGTTATCCAGACTTGCACTTTGAAACAATGAAAAGGACCTACAAGCCACGGTCCATGTAAATCACATCACACCCAGGTGACTGCCAAACACACACACACACAGCATCCATAAAGAATGATGATAGATTAAATTATTAGTTCATTAAGTGGTACACTGGATTATATTTACCCTTTCAGGCTCTGGATGTTTCAGGTCCAGATCATTGTTTGGAAAGCTGTTTGGTTGCGGCTTTAGGCAGCTCACAGTCTTCTGAATCTGGCTGGTCTCAGTCTTCGTGTGTAACAGATAGAGAATGAAGACAAAAGAACAGTAATCTGACAGTTACTAAAAATGCATCACTCAAGAGGATGAATAGACCATTTCACTATTGGCAAATAGCGTAAGGTACACATCGTGCATGAGAAACATTCATTAAAATCTGTCCTAGGTCAATGTTACCTCTTCAAAATCTTGCACTGAAGAAGAATGCATGGCTTCTGAGTCTTGCTGAGGCATTTCTTCATCAAGATCCTGCAACAAAGAAAAGATGGCACAAAGATTAGACCAAGTGCTCTTCTTGCAACTGTACTGGGCAGGCCTGTGCTTCTGTTTTTAATTTGCATGTGTGTGTGTGGGGGGGGGCCTTTCCACTCAAGAAATGTTTTCTTCTGAAAAAAATACTGGCTACAATAGTTAACAACTGATTCCTTTGCAATCATCCATCCTCTTCCACTTATCCTTATCAGGATTGTGGGGTAGCAGTTTTGGGGCCTATACCAGCTACCATAGGGCAGTACAACCTGGACAGATCACCAGTCTAACATGGAAGGACAAGCATTTGCATTCACACCAAAGGGCAGTTTTGAATCACCAGTTAACCTAACCCCATAAGCTACATCTTTGGACTGTGGGAAGAAGCCAGAGTACACAGCCAGAGAGAGCCCATGCACTAAAGCAGTAAAAAGTGCCTAAAACAACTTAAGAAGTTGTATAGTACTATCTATCTTAATGTTCAAGCCTGAGTTTCAAAAAATTTCAACATAGAAACAAAGCACATGCAGTCAGTTCTGCATGCTGTAGGTCAAACTGTCAAGACATACGAGAAGACCCCTCCTAAAACCAGAGTGATGTCACCATGAAGCAAACTTTGACGGAGTCCCCCAATAACAGTGTGGTCCTCCTAAGTCACATTTGGGTGGTTAACACACACACACACACACACACACACACTCAGATGTTATCCAGACTTGCACTTTGAAACAATGAAAAGGACCCACAAGCCACGGTCCATGTAAATCACATCACACCCAGGTGACTGCCAAACACACACACACACAGCATCCATAAAGAATGATGATAGATTAAATTATTAGTTCATTAAGTGGTACACTGGATTATATTTACCCTTTCAGGCTCTGGATGTTTCAGGTCCAGATCATTGTTTGGAAAGCTGTTTGGTTGCGGCTTTAGGCAGCTCACAGTCTTCTGAATCTGGCTGGTCTCAGTCTTCGTGTGTAACAGATAGAGAATGAAGACAAAAGAACAGTAATCTGACAGTTACTAAAAATGCATCACTCAAGAGGATGAATAGACCATTTCACTATTGGCAAATAGCGTAAGGTACACATCGTGCATGAGAAACATTCATTAAAATCTGTCCTAGGTCAATGTTACCTCTTCAAAATCTTGCACTGAAGAAGAATGCATGGCTTCTGAGTCTTGCTGAGGCATTTCTTCATCAAGATCCTGCAACAAAGAAAAGATGGCACAAAGATTAGACCAAGTGCTCTTCTTGCAACTGTACTGGGCAGGCCTGTGCTTCTGTTTTTAATTTGCATGTGTGTGTGTGGGGGGGGGCCTTTCCACTCAAGAAATGTTTTCTTCTGAAAAAAATACTGGCTACAATAGTTAACAACTGATTCCTTTGCAATCATCCATCCTCTTCCACTTATCCTTATCAGGATTGTGGGGTAGCAGTTTTGGGGCCTATACCAGCTACCATAGGGCAGTACAACCTGGACAGATCACCAGTCTAACATGGAAGGACAAGCATTTGCATTCACACCAAAGGGCAGTTTTGAATCACCAGTTAACCTAACCCCATAAGCTACATCTTTGGACTGTGGGAAGAAGCCAGAGTACACAGCCAGAGAGAGCCCATGCACTAAAGCAGTAAAAAGTGCCTAAAACAAGTTAAGAAGTTGTATAGTACTATCTATCTTAATGTTCAAGCCTGAGTTTCAAAAAATTTCAACATAGAAACAAAGCACATGCAGTCAGTTCTGCATGCTGTAGGTCAAACTGTCAAGACATACGAGAAGACCCCTCCTAAAACCAGAGTGATGTCACCATGAAGCAAACTTTGACGGAGTCCCCCAATAACAGTGTGGTCCTCCTAAGTCACATTTGGGTGGTTAACACACACACTCAGATGTTATCCAGACTTGCACTTTGAAACAATGAAAAGGACCTACAAGCCACGGTCCATGTAAATCACATCACACCCAGGTGACTGCCAAACACACACACACACAGCATCCATAAAGAATGATGATAGATTAAATTATTAGTTCATTAAGTGGTACACTGGATTATATTTACCCTTTCAGGCTCTGGATGTTTCAGGTCCAGATCATTGTTTGGAAAGCTGTTTGGTTGCGGCTTTAGGCAGCTCACAGTCTTCTGAATCTGGCTGGTCTCAGTCTTCGTGTGTAACAGATAGAGAATGAAGACAAAAGAACAGTAATCTGACAGTTACTAAAAATGCATCACTCAAGAGGATGAATAGACCATTTCACTATTGGCAAATAGCGTAAGGTACACATCGTGCATGAGAAACATTCATTAAAATCTGTCCTAGGTCAATGTTACCTCTTCAAAATCTTGCACTGAAGAAGAATGCATGGCTTCTGAGTCTTGCTGAGGCATTTCTTCATCAAGATCCTGCAACAAAGAAAAGATGGCACAAAGATTAGACCAAGTGCTCTTCTTGCAACTGTACTGGGCAGGCCTGTGCTTCTGTTTTTAATTTGCATGTGTGTGTGTGGGGGGGGGCCTTTCCACTCAAGAAATGTTTTCTTCTGAAAAAAATACTGGCTACAATAGTTAACAACTGATTCCTTTGCAATCATCCATCCTCTTCCACTTATCCTTATCAGGATTGTGGGGTAGCAGTTTTGGGGCCTATACCAGCTACCATAGGGCAGTACAACCTGGACAGATCACCAGTCTAACATGGAAGGACAAGCATTTGCATTCACACCAAAGGGCAGTTTTGAATCACCAGTTAACCTAACCCCATAAGCTACATCTTTGGACTGTGGGAAGAAGCCAGAGTACACAGCCAGAGAGAGCCCATGCACTAAAGCAGTAAAAAGTGCCTAAAACAACTTAAGAAGTTGTATAGTACTATCTATCTTAATGTTCAAGCCTGAGTTTCAAAAAATTTCAACATAGAAACAAAGCACATGCAGTCAGTTCTGCATGCTGTAGGTCAAACTGTCAAGACATACGAGAAGACCCCTCCTAAAACCAGAGTGATGTCACCATGAAGCAAACTTTGACGGAGTCCCCCAATAACAGTGTGGTCCTCCTAAGTCACATTTGGGTGGTTAACACACACACACACACACACTCAGATGTTATCCAGACTTGCACTTTGAAACAATGAAAAGGACCTACAAGCCACGGTCCATGTAAATCACATCACACCCAGGTGACTGCCAAACACACACACACACAGCATCCATAAAGAATGATGATAGATTAAATTATTAGTTCATTAAGTGGTACACTGGATTATATTTACCCTTTCAGGCTCTGGATGTTTCAGGTCCAGATCATTGTTTGGAAAGCTGTTTGGTTGCGGCTTTAGGCAGCTCACAGTCTTCTGAATCTGGCTGGTCTCAGTCTTCGTGTGTAACAGATAGAGAATGAAGACAAAAGAACAGTAATCTGACAGTTACTAAAAATGCATCACTCAAGAGGATGAATAGACCATTTCACTATTGGCAAATAGCGTAAGGTACACATCGTGCATGAGAAACATTCATTAAAATCTGTCCTAGGTCAATGTTACCTCTTCAAAATCTTGCACTGAAGAAGAATGCATGGCTTCTGAGTCTTGCTGAGGCATTTCTTCATCAAGATCCTGCAACAAAGAAAAGATGGCACAAAGATTAGACCAAGTGCTCTTCTTGCAACTGTACTGGGCAGTCCTGTGCTTCTGTTTTTAATTTGCATGTGTGTGTGTGTGGGGGGGCCTTTCCACTCAAGAAATGTTTTCTTCTGAAAAAAATACTGGCTACAATAGTTAACAACTGATTCCTTTGCAATCATCCATCCTCTTCCACTTATCCTTATCAGGATTGTGGGGTAGCAGTTTTGGGGCCTATACCAGCTACCATAGGGCAGTACAACCTGGACAGATCACCAGTCTAACATGGAAGGACAAGCATTTGCATTCACACCAAAGGGCAGTTTTGAATCACCAGTTAACCTAACCCCATAAGCTACATCTTTGGACTGTGGGAAGAAGCCAGAGTACACAGCCAGAGAGAGCCCATGCACTAAAGCAGTAAAAAGTGCCTAAAACAACTTAAGAAGTTGTATAGTACTATCTATCTTAATGTTCAAGCCTGAGTTTCAAAAAATTTCAACATAGAAACAAAGCACATGCAGTCAGTTCTGCATGCTGTAGGTCAAACTGTCAAGACATACGAGAAGACCCCTCCTAAAACCAGAGTGATGTCACCATGAAGCAAACTTTGACGGAGTCCCCCAATAACAGTGTGGTCCTCCTAAGTCACATTTGGGTGGTTAACACACACACACACACACTCAGATGTTATCCAGACTTGCACTTTGAAACAATGAAAAGGACCTACAAGCCACGGTCCATGTAAATCACATCACACCCAGGTGACTGCCAAACACACACACACACAGCATCCATAAAGAATGATGATAGATTAAATTATTAGTTCATTAAGTGGTACACTGGATTATATTTACCCTTTCAGGCTCTGGATGTTTCAGGTCCAGATCATTGTTTGGAAAGCTGTTTGGTTGCGGCTTTAGGCAGCTCACAGTCTTCTGAATCTGGCTGGTCTCAGTCTTCGTGTGTAACAGATAGAGAATGAAGACAAAAGAACAGTAATCTGACAGTTACTAAAAATGCATCACTCAAGAGGATGAATAGACCATTTCACTATTGGCAAATAGCGTAAGGTACACATCGTGCATGAGAAACATTCATTAAAATCTGTCCTAGGTCAATGTTACCTCTTCAAAATCTTGCACTGAAGAAGAATGCATGGCTTCTGAGTCTTGCTGAGGCATTTCTTCATCAAGATCCTGCAACAAAGAAAAGATGGCACAAAGATTAGACCAAGTGCTCTTCTTGCAACTGTACTGGGCAGGCCTGTGCTTCTGTTTTTAATTTGCATGTGTGTGTGGGGGGGGGCCTTTCCACTCAAGAAATGTTTTCTTCTGAAAAAAATACTGGCTACAATAGTTAACAACTGATTCCTTTGCAATCATCCATCCTCTTCCACTTATCCTTATCAGGATTGTGGGGTAGCAGTTTTGGGGCCTATACCAGCTACCATAGGGCAGTACAACCTGGACAGATCACCAGTCTAACATGGAAGGACAAGCATTTGCATTCACACCAAAGGGCAGTTTTGAATCACCAGTTAACCTAACCCCATAAGCTACATCTTTGGACTGTGGGAAGAAGCCAGAGTACACAGCCAGAGAGAGCCCATGCACTAAAGCAGTAAAAAGTGCCTAAAACAACTTAAGAAGTTGTATAGTACTATCTATCTTAATGTTCAAGCCTGAGTTTCAAAAAATTTCAACATAGAAACAAAGCACATGCAGTCAGTTCTGCATGCTGTAGGTCAAACTGTCAAGACATACGAGAAGACCCCTCCTAAAACCAGAGTGATGTCACCATGAAGCAAACTTTGACGGAGTCCCCCAATAACAGTGTGGTCCTCCTAAGTCACATTTGGGTGGTTAACACACACACTCAGATGTTATCCAGACTTGCACTTTGAAACAATGAAAAGGACCTACAAGCCACGGTCCATGTAAATCACATCACACCCAGGTGACTGCCAAACACACACACACACAGCATCCATAAAGAATGATGATAGATTAAATTATTAGTTCATTAAGTGGTACACTGGATTATATTTACCCTTTCAGGCTCTGGATGTTTCAGGTCCAGATCATTGTTTGGAAAGCTGTTTGGTTGCGGCTTTAGGCAGCTCACAGTCTTCTGAATCTGGCTGGTCTCAGTCTTCGTGTGTAACAGATAGAGAATGAAGACAAAAGAACAGTAATCTGACAGTTACTAAAAATGCATCACTCAAGAGGATGAATAGACCATTTCACTATTGGCAAATAGCGTAAGGTACACATCGTGCATGAGAAACATTCATTAAAATCAGATCATTGTTTGGAAAGCTGTTTGGTTGCGGCTTTAGGCAGCTCACAGTCTTCTGAATCTGGCTGGTCTCCGTCTTCGTGTGTAACAGATAGAAAATGAATATACAGTGCATTTTTGAAGAGGCTTTTGAAACATTAAATAAACTGTATGAGAAAGATAAGTTTCAAGCTATTGTCTTTAAAATATTCACTGTCATGTATAGAGAATTTAAGGCCCTATGATTAAGAGACAAATAGTCAGTGTGATTTCTTTATTTTTTAAGCCATTGCTAAAGGAGTAAAACAATCACCTGTAGCAGCAACGAACTGTCACTAGGGCCCATTTGTCTTCGAGGGACAAAATTTAAAATGAATCTAACTAAAGAGGCTACACAGCAAAATCTCCAGTGTTAAATTAACACTAGAGAGTGTCTATATGGGTCCACACAACACTGTTGAGTGTTGAATTAACACTTTTGACAGTGTTATATGTTTAAAAGTAACCTAGTCAGTTTTGAAGATTAACAAAGACTAACACTGAGCAGTGCTGATTTTCTAACACTGGAATATTTCTAACATTTTGAGTTATTTTCCAGTGTTAGAAAATCAGCACTGCTCAGTGTTAGCCATTGTTAATCTTCAAAACTGACTAGGTTACTTTTAAACATATAACACTGTCAAAAGTGTTAATTTAACACTCAACAGTGTTGTGTGGACCCATATAGACACTCTCTAGTGTTAATTTAACACTCAACAGTGTTGTATTTAACACTCAGAGGTGTGGACCCTTATAGACACTCTCCAGTGTTAATTTAACACTGGAGATTTTGCTGTGTAGAATCACATTAAACATCAATCACTGTTAAAATTTAGAAACCGAAAGCCATTTTTTATTTCTGCATACCTGCTGATATTTTTTTAGTGCTTTTAGAGGGCTTTGATGTGGCAGCCATCACAATTGCCTGTTTTCCATTAGTACCTACCCCTGTTTTTCCAGTAGGTTATAGTACCATGTAGTTTTTCAGTAACTACTGCACCAAGGTTCCAAGTGATCCAAAGTGATCAGAAAATTTGACATAGACTGAATGCCACCAGGTGGCTGGTCAATGGTGTCACTCGATAAGTTATGAGTGCGCCTCCTTCGTGAAAATCCAAGCCATCATTTTTGAAACTCTGAAATGTTTGAAATAGCGACCAAAATTAACAGCGTGATCCCTGAATTGAACACTAAAGTATAGACTGAGCAGCAGGCATTTTGTCACCTTGACGTCCATGCTTGCTGTGGCATTTATATCACTGGATGCTCGGCTGCATTGCTATAGTTACCCCAGGCACAGTAGGTGATACTCAATTTCAGTGAAAAACTAGATGCCCTAAGTCACGTTAAGCCAATTTGAGTAGGTACAAATGTAAAAATGGCTTAGGGTATGCAATTTATCAGTTCCAAAAAGTACAATTGTAGAAATACCTTGCATCTCCAGAGCCAATCCGAGTCACCATAATTATAGTCTATTTCTTCACCTGGACTTATGTCTCTGCTTGCAAATAAGCATAGATGGGGCTTTCCATTGATATTTAATATTTTCATCTTAGCACTTGTCAACGACAACCACATCAGTCCAAGTCTGCCTAATGACCCATCTTCTTGAGATGCATCCACACTGTGGGGTTAGGCAAAAAAGTATTAGCTTAACTAGTTAGGAAGCTTTTTTTCATAAATCAAAAGCAATGTGTAATTTAATCTTAATCAAACTACACTGATATAATACGCACCACCAGAGTTTTCCATCAAACTTGAATTCAAACATGAACACCTTCAGGCTGTCATGATAAACTCTGTGTCTCCGCTCACATTCTTCTTTTGTTATGAGTTTACCTCTGTATTCCAAAAGAAAGTCTCCTTTTTGGAATGGAACAGTCGTGAAAATGCCCCGACCTGAATTGCAGAGGCATACCAAGTGAGTGACAAAAGACAGTGACAAACTCCAAATCTAATCCAAACTAAAGACCAACTTACCTTTGAAGGCATTTATGTAGTGGATATCAAGTCCCAGTTTGTCCCTTCCAGCAGAAACATGACAGACTGCATCCTCCCGTGGAGGAATGAGTCTCCTTCGCATGTTCTCCTGTACGATTGGCTGTATTACCAAAGCATATAAAGTATTACGATTATCGTCATCATTGTCATCATCATCAGTAGTAGCAGAACTAGCAGTAGTGTAGTTTACAGCATAAACACAGCTGACTTATTCATAGTGCTAATTTATGCCTTCTTTTAAAATGTTAAAGGCCTAGTACTCAAAATGGCGACATGTGACATTTCTGTAATGGCGACTGCAGAGAGTGATACAAGTACTGAGAAAGCTTAGGCATCAAAACTGTAAGAAGTTTTTTCTTCAGGCATATAAATAAATACACGACTAAATACACTTATACCCTTGCTTTTATTTTAGGGCTGTCAGCAGAATGGACAGACATTGGACAAACTGCCCGAAATTAGCTAACAGCGACATCAGGGATTTTGACTCAGACTGCGCTGGTTTAATTGTTAATCGCGTTAGTCGCGATGTCGGCATTAACACGTTTAAGCCACAATAATGCTTTAACACCGAGTAAATCCTAACACGGGTTAGCCCGCTTTATCGCGTTGACGCGGTTAGTCGTCAGCCCTATTTTATTTACTCAATGACAAACGCTGGGGCCGTTTTACTTCTTCAAAGACTCACTAACAGTCCATAAAGCATAAATTAAACCAGTTTAATATAGGCCTGTGCACCTATAATTTCATATAGTATTAAAGTCATGGTGCATTTTACATTAAAAAAGGCTTACCTTTGTGTTTTTAATCCGTCTTCGTATTGCCGTCGACATACACTTGTTAAAGGGCACGCGCGCGAAAGTTGTGGCGCCGTTTCCTGTAGGTACCGCCTATATATATAGCCTACCAATCACAATGACTTCCGGCCGTGTGTATTGAAAATGTGTATTAAATTGCAGTACCTACACACATCCACTCTAACTCGAAACGTCGCTGTGCAATACACTGGAATACACAAAAATCAGGTGAGGGGTATAGGTGGACTTTTAAGAAAATCAGAAAATCTTTTAATTATAGTTTAATAAATGAATTTACACTACAGTTTAAGCAAATACAGGTCAAAAGATAAATAATGACCTCATAAGAAGTAGAAAAAATTATTATTTAGACACTTAAAAATGCATTTACAAGTCATGTTTTAGGGGGACACATGAATACACAGCAAAAAGTCGAAATGTCCCCGGAGCCCAGGTACAGCGCAGGTCAAATGTCAATCCATACCACATAGACGCACTCACACACACACACACACACACACACACACACACACACACACACACCACCTTTATCTCTTTCTTCAGTAAATGGAATAAAGCCATGTTTGTTCCTGCCTCTCCTCTCTTAGCTTCAGAGTGATGAGTGCAAGCATGGCTTTGATTCCTATGACTTGTTTCTGCTTTCTGCCTCAGCTGCTTTTTTTCCTCCTATCACATGTGTGGCAACAAAAGCGTGACCCCCAACCCCCCCAGCTTTGGACAACTGACCTGGGAAATACATGCGCTGGATGTCAACCTGTCTGTTAAGGTTGAAAAAGTAACTACAAAATAACAGCACTGCAAACTAATAAAAACTTATTAGACTTTGGGGGATGGGCACAGTGTTCGGCAGCTTTACCGGATCTTCACACTTGGTAAGAAGCGAAGAAGCGAGGGGAACATAAGAATCAAAAAAAGCTGAATTTCAAATCGCAAGGGGCAGAAATCAAACACACTTGAATGAGTTATCGCCAAAAATAGCTGCAGAGTCACATTAACCACATTTTAATCGGGCTGAACAGCAAGAAGCTAATTGATAGATCAGTCAGCTTATAAAATGCCAAACAAAGATAAATGCCCACTGCCTCCTAAACGCCCCGAGCAATATCTTCCAATTATTTTTCTGAACCATTATTTAATTTACAATGACATGAAATATTAGACCCAAGCTAATCTATTAATATGTTTGAGAGCCTGCAGACTGCAAATGACAGGGTGTTTTTACTATAGCAAACATCATTAATAAATGGTAAACTGATAGCTAAGTAGCTGTTAAATGAGCGATAATGCTACCATCTAAGAACCTATTTTGATGGTTACTGTAAAGTTCCAGCTGATGTTTATAAAACATCAGAAGAGGTGAATAAGTCCCATGTCGCGTACATATAAACACTGCTGGATGGTGATTTTAAAGCTAAAGCTAAAGTTAAAGTTACACAGGTGAGGGCAAGCAGACAGCATTAAGATGCATCCACGTTCCTAATTTTTACTCTTTACACAATCCAAAAGGGTGAGTTACAAACAAAATCACCTCTTATATGGTTTTACTTTGAACTAGGCTGGAAGAATGCTTGTTTTCCATTGGGGTCATGGGCTCAGGAGGTGGAGCAGGTCATCTGCTTATTGGAAGGTTGATTGTTCAGTCCCTGGCTGCTCCAGTCTGTGTGCCAAAGTATCCTTCGGCAAGATACTAAACTCAGAGCTGTTCCTAATGCCTTCACTGCGTGAGTGCTTGGGTGAACATTAGATAGAAAGCACTTAGAAATAGAAAAAAAGTGCTTGGGTGAATGGGTCGTGATGAAGTGTTTTGACTTATATACACAAGAACCTGTCCATTGACCATGCTGATTATTTGCACTTCTAAAGGGACTGACTTGCTTCAGATGACCAGTTTTAAGCAGTTCATCCATTGTTGTGTTTTGTTTTTGCTAGCTTTTTGGTTGGGAGCAAAGGCCAAAATGAGTTGCTAAGGTCAACATACAACATGCTACCCCTCTTAAAAAATGCAGAACCATAAAAAGATGATTAAGCATAACTGATGGAGAAATGGGAGCAACATTAATCTGCTATACAGCTGTTCTATTTGGCACACGGGTAATAGGATGTACGGCAATATAACACATCGATCCATCCACTCATCCATCATCCACACCCTTTCATGCTGTTTAAGGTCACTGGGCTTGGGCTTTTTCCCAATGGGAGGCGGTGGCAGTGTGGACAAGTCACCAGTCTATCACGCTGTCACTATTTCCCAGAATCAATCAAAGTCAAGTCAGCAGTTTCCTATATTTCAAATATAGAACAGGGTGTAATGGATTGGCAAACCAATAACATATCTACTGCTGTTACTTAGTGTCAGTTACTTAGTAACCATCTGTTACTTGGTGACTAATTTGTACACGTCACGCACTAAGCAATGTGGGAGAAGTCAAAATGTTTAATCTGGTCACCTTGCCATCAAAAGCATTGACATTTCGACCACTGTAGAGAGAGCAGATGGTCAGAAACATACAGTACAGATGGCTTAAGCCATTTTCACACATGCACTGTAGCCCCAGATATTACTCAACGTCAGTGGATATGAGAAGTCCAGTGCAGTTGAATCAGCCGTTAGACTGTATTTAATCTATCAGCTTCCTAGTAATAATACTGTGTAATTTCTGATTGTGAGAACAGCTTCAGCTGGCGGTCTACCAATCATGAGGTTAGTGGTTTGATCCCTGGTTCTTCCGATGACCGCATGTTGAAGTGTCATTTGGCAAAACCCTTAACTGAAAGAAATCAAAGGCATAAGGAGAATGTACTATGAATGTGTGTGAATACGCCCTATAGCAAAAAGGGTTTTTGGTGCTCAGTTAGAGATTAGATATGCAGTTAGCTTACCAAGAGTAACCCTGATTACAACTAACATGTTAAAAAGCAAATGATTAGCTTTAGCTCTTTTGGCTTCACATGCTTTTCTTAGATTGAAACATATGGGTCAATAATTCTGTCAGTTACATACAACATAAAAAAAAACCCTGCAAGGTTTTATTATGACTAGCTGCAGGATTCGTGTCAACCACATCTCTGTTCTCTCATCTCACCACATAACAGTGGGGATCTTATCTCTCTATTCTCTCAAAATTGATTTCCTTCCCTGTTCCCTTCTTTGTCTGCCAGGATAGGATGTCACTACTTGAGTTGCATTGATATAATGAAATCACTGAGCAAAAAAGAAAGGAGAAAAAATGTACAGCTTGCGCAAGTGAGAAAAATGAACCAGGGGGAGGAATTAACATGACCAAGTCTGCAAAATTGCCCAGTATGTTTGTGTGATTGCTGTGTGAAGCTGAAACAAATAGCCTGACTGTTGTAACGCGGTTGCCTAAGAGTCATTATTTTTCAGGCTTTCTTTTCCCCTCCTAATTGCTAATGTGCAACCGTTCTTTGTTCTTCTTATTCCCCCACTATCCAATTTGTTACAAATGCCTGTGTTGCCTCTTTTTTCTCACAATACCCCAAAATGGCACAATAAATAGTTGAGAGTATGAATAAACAAGGTAGTTTTTATAGACGACAAACATGCCAAATACACCCCCCCACCAGCTCGAAAAAACCCAATAAACAAAATGTAATAACATTTTAATCTCATAACAAATTAACAAATATCACATACAAATAAGACAAATTCATCCAGACTGGGGATTTGTTAAATATATATAGCATTCCTCCTTTTCTGGGCTGCAGACAACTTCCAATTCCCTGCTATCACACAGAGACTCTGCAGAGCTTACAGCTTTTCTTCCCCATCACGATAATGCCTGCGTAACCACTCTCTTACATACTGTCAGTGCCCTCTATGCACAGTGTTCCCATTAATCACATACTGGGAATGATGCCTGGAAAAAAATGGACAGAATTTTCTGTGACTGTAGATAATAGAAATTCCCAGCTCGCTCTGGCAGTGCTAACAGAAGGCACATGAAAGGCACATTTTGAGCTGTATAGTAAAATGGTCATTTATTGTGTCTTGGGGCTTTTTTAAGTCTATTATTAATTCACATGTGGCTATACTTTTTTCCAGAATGTCATTCATAATTAGGGCTTTCATAATTCAGCATTCAATGGTCATTCTTATTACAACTGTAAAGAAACCAGTGTGCTCATTGTAATGTTATAGAACAACAACAGCAGGACTTCTGTTCCTGAGTTCTCGGGCACATTTCCTCACATTTGAGAAACCAGACACAGCTGGAAAGTTAATAAAATACCCAATCTGCTTTTTTTTTAACTGAATGAAGGTTCCAACATCTATGCTGTTAAGCTGGATTTAACAGCTACAATCTTAGAACCTGCTTAACTCTTTAATAAATTTCAAAAATCAGTCTAATCTGATAATCTGGCGATATGAGACGTGTGCAAGCAGTTTAGAGGTCTGTGGCAAGACAACTAAATCTCTAGATTAACAGCAAACACATGAAATTCATCTAGCATTTCTATGCGAATCGGTTAGATGGGTCAAACGTGAACTCTGAGCTAAAGCTAAAATTTGTAGATGTCCGAGTCTGAATTTGTAGAAATCTGAGACAGCCAAACACACAAAGAATAAAGACAGACACAAAAGTTCTGATTCAAGAACCAAGTTTAAAGCGTGGAACCATGCTGGGCTCCACTTTGCAAACCAGTTCAATAATATGTAGCAGATTTTCATTTTTCAGCTCGAATAGGTTCAGAAAAAATTATACATATACATTTACCTTAAAGTTTTTAGCATTTCATTTATTTATTATATATATTTTTGTCCATGTTATTTACAGTGATCGACATGTGTGTGGAGTGGTATGTGACATTTTTTCCTCTTTATTTCATTTTCTTTCACTTGTCCCTTGCACAGCTCATTACAATTGACATGGTTCCGATATGTGAAGCTTTATTTTCCTAGTAGAAGCGCATTTATCCCAGTGAGGGAGTCACTAACTCTTCTGTGTCGACCAAAACACACGCAAAAGCAGAAGACTGAAGTAGAGTAAAGATAGATACCGTACTTTAAATCCTCTAAGCTGAGTGATGGAGGACGTCACAGCCAGTGTTCACTTCCTATCTTTGCCATCTCATCTCCCTTCCTCCTGACCTTTATCAAGAACCAAAATTCAAGAAACACCATAATAAGGAATGTAAAAAATGAATAAGACAGACAGAGTGACAGCTCAGAGAGTGCAAATGAGATTTAGATATTGTTGTGAATATAGATGGGGGGCTGCAGAAGGATGCTGGCCACACATGCCACATTAGGAGGCATGATTATCCATCGGGATTACACTTTAATCAATCTAAAGTACTAGTCCCTGTCTGCCACTGTACTAATCCCATCAAAGGGGGGCTCTTTCTGCCTGTCAGCTTATCCCCTTCCCATTCACCACCATGTTAAACACCCCATAAAGCTGTATGTCAAGCATCAGCTGGGCTTCCGCATGGAAACATCAGGACCCAGCTGAGCAACACTGGATCCAATCCACCAACAATTCATACAAGATGACAAAAGACAAGATTTCCACATTGTGGGGCAAATTAAATGCTGCAATGTAGTTTAATGTAAAAAACAAAACAAAACGTAAAAACAACATTTGCCTTCATTGTGTTCAAAATGTTTCATTAAAGTCATGAGAGGCAATTTAATTATAGACAAGGTGATGTAGCAATGTAACGCACTTGATCAATTAATCACCTATTAAAAATAATTGATTGTGAATAAAAAGTCATTCATAAAAAGGTCAAACATTTCCTGACTTGAAATATTCCGATAATAGAGTTTCCTGCTTGTTTTTCTTTGTTTCGTATCAGTGTAAGTTAATTGTTTTTGGAATTTGGACTTAACCACATTACCACAACTGAAAATATTTGTAAGTTGAAGCTCTAATAATATCGGCATTGTGTATTTGTGTGTGACAGAACGAAATGCAGAGCCTTTATTTCCAACAAGCTAAATGCATGTAACTGCATACTCACCCACAGGGAGATCAGAGGGAGGCACACATACTCTTTTTAAAAAATTAATCTAAAATTCACTGTCACGGTTTTCTGGTAACTGACTTATCCTGGTTATTTTTGAGGTGCACACCAACAGACAGAATTGGTTTGGAATCTGACGAATGACCCAGCAGCACCAGGGCGATGTGTTTGAATTTAAAAAAAAAAAAAAAACACTGGCAGAAGCCGGAGAAACAAACCTAAACGCATGCATTCATTTCAGTGCGCATGCACGCTGCACTAGTAGGACAGCCTATGTGTTTATGTGTATCTGTGATAAAAACCCCACTCTGGAGTCTTTCATCTCCTCACTGGCAGCTTCACTCTCACACAGCCCTAATGAATGGATGGAGAGAAAGAGCAAAGAAGCAGAGGGAGAAAGAGAGCACGCGATGTGAAAGGAAGATAGAAGCCACTGAGGGGTGCGTAAAAAGAAAGACTTACGAGCTTACGAGCATTCAAGATAAAAATAACCCAAGAGCCAGGAAGAGAGAGAAAAATATTGTGCTCTTTTCATCAGACCTTTCTCCATCCATTTGTGTATGCATGTGTGTTTATCTGTGTGTGTCTGCATGGTATTAAAGCTCAGAGGGAGGATGAGGGAGGGAAGGAGGATCATGTTTTCAATGTTGATAAAGAAGGCAGATGAGTGCAAGCCCATGCATAGTGTACACCGACGCATATACAGAAGATACAGGTTAACCATAAATCTACGGGCAGATAAAAAATAGAGATGTGCAGGTTATCTAGACAGCCTCTATCTTTACACAGTAAACAAACACACGGCAAGACGCTCAGATAAAGACGCATCAGGACCGGACTGAAGAGACAGGCTAAATATTACCCATCTGCTCGTTCCTGGTGGCAAATTGGGTTCATTATTCAGGCTAGTTACTTCTCTCCATACTAAACCACAGTTGGCACGCGTGTCCCAGTTGAAATGGTTAGGGCTAAATCTGGGGCTCTGGGTTGTGGCCAAAGTGCTGCACTGCAATGAGAGATTTGAAGAGGCTTAGTCAGCTGCAGACAATGCACAGTGCTCGCATCATGACACAGAAAAACAAAGCGTCAGTGGGTCACTCTTGGTTTCCTTTTGTGCCATGATGCAGGCTGGAAAAGCATGTGTCAACTATAGCAGTCTACTGGGAAACTGCATGGCCACACAAACTGCGATGATAGTAGTAGCATCTGTTCTATAACTGTAATGTTTTTTCCAGTTTTGATGCTAATATGTCAAATGTATAATGCAAGTCTATCTAGAGATATGTCTAATTATATCTTTGGTTTAAAATCTGTGTTGTTTTGTAAAATAATTGTTGATTTCCAGCCTTAATTATGTATGAGGGAAGATTATTGTTAAATTAATTTTTCAAACTCTAAAAGCATTTTGCCTTTTTAACCTCACAGTGATTTTTCTTTTAGTCCCAAAGTGCTGGAGTAGGTGCCAACGCAACGCTGTGTCCGTCACATCCAAAAATCTCCATATGGCACTGCAAAACCAGCCTAATGAGTAAAACCATGCTTAGCTCTCTGAAGATGTACTTAGAAATGTTGTTGTATTTAATCATAAATGTAAGTCGCAGTGATACTTTGACTTGCTTGTAAAGGACCATGACAGAATATTAGGACCACATAAAAAAAAGAGATTAAAGGCAAAGTAGAAGTTTGACTTTTTTCACAAGATTTTACTCTCAAACGAACATTAATAAAACTCAAATCCTTCTAATATTCTTTTCTAACACTCTTTATTACAAAATTAAAAGTTAGTAGGAAGAATATATTAATAACGCGGGGAACAGGAATATGGACATTGCGCTTTATCATTGTGCAATAAAAATAAAAGCAAACTGCATCCAGGACAGAAACAGCTGCATACTACTTAAACTACTAACAAAACTTCAGCAAGAATCTGCACAGACAACATGCTAACACAAAGCGAGCCAAGAACCCCAAATTACATAAAAGCTGAGTGTAAGCAGACCCCAGCCCAGCAGCCAGAACCAGAACTTCAGTGATGAGCAGTCAGGCTCACAGCCTCCATCTCTACCTGTTCACGGTTTTTATATAGAATCACTATGGCATTCACGTTTATAGCATTTGGGCTTTACTCATTGTACTGAGAAAAGAGAAAGTAATGTAACAAGTAGAGAGAGAGAAATTAAGTAAGGTACTGCATTAATTTTGAGAAAAGTAACAAGTAACATGTAATACATTACTATTCTAACAACCCCAATACTGGTGTTGAGTAAATGGTGCTTAGAGAAACATACATTTGGCTAACTGTGGCAAATAGTAGACACAAAGTCTAACAGTAGTAATGCAACATAATTGTAGCAACTTGAAATGCTAATATAAAAAAAAAATTAAATATCAGATGCTCACTGCATATATTTGTGAAGCGCATAACGATGTGCAGGACAACTGCAAATTCTCCATGCCTCTCTCTGGACAAGTACACTACAGGTTGTCAGTCTGCACCCTGCTCATGAAAGTCTGAAACATTTATTCCATTTTATGGTTACACTAATTCACACTGACAGCTGGCCAAGCTGCTTAATTTGAACAGGAAGGTCTTCTCCATCCATTCCAAATATGCGGTGCAACCAGTGATCATAGTGGCGAGGAAACCAATTTACTCTGAGGTTTGGTCCCGGGCTCGGATGAGAGTTTCATTAATGTCACAGAGGAAATACGACAGTGGAGTGACGAAAGGCACATCATCGAGTAGTATGCTGGTGAGACCCGAACCCTCATTAAAGAAGTCAAATATATCAAAGATGCAGATTCTCCTCTCCCTCTCCCTCCTCTTTTCAACCGTCACTGGCGCCTTCTCATCTGCTTCCTCTGTCTATCCCCAGTCTGTCTTTTGGCCTGCTTCCCTTCCTTTATCTCTCTGATCTGATTTGCTGGATAAAAATGGGAAAAAAATGAGCTACCTCAGTGTTTCAGGAACCCATGGCTGACTGATGGAAATATCTGATTTGGAGGCATACATACAGGCAGTCAGAGATACGGGGAAACATGGCCTCTGGAATGCAGTAATGACAATCTCTCTCACTCTTTTTTTTTTACCCATTCATTCCTTTAACATCTCTCCACCCAGCTTCTTCCAGCTGACATGGGAGGAGAGCTGAAAGACGGATTTTGTCTCCCACGTCTCATCACCTCTTCCTCATCCTATTCACTCTATGCTTTCTATTTTTCTCCACCATTCCTCTACTTTCTTGCTCTTTCCTCCCCTCATTGTTTCTGCATCTTCAACAGGAGCACCATATCATACATCATACGTCTGCCCCCCCCGTCTCCTTTCTCATTATGTCCGTTTTTCACATGCTGCTTACAGTAAACACTCGGCAGGAACCTATCTGTCAAGCAAAATGCTTTCTAGCAGCAGGATGAAAGGCGTGCGGCGCTGATTTGAAATCAGGGGCTATCTGTTATCTGATTGGCTATGCTGTCTGTGTGGATTTTAGTTACCGGGGAGAACAGGGAGATAATGGCACCGTGTCAGCAACTTCTGGCATTCCGCAGGCCGTAAGAAAATGGAAAACGACAGCTAGTCAAACTTTTGAATGTTTATAGAGAGTTTTGGGGGATTTGGTGAAGTGAAATTGGAATTTCAGTTTCTATTTCTTTGTTTTTTACCAAGACACTGGAAAATGAATGCTTACAGTTTCAGTGAGCATCACATTGTGAGATGTCAGGAAAATTTGAATTTATACTGTACAGATCTATGGAGATTATGTGATCCGTACAAACTTTTTGGTGTGACTTTGTGGCTGAATCTTTGTTGTTCCTGTACAGTTAAACCACAGTGACGGCCATCATTTGTTCATAATCACAGCTAATGTTCACACACAGCTCATCAGAGAGCTGTCTGTGAACTTTAGATCTTCATATCTTTCTAACTGCAGTTGGCCCGGTTTGTGCCTGAGCATCCACGGCTACGAGTGCGCCAACGCGCTCTTGCAGATCACTATTTTTGTCTTGCAGCTTAATAAAATAATTTCCCTTTCGAATAGTGAATTAAAGCTGTAATTATTTGTTGCTGGCAACCTATTTGCTTTCATGAAGAGCTGTTTAACTAACCCCTAATTTTAGCCTGTCCTTAATCCCTTTATCCTTTGATTTTGTTTGCTGCCAAAACATTTTTTAAAGGATGTCATTTGGATTCAATCTCTACTGCTAAGTATATTTGGAGGAGCTGGCTTTAAAAATGAAAAGTGGCTTCAAACACTTGGCCCTGAGTGACAGTCAGAAAAGGCCCTTGCGGATGCAGTCCTGCTGATTAGAGTTATTCATGGCGGGTGTGCCTGTTCAAGTGCTGCAATCTTGCCTGATTGTGTCACAGTGACACCTGTGCCTTCCCCGCTCCCCCTCGCCACACACTGCTGACTTGCTTTTTGAAGTCTGTGCTGAGGTTCCACATATCAGGGGCATTAGTTGAATTTGGGGATACTGAGGGCAGTAAATGATACTCCAGCCGCGTCCTTTAAATTTCCCCTCTTTTTCCACAGTGCTTGGAAAGGGAGTGCTTCATCAGAAGCAGATCTATACATTTGTGAAAGGCAAACATCGAGCGGCAGCTTAAGAATTCCCAGCACAGTTTTCTACACATATCTGATAAGCCTAATGTTACTACAGCAGCAGGTTTCCTTTGATCTAAAGCTTCGATTTCCCTGCCTCTTACCTGTTGCCTGCCAGCTGTTGATGTTCTGCCTGCCAAGTCTGCTGTGTTTGTTAGCCTGATCCTGCCGCCTGTCACCGAATCAAAGTGTTACTCACTATGAACTGCCACTATTTCTGAGCTAATGTGACAGGCTATTCGACCTGTGTATACATGAAGCCATGTTTGCCTCTAACACACATTTTTTTCCATTGATTGATCGCGTATATGGAAATTTTAAATGGTCTTTTTTTGCCATTTTTTATTTACTAAGTATTTTTTGTCGCCCCTGAGAGTTAAATTAAATTTTATAAGTTGTATGCAATCTTGATTTTCTCAAAATTCAGTGGGAATACAGGGGGAGCTCTTGTATTGTGGCTAAAATGATGCTATCCATGACTAGCAGACACATTTTGCCCTAATATGACGTTTTGGCATGTATGCGTGAGCCAGATGTGTCCCAAAAACCACGAGCCAGACTTGACCTGGGTCATGGAAGGTGTGCCTAAATGTGACAAAACACCTGACAGCTGGTCTATAACAGGTGAACCTGTGGTCAAGCCCCAGAAGCTGGATTACTTTGAGTCAACACAGTCAATCAAGGTCAAATGTGGCCACTAGAAAAACTTCAGACGTGGGGACACATTTGGCCCAAACATTCAATGCTATGTGAGAAGAGAACGCTGAGTGAACACTTTTTGAACAAAAGTATCCGCTTGTTTTGTGACTGGGGGAAATAAGTGTTTTAGCAGTTCTGGCAAAATGCTGATAGGAGCTGAAACGCACAAACGCACACTCAAAGGTGGGGGAGATGGCCAAGGTTGAGGCTCATTAAATCCCACTCATGCAGCAGCTCCAATGAGGACAAACACCCTGCAAAACCGACAAACTCACACGAGAAATTTTCTGACCGCAATGAACGCACACAAACACACCTCTAACATCTCATGGCTTATGCATGCGTGTGTGTAAATTAACACTACATACATCAGCAGTGTGATTTCACACGTTCATACACAACCATAAACTCACATACAGTGCATGCAGCACCAAAGCATTCATCTGTTGATCTGCATTCCAAAGTTTCATGTAACTTATTATGGGATGTGAAGGTGGGAAGAACATCAAACAACTGTTCTGAACACACACACACACACACACACACACACACACACACACACACACACACACGTTGGATTCTTTTACACAGAAAAACTCTTCAATCTCACCTGCTACCCATCATCTCACTTCTTCTTTATCCCATCTTTGTTTCATCTATGCCTTTCATCTTTACTCCTATAACCTCAAACGTGTCAGTTTTTAACGCCAGGGGAAAGCGATATGTACATTAGACACAACATGAGGTGAGCCTGCATCTGTAATCTGTACGTGTGTGCCAGTGTGTGGGGCATAGCTAGAACAAGAAGATGGAGAACAGAGAGGGTGGAAAAGGCATAAGGACAATTTTCTCTTTGGCTTGCAGACAAGAGGCATAAAATTTTCATTAGAAAAATGAGTCGTTAGATAGAGAAAGCATGTGTTGTGGTTGTCCTGAGAGTAGTGTTGGGGATTTCGAGCACAAGACAGACATAAAAACCATCGCTCGGTTCTCAAAGGTTCACAGAAGCGTACTCTCAAACACTTGGAGGCGTTGCACGTTCACATTCAGAAACTTCTGTGACAAAACAAAGAAAAACTGACTTAAAAGCCCACACACCTGCAGGCATGGTGGAAGACACAAGCAGCAGGAGAACACAAATGCAGATAACCTTTAAATGAATGGAATCTATATATAATGTGTAACAAAGAGGGAGATATCTTAGATGTGGATCTATTCATCAAACGCATACTCTGAGAAATAACAAGAAGACTGACATGTCTCTGACATCTGCAGTGCCACGCTGCTGCTGCTGCTGCTGCTGTTTCTTGCCAACAGGAAGCATGGGTCTGCTGCCACTGCAGTTATGCAAATGGAAGATACCAGTTGTGCCTGGTTTAAAGTGCCTGCAACAGTGGTGTGTGTTTGAAAATTTGTTTTTTCTCCAGGATCTCTTTTTTTTTTCTCCCCAAATAACTGTCCATAATCCAAAGATACTGAGCTTGAAAAGTAGCTAACCATGAACACAGTGACTGTAGCTCAGGAGGTAGAACAGGTCATCTACTAATTGGGAAGCTGGTGGTTGAATCCCTGGCTGCTCCAGTCTGAATGCCAAATATCCCTGGGCAAGATGCTAACCTCAAGTTGCTCTCCGATGAATCCATTGGAGTGTGGCTGGGTGTGAATGTTACACAGAAAGCACTTAAGCATAGAAAAAATAGCTTGTATGAATGGGTGAATGAGGCATGTTGTATAAAGCACTTTGAGCGATTGGGTAGAATGTGCAATATGTAAGGACCAGCCAACAGTTAACTTTGCAATCTTCTAAGGAAAAATTAAACTCTGATACTCTTCCACATATTCAAATCATGTGCAGTTGTGGTTAGAAGTTTCCGTACACTCATCAGGGTTTAATCGGCTATTTATAAAAAAAAATACAGAGTCCAGGATCATCGGTTTAAACAACTGTATGTGTGCCAAGGTCTGGAAGAAGATCCAAATTGTCACTGTCAGATGAGAGGAAACTGGTTAGGATGTTTAGAAACAGAAACATTGAGCTACTTAGCCACAATGGCATGTTCAGAGATGGAAGGTTAGCCATTCAAACCTAAGAACCAGTTGGTACCAACTGTACCAACGGTCAAGCAGTTTTGCTGTTAGGTGTGCTGGTACATTGTACAAAGTGGATGGAATAATGAAGGATGGGGACTACCTACAAAATCTTCAACTTCACCTGAACACAACAGCTAGATGGTTGAAATTAGGCGTTTCTGGTGTGTGACAATGATCCCAAACACAACTCAAAATTGGTTTTGGACAAAGTTTTTGGAATGGCCTTACCGAGGCCCCATTCTCAACCTTTCTTGAAAATTTGTGGACTACGCATAAAAGCTAGGAAGATGTCAGAAAACCAACGAATTTAAATGCAACCTACCAATTCAAATATTTGCCAAATATCCAGACAGAATTATAACTTGCTAAGGTAACCAGATATTAGTCAGGCTGTATATATATATATATACTTTTGATCCCGTGGGGATGTATGCTGTACAGTTATTCCACCTTGTAAAAAGAATGGTTCAAAGATATCATTAAAAGCCAAGAATTACCATCAAATTTATGCCCATGATGAGTGCATGTAAACTTTTGACCACAACCGTATCCTTCCATATACTCTTCTACTGCATAGCTGTGGTTTGCCCATAATCCCTCATCATCATTCATGCTGTCAGCAAGAGCAGTAGGAGTCAATGTAATTCAGTTAGCAAGCTCACATGGAACAAACTTGTGGATGCAGAGTATACAGACAGCTGATAATTGAAGTCTAAACACTGGTCGCATCACTCAATGTAAGCATACATTAAGTGCAGCACAGTGAAGGCTGTGAAGTGACGGCAATGAACTTCTATTTGAGGAAAACATATAATCACAGCCTTCAGGTGGCTGATTGGGTGGGACTGAGATCCATGACATGCTCGAAAGGTTCAGAGCAAGCTTTAAATATACGGTACTTGCTTGTAAGCATTGCCCATACACAGGTAAATGCAACTGCTTTTATACAAATCAAAGGAAAAGGTTTGTATAAAAGGCATTTATATAAAACATGCAAATGCCAGTAATGCCACACACTTTCATGCCCCTTTTACACATCTGGCCAATTACAGGTTAATGTGGTGGCATCAGTAATTGCAAACTGAGTGGTAAAGCAGTGCATGCGCTGCACAGACAGCTTCACTAGAGCACTGTACTGCAAATTATGCAATGCAATCAAAGGCCAATTCATGTTTCAGAGAGTAGAGTGTGTCACGTGATAATAGCAGCGGAACTTCAGTGGATGGAAAGCTTTGCTCTATCTCAGTGTCTACTGTGCACACCAAAAACACAATCCTCCCAAGAACTTCACAGTGCATCCACACATCTTATAAGTAAATATTCTGAACAACAAAACATTATTCCTTGATTAGAACACACATGAGCATAAAGTCATGCATACACAAAACCTTGGCCTTTCACAGGGAGTGGTTACTTCTAACAACACTCCAACAGGAAGTTCCTGCCTCCTGCATCCAGCCAATTAAAACACAGTATTTGGCAATGAAATTTCCATTAAGGAAGTCCCACGTTCCCTTCAGCAGTCTTGACTCCACTCACGACAGACTCTGTTTTTTCCTGCCTGTCAATGCCAGGAATCCATTAAGAATCAGTGGTGGGGATACTTAAGGGAGGGAACAATGTAAGGATGGACAAAGCCATTGTTGGTCCTTGAGAAATGTCCTGCTGGTTTGAACCTTGAATCTTTACCTGAAAATCCATCTGTATGTTTTTTCACTTTTTATCACAAGGTAAGTACATCATCAACGTCTGAGGGGGTGAATCTAAAATGCAAGTGCCTAAGTTTGATAATCGCTTTAAGCATTTACTTATAATATGATCACATTATAAGGTATTTTGTTTAGAAAGCTCTTATTGCTGCCAGCTGTGTTGTAATGACTTGAAAACTTCTGTTTCCTTTCTGATAACATTAGAAACCTTATCCCCGGGCTTGTTCGCAGTCCGTACTAGCAAATACAGCACAATTAAAAATATGGGTAAGTATTTGGTGAGGTGGGTGGAGGACAGCGGTGCCGTGAAACGCTTTGAATGTGTCGTCTTGCTGAAAAATGAAAACCAGGGCCAGTGTCCCCCACTCACCCCGAAAACCAAAGAACAAGAACAAGCCTTGCTGTATTGTTCCTCTGATCTCCACAGTCCCACTCAGCAAAGAACTGCAGCCCACCTCAGTGACCCCTGTCCAGCTAAACTCACCCACTCAGGCATCCACCATGGAAACTCTACAAAAACACACACACCATTGTGAAGCTCAGTAACAATACTCGCATAACCCATTGTTTTTCCAGGACTGGACTAATTCCTGTTGCCATATATCTATGAAAAGATTATATTACAAAAAAAAGATCATCTTAGGAATAATGTTATTTAAATTTTAACAACAGCTTGAAACCCTTTCAGATCTCAGTTTGAAACTGACATCACCATGACACAGATATAAAAGAAGAAACAGAGAAAGGAATCAAACAAGGAAAGTTAAAAGCAGGCTCTTTAACACAGCTACTGTCACAACATGCATAGGAAGGGGTGGTCAGGTATGACTGTCAGCACAAAAGAAAGCAAAGCATAAACGTTAGATGTCTGATGAATCACCAGCTTTCTGCAAAGCACTGAATCTGTTGCAGATTGCCTTGATCACCAAAAAGAGGCTCTTCAATGTGTGGAGGGAGTTGCACTGGAAATACAAATACCAGACTTTAATCGCTAATAATCTGCATCTGCACAATATCCCAGCAAAGCATAAAACAGCTAATGGTGGATTTATCCAGGGATGTGATACTCTGTGATGGAGTGATGGTGACCAATGAGTCGCGCCTGTAAACAGACGTTGATACGAATAACACTGATCTGAACGGCTTCAATTAGTTTACCAAAAGACTCACACTGATAGAGCAAATTGTTTCAGTCTGTAGTTAGACTGCTCACAGATCTACACCAGCAAACATGCCTTTAAGCACAAAACGTGCTTTCAGGGCAAAGAAAGAAATCTGCCTACCTTGGCGCTGACTTCATGGCTGGCTTGTGTCCAAAAATGGTCTGGATCCACCTCAGCCAATTCGTGAACGTCTGCGGCCAAAGTGCTGACTTCTACAAAAGTCTCCATTTTCAAAGTTGATAAAGTTGCACATTTTTCATTTTATTTGTACTTTCAAATCCTTTTTTTTCTCTTTTATATATTTTTTTATGAGCACGTCTGAATTTTTAATGCATTTGTTCTTAATCTGTTCACAGCAGCACTCCAGATGAACTCTGCTACTAAAGGCAGCTGAAGTGCTAACTCATCTAAACTTTTGCAAAGAGTTATTGTTTTGTAAAATAGTGCAGTCTGTGCACAGCTGTGGTTTGCAGATCAGAAATGCTGAGGGCACAGAGTATACACACACCTCTGGCCCTTTGTGAACTTTACCTTCTGCTGACTCTGATAGCAGGGAATACACCTCCAGCGTCAGGATATCAACACGCTGCGAGAGAGCGCTCAGAAAGCGTGGCACAGCTGAGGAATAGTATGTCAACAGAGAATGAGATTAGTAGTGCTGTCCCTGGGCGTTCATTCAGCTGGTGCATGTGTGTGTGCGTTCTAACTCTTAGTGCTTGTGTACTGTATCAGTGTGTATTCTCAGCAAGGGGTTTTTGGCTTCTTTGACTGCTTAGGAGTCCCTCTCCCTCCCACAGCAGTGCTAAGAAGCCCTAAAGCTCCTTACCCACAACTCTGCCACTTGTTTGATGAAAGCACATCTTTTTTAAACACTTTGAATACTGTGGACATAAACAAATCAACTTTGTGCCCCCCTGCATTGGCTTAACCTCAAACACGCATAAAAGGAAGTGTTTTTGACAGCTCACACAAACTCAACTGATTCTTTTTGTTTTTGTTCCTGGCTCTGTTTTGTCTTTGCATTGCATTGTTTGCTACAGTATGAAATTAGACACCCTTATCCTTTTAAGCAATCAACTTGATGCACACATTTGTACACAAACACGCACACGCTGTGTGGGCCAACAAAGACATTTATGGGTTTGGTGAAGTCTTCGGAAAAGTCAATGGAACACAAGGCGGGTCTGGGCCCACGCTGGAGAGTCGGCCCAGTGGCAGAATGGCTGCTGTGTTGCCTGGGATTACTCCTTATCCCCTACCCAACCCTGTTGCTGGTCACTGGTCAGTTTTTTGTTTCCTGTTCTCATGCTGTCCTCCTATAGCCCAGCATGAGTAGAGGCCTCTTTTTTTCCTCTTGTACTTTCCCATTGTAGTGTACATTTCAGTGTTTTTTCTGTAATGCTACCGTTCTCTGACTTGTATCCTCATGTGATGTCTGTGTTGTGTGTGTATGGTCGGGGGGCGGGTTCATTCCACTGCAGGGCAACCTGCCACTGCATGTGGCAAATAAAATTTGAACTTGAACTTGGATGTGAAATTCTGGAGAACATAAACCACATGGGAGCACCGGGCACACAGCCAGGGCACAGACTGGTATCTACTGGCACCCGCTAACTTCACGCACACTCCACTCCCACCATGCACATTACTGCCCATTCAGCTCCACAGGCGCTGCTCTACACACACCAGACCCGCACACACATCACTGCGATGACGCTGTGAGGGATTCGTGTCGTGTGCTGTGTGAAGTATTTTGAGCTGCTTCTTTGTTTGGAAGCTATCTTCAGAATAATAAACTGAAATAATTATCATCACAACCATCACGTACACAGACCCAGACAACACGACAGGGTTGCTGAGGAAAGAAAAGCATAGCATGATTTTGTTCACGGTTCCATGTGTTTGCTCTGCATAAGAGCAGCAATGCTAAATGCTCACTGAAGTGGCTACACATTCTGGGTGGGCTCAGGGTCTCTCTGTGTGTGTGTGTGTGTGTGTGTGTGTGTGTGTGTGTGTGTGTGTGTGTGTGTGTGTGTGTGTGTGTCTGCTTTAGTGCTTCAATAGACTTTCCATCAGATTAAGCTGCTGAGGCCTTCCTTTACAGTTCTACCTACGGCTTGGTCTCTAATGCGTCTGGTTTCCACTGTAAGACCAAACTTGGCCAGTTTACCCTTCAAGCTGTTTTTAGTTCACCCCAGAAAATGTAAATGTACGACCCCAATTCCAAAAAGTTTGAGATGCTGTGCAACGTGTAAATAAAAACAGAGTGTACAGATTTTGAGATCTCCTGGAACCATATTTTATCCACAGTAGAACACAGAAAACATATCAAATGTTTAAACGGATACATTTTGCTTTTATATGAAAAATATTATCTTGTTTGGTATTTGATGGCAGTGACACGTCTCAAAAAAGTTGAAAAGGTGGTGAGAAAAGACCGGCAAATGAAGTAGACCCAAGCTAGAGGAACATTTTGCAGCTAACTGAGTTAATACCCTTCATATTCATGAAGCAGATGTGAGGAAGCAGTTAAGAGTCTGAATGCTCGAAAAGCTCCTGGCCCAGACGGTGTGTCACCTGCCACCCTCAGACACTGTGCAAACGAGCTGGCCCCAGTGTTTTCTGGCATTTTCAATTCCTCACGGCAGGAATTGCCTGCTTCAAGTCCTCCACCATAATCCCTGTCCCCAAGAAACCAAGGATCACTGGATTAAATGACTACAGACCCGTGGCTCTGACATCTGTGGTCATGAAGTCATTTGAGCGCCTGGTTCTCTCCTACCTCAAGACTCTCACGGCCCCCCTCCTGGACCCCCTGCAGTTTGCATACAGAGCCAACAGGTCTGTAGACGATGCTATCAACATGGCTCTACACTTCAACCTGCAGCATCTGGACTCCCCAGGAACCTACGCCAGGGTCCTGTTTGTGGACTTCAGCTCTGCCTTCAACACCATCCTTCTAGACCATCTCCAAGGCAAGCTTTCCCAGATGAATGTGCCTGATCCCATCTGCCGGTGGATCACTGACTTCCTGACCGACAGGAAGCAGCATGTGAGGCTGGGAAAGAATGTCTCGGACTCCCGGACCATCAGCACCGGCTCCCCTCAGGGCTGTGTTCTTTCTCCTCTGCTCTTCTCCCTGTACACCAACTGCTGCACCTCCACCCACCAGTCTGTCAAGCTAATCAAGTTTGCAGATGACACCACCGTTATTGGACTCATCTCGGACGGGGACGAGTCTGCCTACAGGAGGGAGGTTGAACGTCTGGTGTCCTGGTGCAGCCACAACAACCTGGTGCTGAATGCCCAGAAGACAGTGGAGATTGTTGTGGACTTCAGGAAGCACACAGCCCCACTCCCCCCCATCATCCTGACTGACACCCTCATCACCTCTGTGGACTCATTCCGCTTCCTGGGTACCACCATCACCCAGGACCTGAAGTGGGAGCCCACCATCACCTCCGTCATTAAGAAAGCCCAGCAGAGGATGTACTTCCTGAGGCAGCTGAAGAAATTCAACCTGCCAACACGGACGATGATGCAGTTCTACACTGCAATCATCGAGTCCATCCTCACCTCCTCCATCACCGTGGGGATGTCCCTGATGACAAACAGGGACAAACAGAGACTGCAGCGTGTTGTGCGCACTGCTGAGAAGGTGATTGGCTGCAGACTCCCATCTCTGCAGGACCTGTACACCTCCAGGACATTGCGGCGTGCAGCTCAGATCACAGCTGACCCTTCTCCCCCTGGACACAATCTGTATTTTTATGTTTATTTAAGCGTTATCTGATAGTATGTTTTGCACTAAGTACCGCAGCAATTTCCTAATGTTGTAAACCTGCTCAACATTTGGCAATAAAACCCTTTCTGATTCTGATTCTGATTCTAAACTGGCAACAGGTCAGTAATATGATTGGATATAAAATGAGGCAGCGTGTATCAGAAGCAAAGATGGACAGAGACTCATCAATCTTCACATTACGAAACAATTTCAGAATCATGTTTATCAATGTAAGCATGATTCTCATCATCTAGGGTACATAATATGAATATCTTCATAAAGGCCAAGGCTGAAAATCAATACTGGATGCCTGTGATCTTCGGGCCTTCGGGTGACACAGCATTAAACACGGGCATGATTCTGTGATCATGCAAACACAGTTTATGGTGCCATTCACACATGCAGGCTAAACCTCTGTCATGCAAAGAAGTAGAAGTCACAAGTGGCCGGAAAGGTCACAGTCTCCTCTGGACCAAAGGTCATTTAACATGGACTGTGAAAAAGTAGAAAACTGCTCTGTGGCCAGATGAATCAAAATGTGAAATTCTTTTTGGAAAACATGGGCACCATCAGTGCTGAAGGTTACATGAAAATGTGAGGTTTAAGATCAACACATGCTCCCATCCTGATGTTGTCAGTTTCAGGGAAGGTTTTGTATATTTATATTAAACAGCAGCACAGACATTTACAAACTGCTGTTAAAAAAATAGATGCTACAGAGGCAAAAATGGCTCAGAGTTTATGAGTTTTGCAGATTATTGCATTTTGTTTATATTTACATTTTACACAGCTTCACAACAGCCTCATAGGGAAACTCTGGCGATCATCAAAGCCAGCAGGATTCTTCCTCAGGGTACCATAGATGTCTGTCTGAGTTTTCATGGGAATCCAACAAATAGCTGTTGAAGAATTTCAGCAGACACTCCCAATCAAAGAACCACGCTGCTATGATCCGACTGCGGGTTATAGATATCAACAAAACATGTTCTGTGTGCTGTTAGTATTTGTTTTGTTTATGTTAAATATGCATGCTTTTATTTTACGTCTTAGATATTCAACATTTGGATTTTTTTTAATGTTATTTAGCAGTCTCTCGGCTAGCTTGAAAACACTACAAACCCCTCTGTGTGGAGAAAGTTCTGTTAGACTTGAGATGACAAAACTGCTTCCAGCTGTACTAGAAAGCCTTAAAAATGAATGACGACTGAGCTTAAAAAGGCAGTTCTGCTTGCTTTCATTTCCTGAAAAGTTGGCATTTCACAGATACACGGTTCCATCAGACAGTGTCAATTTGCAAATCGCACATCAAGGCATCGTTACACCGAATGACTCTTACAGCCACCAGCCTCTGAGCTGGTATGACTCACCTCTCTGAACCTCCAAGGAAATCACACTGACACACACAAACACAAACACAGAACACGCACACATACACACGCAAGGACTAAATGCAGGTCAGCTGTATCTCTGAGGACAATGTGTGTTATGTGCTAACAACCGCGTGCCCTTTCACCTGAGCGACGGAGTAGAAATCCAAAAGTCAGTAAATGCAGCATATAGCACACACATACACACACAAAGTGGTACCCTGCAAACATGCCCCGCGAAATAGGAACTTTTTGCCTTTTTAATGTTGTGTAGCTGCGGTTAGCCATCCAACCATGGCCAATGGTCTGTGGCAGGCAAGCAGAGCAGTGACCAAGACTGTGAATACAAGCAGACCATAAGAGAGCAGAGAGAGGGAGGGAGAGGGCAGGGAAGGGAAAAGCAAAGAGAGGCACACTGAATGCAGAGGCAACCAAGCAGAAGTTGCATATATGATCACTCCGAACAACAACCATCCTTCGCTTTTACTCCTTCTGACCGGCCACTGACTAGTTACAGCACTTCACCACAGCGTGCTTATATTGTAACCCCACACATATGTGCACATGTCAGGCTCCAGCTGAAAGAGGTTAGCTGGAGCAGCAGTGAGTTTTACTGATGCTTGTCCTTGCTAACAAAACACTTCAGAGGAAGAATCAGCAGGTAGGAGGAGTAATGATAAACAAAGAGATATCATTTGTTAGCACAGATGTATGTGCATGCCCGGACTGCTTCATCTGATTACAACACAGACACTAAGAGATCCATAAGCTCAGAGAGAAGCCCAGAATAAATATAATCAGTTGATCAAACACAACATGCTAAAAAAACGTGTTCTCAAGTTGCCAAGCACCGAACCTGGAAGACCAGGATGCACCAGGGGACAAATGCACGTGAAAAACAGTCAAACGGAGAGAAATCTATCTTTCCCTTACCTCAGCAGCTGCTTGTGAAATCCTTTGTGATGGAAAAAATGTAGTAGCGGGGAACAACAAATGTCAGTTTAAGAAGAACTGCTATCGAGCCCCACTTTTATGTCTTTGCAGGGTGGTGTATATTTTATATCTCTATCAGCCAAATGCAAAGTCTCGAGTCCGTTAGGAAGGTGCTCCGTCTGCCTCTGTGGGTTTGTGTAAATATATATATATATCCTTAGATGGCGATGAATAATGTTGAGTGAAAGCAGAGTACTACGCTAGGAGGCAGACAGACTGGCTGAAACAGGAGAGCAGTGAGAGTAGAGAGCAGACTGAGTAGGATGGAAGTTATTGCCTCCCAACATCAGAGCGGCTGGGCTGGATACACCCACCTCCTCGGCATACATCAAACGGGATTCGCTCAGATGCTCACAAGTATACACAGAGAGAGAGAGAGAGCGAGAGAGAGAGAGAGAGAGAGAGAGAGAGAGAGGGATCCTATGTGCAGCCTGAGATCTGATCAGATCTGATATATGCAAATATCCATCCATGCAGAGTTATGCACACATGCATACTTATAAAGGGTAGCTTTAACTTACTTTCACTGACACGCTTACACATTAAACTACTTTCTGTGTGAGAAATAAAGTGTTGATGTTAACAGTTATAGTCATAGTGTAGCAGATTTACATATCCATCCATTCTCTTCTGCTTATCCTTATAAAACCCTCTCAGACAGGATGCAAAACACGTGAAAAGTGAGAAGCGTAGCTGTTCACTTATGCTTGTGTTTTTGCTTTTTTCAGATTGCGCTCCAGTTTTTCTTTGTTCCAACTGCTCTAAGCTGAAAGAAAAGTCTCTGTTTTTCATTGCATTTCTGAGTACATGTGTGCACACAAGTGTAGCAGACTTGGACATGCTTCTCATTCTTGGAGTTCACCACTGCCTGTCGTTCAGCATGCTTTCATTTTCCTACCAGTGCTCAGTTCTTGAGAGAGAACCAGGCTGGAGGCTGGAGGAGGGGGGCTGTTTTGTCTCATGGGCTTTAAGCCCGCCACACCACCCACCTGTACCGCTCCAGCCACTAGAGCTTTGGGCCTCGTGGGACAAGGCCAACCTTGATAAAGGCCACTTGCATAATTCAAGCACCTCATTGCTCAAGTTCTTGTAAACTTGGTTCATAAACAGTACCTGAATGTGTCACATCCAGGTAAAAGAGAAGCTTTTTGTCCTTAGCATTGTTCCTCGAGTCATTTTTTTATGCCTTCTAAAAATGGAAAGTCTCTCCGGTGAGAGAGAGTATTGCCACCAACGTTTCACTGCACAGATCTCTCCAGTTATCGCATTCAGCGTCTGAAATACCGGAAATAAAGCCCTGCGTACATTTGACCCTTCAGCATACAGCAGCTTGACACGTGGGTGACCTGGCAATGCCCTCTTTATAAAATTCTGTTATAAGGAGGTGATGAGAGAAGGGAAACACACTAATCCTCCTGAATGTGAGTCTCCTGGTTAGGATTTAAATGGTGAGTGAGAGAGAAAGCATATCCAACACCTCCCCTCCCCGGCCCTCCTTCTGTAATCTAAAGAGATCACTAGCTGCTTGTTTGATCTGTAATGAAGTCACACCACAAGAGTGATTTAGGATAAACTGAACCCACTTTAAGTGAAGTGTGAGACTCTGGTAGGCTACAGTAAGTTAATTAAGAGGTTTGCTATTAAAGCTACCTCAGAGCTGGAGACTGAAGAGTATTTTGAGCCATCAGACTGAAGGATGGCGATGGCATCATCATCTACAGTCCCACAGGAAGTCTTAGCACCCCTAAAGTACTCCCATCCACTACTGCATCAGCATCCTCACAGCAACATCCCTCCACCATCAGCGTGAAAGCCACTGAGGTTTTCTGGAAGCTGAGGCACAGCAGCTCAGTGTCCATCGGTACGTTGCTGCTGACCAAGCAACCACTCTTCAGCAGCAGCAGCAGCTGTAACAACAGCAGCAGCAGCGGATCGTCCAGCCTTCATAGCGTCGTACTGACAAATGCCTGCACTGACTACGTGCATGGATGAAACGAAACACCATGTCTGTGCGGTTTTAAGGTGATGCGATCCTCTCTATATCGTAAAAAAAAATCAACCCAAAAAAACACGCCAGCCAAAGCACTCCATAATACTGTAAAAGCAAAACAGTGCAACTGATACAAATAAGCTGTAAAGAAGATTAAACTAGACGCACTCGCGGCCCGGCTATTCGGGCAGATTTAGGTTTATCAATTAACGCTGCAAGCAGGGGAAACGTAAACAGTGTCTTACCGTCACAGTCGCGGAGGGATAGCCTCGGAGACTGTCAAACGATGAGATGCTCCGGTGAAGGAGGGAATGATACTGCTGGACAGATCGACCTCCGTTCGGCTGGATAATGTCGCCCCCTGTTGGTGCAAAGTGGGAAGTGCCTGTACAATAAGCGTTTTGGTTTCTCTCCCTGTTTATGTATTATGTATACATGTAAATGGATTCCTTAAATATAATTATGAACAGCTGGTGTGGGACAAGCTTCGTTATTAAACAAAAGTCCACAAATATACTTTGCTTCCACAAAAAAAATAGTTTCATTTTAACAGCTGCAAACTATGAACTTCCGTTTACTTTTTTCAAAATAAAAGAAGAACTGGCTAATGAAAGTCGGTGGTTGCCATGTTCTTGCTTAGGATTTTAGTAGGACACTTTCTTGGTTTGTTATCTACGACTTTAAATGGTACGTGCAAAAATCTCATCCCCACTCAAGCTAAACTAACTCACTTAATCCCAGAAAATCAACCCCGGTTGTCTGGTGGCAGTGATTTCCTTACTCGGAGGACTACAGATTTCCTCTGTTGTGCCAAAAAGTGATCAACCGTCAAAAAAGGTCAGATCTGGTTCAATTCTATATGTTTTTTATGCGTAATAGCTTTGCTTATATTGTTAATAGACTGTAGTCGCTGTATAACATTAAAAAAATGCCTGTCTGCAAGTATCTTTGACTCGATTATTGTAATTACATTATAATCAATCCATTCCTTTTTAGCCACTTAGAATATCTTTATAGAACTGGGATGTTAAACTTGCTGCAATTTCTGCTTTCCAGATCTCTCTTGGAAAAGGGCATTTTTAATGTCAGACACTTTTTACCTGCTTGAAAGTGACTCTTATATATATGAAAGTCACTTTTTATTGCAGCTTCTACCTTGTGACAGGATTTTGGTTCTGTCTCACAATGACTTGATATCATTAACGAGAGCACAGCACAACAGCCGATAGGCCCAGAGTTCAGTTTTATGAGCGTTAATATGCAAACTGCCATGACCATTCATCAGTGGCATGAGTACCATTCACAGAGAATTGGAGAATAGCCACAAACAGCGCTGTAAAATGGTGAAGTAAGGCCCTGTCCTTGCTTCAGAGATGGTCATTCCCTTTTCATGTAAATGACCTCCTTGCCTCCATGTCCATAATGGTCTGGGATAACCAGGAATCCTTCAGCTTCCCTGCCCTGTATTAGCCTAAGAATACATCATTCACCATCTTCACCATCCAAGGTATGGACATTGAGGCTGTGGACAGCTACAGGTACCTTGGTGTTCATCTGAACAATAGACTGGACTGGACTCATAACTCAGACGCCCTCTACAGGAAAGGGCAGAGCAGGCTGTAACTGCTGCGGAGACTCAGGTCGTTTGGAGTGGAGGGCCCACTCCTGAAGAAATTCTATGACTCTGTTGTGGCTTCTGCTATCTTTTATGGCGTGGTCTGCTGGGGCGGCAGCATCTCTGCTGGGGACAGGAAGAGACTGAACAGGGTGATCCGAAGGGCCAGCTCTGTTCTAGGATGCCCTCTGGACCCAGTGGAGGTGGTGAGTGACAGGAGAACGGCGGCTAAGCTGTCATCCCTGATGGACAACGTCTCCCACCCCATGCAGCAGACTGTGACAGCACTGAGCAGCTCCTTCAGTGGGAGACTGCGGCACCCACGGTGTGGGACGGAGAGATTTCGCAGGTCTTTCCTCCCCACTGCTGTCAGACTCCATAATAAAGACTTTAACTGATCAAGCACACACATCCATACATATGCAATAATACTAAGTGCAATAATCCTTTCTGTCATCGTTGTATTTTTACTCAGTTGTATATAGTATTTGTATTTGTATTCTATTTTTATCTTATTGTATATTTATTTTATTTTATTCTACTGTATATAGTATTTTATTTTATTCTATTCTGTACAGTTGTGTACTGTATTTATTCTTATTGTATTCTAATTTTTGCCTCATAACTTTTGCACTGTCCACTTCCTGCTGTGACAAAACAAATTTCCCACGTGTGGGACTAATAAAGGTTATCTTATCTTATCTTATCTTATCTTAAAGTGTTGTGATTGCAGTCATTGGGCATCAGTGGTTCAGTGATCATTGATCAACGGCCTATTGTTAGTCATTAGTGGGTGTTTTCAGTCGTCATGCAAATGAACTGCTTATAATGCTGGGGAAACCTGCAGTCAGCTGAAAACGTCACTTTGATGGAAAATGAAACGTTTTTCCCACTGAAACGTACCTCCAGATCAACAGATTCAACTTTGTGGGATTTTCTTACCTGGATGACTGAGCATAATTCATAACTTACTGTTATATAACTATACTATTATAGTCTCGTGGGGTTTTTTTTTCAGGTAATTAATAATCTTTTTTTCTTTTTCTTTTGCTGTTGGACCCACTTTTGTTCATACTCATTGGTTTTTACTTAATGATTTTATATTGTCTATATAAACATCCGATTCTATGTTAACCGTTGTTCTGTAAATCGCAATTTTTTTGTTGGGTCAGATATATAAAGTGTGAAGAGGATTCAAGAAATATATAGTGCAGTCTCCCAAATTATACCTCTTATACAACAGACCAGCTTCAGCTTGTCTCAACTTGAAATTTGAAACCTCTGTGGCCCTTGGCTTCCATGGAAGCCTTGATGAGTTGTATACTTTTTATTACATTCATTTCATGAAAGCAATTTTTTAATGTCCTGTATTTAAAATCTTAGTACTTCAAAAAGGAAAAAAGGTGAGACATGAGAAATGACTGTTCAAGTTTAGCTCGACTTTTATTTTGAAGGAGCTGGAGAAAGGACTACAAGAATGGCGCTTGGAGCTGACCGGTTGGGCCTAGCCGAAATAGTTGTCTTAACATTAGCCTGAAATCTGGCATGTAAATCTTTTCAGGTATAGAATTTCCCAGAGTTATACGCGCATTTCCAAATGTTCGGCAACACCTGATGATTTTCAAGCTTAGTCGTGACCGTTTTTTTTAAACATTCTGGCCGGATGTTTTGACGCGATATCCGAGCGTTGCCGGCGATGTAGCGGCCAGCGAATCTTCAAGCAGGAAAAAGCGCCAACTTCTGTTGCACCGTCTGAATTGTTAAACACTCCGTAAAGCATTTCGAGACGGGATGTTTAATGGAAAATATCAAACTTAAACTGGAATGAAGCATTCGGGTAAGTTTTCTTTCTCGACTCAGCTGGGATTTCAAAGAAGTCCTTTTTGGCCGTGAACAGTTTCAAACGGCGTGCTTTCTGTTTTCTCCTCCCACTTCTTCACCGCACCTTCTCGAGCCAGTTTGTCGCTGTGATGTGCGCAACGTGCTCAAAAATAGCAAGTTATTTGTTGCTACCCTGTAATTTAAAGCGAAAACAGTTGCTAACGTAAGCCGTGCTAGAGCGGTTGTTTGTGGGTAGGACTGAAACAAAGTACTACCTTTAAGTTAGCGTTAGCCAGCTAACATGTTACATAATGCGTGGTACGGTCAATAACCGGTTCGACTGTATTATTGAGAAGTGTGTGATTGATTGGACTGGACCTGTCCGTGTGTAGCTACACAATAGCGGACCGTGAACTTAAGTGCGCAGCTACGTTCGTTCTCGTTGAACTCTGATGGCGCCCGCTGAAATTACATTGTGTGTTTCCATTTTTCACCAGTGAGGTGCGCTGTTGCGTCTCAGTAGGAATTTAAAAGAAAAATCGCCCTCAAGGTACCGGGAGGAAAGATGCCAGGTCTGCAGGGTGAAAGTGTGGTATCAGCGGCTCCGGGGAGCCCAGTGAAGAAGAGTAAACTCTCTCTGAAGTTCTTCCAGAAGAAGGAAACCAAGCGGGCTCTGGATTTCTCGGAACCTCAGACAGAAGAACCCAAAACATGTGAGCCAGAGGAGCCTGAGGCAAGGTAGGTCTCTGCTACCAGTGTGCGTCAAACACAAATAGTTTTCTAGACTGATTTGTTTTGGGCAGCCCGAAGCACTCGTTTTCCCACAGTTACATTCAGATAGTTATGGGAATTCCACTGTTGTTGTGAGGGCAGGATAATGCACGTGTGGGTGAGTGATACCTTAGATTTTAATAGTAGGCTTCATCTCAATCAAGCTGGGGTTACACTTCAACATTAATCTCAGTGTAATCATTTTAAAACAGTGTGTGTGTGATGGTGGATGTCATTTGTGAAATTCAATTTATTAGCTGCTGACTTTCTGTTTGCTTCCTTCTTAACTGATCAGCAGCTGTGATCAGGTGGTCCCGGGGCCTTCTCAGTGTCCTTCCTCGCCCAGCCTCCTCCTGTCCTGCGAGAAGAGAGAGAACTTGGTGCCGTTCGTGGGGCTCAACAATCTGGGCAATACCTGCTATTTGAACAGCATCTTACAGGTGAGCCATTACCACAGATGGAGTTAATTTCCAGCATTAATAGATGTCACTTGTTCCAGTGTTTTAGTACAAATGGTAGGATGGGTTTAAATATACTGAAGGAAAAGTTGAAAACTGCACAGACACTTCACAGTGTGTGTGGTTTGTTCTTGTGCGATTTAAGTTGCATTGAATCCTCAAACCTGTTCACCTGTGTTATCCCACTCAGAAGTGGATGTTGTTGTGATGCCGGGAATGTTACATTTTCTGATGGGGAAATTGTGGTTCTGCGGCGACCGTGGCTCAGGGGGTTGGGAAGCGCATCTGTAACCGGAAGGTCACCGGTTCGATCCCTGGCCTCTCTGTCCTGGTCGTTGTGTCCTTGGGCAAGACACTTTACCCTACCGCCTACTGGTGTTGCCCAGAGGGGCCGATGGCGCGATATGGCAGCCTCGCTTCTGTCAGTCTGCCCCAGGGCAGCTGTGGCTACAACCGTAGCTTGCCTCCACCAGTGTGTGAATGTGAGAGTGAATGAATAGTGGCATTGTAAAGCGCTTTGGGTGCCTTGAAAAGCGCTATATAAATCCAATCCATTATTATTATTATTATTATTAGTGTGATGGCAGTCTGTGGGGAGCTTTGGACTGTCCTACCTGCAGAGAGTGTCTGTAGTCAAATGGAGGCAGTGCTTAAAAAAAAAGTGGTTCAACCGGTCTGTAGGCTACTACTGAGTGTTGTAAACAATGTACAGTGTTCACTGCAACCTCTGACTGTACTGATCATACATTTTTTTATTTTATTTTATTTTTTTAACTCCTTTCCCTGTTCTGGCCCACTTGGCAACCAATCAGCACATTTCTGGTGGTTAAAAACCTATCTCTGTAGGTAAATATCTCTGGAAACAGACAAAATCTCAGGAGCATAAATTAAGCACAACGTTTTCACTTAAATACTAGTTGCTAATGGAATCAAGTGATGGCACATCACTTTTCTGAAGTATGGAGTTAGTTTAGTGAGCAGGATTTCATGTACTCACTGCTTTAATAGAAGATATGTAATTACAGTAGCACTTATCTGCTTTAATAGACTATATGCACGTTAGCATATGCTACTTCTGGTGCGGAAACTCCTTTGGGGAGCTTTGTTTCCGGTGTCCTATTCGCGCCTTGTTTACGGTCCAAAACAAGTTAAGCAAATGAATGAATCAAGCGGCGATTTACATTTCTATAGATGTCTTGGGCATTTACCCAATATATCTGTAAATGATGTTCATCGACTTGTCTATATTTTTTCCCCCGCTTCTCAGAGCAAAAGAGAAAAGGGATTCAAATTTTATATTTCTCAGTATCTGTAAACAGAGGTCCCTCGTTTATTGCGGGTGTTATGTTCTAAAAATAACCAGCGATAGGTGAAATCAAGTAGCCAATTTTATTTTTTGACGGTGCAGAACATTTCATCGACATACAGTACTGCACTTCAGAGTCACTCTGCTAGCTATCGATTCTGTACTGTACAGGAGAGACGTCACAGAGGAGAAACAGCGAGGTGAAAAGGTGAACTGCGTTAAAGCGAAGGACCACTGTAATTTTGAAGGGAAGTCACAACATACCCTTCGTAAATACTAATGTACAGAAACCCTTACCAGCAATCATTCATTTTTTGTGTGGCTTTTTTTCACGGTTTGTTAACATGCTGTGTAGGTGTGTACTTGACTAGCTGATATCGACATAACGGGGGAAACATCTGGTTTGACTATTCTTCACCTGTAGTTTGAATGCTGAACATTTGCCTGTTTAAATCATAAGACCAGTCACTATACAGAGATGCTTCTGAATGTGGATGATGTGTCTTCTGATTTTGTAATGCAGTTCTGCTTGTGTTGAGTGATGTAAACAACTGATCGATCTAAACTCTTTAAACGTCAAAATTGATCATTAGATTTTTTTATGACACAACAGTGGTGAGTGTTCCCACCTTCTGCTCTTTGTAACGTAACGCGATCTTTCCGTTTTTGAGTTTTGGACATGATTTTGGAGTATATCTTCGCAGTAGTGATTGACCGCAAAGTAAAGCTACCGGAAATGTACAACCCTACATCTGGTCTCAAACCAGGAAGTTAGCATTTTCTTGTGCACAGGGTCTATTGTAATCACAGTTAGGAATAGTATAGAACCAGATTCTTTTTCTCTCCATCCTTTTTTTTTTTTAAGGTTTCTAAACAGGACTTTTTTTAACCTTACTTTGGATGACTAAAGAGCTTATTGTAATAATTAGAATAATTCTGAAGTGCATCCAACATGCGAAAGCAAGAAGCTGTGTGTCTAATGACTAAAACAGAACAGTTTAGCTTCATATTTGGACAATCATTTTTAACAGATTTTTGCTATTATGTTGAGCCGGTAAAGGAAATTATATTTCACTGTGACCATTACTGGGTTAATGGGAATTACTGTTGGACTTTAAGTACTGAAGCACAAATGACTGGACACGTTTTTCGCGCTTATTTGTGTCATCATAATATCACCAGCATTTAACAACCTGATTACTTGAAGATGCTTTGAGTTTTCCACGTGTGTGGATTACTTGTTATCACATCCAGTTTAAAATCACAATAATGATGTGTTGATGTCTGATTGCATCTGCAGGTTCTTTATTACTGCCCAGGCTTCAGAGAAGGCATAAAGAAGCTTCACGATCTCTCCATCCAGAAGGAGAAACCCAAGGAAGAAACTGAGAAAAGCGAAGAGGTACGTGCATAATAAATCACAGCCACAGTGTGGGTCCAAAGTTTAGCACTTATTAACTCCTCTGATGGGAGATGTTGCATGCTTCTTTTTAAAGTTGTTGAACAATATAGTGCACTCTAGTCTTCAGAGCTTGAAGTTAATTACGTGGGACTCCCCATAAGTTTTCAGAACTGAAGAAGCCTTTTGGACAAGAGGTGAAAACCTTCATGAACCAAAAACAAGTCCAGTAGCCTTCATCTCAAAGAGTTATGACACAGTGCACTGTATTCCTATTGTAAAATATACAGTTTTGAAAAAAAGCAGCAGCATTAAAGGAGGGTGTCTGTCTTCTGAGCTACGAAAGCATATTTCAGTAACCTTTTTACTCTGTGTCATTTTCCTACAGCCACAGTGTCAGCAGTCAGACGGTGTGTCGGAGGCTCTGCCAGCTCACATCGAGCTTCTTGGGAGCTTCAACACTTTGATAACTGCAGTGGAGCAGCTGCAGTCTAGCTTCCTGCTTAATCCTGACAGCTTCACCGATGGAGAGCTAGCCACACCACCGCGCAAAATTCTGCACACGCTCAGGTAAAGATTTGGCAGTTTCAATAAATATTTGTAACCCAGTTGCTTATTAGATCATACGCTTGTGTTGCTAGGTAACCAGTTTGTTCCCACGCTGTCTTTTTTCTAGCACGATGACTTAATGGCTTTCGAATATTAAATGTTACTAAACACCCAAATATTGTCACATTGTATACGTGCATATAACATTGATTAAACACTTAGTTGCAGTTAGATGCACATGTAGGATCATGAATGTGGAGCTTTGATCATTATTATGCTGTTTAAAAGGTAAAAACTTGTCATCATTAATGCTCAGTCATAGCTCAAGCTGATGAGTTGGTTACGAATCATTTTTAAAGTAAGCATGCTGACATGTTTAAACTCCAGATTGGCACTTTTGTGTTTTTGAACACTTTCATTAAAATTGCCATTTTCTGTCAGTTTGACACAAGTTTGTGGTTTTGTGTCGCAGGCAGCTGAACCCCATGTACGAAGGTTATCTCCAGCATGATGCTCAGGAAGTTCTGCAGTGCATCCTGGGATATATCCAGGAAGCCTGTGATACTATCAGGAAAGAGCTGAAAGTAGAAGGCGAGGAGGAGGATGTGTCGGAAGTTAAACTCGAGAATGGTCTCGATTTGGGGTCCGGCAGCTCTGGCGCAGAATCCAAAGCTTCCACGGAAGAGGATGGTCAAGTTGCTGGGAAAAGAAAGAGCGACACAGAAGTGGGGAATGCCAAGAAAAAATCCAAATCCCTGAAGTCTAAGAAATCAGATTCTGCAGAGGAAAACCTGAGTAGAAATAGACCCCTTACTCGCTCCAAAAGGAAGTCCTCCAGTGAAATCACCATGGACAGCAGCAAGAATAAAGGTGGAGAGGAGGCGGCAGGTGAGGAAGAGACGAAGAAACCAAATGGGGAAGGAGGAAGCGACGATGAGGGGAAAGGTGAGAAGACGTGTAAAGAGGCAGATGGGAAGAAGAAGAAGAGAGCTAAGTTGAGCTGCCTGAGGCCGTCTGGAAAGCAGCCAAGTATTTTCTCCAAGTTCCGCAGCGTGGGAAAGATCAGCTGCACAACTGTGAAGAACCAAAACAAAACAGAGCAGGAAAATGGAGTGACGCACGACGAAAGTGAGAAAAACCTTCAAGAGCCACCCAGCCAAAATGCATCCGAACACAGCAAGGCTCCTAAACATCAAGGTACGTGTGACCTGCGATCATCGTAAGAGGCAGCGATTATGAAGAAAACGTTTAGTTGAGAAAGAAATGACTCACTTTAACCTCTTAAGCCCCAAGCCTAACTGATCTCCTGCCTTTTGCCCCCATATCACAATTAATGAATTTAAATGAATAAGCATCCCAAAAAAAGCAGAAAAGTTGGGACAGACTAAATGTTTGGTCATTCACTTTAACTTTTAATTTGTACTTTGACGTGCATTAGGAGCCTACATTTATTTATGGAGTTCTAGATGTTACTAACTGTGGATTTTATGTTCGTTCAGCGGGCCTGAGCCTCATGGAGCGTTTGTTCCAAGGTCGGCTGGTTCTGAGGACTCGATGTCTGGAGTGTGAGAGCTTCACAGAGAGGAGAGAGGACTTCCAGGACATCAGTGTCCCTGTGCTTGATGACCAGCCCAGCAGCCCCGATGACCTCTCTGAGGGTGAGAATTTTTACAACTATTAGTTGTAAAATAGTAGTTATGGAGGTTTTTTTTGTTTTTGTTTTTTGTGGGTGTGGGTTTTATTTTCCCCCTTTTTATCTTAAAAATCTTGTTTTTTTGGGGGGGGTTTTTCAGTCTCACCAGACCCTAAACCAGAGCTGAAGACTCTGAAATGGGCCATATCTCAGTTCGCTTCGGTGGAGCGCATTTTTGGGGAGGATAAATACTTCTGTGAGACCTGCCATCACTACACAGAGGCCGAGAGGAGTCTGCTGTTTGACAAGACTCCTGAAGTCATCACTATTCACCTAAAGCGCTTCTCTGCCAACGGTTTAGAGTGAGTCCACTGAAGTCTCAGTTATCACACTGCCGCACTACACAAACTCTACTGGAATGAATTTGAGCTAGTGTTTGAAAAAGTGATCGCTGTACCACATGCTTAGACTTAAAAGATTCTCATCATGGAGAAATAGAATCAGTCCTTTGCTGTAGAGTTTTTACTGCTTTGATCTCTAGTTTCTAAATGTACTCTTATATCTGTATTGTTCTCTCTTCCCAGACTGGACCCATATGCTGGTCTTTCTAAAGTGAACACTCCCTTACAGACTCCTTTGACCTTATCCCTTGAGGAGTGGTGTACCCAGTCCTCATCCACTAAAGGTCAAAACTATCAGCTGTTTGCTGTCGTCATGCATAGTGGTGTGACCATCAGCAGTGGCCACTACACTGCCTACATCCGAATGTCTGATTTAACAGATGTGAAGATCTGGCTGCAGGACACAAAAACTGAAGAGAAGGAGGAGGAGGACGAGGTGAAGGAAGACAAAGAAGGTGCTCTGGTGAAGGAGACGGTGCTGGACTACGATGATGGAGAGGTGTCTTTCAGCCTGAGTACGAGAGGACAGCGGCGCGAGAGTTTGGCAAGCAGCAAATCAGGGAGCAAAAAGCTGTCAGAGGGGGGTGTCGGACTCTTGGGAGGCCAGAGGAGTGTGTCCAGCTATGACCTCGGGAACAGCAGCAGTAAACACACAGAGAAAGCAGCTAGCAGTGGTTCGACGGAGGGTTGTAATAGGAGAAAAACCATCAACATTTTGAGCCAAAACACTGAAGCTGGACTTAAAAAAGAGCCCGAGGCAGTAGAGGAGACATCGCAGGCTTCCTGTGGCAGCACAGAGACCAAAGAGCAGAAGGCTTTAAATAGCCTCTTGGAATATGAAGGGAAATGGCTGCTGTTTGATGACTCTGAGGTGCGTTTGTTTGAGGAGGAGGACTTCCTGCGAGCCTGTTCTCCTGAGACGTGCTGCTCATCAACCCCTTACCTGCTGTTCTACAGAAGGATGCCTGAACCTGGACACTGAAATAGACAGACCTTACAGGAAACTGAGCTCCCAGGCAAAAGACAGATGGAGTTTTTGCAATACTTCAAACAGTGCCAGACACACTGTGGCTGCCACATTTACACTGAAACTGAAGTGACTTTTCAGCCAAGGAAAACTAAACCTGCAACAGCCCCACGGTGGGATCAAGGCGCTTCCGCCTTCTCATCCACTCATGTGCAGGTACTCTAAACAGAAACGCCCAGTTGGGGTCAAAGTTTGTTTTGTTTGTTTTTTTTTGAACGTTAGGGATGATTGGTTGTGTATTTTTGTTTTTTTGGTCTTTCTTCAATGTTGACTTTGTATTGTTTGTTTTTTACAAAATGGCAAAGCACGTTGAACTAAAATTGAATCAAGTAAAAATGTTGAAAACTGACTTCCCCCCCTGGGCGCAGCAGTCTGTATTCTGTTCGAATTTGAAAATGTTCTCATGTTATTTTTTCAGTTTATCAGAAAAGCTTTTACCCTGAAGCTTTTCTCATCAACTGATCCCTTGTTTTGTGAGGGTTTTTATATAGAAACCTGTACAATTTAGCTGTATATCTGAAGCCTCAAACTGATGTCATTTATACAGTGAAACCGACAGATTCTCAGAAACTCATTTAGTTACAACAGATATTTACAACAAACACTCAGCTGTCTAATAATAATTAAAAAGTTTCTACATGCTTCGTTGACACTAGTTTATGCAGTCAACAGTTTCAGGCTCAGATGTCAGATTTGTCAGAGTGAAGGACGCAATTTGATTTTATCAGTGAACTATCAGGTTTTTATAATATACATTTTACAATGTTATGGAAAACTGCTTGTTTGATATTTTACTATAGAGCCCAACCGATTTAATGTGAGCACGATTGATATCTGTTAAGTCTGACCACCAGAGGGCGTGCTGCAGATTCTCTGTGGCAGCTCGTGATTGGGATGCCACAAATGTGAAAGGCTCATTGAACAGAATCGGGTGGAGCATAAACAATAATTAACTACATATAACAAATGTTAGAGAATTGTTTGTTTTGTGTATCTGAAATAAATATTAGAATACGAGACTTTTAAATGACCAAATATCGGTCTGAAAACAGTCAGTCTCTAATGTAGTGTACAACTGTCAAGTGAGATGTTTGCACTAGTCAGGATTTTAAGATCTGAATCTCTAATTTAAAACTCCTTAAGCTGTAGTTCAGTTTTATGCTGCAAGGAGGGTCAAAAAGCACAGTATAAATATCATTATATACAGTTCATGGTTATTATGGGGAGGAAAAACTGCCCACTGAGACCATGATTTAGCTTATGACCTACCTCCATTCTTCTTTTAAAAGAGAGAGAACAGTTTTTAAAGTTCATTAGAGATAAAATAACAAAGTTAAGACTAAATGATGGAAGTTCTCAAGCAGCGAATATTCAGTTTTGTACTTGCATATTGCTGGTTTTGAAATCCATATGTATGTCTATATCTATATTTAGAGATGTATATACATATCTATATTTTGATCTATTAAAACAAATCACCATCCCTCTGATTAAACCTATGTAATATCAAGTTTTGTCTCATGACAGATTTAAGATACTATAGTTGAAGAAAAAAATAGATTTTCCTCTTTTGCATTAATATGCTCCATATCTGATCTAACAGCCTAGACACAAAACATTTTAACTTGATGTGGTAAGGTAAGTTTCCTGTTTATGATGGACTGAGTCTTTTGTGACAATTTATTGATTAGTCATGCATAGCAGATGATAGATTTTTTTTTGGGGGGGGGGTTGCATCAATTGAGCTTTAAAAACTCAGTAAAGGTAACTTTGTTCATCTCAGGTCTAGTGATGGTTTCAGAGATTTACTTGGGTCTGATGAGCTGTCTTTCTAAGTATTACAAACCCTTTTCACCTGTCTTTCAAAGATGAGTTTATTATTTAAAGTGAAATGCTTGGTTAAAAGCAACCTTACTGTGTTGTTGTGTCCTTTTTAACTGTACCATTCCAGTTCTCATTATGCGGAAGTGGCATAGCGGGGTTTCAGAGTGAAAGCAATAAAGTTTTTACCTTCACACCAGCTTCATGCTTTTTGTCGTCTTAGTTTCTGGCCGACTTACCTCAAAGTCCATAATAACAGAGAAACATCACATCAGACCACTTGAACATTAAAATATTTATTTAGTAAAATATTTAAAATAAAACAAAACTACATAAAATTATACAATGAGGTTTAAAGTACCTAAGTTTAAAACATTGGCGCCTCAACTAAAAACAATAATAAAGCATCATGATAAATACTGGTACAATTTTTTTTGCATGGTTTAAGGTTTCTCTCCCATTTTGCATTACATAAACTTTCAAGTTGTAAAATGCAATGCTACACCATTAAAAAAAAAAAAAGTGCACACATGAAAATTGAGTACAGATTTTTTTGACACATCGTACATAATTAAAAAGACACCTTGACTTTTAAAATTGTAAGAATTTGGCAGAAAAAGGTGTTTTTTTTTTTTTTTTTGGCACTTTACTGAAATACAGAACTCTGGAGCATTCTTCATAGCTTGCAGCCATTTCTACTGGTTCCAAGAGTGAGTGCTGACATGAGCTTTGTTTTTTGTTATTTTAAGGTAGCATGGGGACAGTATAAGCACTTGTTACCTACTGAAATGACTAGCAAAAAGAAATTCTAAATGCCAAGGTATCTCTTTAATTTGAAGTTCCGCTTTTTTTGTTGCGCTGATTGTGTAACAGTTTGTCTGTAAACAAATTAAGACACTGGAATGACGTACCAAGCTGCAAGTCTTTTCAACCTTTTGTTTAAACACGCTTTTTTCCAAACACTGACCAACTTTCAAGAGACACTCCTATTTACACTGGAGAATAAATTAATATTGCAGTTTCGGTTAAGTGTTTGTGTAGGTGTACAGGTGCGCTTGTGTGTAGTTCTCTTCATCTTCAAATGTCAAGCTTGCGAAGACTCATTCTGCTGAAGGAATCTCTGCAAATTAAAAACAAAAAGATGTTAACGAGGACAAAAAAAAAAAGAAATAAAATACTAAGAATTTTGAGCTGTCACGAGAAGCTGACCTGAAATGTTAAAGCTGCAGTAGGAAGAAATCTAGAAAAGCCTAGTATGTGAAAATAGCTGACCTCCTGTAGCTCTACCTTCTCACAAGACGAGCACAAGCATATAACACATGCTTCATACATGCTACAAATCAATGCTGACCCCAATCTCACAGGCCTAGAGTAACCACCAGGCAACATATTGTGAGGGAAAACTATGTATTCTCTGGTTGCTGTAGTTGCTAGACTTTGCTGTCAGTCACTGTGGACTTAATTTTGAATGTCCCATTAACCAAGGCCTTGGGGCGTGGTCAGTGACTGCCAGGTAACCACTGGTTGTATATTCTGCGACTGTTTGGCAAGTGATTGGTGGCAGTTCCTAGCCGTTTTCCAGTTTGTGCTGCACTATTTCAAGATTTACTACAGCTCTGAGAGTAAATAGCATCTGCGTCTTAAATGAAAAACCACAGACGGCTTGCAACAACCTGCAGTTGTTTTTAGTGCAACCAATTTCACTCAGCAACAGCTAGACCCCCTTGCCAATGAATCAGGGAATACACGTTTTTTTCCGACTGGAGATGATTGAGTTATGTCATGTAGTATTTGATCTGTAGCCCACTGCCTGTGATTGTTCAAAGTATTTGCAGTAGATTTGAAAATGCTACATGTTTAATTTTGTCAGAACAAACTGCCCCTTGTTTTTGTTTATTATTGTTCACTATTCTAACACTGTTATGTTTACGTACGGAGGTTATACCTCGTTACGTCAACAGATGATGCTCTTGTACTGCTGTGGAATCACTAGAGAGACAACTTCGGTGTCCTCTCGATAAATCCACCGTTTTTTAGAATTTATAATACGCCGTGCTCTCGAGCCTTTTTTGTGTCCAATGGCAACATAAAGAAGTTGCCCAGCCAAACTGCAGCTAATTTTGGCTGCTGCAATTTTAAAGCCCTGAAAAGCATATACGTATATTTCCATCAGTACACCTTTTATCTGTAAATCTGTAAACAAAATCACAAATGCTCGACATCCTTGATAAAAAATATAATTTATAAAATGAACGGACACACTGAAAAAATGATGTTCTGTGGGGTCTCTTCCTTACAATATAAAGTGCCTTTAGGCAACTTGTTGTGAATTGGTGCTTTATAAATAAAAGGTAATTGCATTCATTCGGATTTTACTAAGTCTGTGTGTGGCTTGGTTGTTCCCTTCATACAACAGGTAAATTCTTAACTGATAAATAAAGTTGCACGAAAAAAAGTATGATGTATCCTTAAACATTTACAAATCCAATTCATTTTTAATTTTAGAATTAAAACTGAAAGCATTTCCCTCTAACCTGAACAGTGAGAAACATGCAAACGAAAAAACAAAAACAAAAACACAACACAAAACGTACTCCGAGAAGTCCAAACTACCTTGTCAAGCTGTCCGTTTGCTGCATCGTTTTTACAGAAGCAAAAACAAAACAAAACAAAAGCAAAACAATTTTTTTTAAAAAGACTGATTTAACTTAACAACCAAGAAATTAATCTCTACTCTCACTCACATCGTTCATACACATGGAGAGAAAGCCTGCTTGGCCCTACCTGTGCGAGTTGACCTGCAGTACAGGCTTATAAAGCTGGGGGATCTTCCTGTTGATGAGAGGCTGCAGTGCCTCCTTCAGCCGGTGATAATTCCTCTCCAGCTCCCTCTGGTACTCCTTCTGGTCTGGACCAATCAGGCTCTTGTTTTTGCGTAGGGCATCCTCACACCTTAGACAGGGAAATATAGTGCGATACTGTTATGTAAATACGCAGCACGTGTTCTCTGTTTCAAATAAAATGATGGACTGAAAGTCTAAACTAATTTGGTGAGTGAAGTGAAAACTTATAGCACTTGGGTGCTATAGTCTGGTTATATAGCAACACAGCAACCATCAGTGGTATCGTATCATTTTTACAGCTTGTACAGGGTGAGAGGAGAAGGTTTCAACTTCTGCCTAGAGGAAGGACAATCCATACCTTTTGGTGAAGTCTTTAAAGCAGAGCCGAAGCTTATTGTGGTGTCTGTACAATTTTGGGTCACTGGGGATCTCCGACAGGAACACTTGAGCTACCTCCAAAGGACCCTTGGAAAAACAGAACAATCTCATAAACATCAGCTTTCAGCTTTGTGAATCAGTAGTGCTGTAACTAACAGTTGTTGCATGCTAAAAATTCAAAACCTTACCTGGTTTACAGTTGTGCCTACTGATCCCTGAAGGACCATCTGCAGCATCTTGGCATCGGCAGGGTCCTGGTGGGTGGCAAATGCCAACTCCTGAGTCTTTTTCTGCATGTCCTCTATTGCCACTTCTATCGGTGTGGATATAATCTGGAAGAGTGACAGAGTGGTTGCATGAAAAGGCTGAACATTTGTGGAATTTGCCTGTGAAGAGCAGGCAGACTGTAGACCTACTTCCTCTTTGTGGATGATGTTGATCCGTGTCTTGATGTACGGGAAGGCGTGGGAGGTGGTGAGGATGGTCTTGCGTTTGAACTGTTCGTGCAGGTCCCCGTGTGCTCGCCCATCCAGGGTGAAAGGAGTGCAGTAGACGAAACGTCTCAAGTTGTAGTTCTTGTCAAAGTATGTGATGCGGTCTTTCATTTCGTAAGTGTCAAAGTACGGCTCCACGTATGTGATCTGGATGAATGCCTAGAGGGACAAATGTTTTTGGGTTGTTTTTTTTTTTTTAGCTAAGACCATTTCCATCCGTTTAACATATGTTCATCTCATTTATCAACACTAAACCTTATTTGGGTCCAGCTTGCACTTGTCCACAGGGTTGGAGTCCTTTATGACTTCTACCTGGTCCTCTCCAAATCGCTCGCCATAGAAACCCTACCAGAAAAGACAAAGAACAGAACATTTTACTCTTTCACAGAAAACAATTAGACTCATAGAGAGAGAACGCGAGCACAGCATAGTTTACCTCTAGCCTGTGAGAGATTTCAGCCAGCTTTGTGATGGCAGGCTCTTTGTACACAAACTCTTGCTCATCCAAGTCGCCAAACTTCGTACCATAAAATCCAACTCTGAAGTAAGTACCAAACATTCTCTTTCCATCCTGAACAGGCAGAGGGAAACATTGATAAATGGGTTAAAAAACGAGGCAGAACACCATCACCCTGCTACAGCATACTGTGATATACTGTGGAACAGTAAGCATTTGTGTATTTTTACTTTATTAGATTTTACAGCTCTCTTCACAGAGGCAAAGATGACAGAAAAAGATTATAGTTCACTGAAAGAAATGGTATGCCTACAATCTGATATATATGTAGCTATATAGCTACATATATAACAACAACTATTAGAAGTTTCATGCAGTATGTGATTAAATCTGTTGGTTCTGTTCTAAAAGCTGTATGTGAGTGTACTGAAGGTTCAGACAGAAAGTATGTGATTTCAACAACCTGTTTTCTTTTTGTTTTGTTTGTTTTAAAAAAAAAAAAGGTTGTTCAGCAGCTTTTCCACCGCAGTTAAGGACCTGACAGAACTCAGGCAGGTAGCAAGTATTTTTAAAGCCGAAACAAATATTGATATTTTGTCATTTAAACATCTGACCTTCTGATATATCGACTGTTTCATGTGTCTGAAAGAAAGAAAAATCCCATAAAATAAATAACTACACAATTTGTTATATGTAGTTGCTTATTTACTTGTTTGCTCTCTACCCGACTCTGGGAAGTTGCACAGTGCCCTCTGGTGGACAAACTATGCAATATAAAATAGAAGAGTGTTTCTTCCATCTCTTCTTTACATTTTTCTTTTTCACCAAGCAGTTATTTAAAATACAAATACCGACTGTCAAATAGCTAATATCGGGCAATGATACTGGCCTGCTAATAGATTAGTCAGGCTAAAAGTACCAAGCAAACTAGGTCAAACATCAGCAAGAAAAAAGTGCCAGGTTTAGCTCTTTTCCTTTCAAGCCCTCTCTTTTCAAGCAAACTTTCTTCTGACTGACTGCATTCTTGCAATCAGAAGGTTTGAAAAGTATGTGGGTGGGGCTTCTGTGCTGCAGCTGCCAGCATAGAAAAAAAAAAATCTGAACCCTGACCTTTGGGTCATAGGAATTACTTTCATATTATTAGCTTCTCATTATTTGACAGTTTGGTCCTGTTTAAATATTATTATAACAGTATACAAGCCAAAAATAAAGAAACACACAAGGTCCACTGTAAGTAAACACAGTAGACATTTGGGTTTATAAAATGGTCAGAAATCACTGGAAAATCTATATAATTATAACAAATACGAGGAATGCAGATGAATTGCCTTAATGTGCTTTTGTGAAAAATCCCAATCTAAGCCAGGAAAAACACCCCGCAGTGTCTGAAATGTATCTATTGTTGTCAACATGAACTCGACATCTCCTTTGCACCCAGCTTGTAAGTGCTTGTGTTCTTCATGTGTGCAATTTTTTCCCATGTTAAGAATAAAAACAGCTCAAGTTCACAGATCAAAGCAGCACCAAAGTTTTCTAAATAGAAGCCTTAAAGTCACAAACAGACAGATAACAAAAAAAAGAAAGAAAGACGGAGCGGGAGGGGAAAACGTTTGTGAAACAAAACAAGGCAAAAACTACTTCAACCTCAAACACCCCGTTACGTCTTTGGAAGTTGTTGACAGGAAAAACATCCATCAACTCCATTTTTTTTTTTGCTTAGACCTCTACTTGGAAAGAAACATCCAAAGGGAAGCCCCAAGATCAATCAGCAGGTACACCATGAGTGCCCAGTGTGTAAGTGCGTGTATGGCAGGAAAAAGGAAAATGATGTGAAAATCTGAGGCAAATGCTACACAACTTGATGCACAAGATGTTTAGATAAAGCATCAGGGTAACTTAAGGGAATATCAAAAAAAGATACAAGTCATGTATTGCTAGTTAAACCACTGATTTGAAAATGTTTTTAAACAGTAATTAAGGAAACCCTGTAAACTAAGAAACTTACCACAAGACACAATTAAGTAAAGAAGGAAGGGTCGGCAACCAGGGAAATCAAAAAGGAAAAAAAAAACAGAACAAATTTTAATCAGGATTGGGTTCCTCCAGAGAATTTTAAAAACAACACAAACTAACACACAACAGTAAAAATATCTCCACTGATTGTGAGAAAGAACAGAAACTCATTGTGGAGGATCCAGATCATGCAAAGGCAGACAGCGAAGAATTTAAAAAAACAAAAGTGAGGGGAAAAAAAAACAAATAATCCACAACCCTCGGAAACACACCATGCACGCTCAGTGCGCTTCCTGTGCTCTGTCCAATTCATGCAATAGACCATGAGAACTCAGAGGTTAATACTGTTAACAAAGGGACAGAATGCATGAAACAAAAGTCAGGGGTCGATTTAGTTTAAACTATTAAAAGAAAGGGCAAGAATAACAACCAATCAAAATCAAAAGGGATAAATCAAGTAATCCTGAGATTACTGTGAGTTGAACCCTCTTAGAAAACAAACTGCCTTTGGAGAATTTGGTTCCAGCCTCGACCCAAAGTCTGCAGCACCTTGCGTGTTAAAAGGCTCATTTAATTGTGTGTGGCAAGAATGACCCCACGGCTACAGCGGGATGGCTAACAGACACCTTTCATGTCAAAACAGTGCACTGAAATCGAGCCCTGTGGTTGAAGATGAGATGAAGTGTGACAGCTGACGCGCGTGTGTGTGCCCACCGACACACCCAGCAGACACATAGAAGATGAGGAATGGAGGGGGTAAAACGGTGGATTGTGCAGGTGATGCATTCGCTGAGACTTTTGTCATTAGTGTCACACACCATGGCTCCCATGCACAGCCTGTCAACACTGTCACATGTAAAGAATAAAATAAAATAAAAAAGACACAAACACAAGCTCCTCTTGCAGTGTAAGAAGAGTGAGGAGAGAGGAAAACGGTGAAGGGTGTTGTTGCTTAGACAGCGAGCGTCCCCAGCGGGTAAAGGGGCAGACAGTTGATGTTGTCTGCAGATGTTAATGGATTTGGATGTATGTAACAAAGAAGAAGAATGCCAACAGCTAGCAAATAAAAAGATGAGAGTAAATAAAAAGAAAATACAAAAAGATAAACCACATGAGCAGGGCCAAGCAGGAGCTGTTTAGTCACCTACCTCCCAGCCAGTACTCTGCGTAACAAAGAGAATACAGGACATGTGAACGACAAGACGCATACGCCCTCCGACACACGCACACACACACACATACAAAGGATGTTACAATAAGGAGAATGAACGCTTTGAAACGAATCCAGGTTACTAAGTTGTCGAGCTGGAGAACAGAGCGTGTGACAGAAATATTCTTTAAAAAACAAACAAACAGAAAAACAGGGATGCTTTCTTTACACATGAATGTTTTTGTCACTATGAAAAAGTCTGCTTTGCAAGAGCAGTTGCTCTGCACACCAGATGACTGTAACCCGTCTGTGTCACACAATCCACACAACTGGCCTTTAACAAAAAATACAAATAAAAAAAACACAGCTGGAATCCAAAATGTCATGCATGCTTAAGGTCATACTTCACAGAAAAGTAAAGCATGGTGGGTATCAGGCATAAATAAATATACTAGGATTTAACTGCCAACTGATAAGATCATGCAAAGCTGTGTCTGTGACAGCTGGTGTGTACGCAACATTAACTGGAATCCATTGTTTTTCTGTGTAGTGACTCATATCGAGACTGATGTATGTACATTTTGAAAGTCCTGCAGATAAGAAGCTTTGCTCCTAACATCCTTTTTTGTTAATTGGCCTTGATACATCTACACTGGCTGTTTAACATGACAGTTAATCTGTGTGAGAAAAGTGTACTTGTGCATATATTCATATGACAGTGACAAAAAAATTTCTCCTTTTCATTGTAAGTGCTGATCTTGATACTATACCGTAATTACTTAACTCTAATTCAACCGCACACGTCTTAAATTGTGTTCACTCAAGCAATTTTTTGCATGAGCCACATGTGAGAATGCAAAGCATGCATTATAAATATGAAACGATTTTTGCCCTGCTAGCTCCATAGAACAAAGTCTATGAATGTCCAATTAAAACTATGTTTGAAGAGAGCCCATGACTTTCTGGAGAATTCCTTTAAGCCCTGCCTCCTGCACCCTCTACCCAGGCATTGTGCCACATAAAATAAAACAAAAACAAATGGAGTATTTCCAGCAGTGATAAGGTATCTGACATGGACTGCTCCAGACAATTTCCTGACCCGATTCTCCTGACACTGTCTGGAATTTATTTATAAAAACAGCTTTGGTGGATTTACATAAGAAAAAAAGAAAACAGAAGTAACCTTGTGTATCCCAAATGTAATCTTCTCATAGCGGAAGTTAGACAATGAAAACAATAAATCTAGGTCACACTGAGATATAAAAAAATTAATCTTAGAATTTAATTGCATAAATTCAGTGTCAGCTTGGCACCACAAACTGTTGGGAGTTGTGATTTGAAGAAGTAGTCTACTTTGTGTGTGTGTTTACCTGATGAACAATTTTGCCAAAGGCTTCCTGTAGTTTACCATGTATGGTGGCTAGTTTCTTTGCGTCCCTGTTGGCTTCGTGAATCGGGATCAGTACCTTATAAACCTCATTCACAGCCTCATACATGCCGGCCTGGAAGGATGAACAATTATTTTAAATAATAGCAGGTAAAAAACACAAAACAAAGAAATAAGCATCGGTTCATGTTTCCATCTCTCACCATGGAAAAAGAGGCAGCAGCCTGCTCTAGGAGACCCACGAGACCGATCTCAGTGAAATATTTCCCTGAACAGATTCCCTCCTCGTCTGGTGACACTACATCATCAGAGACTGCAGATTCCTCCAGCACATTTGAAGAAATATTCTAGAGCACATAACCACACATATTAAAAACAAATGAAGGTTATGGTGCATGCACAGTCATTGTAAGAAATGTGTTTCTGTAGAGGAGAGACATGCGCACAAACAATACCACAGGAATGCTCCTACCTGAAAGGTGACACAGCCTACAGGAAGATATTTGCGGTCCTCCAGCATACTTAGGTATTCTGCCACTAAGGCAGCACTGTGCACCAGACACTGAGCAGCCTCAGCATGGTTGTTTCTCTCAGAGTGCTTTCCAGCCATGTTCTGGAGCCACGTCAGCCGCAAGTCTGGAGATGTCTGGTAACCTTTCGCAATCCTTTAAGTGGACAAAAATGCAAATGCACACACAGACCACACAGGAAATCACACCCACAACCAGATATTGACTAACTAACCAACTACAATGAAAAATGCTCTTTTAAGTAATCAAAAGAAATCGCTCCATTGCACATGGGTTTTGCACCTGTACATGAGATCTATCAACATCTCAGGATCTTCCTGGTGTTCCTTCATCTTCACTGTGTCAGACAGGATCATGTGCAGATTAAAAACAAGGTCCTGAACCTGAAAGCAAGAAAATACGGCTCAGGATAAAGAAGCTCCTTCTCCGGGATGATGACATGCTTGCAAAGTAAAAGGTCCAGAGAATCACATCAGCAGCAATCTGGATATTTTCCCTTTTCGAGCAGTGATGGAAAACAACTAAATAGCGAACCCAGTACCTGATCTGGGAACGTGGTCTCCCTCAGCTCCAGATCCTCCTCTGCATAGGTAAGGATGGTCTTTAGAGAGCGACGGAGGAACTCCTCATTGAAATTCTGAGATGTTCCAACCAGCGAGGAAAGAGACATTGTCACCTGCATCTTTACTCTTGCAAAGTTCTAAAAGTTCAAGCAAAAAGAAAAAACACACATGTTATCAAAGCTGTTGGCTTTCTGCCGACATATGAAGAGAGAAGGAAGCACTATACATATAATTTCTAAAAAGATATTAGCACAAAGTCTGCTTTCAATAATGCATACATCAGTAACTGAACTAAAGTTTGCTATGACTGCACAGTTTGGTATTCAGATAAACCAGGTGAATTAAAGTTAACAAATATGTTATTTGTTATAGTACAGCCACATTCCACAGCTCTAACTTGTTCAACCCATCACCTCTGTACTTACATTGCCAATCTCAAAGTTTTGCCTCATGAGGAGGTAGAGGGAAGCACTGGCATGGGATCTGATCGTGCTTATGCTGCTGCTGCAGCTCCTCAGCAGTCGCAGACACAGATCAGCACACTGCTCTGTTTCTTCCTCAAAGAGTAGTTCGGGAAACTACACAGGCAGAGAGAGAAGTATTTATTACTATGTAAGCCTGGAAGATGAAATAAGCATGCTTCACACATAAAGAAAGCCCAGTAGTCTAACCTTAGATACCAGGGCCCTCTGTGTGGCAAAACAATGCTGAAGGTAGAGGGCGCTCTGGTTGCAGGCCATGCTGTGGAGCAGCACCTTCAGCACTCCACCCAGGATACTCTCCTTGGATTCCGTTACTGATGCCGTCTGGAGGGAAAAGGACTTATAAGCAGCTGTAATAGGCCTCTGAACACAGCCTGACTGGGAATATATGCCTGTTTCCATTTAGTGTGGATACGTCTTCTTCGCTTACATACCTGTACAATAATCTCCAGAGTATCAAGTATTATTAAATTGGCCTCTGTTGCGAGATTACCATCAATAAGAGCTTCATGTTCCAGCTCTGCTCTCGTCCTGCACAGACACAAGACGACGCCGTCACAAACTGAACTCATACATTGCGGTGTTGATGATGTGCCACTGAGCGCTGCATGAGCTTCCAGTCACCACATTAATCCACTGCACAGAATCATGAACAATGAAGAAAATTTAGAGGAAAAACATGTTATGTGTGGTGTGGATGCTCAGCCAGCTGTGTCTAAAACACAAAACAGTATGTTTACGCTATTTGGTTTTTTTCTGGCAAAATCAAAGAAAGCCCTACACTGAGAGACAGTTAGCCTAAACCTATCTGCTCTTTTCTTAGAGGAAATATGAAAGGCATTAAAAGACTGGCATAATTTAAAGTTAGAAAAAAGCAACCCATTATTCCTGATCTACAAGAAGAACGCAGTGACTTTTATTTTGTTAGTCTACATGTCCTAAAATGCCTGTGATTGAACTGAAACAATACAGAACTGAATAGGTGACCGATAAGAAAAAAAGCTTTTGCCACATTTGACTTCCCCCCCGGCAACATCAACCAGGGAGCAACATCAGTCAGGACCCCAGAAAAACAAGCACACTGGTTAAAAAGCAGAACAGGCCCACTGCAACCACTACCAACCCCAATGCAGGGTTTGTTGTTACCAGGACAGAGGGACTGATGGGACAAGGGATTTGAGGGTCAGGGCCAGGATCAGGGGGACTCTCTTGGTGCTCTGATGTGCATGTGTGAACTTAAGTTAAAATGGAAAGGAAATGAATGTGAACAAATCACTGATTGCATTAGTTGCTAAAGTGTTAAAGTATCTCACTCAAAATTATGTTAATTCAAAAAATTGTTCATGACTTGGTGAAAGCTAAGAATCAAATACAAGCTAATCAGTTCAGTCTGCATCCACTTCACCTGTCGGACTTCCCACATGCATGGCAGTACACCTTAAAAGAGGCACTAAAGCAGGGAGGAATTTAAAGGAGCACACAGCAAATGTGGACCATACAATACCTGACTGATCTGTGACTCCTACATTAACACACAGTGACATGAGAGAACAAATGGAAATTAACAGAAGACAAATGCTGGAGCAGAAATGATAAAAGAACAGGAATTAAAATTAAAACAGTAAAACAAAAAGACATAATGCTATATTTTTTGTCATCATTGGACAAAAAATATTGGCAAAAAGATGCAAAACCTTCAAGCTTTAAGCTCCCGCGTTATAGAGATACTTTTAGATAAGAGATAGAGATACTTTAGCTAAAAGTCTGCACTGCAATCACATATTGATTGCTTAAAATCCACTGTGTACATTGTCCAAACCTTGGCAGTGGCATCCTGTAAAGGGTATAAGTAAACAATTTACTGTTAAATCAAAATAAAGATGCAATAATGGAGTGGTGCCACAAAAAATGAATATGACCATGAAGCCAAACTTTAAATCTGGACTGATGAGAAATCTTTGAGATTCTTTTCATACATGAAAGAAAAACCATTTCCATCTCATGGTTTTCCACTATCTGAGGTTCATTTTGAACTTTAAGTCCTTTACCTTGTTAGAGTGTCTTTCTCTTAAGTGCTTTATTTGCAGCATTACTGAGAAATGGGACCAGCTTTTTAGTTCAACTTTTGCCTATTTTATGTAAATTTAAAATGCAATTGGAAACAGACCTGACTCGTGCATGTGCCCCTAAGAGAATAAAGTTCCACAATGCCATTAAAAAACATGTATGTGTAGTTCCTCAGTCATCCAGGTCATGGTAATCTAAGAAGCTTGGAAAGAAAAGCGACTGGACCTCTTGTGTCCTTTGATGTGGTCTCACTCTTCAATTGCATACCTACAACCGAGGCAGTGGAGACTATGGAGACTCCCACTAGGGCTTAAATACCTTGGACTCTCCACCATTTGGTCTTAGAACTGAAGAAACTTCTGAGAGGTGAATGTCTTTAAGAAACTTAAAGAAGTCCAGTCGCTTTTCTTTGCAAGCTCTTTAGATTATTAAAAAACTGTTGTGTTTTTTTGTGCATGAAACAGTAATCAGAAAAATGCCCTTCAACAGTTCAAAAGACCATACTTGTCCATCTTTTCGCTGTTTTGTCTCCAGTGGGTCATGTCTTTTCTCCATCGAAGGTTTTCCTGGCTGCCAAAAGCACTGCCAGATGGACTCCGCTCTAGATGATGGGGAAACATTATTTACCATTTCTTTTTTAAACAGTGATGAAAGAGGCTCCCTGCACACAAAAAACGTGACAAACTGGCTGTAGCTATATTTACAGTACTTTCAAAAGGCACAGCTAAATAGACGTATGTATGCATGCACCTGTGTCCAGGAAAAAAGCAGAGTACACTGATTATTGTGTTGGTGTAATCCTTAAATTTTGCTTCTCAGCATTTATTTTTTCCTACCTGCAACTGTGCGAGTGTGCCTGAAGTTTAAATCTCACCTAGCTGCCCCCGGCTGCGTCGCACCATTTCCTGTCTGGCCCCAATGCTGCCCAGTATGGCTTCCTCCAGCTTGGCCTTCATATCTTTGGATTTCTTAAAGGTTAGGCTGTTCATGCGTTCAAACGCCTTCTTCCCCTGCATGGTGAACACAACATGGGCCTTGTATCCATGAGGTAGAGGGTGAATGGACGGACAGAGAACACACACAGCAGGGAAGTTACTTGCAGCGAAGCACCAAGCAAGCAAAGCGGGTTAGTAGCATGAAAAGCAAATATGCAAGCACAGCACAGCAAACAACCAACACACAGCATAGCATAAAGAGCTTGAAACACACAGAAGGAAATAGATAATTATAGAACCTTTTGAAAAGAAATGTAAAGTTAGATGGTAAATGTGAAAATATTTTTAGTTAAGTTAGTACTAGAGCACATGCAAAAGTTTAGTTTTGTAGTTTCACCAAGTTTCAATCAGAAATATTATCCAGGCGCATGAGCGCCCCCAATTTTAATATAGAAAATAAACAGAAGAGGTGGACGTAACCCACAATGTAGATTCCCCCAGTATGCAGTGCGCTCTCAGGTGGGTAATTAATGCTTAATTAGCTCAAACTGTTAGGCAGTGATTGTTGATGTTACCTTGTATTCAAAGCAGGAGACGCAGAGGTAGAGGAGATCCAGAAGGCGGTTGAGCTGGGACACTGACAGGTCTGTGAACCATTTCTGTAACACTAGCTCATCAGCATTCTTTAGCACCCACAGCAGACAGATCAGCAGGCTCCGACTGGACTCGGCCGAGAAGCTCCCGTGCTGACGACTCGCCTGGAATGCGAGAACACAAAAGGAGGAAGCAGCACACGGCACTGAGATATTTCCATTAACTGCAGATAAATTGATACAGTCACTGTGTCTTGCAGGAAATTACCTGCGAGTTGAGCAAGAAGCTGCTCGGTCGGGACATCGGAGATGCGGTTGAGGTGCCTGCTATTGCCATGGCGACAGTCTGACTGATCATGCTGTTACCTTCTCCCTCTGTCTCTTCTCCGCTGGTGCCAACAGCTGCCCCCTGAGGGCCGCCCGGTCGACCCCACTGATTATGTGACTCTAATAAAACAAAAAGGAAAGAACATAAGTTGCCAAATAATCAGACATGAGACAGCAGACAAAGATAAAAACTGAGGAAGATAATACATTTGTGTTTTGACAAGGAAATTATCTTGACAAAATTGAAAGAAGACCTGAGAAAATATTTAAACTAATGTAAAGGTTTAAAAAAAAAATCAAAAAAGTAATCAAAAGATTCGTACATTGCTAACTCTTAAGCTGCTTCATACTAAAAATGTCACCTGTACCTGTAAAATCGTGGAGTTGAGGCAGTGCCTCCATGACAATGCTGATAAGAGGCAGGTAAAGCATAGCAACACGGGCCTTGACTTCAGGGTCGGCATAGCGAGGATCAGAGTCGTGGCTGGAAAGGAGGTTGTGAACAACGCTCACTACTTTCTTATGCAGACCGAACATCCTACAGCACACAATACGAAAGAGAAGAAGCAAAACAAATTTAAAAGGAAACGAAATGGAATGTTTTAGCTCAATCACGGGAAGATTCAGACAATAAAACACATTCACATTTAGAATCTTTCTTAATTAAAACATCTTCTCACCCCTCATTGTCTGGGTCCAGTATTACTGACAGTTCAGACAGTACCAGTCCAGCCAGATAATGCTGTTCTCTGAAGGGGACAGACAGCTCAAACATGTTGGCTATCTTTTGGTCCTGGACGTGTGTGGAGAAGCCAGAGCTCTGTGAGAGATAAGAGACACTATTAATAGTGTTGGACTGTACATAAATCTAACATCTGTACGCTGAAATTTTCAGAGTGTCAGCCTTTTAAGAGTAAAAATTGACCTGCGATGTTGCTGAGGACACAGAGGGAGAAGGAGAGGCAGGTGGTGTGAGCAGGCTGCAGGGCAGGTTGAGGGTGACGTAGTGTTCATGACTGCAAACAATCCTTAAGAAATCAAGCCGCAAAGACTCCAGGGTTGGGTTCTGTAAAGCATAAAGCTTTGTGGACACCTAGAAAAAGGTAACAGAAAATACTCATTTACATATTACAAACAAAAATGGAGCATGTGCAGTAAAGGAAAGTGTTGAAATGTCATCACATATTAGGCTGTTATAGTGCTGTAAATAAAGCTGAAATGCACAAAAAGGAGATCCACGCTTTAAATAGTTTAATGAAGGCCTAATCAGAAATTTTGGCACTCACCTGGCTTTTTTCCAGTCATACTGATCCTGACAGCCATGGCAATTTAAAAATTAAAAACCAAAAGACCGAGAAAAACAAACTCATTTACCTGTTTCCAGTATGCCCTAATCAGGCTGAAGACAAAACCTCGGTCCATAACTGACAGCAAGTCATTGAGAAAGAAGGCCAGGCTCATGTTCAGCCTCTCCACCAGCTCCAGATCCTGAACGGATGAGAAAACATGCTTTATACATGTCACGGGCATGCCTTGGAAATTACACCCCAAAACTTAATATGCCACAAAATAATGTCCAGAAATGACAAAAATATATGAACATACAACTTCTTTTACAGTTTTAACAACTCATAAGATTCCTTTTTCCAACTTTCCCATATATAACAATCCTGCAAATTCCTGTTCCAATCCAAACTGACAAGCCTCTTACAAACACCTCAAGACACAGAACTGGGTCATTATTTACCTTTTGGAAGCGAGACACAATGTCACCAGCGATGGTGCTGACCAGAGCTGTGATGTCGTCCATGAAGCGTTCTGGGAAACGGTTCTTCCTGGGTGACTCTAAGCGGTCAGTGAAGTAAAGGTGGTGGGTAATACTCTTCACCTGAGGTAAAGGTGTTCATTGGGTTAAAACATAAGCTGTTGGCAAGTTTTATTATCATTATTAATATTATTTTTTATTTTTACACAAAAAGAACAATGTCAGACAGACCCACATGTGTTACACTTTATCCAGATTTTGTTTTCTTACCATGAGTTCAAAGAAAAACCAGGCCTGTTGCAGAGCACCCTCACGTACACTTCCACTGCTCACCACCCACTGGAGAGCCAACTCTTCATGGAAGAGCTGAGTCAGAAAATCAAAACGGAGACAAAGAAAGAGGGATGGACAGAGAGGGAAAGGGAAAGCAGTACAGCCAGACAGAGATAATGTGAGGCACCAGAAAAAGTAACCAAGCATAATCTATACTTAGTTCGCCTGGTCAGATAGATCTCAAAATGTATTTATTTTCATGGGTTATGACATAAAAGAAGTTTTAGATTGGCTACAGACATAACCTGCTAGCAGGTATCAACTGTTGTGACCAGGAATATAGAACAAATAAGAACGCGTACTAGATTCTCTATATGAAAGAACAAGACAGCCCAGTAAAGCTTCTGCTCCTCCAAAGCTGAAAATGAACTTCATTGCAGACAGTTAGATATTAATAAAAAAAAAAAACTGTTATAGACGTGTGCAACATTTTTGCTTTTAACAAATGATGCACTCCTTTCACCATGGAAACTGCAGTATTTTGTAGTGCGACCTAATGTATATGACTAAAATACATTTCTCTCTTTTAAAGACAGAAAAATAATTCTAGTTTTACAAAGAACAACATTTTTTAATTAATTTATTTTTTTACATTTGGTCGTCTTATTATGCAAAAATAACATTTTTCGAGTTGTGTGTATTTTATGCAACACTAAAATCCACCACAAGTCTGGCTAACATACTGACTTTTCATCAGACTGGTAAGTCTTAAATACATCATTTTAAACCTGTATTGTACTGCCTACTGGAAAGAATTATTTTATTAAAGAGTTTAAGGTTGTTATAGCAGACACACAGCTTGGTATAAAACACCAAGTAAACTACACCTGCTTAAAAATTCTATTATAAATTGAATTTTTTCAACCTAAGTGAAAATTATGAACTTTGTCCCGATACGACACTAAACATACCCGCCCACCTGTCTGTATGTTTACTGGTAAGTATGTCCTATGGTAACATAGCACCTGACTGAAAGTCAAACAGTATCAGATTTTTTTAAATGAAAACCAGATACAATTTGCACTCTGTGACTGAGCGGTGGACAATAAAAAAAGACTTTCCAATAGTCAGTGTTAGCCAGATTACAACCAACATTCACATCACATCAAAATATCCTCATATTGAGAACAAGAGGCAGATCGGTGACATACAGCATTCAACAAGACTCCACAACAACCAAATACGACATCAATCAATCCAGAGGCACACATCCACAGACAAGACAGGTGAGGAGGAGGAGGACAAGAGGTGGCTGGGGGTCGGCTCCTCCCCCAGTGCAAGTGGCTCTACCTTTTTTGTGGGCAACCGTCCTGTTAAAGTTTGCAAGAAACTGGCGCTCTCAGTGTGCGAAGACATGCGATTGCCACAGCGCTCCATGGCCTATGAGTGGGATGAATGGAACGGTGACAGCAAGGTTAGTGGAGGAGCAACGAGAGAGTGGGGTTGCACCTTCTTCCTCAGCACACAGGCAAAACGTGCGTGCTGAGTAACACAGCCCCCTCACACACACACACTTTTGTGATCTGTTGGACATTTTCATACATGAAGACACAAAACAACAGACACAGGACAGGGCCACAGCACTTGAAAAGCATTGTACCCATAATCTAAAACAGCTGATACATCAATAGTTTGAGCATCTTATGGTAGAGATGCAAAATGGCTACACAAAAGTGCAATCAAATGTAGTCTCAACATTAATAATGCTTTTGTGCAACACTGTAGCCATTGCTTAATAATGAGCCATTCTGCATCCCTCCAGGTAAATACAAGACCTCAGAGATGGTTTTATTGCAGGTAGCTGGACAACATCCTATGCTAAATGCTTATTATGAATGTGCTCTGCCAGTCTATGCACATTTACTGTGGTAAGCTAGGTGTGATTCTATGGCTACAATATGCCCATTTATTTTTATATTTGTATAAATTAATATGTTATGACAAATTAAAATGACAGAGGACTTAAGATCACATTAAGATGGAAATTGAGGCAGACAAAGACCACACACGTAGATGCACAGTCACACTCACAGATATACCATGCTCCAGAAATAAATGAACTGTGGTTGAAATGAGGGGTGTTAGGAGAGGGTCATGCAGGTTAACTAGCTGAGAGCAGAGGAAATCCATAGAGGGAAAGAGGGATTTTTTTTTTAAGGGGGGGGGGGAGAGATAAATAAAAAAAAAAAAAGCATAAAAAAAAGAACGACTAGTCTGCTGATGGAATTCTAACACAACTCTCGTTTTCTCTACCAACCCAATTATTCTCTGAAAGATTGTGTTGGATTTAGGCTAGCAATGACTGATCACAGTAAACCCAGAAGAGAGGTCAACAATATCTGAGAAACTGCTACCATGGATTGCTCTGGCCTATATTTGGATACATCTTAATTTTGGCTACTTTTAATGCAGATACAGAGAAAAAAAGAGATGTGTTAGATGTGATTCGCAAAGAGGGCTGACACCTAAGACTAACATGACTGGAGGGTCATGGAGGCGGCTGTGACTCCCACGTATGGGATTAATGGGAGGGTTGTGACTTGAGGTATAACAGAATACTGTAATATTCTGAAGTTTTGGTCTTTTATGTCTTTGTCTTTAGAGCCTTTGATACTAGCCACTTTGTGTGTGGTTTAGAAATATGTGTACTTTGAATTTTTAAAAAAGCAAAATGTGGTCCGCATCACAGCCAGGTCACTTAAAACCACTGCAAAGAGCTTGAAGGATAGGCTGAAAATATTAATGAAAGGTGTGAGCATGACAAAATAAAAAGACACAAAAATGAAAAACCTTAGAATGGATAAGCACTGATATACCCGATATGCCTCGCTATTAATGATTCCAGCAAAGCACACAACTAAGCCAAAACTCCAAATATCTCAGTATCCCTTAAGTGTAGGTTGTTTTTGTCGTGAGGCAAAGTGGAGGACAGGGCATTCATAAAACCACCTGCATGGTTTCTGGAGCGGACCCAGGGCTGGATCCCCAGGGGGCACTCTTAGAGCCCATGGTGTTCACCCACGAGTTGGATCGGTCTAAGCCCTAGGGGGGCCAGGGTCAAAGGACACAAGGCAGGCAGGAAGCAAGGGAACAAGCGAGCAGCACGGGGGGGAGAAGGAGGAGGGAAGGAATAATGACAAGTTAAAGAGGTTCAGAGGTCAGGACAGCTGGACGATGCCAAGGGCCTCAAAACGGTTAGCTGTCAGTAAATTAAAAATCATCACCACATAGGAGCAAAGCACAAAGGTTCTCTCTCTCCCTTTCCTTCTCTGCGTTAAACCCCCACCCCAACAACAACTACCCCTCCCTAAGAGACAAGAGAAGAATGGTTTAGTTAAGTATTAGCAGCAAAAGGAAACTCATCAAAAAAAGGGGCTGCATCCATCATGTCATGGTTACAAATATAGCAAGACCATTAGAAAGGCACATTACATCATTCAGTCACTGTTCACGTATTTGTTGGGTTTTTTGAGGGGGTTATATGAAAAAAAAGTTTGAAGTGGGAACTCCCAAATTATATGAGACAAAATACATGACCTCAATTAAAAGAATAAAATGAAATAAAAAGGAACAAAGAAATAAAAAAAAGACTGAAGAGACTATACTACTGTTAGAGTCCTCAGAAAAGACATGGCTATTGAAACAATATTTAATCTTGACTGATTTGACTTTAAACTAAATACAACGTACATTTTTCACAATGCATAATAAGCATTATTTGTGCATAGCATGTGAGTGAGTGAGTATATGTGTGTGACAGGTTGCTCGTACAACGGTTGGAGAGATAAGATGTTCAAGCTTGTGTTTGCACAACGCTCATGCAGTTTACATGTTGATAAAACTGTGGGTCACTGTGCAGAGGGAGGCCTCTACCTTGTGTGGTTTAAGATACACATATTCAGTGCAAATACCTTACACGAGTCTGTCTAAAAATACATCACAGAGCAAGAGCTCCTACATTACAACAGTGTTAAATAATTAACTACAGTATCTGACATCCACATGGAGTATGTATGAGCCAAATTTAGAGCAAAGTGCTCCCAAAAATATGAGCGTGCGTTCAGGCCACATTTGGACCACATGTAAGAATTTTAGTGCTTCGTTAAAGATTTAACAGAAAACTGAATGACCACTCAGAGAAAGGGTCGTGTATGACTTGAAGACCTTACCTTGCTGCCAATGATGGAGCGGACCTCATCGTCAGGAGAGGTGGGCGTACCGGAGATGTCGGGGTTACTGTTGCTAAGACTACGGGAGCGGTTGAGGTTAAGGCTGGCTGGTCGAACAGCTGAGCGAGCCATGGTGGCATAGTGAACCGAACCTCCCAACCCTCCTGGGCCTTTGGTGACACACAACAGAAAGAAAATGAGGAAAATAGGACTTCGATGAGCCACTGCACCTAACTATCCAGTAATTAACCCATCATTTCAGAGTAGTTTATTAACACTTCTGGCAGTGGATGGCTTAACAACAAAAGCCACTGCAAAAAACCCCAAAAACCTGTATGTACCAAATACAAGCCAATACTAGGGATGGGTACCGGTATCCGGTGCCATGACATAAACGGTAGTAACCAGACCGAAAAGCAGCGCACATTTCGGTGCTTTATTTTTTCCTGAAATGTCATACACTTTGGATTCCAGCCAATCATTTTACCTTTGCAAGCGTAGTAGGCGGGCCCAGGTACGTACGTTCTTTTAGAGCAGAGCTACAGGTTAAAAATGCCCAAGGCGAAGCGGTCCAAGTCTGGCTGTACTTCACAGCAAAAGATGCAAACTCAGCAGCCTGCAACAAGTGCTTTAAGCTGATACTGTGCAAAGGAGGTAACTTCTCGAATCTGAGGAAACACCTGGCGACGTATAGCATTTTGTTAAAGCCGAGAAATGCGGCGTATTTGATAGCTTGCTGCGAGACCTCACACCGAGCGCATCTACTGCGGGTGTGGTGCCTGTTATCGGACCCGGAGTTAGCAACATCCCCCAAAAACCCGAAGAATAGAGTCCTGGCCCCTAGCCCTGCCAGTGTAGCAGAAATGATGACGGATGATGATGCAGCAGCAGCTGTTCTTCTCTGCGTGAGTAGCTTAATGTTGTTCGTGTGTAATTTACGTTGAGTAGGCTAACCACGTTATTACATTAATGCATGTAAGGTGAACTAGCAAACATTGTCGTAGTTACATGAGGCTGTCTTCTTGTTTGATGGCAGATACTCCCTTCACCCTGGCCAAAAAGGCTAAAATGATCAAAGAAAAAGTGGAAAACAGTTAAACATGAGAGGTTTTTGGACAAAGTTAGTGTTTTTTTTTCATTGTTTAAGCACTGCTTCCAGCCAAGAGTGATACCTTATATGCCCCATAGCTGCAGAAAAGGCTAACATTGTTATCTTTTTACAAAAAAACAGCTGAACATGAGAGGTTTTTGGACCAATTTTGTGTTCTCCATTCTTTAAGCACCGGTTCGAGCACCGTTTAAGCACCGGCACCGTTTCAAAAGTACCGGTTTGGTACTGGTATCGGATAAAACCTAAACGATACCCATCCCTAGTCAATACACCAAAAAAACAACTGTAACTTTTATCCAAAGGCTAAATCTGTTGTGATGTACAGACGCTGGCCATATCTACCTGTTAAGGATGAGTTGGTGTCTGTGTTGAGCAGGTAGAAGACAAAATGGATGTGGGAGGAAAAAAATAGTAAAAGATGAAAAGAAATAGATAAAGAAAATTATGGCAGGAAGATTTGATGAGTTAAGGGTTGAAAGGGGTTAACTTAAAAGGAGAAAATAGAAGAAGATTCAGGATAAAGAAAAATGGGAGGACACTGTAGTCACTGTACCTGGCGAGGGTGAGTTGGGGTCGGTGCTGGGCAAGCGGAAGACATAGTGGATGTATGAAGACAGCAGGCTGTTGCGGCCATGCATGTCCTGGTTGGTGTCCAGGTACTTATGAAGCCGGTTCACTATGGAGGCCATCACCTCGAAACATGCTTGCCCAAGATTCACTAAAGACAAAAAGAAGAGCTTTCTGCTAGTTAACATAATTACAAGTGTAGCCTTTCGTTTTTATCTGTTGCAGGCCTTTATCATACCTATCTGTCCAGCAATGACGGGCGGGCGCACTACCAGCAACACCAACTTGTCAAGTAGAAGGTGAAGGAATCGAACTATTGGTTCAAGTTGGGATGAGTTTAGTGCTGCAATGCTGGACTTGAGCTCAGTTTCCAGGTTGTTCTCCATGATTCGCATGTCTCCTATCCTTACTGGGAACATGTGCTCATCCAGAGCATGCACCAACGCAAAGAACTTATCCAGGTACTGGTCCTAATGATGGAGAGTTGGAGGAATGGGGGTAGAGATGAGGTTAATAAGAGAGAGAAAGTTTTTTGGCAAAAACAAATGTCAGTACCATAATGTGGAAGTGGCAAACAGAGAAAATCACGTAAAAAGGAGATAAAGGAAGAAAGAAATGTGACAAAGATTAATGGATAGAAAAAAAATACCAAGAGAAGAAGAGGGCAAGAATTAGAAAACACAATTGCGTACAAGGATGAAAAAGCTAAAGGGGAAGAAAGTCAACAAAAGTAAGCTTGGATCTATTCCTCTGTATTCTTTGCTAAACCAGCAAGTTGGCTCCCCGAGTAAAAACCGCAAGCCGAACATTGCTACAAGTACACAGGAGAATCCAACAAGTCTAATCTGTGCCAAGAACAGTGATTTATGAGCACATTAGTCCCAGCTGGGTTCCTAGAAGCCATGGTCAAGCCCCTCCCAACACCACAGTCAAATCAGAGATGGAGTAGGCCTCAGTAAATTACTGGTAAGGTAAGAGTCACTACCTAATAAACTGGTGCTGGGAAAGAATTACAGTTTAGGTGTGAAAATAATGTTTTTCTATTAACGTTAAGTGAAATATTTTGAGTCACATTACAATAATAAATCTGTCCATCTTTGTTTCAAAATAACAGGTTATGTTGCTATTCTAAGGTTTTACATTCTAGGACATAATTTAACTAATGAATCTGAAAAATGCACAAAACTACTGTAGCTACTGTGAAGCCGTTGTGCTTAGTACTATTACCTGTGTGTGGATGGTTGAAACAGCGACCACTTCTACATTGAATACTCCTCGGTGGTTGTCTACCCACTTCATGCCCGGGAGAGGGACCTGAAGGTACAATAACGGGAGAGTAAATCCGAGTGGCCCTTACATAACAGAGAGAAACAATGAAAGGAAGGGCCAGGTTATCTGATTTGCTTGTGATAATGCAGTATTATATACTAATGATTTCTGAAGTGCATCCTGGGAATCCCATATACAGAACACTAGTTATATTTAATATAGAAACATTAGAAGTTCTCCTTTAGCTCATCTCTCTGCATTATGCTTGTTTCATTCAATATAAGCTTAAAAAATGCATCTTACATCTGGGGAGAGAACAGAGTAGGACTGTGGTGGTTTTTCCAGAGACACGGGCAGACAGAAGTGTCCCGTTCGCAGACGCCCGTTCTGCAACATGGGAATCCACTGCAGACAAAAAAAGAGAGATAAATGATAAACAATACACATACATCTTCTAAATTCACTAGGAGAATGTGAGTGACTGTTTTGAAAAAGATTTATAGGCTGTGTAAACATCTCGCTAAATAAATGAATCTTTTTTTCACCCTTCCATATGTTGTACTTGTGCTATTTTCAGTTAAATTTCTTTCATTTGTGTCTTTTTGCAAATGGGGTTTGAAGTGGGTGTGTCTAAATTCACAGCTATGAAAGAACAGAGCACAAATTTGAAATTATACACACATGCATTATCACATGATTTTACCGTGTATCCCACAGGGGTCTCCAGTGGTGTATTCTGCTTCTGCTGGCAGCTGACATGGTAAAAGGTGAAAAGAATGTGGTGGTGGTCTGACAGAGAGGCGGGCAGTTTGATCTTAATCTCGTCATGAAAGTCCGGAGATCTACATCAATTAGTAAAAAAAACAAAAACAAAAAAAAAAAGAATTTCATGAGTATCACAAACTGATCATTTAGAGTCAGATAATTGAGAACTAATCTCTTTTGAGTGGCTTGCACTCAATCGATTAAACTGTGTAAGCATATCATACAGTTCAGGCCGCTATCTCGATGTTGCTTCACTTGGCTGATGGTTCCGGCTACAGCCACTATAACTATAGATCTTCCACTGTCTGAACACACTGTACAAGCACAACTTAGGCATAGAGAACAGTAGAAGAGTTTCTTAGCTGTATCAAATGTGCAAGTGCGCTGTTCTACTAACTGCCTGCTCACTGGTTAAGACCTCTTCAATACTGGTGATCAGTATATGTTACTGAAGGGAGCACACGTCAGTCAGAAAATATGCAAAGGCTTTTCTCAATGCTTTCCCAGAAGGCTTTTAGAGAGTTAATTGCAAAGAATATTGAATACATTAGGCCTGTTGTTTTATAAACTGGCTTAACAGGCTTATGTGCTCCATTTTCACCCCCACAATTACAAATATTTATATCAATTGACCTAAACATATTCCATTTCCACCCTCAATTTTTAACTTGGGAATATTTGTCTCAAGTAAAGCAGGTCAAGTGATCTAAAAACAAAGAAATTATATAAACACATTATTATTCACTTCAGCTGAATTCTTACAAGTCCCTCAGGAGGAAACATTCAGAAACAAACAACCACAGCTATAGTAAGCCCATCAACAGATCTACTAAGATAGCTTCAAGGATGGAAACAACCCAAACTGCTTAAAAGGGTCATAGAAGGCAACTGATTTCTCATGGGAAGAAACAGTTTGGTTCTGGACCAGAACAGGAAAAATCCTGGAGCAAAAACAGCATTAGGAGAAACTTTTATTGGAAATGATTGTAGGTTATTGGCAGGGCAACCTCCATTAAAACCAACAGCAAATTCAAGATGGAGAAAGAAGTTCTTTCTTATGGCATTTCTTATTTTTAGAGATATACATGGTAAAATATTTTTTGCTAGTTCTAAGCGAAATGCAAACTGTATTGACATTTCTTCTTTTGAAGCAAATTCCTAGTCAAAGTGCCACTGTCACTCAGATATAAATAACAACAAAGGCACTGTCAACAATTTACACTAGTTATTAAAATGAACACCACTTGAAACCATCTAAAAATGAAATTAACCCAGTTCTAAAAAAAATAGCACTGAATGTAGGACAAGCACAGACTTTACAGTGATGTTGAAGTAGTGGTGATTTAAATTTCTGGCCTTTGTAAGCTGGCATGCTGGTGCAGTGATCAGCACCGTCACCTCACAGCAAGAAGGCTCTTTACAACTTTGGTAAATAATAAATGCTATTCTATATATTCCTTGGTTTGCAGTGGGGTTTTTTTTTCTCCCAAACGCTTGATTTTTGTCCTCTAAACAATGAGGATGTTTTACCTGATCTGCTTGTGTTTTGTCTTTTAGGATATGTTTTTCTCTCATTTTGATACAGATCAAGGTTAACATCCTTTTTCCTGATTTTTCTGAGTAGAGTTGATTTTTGACAATGCGTTTGAAACAGCACACTATGTAGCTTATTTCAACCAAAACTAGGGATGGGTACCGGTGTCCGGTGCATAAACGGTAGTAACCAGACCGAAAAGCAGCGCACATTTCGGTGCTTTATTTCGGTGCTTTTTTTTTCCTGAGCTGTGATACACTTCTAGCCAATCATTTTACGTTTCCGAGGATAGTAGGCGGGTCCAGGTACGTGCGTTCTTTTAGAGCAGAGCTACAGATTAAAAATGACCAAGGCAAAGCGGTCAAAAGTCTGGCTGTACTTCACAGCAAAATGTGCAAACTCAGCAGCCTGCAACAAGTGCTTTAAGCTGATACTGTGATACTGTCAAAGGAGGTAACACCTCAAATCCGATGAAACACCTGGCGACGCATAGCGTTTTTTTTAAAAGCCGAGAAATGCGCCGTATGATAGCTTGCTGCGAGACCTCACACCGAGCGCATCTACTGTGCGTGGGTTGCCTGTTATCGGACCCGGAGTTAGCAATATCCCCCAAAAACCCCGAAGAGGAGAGTCCTGGCCCCTAGCCCTGCCAGTGTAGCAGAAATGATGACGGATGATGATGCAGCAGCAGCTGTTCTTCTCTGCGTGAGTAGCTTAATGTTGTTCGTGTGTAATTTACGTTGAGTAGGCTAACCACGTTATTACATTAATGCATGTAAGGTGAACTAGCAAACATTGTCGTAGTTACATGAGGCTGTCTTCTTGTTTGATGGCAGATACTCCCTTCACCCTGGCCAAAAAGGCTAAAATGATCAAAGAAAAAGTGGAAAACAGCTAAACATGAGAGGTTTTTGGACAAAGTTAGTGTTTTTTTCCATTGATTAAGCACTGCTTCCAGCCAAGAGTGATGCCATAAATCCTCTATAGCTGCAGAAAAGGCTAACATTGTTATCTTTTTACAAAAAAACAGCTGAACATGAGAGGTTTTTGGACCAATTTTGTGTTCTCCATTCTTTAAGCACCGGTTTGAGCACCGGCACAGTTTCAAAAGTACCGATTTGGCACCGGTATCGGATAAAACCTAAACGATACCCATCCCTAACCAAAACACACCTGTTGTGGTACACCACTGCAGTGTAGGCCTCTTTGTAGAAATCAGCACAACTTGACTTCCCAAATATTACCTGAGGAATAAACAACAGTTTTACAATAAATCAGATAATGAAAAATGTATCTTTTAATTATTACCAACTGCATAATAAAAGTTGCCAAGACACTAAAAGGTCTGACAGATATTACATTCATAGCTTGACTAAGATTCAAAAACAACAATCTTCATGTTTTGGAAAATCATTGTGTACCGGCATTGCATTGCTTGGATCTTCTCCGTTCATAAATTGCACTTTCACAGTGATGTTGCGGGCGGAGCCTTGGCGGTTGGCAAAGTTCAGACTCTGAGGGTTCACATATAGCAGATTTCTGAAAAATATATGTTCAAGAGCACAGACACAAAGGAAAAAGAATGCACATCAGAGATTCAACCACACTGGAATTAAAAGACAGGAATAACACAGTAAAGAAGCATAACACAAACCTTAGAGCAATTTACTTTTATATCAAAATCTTTTTGCAACTGAGACGTTTAACATACAGATTCATATTGTTTACATTTTCCAGGCCTTAAAATACATCTAGGAAGCAGCAGTGTTACTCATCATCACAAGGTAAACTATTATAAAGTGGTAACTTTAATACACCTCAGCAAATTTTATAATACTGCGTAGCACATTTTCAAATACAGATTTGAAAAATAATCCAAAAGGAGGGCCATATCATTTGACTACGTAAAGAGGATTAATGACCTTTAACTCTAATAACCAAGTGTCTCTGAAAGTGCTTGACCTACTTACCTAACACTGTTACATCAGTTTCCACGAACTGATCAATTAAAAGGGGCAAGGCTCCCACAGCAGCTAAACCTATTCTGACTGGTACTTAAGGGAGGCTTGGCCTGTCAGTAACCATGAAAGGTAACCATTGCAAATAGACTTTACTTTTCAGAATGGGTTAGATAAGAGGGGAATGGGAACTGTATAAATCACTACAAAAGGATATTAACTATCTGCAATGATTTCTAATATTTTAAGATGGGTACTGAGAGCGTGGCATTATCGTCCGTAATTTCGTGCAAAGAAGGAAACCAGAATAATGTGTGGAGAATAAACAGCTGAGGGCCCTGGGGAAAATTTTCCGAATTTGAGATGCTATTTTTCCAATTTTATCAACTGCCACTTCACAAGAATTGCTTCCATGTGAAGTAAGTCTCCCTATAAGCCAGACTACTTTGGTTTACACTGGACGTTTTTTCCAATTAATTCATATACATGAGATAAAAGGCACCTGGTCAATCTCTTGTTTTACTTCACAATCCCATTCATTGTTGCCAAAATGTGTGTGGTATACTCGTTACTGAACTGTTGGGAAGGAGGAGGAAGCCCCAGAATAGGAAGTGTAAAGCAACCTGGGATCAGCTGACAAACCGCAATGACGTAGTCGATTCTGTGGGGGATAACCCCACAGAGACCGCAGCTGGAACCACAAGTGACAAGGAATCGTGGGAATCTTTGTCTAATGATTAAAAATCTAATCCATCTTTTCCTCTGTTAACATCCATCTAGCATGTCCTAGTAATTGTCATGGCTGTTCTGAAGCAGGCTGCTGAACTGAAATAGACCCCAAGATGACATTACTGTGGCAGAGCTGAAATACCCATAAAAGCACAAATGGAAGCATTCCTGATTGGTCACTTCACCTCATCCGATTCAACTTCAGTTAATAAGTACACATGTGAAAGCAAACTTTACAATGTAGATGGCACTTAGGCACAGTTACTATTTTGAGATGAGGGGCTCCATAAGGGAAAACTGGCACCGTTTATCAGCTCTAAATAAAACATTAGCTTTCTAATAAACAGATTAGATGTTGTTGGAAAAATTTCCCAGTACGAGTAATTATAGAGTATTAAAAACTGAATTATTAATTTAGTAGGATTCTCAAGTGCTTCTTGATCTATGTGACCTGGTAGAGGTAGATTACACTCCACAAGTCCAAAACATTACCTTTCTCACACAATGTTCTGAAGGATTTTTCATATATTCTTCAAGACTGATAATGTAGTACAATAATGCAGTGAAATAATTGTTCTAGACTTGTTAAGGTAAGAATTCAGAGTTACTTTTTTAGACCCATTTTAAATTTATTTTTAAGCTAACAAAAATCTATGTTTTAACATTAAAAAGTGCATTTCTTTAAATGCATTACATGGAGACAATTTCCACTTAGTCACAAATACCCCAACCTGCTAATTAACCAGTACAGAAGAGTGGTGTCCTACCCACCAGCCAACATATAGTGAGATATTCAAGGACATGAAAATATGTTTCTACATCCCTTGACTGAGAATTTGAAATCAGATGTCTCTGACATCAAAACATTAAGCTAGCATGTTTGAGATCTGCCTGAGTCACAGTAATAGGCGTCTTTGGACATTCCAACAAGTTATCAAATAGATGCAGTACGAGAAAGAAGTGAAACAACTTTATGGATGCCTGTCTGGGTATAAGTCCGCTGACTATCAACACAAAAATTCGAGGATGTGCCGTCTGCAGTTAAATGAACTCCAGCATGAGAGGTTACATGTTAACTCTCAAGTATCTTCAAGTTAGTCAAAACAATAATCACTGTACTGGAATGGAGTCTAGAGAGCTAAATATTGTTAGGAACTTTATGCCAATAAAGTAAATTTCTGGCCCATTTACTCAGTCCTTCTTTTCCTTACCAAGTTTGTTTCCTCCCCTTTTCATATAAAAGACCAGGAATCACTCCAACCTGAGCTACTAAATCCTTAAAACCACAAATTACTAGCAAGCTCATTATAACGACTGTGTGGTATTTTAATGCATAGTAACTGTAAATTTAACAGTTTAAGCTAACGCTAATTAAGAAAATAAAGAAACAAAACTAAAAACTTGTTTTTATGGACAATTTCAAGCGTTTAACTATTTGCTTTATTTTTTTAAATGCAGCAATGTGTTACTATGACAAAATTACAACATTTATATTCCAGTTAAATATTACACCAAAACATTTTTACTGATTAGTTCCACCATCCACCACAGTTGAAGGTCAGCATATTTTACTTCCACTGCAAGCCTATAAAACTGTTTTTTGTTTTTGTTTTTTACGAGTGATCCTAGTGCACAGGAATGATTCGTTAAAAGCTGCAAGCTAATCAGAAAACTCAGTATATCCCACACACAAAAACAGGCCATGACATATCTGAAGGGACAAAATGAGTGAGCAATAAAACTGTGATGATGAGTGCATAATATCCAAACTCTCTGAAATCATTCATACCCAGGAGCTCAAACCTGGCACAGATGACAGACTCAATCCCATCTCCAGACAAAAAGAGAAAGAAGAGCAAGAGAGAGAGTGTGTGTGTGTCTGGTGTGAGGCTGATTCAGCAGGATGCTAAATCAAACCCAGGAGCATTAATTACACACAGCATTATCAATCAGAGCCCAGTGAGTGCAGGGTTATAAGGTTTGAGATTGATCAGGCTGACGATCCATCAAAACAGCAGTGGTCATTGTTGGCTTTCTGCTGATCAGCTAAAGTGCTGGAGAGCAGGGTAGGGTGTGGTATGGAGAGGGGATTGGGGTTAAATGGTTAGTGTGTGTGTATGCGAGTGTGTGAGTGCGTGTATGTGTGTGTGTGTGTGTGTGGGGGGGGGGGGTAGACACATGTCGTTCGCACACTGCTGTGATTTGTTTGTTCAGAAGAAGGAGGGGTCAAGGGGGATTTGGGAGGAGGTGGGGTACATGGCTAAAAACATAGTAGGGATTAATGATCAGCTAATCCCCCCGCCTTTACTGAGAGGGCAGTATATAACACGAGGCAGCTCGACATTCTCGTATTGCTTTAGCAGCAAACAAGTCTAGCTTAGCAGCAGAGGCAGCAGAGAGAAGAGTGTAGAGGAGAACACGAGTAAAGCTAAAGCAGGGTTCTAGGACTGGAATAGAAAAATCATCATGAAGGTATTTTTCCTGTTGCTGGTGCTAACCAGTTCAACCGTAGCTGCCCCCCTGGAAGCCTCGGGGAGACAAGAACACCCGACCCTGCCTTCCCAGGCTTCCACCATAGCACCGATCCAACCCGAACCCAGGTCTCGCTTTGCCATGCTGGACGATGTTCGCCTACTAGCAAACGGCCTCCTCCAGTTAGGCCAGAGTTTACGAGAGTTCGTCCACAAGACCAAGGCACAGATCAACGACATCTTCCAAAAGCTCAATATTTTTGACCGCTCTTTTTACCAGCTCTCAGTCGTCACATCGGAGATTAAAGAGGAAGAGGAAGAGCTCAAGAAGACCACTAGCTATTTGAAGGCCAACAATGAGGAGATCAAGAATTTGTCACTGGAAATCAACTCGAAGATCAACAACATTCTGCAGGAGCGCACACAACTGCAGAGCAAGGTGGGGAACCTTGAAGAAAGACTGAAGGGCTTGTCGCAGAGCATGGTCCCTGCCGATCAGCTTAGTGAAATCACATCTCTCAAGGTAAGATGCTTCAGCAGCTAAAACTTTACAACACAAGTCAGTCAAGATATGCTCGCTGAATAAGGAGCAGATAAGCTGTGTTTGTGCAGCGTTTGTCCACTAAACAGATTTAACTGCATTTTACAAACTGAGTTAACTGAGGATAATTTTTGTTTTACATTTTTCCTGAAAAACTTTCACATCAACACATGAGACTCAAAGTATTATATTTTTTAGGAAGTGATTGAAGCTCAAGATAAAACAATTGGCAATCTTCTGAAAGCTGTGAAGGAGCAACATGATCAGCTGGACTACCAGAAAATAAAGATTAAAAACCTGGAGGAAAAGGTACTTGTAGTAGAAATCATTATATTTTGCCTTTCAAGGGAAAATATCTGAAATCACTGAGAATCTAATTTGTTACATTACCAATGCACATTCTGTTTAAACTATATATAAAACTATTTAAAATGAGTGACTCACTTGCATCTCCTGCAGCTCAGCTATGACAGTTTTCAAGATACAGCTGATAAACTAATGGACTCTGACTATGAAACTCTTGATATGTTTGAATATCTGAAAGGAAACTCAACTGGCCTGGAAACAAGTGGTAATTACTTAATATACTCAAATATCTTTCTAAATGCCAAACTTACTTAAATAAAAGTAGAGTTAAGGAATTAATTTGGCTTTTCTACACTGTTATTTTTTTCAGATTTTCCCATGGACTGCACTGACGTGTTTAACAAAGGAGAAACAAATAGTGGTGTCTACGTTATCAAACCAAACCAATCAGAGCCGTTCAACGTTTTCTGTGAAATGAGTTCAGGTGGGTAAGCAATCTTGAGTTCTCATCAAAGACGTCCAAATACCATTTCTGCATTCACAAGCACTGACATTTTTTAGATAACACACTGGCATTTATGATTTCTACAATGACTGAGGAAAGAGCAAAAAAAAAAAAAAAAAAAAAGAAAAGAAAAGAAAAAAAAAAAAAGAAAAAAAAAGTTGATAACCTACTCACATTATTTATGACAAAACTTTTACATTCCCTGAAATATTTCTTTATTCTTTTACAGAAGGGGGTTCAACAGTCATCCAGCGCAGGGTTGATGGTTCGGTGGATTTTGATCAGACATGGGAAAAGTACGAAAAAGGTTTTGGAGATCTAGAAAGTGAGTACACTTTATGGTTTAAATTTTTAAATAAAATATTCTATTTTTAGAATTAACAGAAAAAATGACAGTCTTTACTTGTAATAAACATTCATTTTTCACAAATGTCATGGCATATTCAGGAAAAAAATATATACTGAAAGTAGCAGAAAACAATAGGGGATGACACAATATAAAGAAAAAGCCATAATCAACTGATCAGAACAGTTCCTAAATATTTTCTATTAAAGTAGAAAATCTATTGTGTCAGCAGTGTCTTGGTTGCAGGAGCATTTGTAAGTGCTCCCTATAGCCTTGGTCACAGGAAACAATAATTGTCAGATATCAGCCCTGAATGACTTCCTGTATTATCCGAGCACACAGCCAGTTTGGCAGCCTTCCCTACAGCACTTGGTATGCTCATACAAGCACTCATAACCCATTTACAACAAAAAGGCTCTTCATCTGCAAAAGATGAGTTTCAACCTTCTTTCACAGCTACCTGCCTAATGATTACAACCCACATGCTACTAACAGCATGCTTTTAATACCTGGTTGACCCAAAGTCTGCTGGAAGTTAATTACAATTTTCAAACCATTATAAGATGAACTGAGACTTCAGAGCTTCTGAGATTTGTTTTTCCTACAAATAAACAAAATAAATTTGATTTGTCACACAGAGGACTTCTGGCTGGGCCTAAAAAAGATTCACAGCATTACACAGGAAGGTGTTTACATCCTTCGTGTTGATTTGGAGGACTGGAAGGAGGAAAAACACTGGGCTGAATACCGCTTCTCACTGGAAGGTCCCTCCAAGGACTATAGTCTACGTGTCAGCCATTTCTCAGGTGACCTGCCTGATACCATGGCCAACTGCACCGGCATGAGATTTGCCACAAAAGACAGAAACACAGACAGCAACCAAAACTCCAACTGTGCACGCAGCTCCACAGGTACAATCCCAAGTCACAGTATCTTGGAATGTTTCTCCACCATAGTAATAAAATAAATAATTATCTCTGATGAAGACATTTTTTTTCTAAACAAGACAAAATCACATAGCTAAGACTGATATATGCTGATATAATTTCCTATCTTGACTCCCTGGCAGGTGGCTGGTGGCTCAATGCTTGCGGTGAAACCAACCTTAATGCAAGGCATGTGTGGCTGAGACCAAAGGGGCGCTTGATGAGGAGGAAGGGCATTCACTGGAGGCCAACCACAGGCTCTTCCTACTCACTCAAGATGACCAAAATCTCCATTCGACAAGCTTCAACTGCTGATATCTCCAACTGAGCCCCCTGTCCACACACTATATAATACTATTGGCTTTTTTCCCAATACACGGACATCCAAAAAGTTCAACAGGAGGGGGAAGTGACATAACACAGGCCTTCCATATGTCCAGTCTTAATTCACCCACATCATTGAGCAGATTCCTCCCTAACATTATTCGGCCATTGGTTAGTGCTCACCACCAGATAGCAGAACAAAAAAATGTCAGACGTCAGCAAATGCCGACCTGTTGCACCGTGGCACACAGGTTGTTAACCTACTGTGCCTGATCAGACAAGGACAGTAAGTAGAACTGTCATTATGCAACATTTGTCATCGCTTGCAAAACAGACATATTGATCCACATCAGCAACCTAATTCAGAATTGATTGCAAAGCAATACATTGCAGTGATATAACAGCAAATGAGGTTTCTGAGAATAGACTACAATTTTGAAACCCACACTGCTTAACAACCATTAAGGTGAACTTGGATACATTTATGACAACAACAAAACAAGGTATTTTAAAGTATGTTTGGAAGAACTACATGTTCAAAGTGGCTAAAGGGACAAATACCAACAGATTACTACATAAAGCATGCAAGTTATGCAAGTCAAGGTAAAAAGATCATCTCCTGCTTCTGAAAAAAGTCCACTACAAACTAGAAAGCTTTAGACAGCGCACTGATTTTTCTTTTTCTTATTCTTTTATATTTTTTTTATTCTGTATTTAAACTATGATATGATATGATTTATGCAGGTACCGCTAGAAAATGATAATTTCTGTGTGTTTCCTACATTATTGAGTCATATTGACTTTTGCTCATTATTACAAAATAACCAACTGTACTGTAAAGGTTTTCATACTAACACATCACTGTGAGAAGCAGCTTAGTGTGCTAAAATCATATTTATGAGGCCAAAAATAAATCTACCTGTATAAAAACAAAACAAAACTATGGTACTATTTCTTTGTTTGATTTTGTCTTGAACCAAATGGAGTTAAATAAGTAAAGAGGACATGTTGAAAGGTTGACACACTAATGAAAATGAGATCTAAGGAATAAAACCACTCCACTTAACTCAGTTCGGCTAACTATCAGTCACAGGCCAATTGCATCTGCAGACAGTCAGGCCCTGTCAGCACCTGTCTGGTAACGTCTGGATGTAATCACCTAATATTGGTCTATCAAAATATACTGCTCAAAGAAAAAAAAAAGAACAAACTGAAAATCTTTACTGATATAGACTCATGTAACAATAGTAAATTCATACTTCATGTAATCCCTTGAAGTTTTCAGCAGTACAACATTGTATGCTAACATAAAATGTTCTGGATGGAACACAACAGAAAAAATGGCAGGTGTAATTTTTTAAATACTCCTTACATAGTTTATACTGCACAGTAATATAAATCCTGTCAACGCTGTTTCATATTTTCTAATTATTATTAATTATTATTATTAATAATTATTATTAATTTATTTTAACCCTTAAATAACCCTTTTTTGTTTTTAATTCACTTTAGCTTCAATTAGTTTCCAGATTGCAATTTCTTGTTTCACTTCAGTTTTTATTGTTTGAAAATGTTAAGGTTTTTTTTTCCATATATTTTTATTGAAATTTTTTATAGTACAATACAAACAAATGTTGAACACCCTCACATTCACACACCCATCCATACATCAAACCTGCCTACATCACATTCAAATGTAGAAATGAGCATAGTTCTCACAGTAATACAAAAATACAATGGGTTAGGATAGACTAAATGTTAAGTTTTACTTCATTTTTGATTAATTTCAGCGTTAGTTTTGGTCTTTAAAATTATTACTGAATAAAGGGCAAATGTCAGAGGCTAAGATTGAGGACAATCAGAAAAGATATTAAAATAAAAACACACTTTTTGACTGCGAGTTGACTCACAGCCTTGTAGACACTGCAGGTCTCAATAAACACATCCATCAATAAAATACATTTTTTAACCAGTGAGCTAAAGAGTGAAGTAGTATTTAGATGTTGAGTTAAGTACAAACTGGTTTGAAATTCATTTTTTGTGTAATCTCGATGTCAAACAGACAAATAAACAACCATTAAGACATTATTCATTCACTACAGATGTTTTTTTCTGTACCTGTATATGGTGTTCGGCACATAGACGTCCCTGGCAGGAAACTCAAGGATCTCCCTGGTGGGACGCACCCTGCTGTCTGGGTAAGGCTTAACCTGCAGGAGGTCAGGGGTCAAGCAGTAGTGGGGGTTCTCCGGAGCTGGAGAAATGTCCAGCTTCAACTGGGCTGTGGTGAGTGTGTGAGTAGTCAGAGGAAGGGGAAAGGAGTGTTAAAGAAAGAGCAAAGAATCATTTTCAGATTTCAAATCAGGACAATCAAAGGAAAGCATAAATTCCACTTTTAAGTACCTGTGATAGGTCTGAGTCTCCTCAGCACTGAAGACGGTCTTCTCATATCAGCTAAGAACTTATACAAATCTTCATCACTAAGTCTGTCTCCCTCCTAAAATAACATGTAGAATAAAAAACCATGAGAAAATGACAAAGGGAAGGAAAAGTAATCTAATACTAATAATCTACTATCGTGTGAGCAAGCACATTCACATGGACCTGTTTAAAGAAGTTGGTGATGGTAAGTGTTGCAGGTCTAAAACCTGTCAGGCTACATGATTCATCTCCACTTGTGGTTCTCTCCAGAGAACGCCTTCCCATAATGCTCGAGTTCCTCCGTTCAGACCATGAGCCTTTCCTCTCTAAAAAGATACAACAAAAACAAACTCAACATTTTAAAGCCCACATTTATTTTCCACTCTGAACATGCAGACATTGTTCTAATCTGCCATAGCAACAGAAGGCTGTCGCCACCAGTCAGCATCAAAGATAACCTCTAAGGTCAAAGGGTAGTCAAACACCAAGGGTCACAGTAAAAATAACACAGCAGGGATCAATATGATGTTGCCCTGTTTGTTTCTAAAGCACGCCAATTTACTGAAATGTCCATGCACCTAATGCATGACTGCCATGTCTGTTATGGTCTCTTCAACTAGACCATGTGTGACATGGAAAGTGGGCATAAAAAACACTGGCATGTTTTTTTTCCTACTCACTGGAACTTTTGATATCATTCTGAGATACATGGTCAACGTCTACAATTACAGTTAGAAAGCTTGCATTAAAAGAAGATGGTTAGACCTGAGAGGCTCATCTCTAGCTCTGTATCTCTCTCCAGGCTGCCTGCACTGTTAACAATGTTCATTAGATGGATGGCGGTCCACGCAAAGGGCATTCGGTAGCGCCCCAGACGTTGGCAGAACTGCTCTGACTGGCCTCGAAGCTTCTCCAGCTTCTCCTTGTTCTATAAAAAAATAGAAATGTTAACGTAAATACAGGGTTTGTGGTACATTAACAATGAATCAGAATTCTTTTTGTTTTAATTTTTATTCACTGCAACAAAATTAGGAGATGACCATGAAAAGGAATGTACTTTTAAATGAGTACTTGCAGTTGCAGAAACAGTAATGAATAAAAACATTTATTATGACATCACATATAACTGAAATACATCTGAGACTGAGCTTTCGTGGTATTCATCATTTAATTCACTCTCATTGTACCTTGGCAGCGTCTGACTCTTTGAAGACCATATAGGGCTCTGCGCACTCTCCAATATCACCCTGCTGCAGTACTTTTTCCAGCTGTTGACAAAGCAAACACAGCCTTCAGTAACTACACTCACGTGCAGTGAAACAGGTCAGAAGATGGGTGTCAAATTGTGAAAGGACAGCAGGTTTCTTCAATTAAGCTTTATCTTTCATACTAAGTCAAACACTGCAATGAAAAACTGTCCAGTGTTTGTTTTGGTTGATGTAATGTATTCTGGTGCTATCAAAGAGGGACAATAAGTCAAGGTTTTACTTGTAATTTATTCAAAGACATTTCTGTAAGAGAAACATGAAGCCTCAAGTACCCTTATACTGATGGCATTGCATAATCATGGATATCTAACATTCAGGGAAACCCGCTATTAGTACTCTTTTACGTATTACAAAACAAAAGTTGACAAGAGAGATGAAATTCTAGCATGACTGTTTCACCTTGATGACTAGGAAGACATCCTGGGAGGGGTAGGTAATGGAGAATATGGCAGAGCGAGCCAGCGTGGAGATGGCTGCTGTCTGAATGTGAGGACGCAGCATCGCTTTTGTCTGCTCAGAGTTTAGGTCAAAGAAAAAGTTTTCTGATATCTGAAGGACACATGAAACAGACACACGGATAATTATTATTTGACCAAAACACCTGTTAAATGTAATCATAGCACTACGCCATCACAACTATTATTATTTAATTGTAATTTCTGATGACTCTATTACTAAAGCATGGCTTCTTGCTCGTGGAGGCTGGCAAACATGTTAACATCTCAGTGATGAATAAGCCACCAGAGAAATTTATGGAGCCGTGAAGCGGCATTATATATGAGAGATCTACTTATCAAGGCATCTGCTACCCTCTAGTGTTTGTTAGCTAAAAGGGAACAGAAAGAAGCGGCACTAGATAAGGTTGTTCAGATATATACATAGTTCCAGAGTATGATTTAACGGCATTCCCAAAAACATAACAGGCCCACAACATAAAATTTAATAGCCCACTCATCAAATTCGTTTGGCCTCCCAACGATTTTAACGGTTTGCAGAAGTGACCCAACAACTCAGAGCTGAGGAGGCACTGAGTAAAGCATAACAGCTTACCTTTTTCTTTTCCTTGACATCATATAAGGCCAAACTAGCAAATATGGGTTCAATTTCGATCTCAAACCTTCAAGGTGGAGAGAAAAAGGAGTGGATCAGCAGAAAGCAGCAGTTAAATAAAAGAGCTACATGGCGTTTTTTTCTTTTCTGAAAAAGGCCGTCTACCACTTACTTCAAGGACAAGCACTTGACGAGTAGCCTCTGTCCAAAGTGTTCTTTAGGTACTTCAGGCACACAGTGGCGCTCAACGGGCTCCTCCTACACATTCACACAAACGTGTGGGGTTAAAAAAAAAAAGACTGAATTGCACAATAATTTTATCAGTTATGTAAAACTGTTTAAACTATAAATTTAATGGAGACTAGCAGAAAAGGTTTTAAGGATATGGAAAGGTGCTTACTGTACCTCATCGAGGGCGGGGTGCAGAGCAAAGAGTTCACGGTGGCGGTTGGCCTTGCGCTGGTCTTCGTTATGCCGGTCAATCTCCTCATTGGGGGCACGGTCAAGGAGGTGAGGAAGCAGGGCATCGGGGAGGGAATTCTTCAAGTCAAAAATGCTACAGGCCCAGCTACCCCTCGGAGTGTCATCGATAGACATTGACCGTCGCTTCAAGTCATCCTGCAATACAACCAATGCAAAAAAGACAGACTAGCATATACACTGTGGGACTGTTTTAAACCTGTATCTTGATATTGTCAATCTGAAATTAACACACATCATTCAGGTTAATTATTTTCCTAATGAAAAAAAAAGGATACCTGGTCATCCTGGTAACTGCTGCTGTCTGGCATCTCATCAGCTTCAAACACCTGTTTGGGGAGGCCTTTCTGGCGCTCCTTCTGCTTGTCCAGAGTGTTGGGATTAAAGCCAGTACCAAGCTTATGATATCTGAAGGAACAAGCCATTACTTAGAACACTTTAATTCATTTACTAATATTATTTCAGGATTATTATGTGTATTTTAAGAATATTTTCACATGGTGAAGCCTTACTTTCTATTGACGACTGCCCAGTCTTCTGTGTAGGATCTGACGCAGTCTCTAACATGAGGATCAGTGTCCCTGCAGCCAGACAAACATAATCAACCAAACAAACATTATTTTAACAGCAGAGTCAGACTCTAAATGCAGGCTTACTGATATGGATGGCAGACCATTAAATGTGTTGAAATAAATACATCTTTCTGGTATATCACACGCTGAAGCACACTTGTAATGCTTCTGCCATCTCTTCTGAAATACTAAGAGCCAGCAGTACATTAAGTAAAGACATTAAGCCCACATACAGTAGCTTGAAGGATTCCAAGGCGCTCATTAACTTAGTAACCAAACAGTTTACATACACATCTAATATACAGGCATTTGACTTCCATTCTTAATTTTTGCACCTCTATTAAACTGTAGGTAAGCTTATCTTACTACATTTAATAAGATATAGTAAGATAACGCAGCCTCATACAAATGTAGCAAATGATTTAAGGACAGTGCCTTGACATATAAATATATTGCCGTTGAGTAAATGATAATTGTTTTTGGAAAATGAAATATGGAACCAAGATCACTATTCCTCATTAAAATCTGCGATTTCACATTAATTTGAAATATGTGCTCTCAACTTTATCTAAATTATTCAATCTCCACTATATATTACAGTCTTTTATTGCTCATTTGTTTGTACATTTAACACAAATTATTTGCATTACAAACAATTACTAGTCTCTCGAGATCAACACATTAAATTCCAGATGCTATTAAATGAAGAAAAGAAAAGAAAAAAAAACAACAAAGAACACTCCACATCTTTCTTCCACGGCAGCCTTACCCGTCTTCAGGGACAGCTTGTACCACTGTGCGACACTCCCTGGGTGTGTAGATGACCTCAATGTCATCTGGGGGAAACTCAATCAGATCTCTCAGGGGACCTGACTCAACGATGGGAGGGTGAGTGATAAGGTACTCCTCAAAATCCACCGGCTCCACCGCCTCCGTGAGCGGAACCTGGTGGGCGATGAGCAAGTGTGACAGGGAGAAAATCAGAGGGATGGGAGAAGTTAAGTAGCTGTTAAGGGCATACACGTCAGTACAGCTCGGCTACTTTTTTTTCTTTGTCTACAAATGTCTTAATAAAATCGTCTCTACTTTTAAGCAAATGCTTCACAAATGCAGTTATTGAGAAAAAAGGGAGAGCTGGTGTTATTTGTCACTCTATTATAGAGCACCATGTTCTGCAATAATAGATCTAAAATATGAGGTGATTTATGTCAATTCTGTTAGGGGAACTGTTTTAGATTTCAGATCATTGTTAATTTCATAATAAAAAAAAAATCAGTTGTAAGAATGACCCGTGTGGGATTTGAGAATATCCTCAAAGCTGATACAAGCAGCCAGATTATCACAGGCTAATGACATCATGGGTCTTACTGCGCTGACACAGGGGAGGATACTAGCAGTAATGTGGTAACCACACACCGTGTATGTCAATGAAATTCATTTTGTAACTTGTGGCGATGAAAAGCAACGACCTGTAGAAGCAAAGAATACTGGTGATGGACATACGAAGGAGTGATAAAAATATACACAACCGGAGCTAACACAGACCTACAGTTAACTGCAAAGCAATGCAAAATAAGCCAATCACTATATATCTGAATAAAACTTATGGCTGCATCCTCTACTTGGGTTTCTTTCTAATGCCCGCATCTCTACACCATTCAGGGCCTCTAAAACAGATATCTTGCCTGAAAGGGCTTCCAACTCCATTTCAGTTTCAAATGTCTGATAATATAATCAACTCTAGAATTACTTTATATGCTAATTATAAGTCACTTTGTCTGCTTCTCTGATTTGCACATGTGTTGCTAACATTGTTGTCTAAGCTAGAAGCTTTTATGCTTATTAATTCTGAGATTCCACCTTGCCATTCGTCCTAGCAAAAACAAACAACTCGCTGGTCTTTCTGTTAGTGCTGTTCTTATTGTATTCTTCCACCATAATATTTTCTATAGCTAAGCAACCAGTCCTCTGTTTCTATGTTAACATTTTATGTGAAAAGTGGTGTCATATGCTTTTCAGCATTTTAATGTGGATGAAGACTCTTCTGAAACATTCTGAAATGAAAATGTGCTAGTGTGGACGCAGCGTTTGCCTGCTTCTACAAGTGGAACCCAGGGAGAATCTGTTTTAGCAGCTTCATTTTAAGGGTCTGTCTGTGCGTGTCTGTGTGTGGGTGTGTGCATGCATGTTTGTTCTTCTTCCTCTTGAGGAATTTGAACATGAATATCTTTCACAGTTTTAATTAGAGACCAAATGCAGCCTAATTAAGTAGTGAAGGTGGGACCACGTGTTGGTGTTTCGGCTCAGGAGTACTCAGGGTCAATTGACACTACTCCTTTAACAAACATGAGCCATTTTTACACAGATGCTAAGCCAAATAAAGGTAGCATGATACTGCCTACAGCATGTGATTTTAGATACCATGACCTTGTTGTGGAATTGAAGGCACAACAGTTTATACATCAATACTACCATTGTAATATTATCATGCCTTACCTGCTAATCTTTTCTACAATCAACGATTGTCACGCTCAAAGCTCAAAGTCAGAACAATAACGATACAAAACAGAAAGGGATAATAATGATGGAGCTGCACCAACACCTTCAAATGTCTGTGTAAAAAGGCTTAATGTGGTGAACAGGACAATCAATAGTTATCCCTCATGGCACTCTGCTAGACAGTTGTGCAGCTTTTCACATGTACCAAAAACCCAAAGCAAAACACCCCTGACCCCAATTAGAGAAAACATCGATCTCATTTGAAGAAAACCAACTACTACAACTGTTTACATGTAAACACAATGAATGATCAGCGGCCTTTCAGACTACTCACTGTGTTACTTGTTGTTGTTCCGACGTTGAGGTTTTTGAAGAGCTGTGGGGAGCCTCCATACTGTCCAGCTATCTGTTTCCTAACCTCTGCTGCCACAGTCCTGCAAACAGAGTAACAGGTAGAGAGGACAAGAAATAAGTCAGCTTATGCAAAAAGTCTCTCTAGACATCCATTAAGTGGATATTGCAGGCTTATTAGTATTTAGAATCATATTAAGACCATCCCAGTATATTTCTCACAGTATGGACGAATGACGGCCATGAATGACGGATCCCAGTACTGGTGTGATTAAAACAGAACAACAGAACAAACCAGTGATGGAAATGTGTCTGTGTAAAGCTGCATACACACTGCAAGCAATTCACAGCAACGTGACAGCCAGAGATTACAGAAAGCGAATGATATTTGGTAACTTCAAGCAACTATGGGCAAAATAACTGCTAGCAGCATGAAGTGGGCAAGACCTGTGATAAACTTTCAGGCAAGCAACTGAAGAGACTCCTAATGAAAGTGAAAAATACCACTGATTGACATATGACCTGCTACTAAAATCATTAGAAGGTCAGCTGGGCAACCGAACCCTGCAATGTCCACAAGCAACCAGACGGCAATTTCAAAGTGATGTGCCACAAGCGAATAGCTTCAACTATGTATACAGCTTAAGAATAAAAAAAACATCCAAGGACAGTGATGTAACTACAAAGCATGAATATTTTCATATTCTCCAACATATGAAATGGATTATTGTAGATTTAGTGGAATAACCCATAAATTTAACCCACCAATTTAACCCATCTTGGCAAAATAATGCCAAGATGAATGACAGAAGCTACATTTGAACTCGTGTGCAAGCTCTGATTCATCCAAAACTGTGAACAACAGTGGTTGCACTGGGAAAATACAGCGCTACAACCACAGAAGTATTATAAGTAGTAATCTCAAATATGACACTATGTGGTGAATGTATTTATATCCTTTCAGAGGTTTTTGCTGGGACTGTCCCAGAAACAACAACAAAGGTTTATTGTACAGTGAGACCTTTCCAGTAATGTATGGTATGTGACTGTCCCTGGTACAGTCAGTGTTCTACATTAAAAAAAAATGTCCCACGCGGTCGAAGTGCAATAAAGAGGGTTGGATCTATCACAAAATATTATTTCCCCTATACAACATTAGGTAATAAGATTGCATTATCTTTTTCTCAATTTCATAATGCAATTCTAGCACCAGTCGTATTTATGTGGAAAACATACTTCGCTCTGCCTCCAGTATATAAAAATTTACACTAACAACACTGGTACCACTATATCAGCTATGTAACACAAGATTAACTATAGTATCCAGTATGATATTTGTCTCAGTCAATGATATGGAGTACTGACAAAAGTCAAAGTTTGGTGAATTAAAAAAAACCCAAAAAACTGCATGATTGCAAAAATGGCATATTTATTTACTTTAAATTCCTTGAGAAGCTAAAAATGTAGGCTTTTTTATTGAATCATTTGGGTTATCTCATAACATACAAAGATTTTTTTTAAAAGGCATGCTGAAGGATTTTGGCTATGTCCAACTAACTACCTAAATGCAGTTGCTACTTCAAGCAACTCACTGGGATATGTAAAACTAACAAACACAGAGGATCACATTTTTTTGTATTTTAACTCTCCTTCTGTCTCTGCTGAGCTTCACTGTGTTAGCTCAGACAGCATCGTGTATTACACCAATACACAGCAGAAAAAAAATAATTTAAAAAAAAATCCCTGGACCCCAGTGGTCAGCACAAAGCTCTCAGTCTTCAATTGTGGCTGTAGCCACGCACATTCGAAGGTCCTTTAAATCACAGCAACCACCAAAACCACTTAAAGATTTTTGCCTTGAACAGAAAAACAATGCAGCAAGAGGCCCAAAGCGACACAAACAAATTAAAGCCAAGGAAAAAAGCTACAAACTAAAGGGCCAAGGTTATGTTACACTGCTAATGCAGAGTGTTATGATGTTTTTTTGTAATATTTTTCCTCATAAGCAACAAACTCTCTAATGTGTCTGTTTCTCTCCACTCTCATTTTAAAAGTTGTATCATAACGACTAGCTTGAAGGTGACTTTAGACTCTGGCCCATAATTACAGCAATTGTGAGTACAGATCACTTGTGATTGAGTCTGTGAGATCATTACAAAAGTCACATCCCTTTCCGATTTTCTAAATCGGCTAAGATCATCTCCACTCCTGTAATGCATGAGCATCAGACAAGACTACAAACAAAATGTCACAGTTATCATTTTAAGCAGGAAAACAAAACAAAAGCAGCATGATCCAACTTTCCAGCTTAAGATGAACAAGATTATGTTCTGTGGGAGAGATCAGGAGGTCTCTGCAGAGCCGTGCTGTCACAGCTGGGGAAAAAGCACAAGGCTGCACTGACAAACAAATTCCACACTGCTCCCCGAGCCCTCCTGCCAGACCTTTACTTAGCACTGGTCACTGCACAGAGGAATAACTTGATTAAGCAAACAGGATATCTGACAAAGATGGTAAAAACAACAACTTCTCTTCCCAGGCGCAAAATAGAAAGTGGAAGCAAAAGAAGAATCATAGCTTAACAATCCTGAGGCAGGACTGTGCCTTCTGAGTAGGAGGAAATTTGACTTAAAATATGTGATAGCGGGCACCGGTTTAGGTCGCTGGGATGAGCAGGCAACCGTATGCCCGTGGCTGAGAGTGGCAAGCCTCGATTCGAATCCGACCCACAGCTCTTTGCCGCCTGTCTTCCCCTCTCTCTCTACCTCTGCTTTCCTGTCACTCTTCACTGTACCCTTTCAAAAGGCCAAAAAATATGTGATAATAGCTTTCATTAAAAAGAAAGAGTGTAGCTAAACAAGTTCAGCAGAGAACTCTTGTCCTTTGTTACGTGAATAATTTTAGCATGTTAAAAAGCATTCCAACAGGCTGTGAGAAGATTAACAGGGAACCATTTCAACTTTTATTGAGGCCTGTTATGCCCATAATACAGATATAATATCACAACTGCAATATAAAGCAGCCAAATTCAATAACAAATCTACTTTGTCTACTTAAACTGAGCCAGAAAAATGTCATTAAATGCCACAGGTTTCTTAATGAGGGCCGCGACTTATATTACTCTGCATGCTCATGTGCATGCCATCCAAAAGGCATCTCAGAATCATCCTGTCAGTAATTTAATAATAATGTGAAGTCCCAATAATACGATGGAAAGTTAATATATGGTAGATTCATATTCTTTCAGTCGGGACATAAACAACTTCTACGGGAAAATGTCAAGATGATAGTGAACTTACTACAGTTCAATAATGAAAACACATTTGCTTCAAATAGATTATCGATTTTGAAATAGACAACACTCAGGAGCATGTCTGTGGTCTTATGTAATCATCTTTCCCTTCACTGTGGATCACAGTGAAACGCTCTCCAGAGAGATGTAAATTCTTATCTCATCTAACAGCACCACATAGAGAACAGGTCAACCAGCAGGCACGCATGCATATACTTGCTCAACAATTTTTAAAACGCCTTCATTGTTCGGACATTAATTGATCAGCAATAACAGTGATTAAATACGTCTATGTTGATCTGTACTGTACAGCTATCTGAACACTGACTGGGAAGATGGCATTTGACAGCTTGCACAAAGCCCTTTGTTAAAGAGATTACTTTGATCTGTCTGAGGGGCGGGGAAGAGATTATAATATCAGTATTTGATATCAGCGGAGGGAGGCTTTTGTTCCAAGTAATAAATGTGCAATCTCGTTTCAGTTAGGTAAATCTTTAAACATAACAAAGTTCAGGCACATCTCTCCCAGTGCCAGTAGTACCTAGCTGCCCATCGTTAGCTACTGTAAGCGAGATAGCTACTTGTCCAAAATTAACGGTTATCAATTTACAGTAGCTACGTTCATTTCGGTAATTATAATTATTGAAAGTCTGTTTCCTCTCCACCCCGGAGACATACATAAATATGATATCACCCCTTTGTTAGTATTCACTGGTAAAGGACAGTAGCAGCTAGCAGTGTCGCTGTCTGTCTGGGTGGGTCTGAGCATCTTTGCAGTCACAGCTAACAAGCGGCTAGCTCAGAGCAGCAAGGCTGCGCTGGCGGCTGGGCCTCCTTCATAGGGTTCCCTCAGCATTGGTCTGAGGGCGACCTACATGGAAGTCCTCGGTGGGCATTTTGCGAGCACGTTGCGGTATGTTAAGTCTTTACCTGCTAATTTTTTGGGCGAAGGCGCGGCGTTCAGCCATGGCAGTGGCCGCTGATGTGCTTAAGCAAATTCCCAGGCAGGCAGGCAGCAGGCAGACTCCGTTTTCCACTCAATACGACCACAGGGAAAAACGGGAAAACAGGAGAATGGATCATTACCGTAATGAACGTAACGCTGTGCCACAGAACACACCCAATGAAAAGTACTTGCGCATTCTCATTTCAAAAAGAACTCGGGTGGGTTAAGGAAGAAGGATTACGGATAAAATACTATTAATGAATAGCGAACATGAACATCTTTCAAAACTAAAGACACTTGAGAATTATCGGGAAAAGCAGTTATCACGAAATTATAGTAAAACCAGGTGCAGGACCTATAAGAAGCTGAAATATGTAAATTTTGCATGATTATACATGTCAAATATTTTTACTTGCATTTTTTGTCTTCACGGGTAAAGCAGCAGTATTTGTTAATGGATAATAATAATTTATAAATTAAGTTGTAAGTTAAAATATTTGTTTCTCAATATATATTGGAGTAGAAATAAGTAGAAGTAAAATATTGATGTATAGTGCTTCACATTTGTACTAAACTTCAACATTTGATACTTGAGTAAAAGTTACTTTGTATGCCGATTTGTATGCATGAGTTAAACAAAGGAGTATTTTTTAAAAAGGACTGGAAGTTTGCTGGAAGTTTGTGCGACATAACTGAGAATAAAATATATATATGAAAAAAGAACTACTTCATTGTCGTCCTTAACAACCTTAAACAATAATCATAATACCGTAGAAATGAAAACAAATAGCATAAAGACTTTGTCAATTGTAGATAATGCAAATGAAACACATTCAAAAGAAAAGAGACTACATTTTATCATCTTCTTCTTTTATACGGATTACTTTAGAAGCCACTGAGTAATGTTGTCTTCAGGTTTTGTGAAATAATAGAATAAAGTTTTTGTTTTTTAAAAATGACAATTTCAATAAAGTTTTTATTTCCTGAAAATCGGTTTACAGTAAATGTTTAAATAGACTGCAGTACGCTGTAGTAAAATCAAACACGCAAATTTAGAGAACCATTTGTCAACATTATTAAAATAATTAAGTCGCAACCGTCTTAACACTGTTAAGACTTAACAAGTGTCAACAGTAATAGGAGTTAAACTAAATAGTCGAATTTCTGTAAGAGAAAGAGAAAAATGAATATTATCAGGATAACTGTATAACATTGATAGGTTAAGTCTCTACTGTATATTACTGTAACGGTACACTAGATCCATAAAAAATAAAGGACTGAATGAATAAATAAATACGATGAAAATGAACATCAGCCGTTGTTGCGATGTGATTAAAATATTTTTTTATACCACGCCCTGCCCATTTGTACGACAGAGAGCGCTTGTTCTTATTAAAAGAACTACCCAAACAAAGCAGAGTGGAGTTAAAGGCAGTTAATAATGGGAAACCGCTTTTAACGCCGCCCTGTCGGGTTGTCTGGATTTCTTTTTCAGGCTAACCCTCGCGGTTCCCAGCGGAAGCACCGCGAGATCACCTGACTTCACTGTTTCTACTTCCTCAAAATGTAAATATTGGCGTTCGTGTTTGGAGTGTGAGTTCATATCGCAACTACTGGACGACAAACTGTGTTTTAAATGATCTTTTTGACATGTTTCAACACGGAGCTGCAACGCGTCTGTGAGGGAAACACGAACGGATGGAGGAAACTAAAATGAAGCGATGTTCTCACTGCAAGCTTTAATGTCATGTCATTTTTGTACCTTGAAGTCATAGTTAGTTAACACTGTGTGTCCGTCACGTAAAATGGTTGTAGGCTGAATGGGAATGGGTTTCCTCCCTCACTGTTTCAAATGGAGAATAAAGGGAGCGACGAGGTGGAAAAATTGAAGACAAAGTTCTTGTCCGTGTGGCACAATGTGAAGTACAGTAAGTAATTGGCTGCAGGCTTACACACGCACACACACACACACACCAATGTTTAGCCCTGAGTGCCTGCTTTGTTTTCAATGCACGCGTCACTGATGTGTTGCTTTGACTTGTCCATGTTCTGTACAACAGAACACGCACTCACACAGTCTTATGCTGCTTAGTCACTCCTTAAAATAGTTCTTCATCAAACTTTTCCACATTGTATTGTATGTTTTCCCTCTACTGGCCTACTTTTGTCCAATGGCGAACGCTCTCCGTCTTATTAACAAGAAGTCAGGAGTCACGGAACTGACCCAGTACACTTACTGATTAGTTTCCTAGGATAGGTGTGTCAGTTAAATCTCGCCATCGATGAAGCTGTGACATATTGTCTGTTTACTCTGTCTTAGGTTGGGCTCTCAAACCAAAGACGTCATTCAGTAGAAATTCTCCCGTGCTGCTTCTGGGAAAATGTTACCATTTTAAGGCTGAAGGTATGCATGAACACATGCAGGTACATTAATAAATGGACACTTTTATGCTGATTGAATTCCCTGTAATAAAAAGTCACATACAATACTGGTTCCCCAAAAGATGGGAAACTGTGTGAGAAACAAAAACAAAAAACAGAATCACACATCATTATACCCCACACAATTATAGGCTCACTTTTAATTATTTTATGTACACTTGACCCAGCACCCAACTTTATTGAAAAAAATTGTATACAGTATATATGTATGTACAGTATGTAACAAATAACTTAAGCACCATTATTAACTTGTGTAATTTTTACGAATCAACATCTAAGTAGATATTGTTTAGATCATTCTCATATCTGTGGTTAGTGAAATAGCAGGATTGTGTCTTTGATCCATCCATTGAATTTGTAGATAAATTGCGCTAAGCAGTTACGCCAATTAGTATGAGCCACAAGTAAGAAATGGCAATAAGAAAGTTAAAATGATCATTTTATTATAATTGACACAATTAAAAAGTAACTGCAAATCCCTTTTTATCTTTTTTTAGCCACAGATGAAGAGAGTCTTACTGAAGCCTCTGTTGAGGACCTTGTTATGGGGGATGTGGATGCTTTCCGGAGGGATTTTGCATCCCGTGTCTGGCTCACCTACAGGGAAGAGTTTTCCCCTCTGCCAGGCAGCACGCTGACCTCTGACTGTGGCTGGGGCTGCATGCTGAGGGCTGGTCAGATGATGGTGGCTCAAGGACTTATGTTGCACTTCTTGGGAAGAGGTGAGGAAAATGATGGTACTGCAGCTGTGCTACAGTATAACCCCTTACAACAAGATCTATGAAAAATAAAAATCATATATCATTCTAAGTTTAAATATTCAAATTAGTTCATTGTCCAAATGTCTTTGGTCCCAAGCGGCACAGTGTTGCAGTGGTTAGCGCACCTGCCTTTGAATCCATTGGCTATGTGGGGCTTTTCTGTGTGGAGCATGTTCTCCCTGTCCATGTGTGGGTTCCTCCCACAGTACAAAGACAGGCATGTTAGGATAATTGGTGATTCTAAATTGACTGTAGGTGTGAATGTGTTATCCATGAGATAGGCTTGTGACCTTGTGCACCATGTACCTGATGTCTCACCCGATGACAGCCCTGGCAGTTTAGGTGTACTAGTCTGGTGTTTTCACCTGTTTGTGTTTCAGACAAACTCTATTCTCCTAAGATCTCTGCAGTGTAAACTGCTGAGTGTTTCTCTTTGTTTTCCAAAGACATCAACTGTGAGATAACATCTTTTGTCACTTTAATTAAGCTTAAATTTATTTTTTGTTTAATGCTTATTTTTGAAAAACTCGTTTGAAGTTTGAAGAGTTTCCTTAATTCGTAAGTTTTTAGTTGGTCCAAGGCATCCAAATGAGCGAACTCTTAATATCTTTGTAAGATCCATTGTCTCTCAACAGCTCTAGTCTACATAATGAATGACTGCCGGTTTAAAGCAGTCATTTAGAAAACAATATTTAAAACTTGTTCTTCTGTCAAATCTAAAATATGTCACTAATGAAATATTTCTCTATAAAATGACTAATGGCCACTTTAGGATATTTATTGATCAATTTTCGCTTTGATTCACTTTGAATCAAGGTCATTTAGTTAATGCCTTAGACTCTATTCTGGTCCATTTTATGGACTGGGCCACTCCCATTCTCCCCGCCTTCAGCTCCCTCCCTGTTTGTAAGGCTGAGGCACAGTTAAAATGAAATACTGGGACACTCAAACTTGTAATTGAACAGAATGACACCTATTCCTTTACAGAAGCACACATGGTTCAGAGTCTTTAGGGCAAAAACCTTTAATTTCAAGGTCTGAATGACTTTTTGTTCTTAATGTTCTAAATGGAAGTTTGATATGTTGAATGATCAGGTTCAAAGATCCTCATAAAGAGTTGGTCAAAGGAGTTGACTCTATTATTTTCTACTTCTCATATCAGGCTTTAAAAACCTACAGCCTGTCCTTGCACTGCAAGTACTGTGTCGTGTATGAATTCTCTAACTATTTTCTGTCCTGCTAGAATGGTGCAGATTACTTATGTAACACCTTTGAAGTAACATTTTGTAGTTTATTTTACCCTGCTTTCGAGAGATTGCAGAGAAACCCCAGTAGGGGTTGGAAAAGTAAGCAATCTCTTGAATTTAGTAGCTTTTAGAGCTTCTCTTATCAGCAACTGGCACCATTAGACGTTCGCTGTAGCTGCTTGCGAAAAAATTGTCTCCGTTAAACTCTTTGTGTGGTTTGGGTCATTGCCATGTAGCATCGTCTAACGATTCCTGATGATAGTCTCCTGGAAAATCCTTGATACAGCTTTGCTGTCATTGTTCTCTCAATGGCTGCAAGGCGTCAAGGTTCTGAGGCAGCAATAAAGCCCCAAGCCACAAAGGTCCCTCCACTTTGCTGAGATTTTGGTAAATGCTGAAAAATTTCTATCAGTCTACAGAACTTGGAATTTAAATATTCTGAGATTTTTTTTCCAAACAAACTTAAGTAGCATTTGTGTTCACAGAGGAAATGTTAATTGTTGCTCACATGTTATATTTGTCCAAAGACTGGACTTGGTCAGAAGCACTGACACTCCAGCCTTTAGACACAGAGACGTGGACTACAACTGCAGCCAAACGTCTGGTGGCCTCTCTGGAGGCTTCCCTGCAAGGTGCTCCTGGACCCTCTGTACGTAACTCATCACCACAGGCCCAAGCACTTTCCCTTGGATCTGCAGAGGAGGCAGATGCACATTTAAAGGAAATGTACCACCGCACTCTGGTGTCTTGGTTTGGAGATAGCCCTTCGACTCCACTGGGCCTCCACAGACTCGTCCGCTTAGGCCTGACAATGGGAAAACAGGCCGGGGACTGGTACGGACCAGCTGTGGTGGCACACATCCTCAAGTAGGTTTAACGTTTTGGCCTGAACTTACAATTGTTTCCATTTGATTTGATTGATTTAATCATGACTATGTGATGGTTTAGTTTTGTTTAGGACAAAAATAACAGGGTTTTGTTACTGATTGAAGTTTATATTAGTTGCCATGTTAGCCTTTTTTTTTTTTTTTTTTAATATATATCTACGATTTAAAACATGTAACAGGAAAGAAAATGTACAAATGCATCTTTGTCTTGACATAAAATTTTTTTTTCATAAAATAAAAGTAATTCAACAAAATAAACATTTTCTTGAGGTCAGTAAATCATTTTAGCCCGAGGAGGGAGACTACACCAAAACATTTGTACTGCTGAAAAATAAAAAAACAAAAATAATAACCTGCTTAATGTATGTTTAATTGTGCATATGTAAATTGCCTGTATTAAAATCATTATACCCATTATACCCATTATAAAGCCTCCGCATAGCTGTTCCACAAAATTCATTTGTGCCAATGAATCATCATCTAATGCAACCATGTTTACATTAAATGATGGAGACTTAATTTTTTATTAATCATCATGAAATAATTATAATGTATACAATCTAGTGACCATATGTGTCTATCAACAACTGTGTAATTATCTGGAAATAACTTCTTATATTTTAACTTGTTTAAAACACCCATCTCTTGCTATTTAACTTTGCAATGTGATGATGAACAAAGCCTCGATGTCGGGTTAGCATAACCTCCAGATACAAACTTCCATTTCTCATCCATTTCCTCTCTGCTTCTTCTTCTTCTTGTCTTCCTTCTCTTTCTCTTAGGAAAGCTGTCGAGGAAGCGATGGACCCTGGTTTGGCGTGTATAACTGCCTATGTCTCCCAAGACTGCACAGGTATGAAAGATGAGCCTGCTGTTGATAAAACAGGAGACTGGGCACAGCGCCCAGGCGGACCTTGCGTTTTCCGCCATCTTTTTGCTGCCGTGAGATCGGAGCTGCGTAAAGCAGTGACAGTAGTCTCGCTGTGTCTATTACCCAACAAACACATCCATTCCAAAACTATAACCTCCTACTCCGGGCTCTTCTTAACCTCAATAACTTGAGAGCTGATTCTAAAGTCAAAGACAGACAGTTATTGGTGATGTATTTATCTAAATGCAAACTTTGACTGTTTCCTGCTTTTCATACTATGAGAATTTGTGTATCCTCTCTTGTTTCATATGGACAGAAAGTGAAATCCAGGAACATTACCTTGAGCATTTTTAACTTTGCCATTTTAAAAAATATTTTCTTGAGAATGAGATATTAAACAATCAGTTTATTCCACAGATAAAACAGCTCTTTAAATTCACAGTCTCGTTAATACAGTAGATTTTTTTTCTGGTTCATAGTTTGAGTAATTAAAAAAAAATTATTGCTACTATTTTTAGTTATTATTAAGTAAAAAAGGGATTAAAAAAATTACCATAGCACACACTAGCATGCACCAGACTTAATAAGTGCCACATGCTAACTAGCACAATTAGCAGATTAGCATTATATATATATATATATATATATATATATATATATATATATATATATATATATATCAGAGGTGGGACCAAGTCATTGTTTTGCAAGTCTCAAGTAAGTCTCAAGTCTTTATCCTCAAGTCTCAAGTCAAGTCTCAAGTAATGTCAGGCAAGTCAGAGTCGAGTCTCAAGTCACTGGTGTAAAAGTCCGAGTCAAGTCACAAGTCTGAAACTTTGAATTTCAAGTCCTTTCGAGTCTTTAAAAAAAAAAACAACGAAAAAATAATGTTGCAGTTATGCTAAATGTAAATATTAGACCATGTAATTTTAAATCTGTGTTTTTCTCAACACATGACAAAAGTGAACGTAGAAAATATACACAAATTGTGAAATTGCACCTCTTTAAAATGCAGCTCAATTAAACCTAGCTCCAAGAATAATTTTCACCGACAGTTCTGAGATAAGCTGCATGTTATTCTTGGATGCGGTTGTAGGACCAGCTTTAAAATCGCATGACAAAAATATCATACACATAAAAAAAAACTGTATCACCAACGTAGCCTGGAAAACATTTGCTAGTTAGATGAAGTCAGCTATCTCATTGTAGCATATTTATATGCATATTTATAATCATACGGTTCTTGGAGTGAGTGCACACACTCATGAAGTTTAGTAACTTCAGGTCACTGCAACAAGCCCAGGTACAGTTTACCGACGGATGGGTGCAGGACCTTGAAATGCACCGTGTAGAACGAAAGACCATCGTACGTATCATAAGTTTACCAGTCTCACAAATTGTCGTCATAAATACACATTCATTAACTGTTTATTAATAGGACCTTTGAGCTCAACGGTAATTAATTAGCAGTGGAAATAATTTCTGGTACCCATCACAGTAATGTAGCAGTGACAATAATATTGTATGCTGTAATCGTACTGGGCAATTAGTGATACAAAAAACCTGTTTTATCCTGTGAATAAAAGTATATGTTTTTGTCAATGTACCATAATAACAGAAGCGAAACACAATATTGTGTCAGGACAATTCACTATTTATGCACAATAAACAAAGGAGCATAGCGCGACAATTTCTGTTCAGCGCCAGACTTGCTTGTAACCTATATCACCAATTATGTTATGAAAATGACGTATTAACTACTAAAAAACACTGACCTTCGTGTAAATGCTTGGAGCAGACTAACCTGTGAGCTGGAGGGTTCTGGGACGTTATATTTGGTCTTTGAATGGCTGCAATCCAGGCCACCCGTCGCGTCTTACTTCGGAAACATGGCTGAACAATTTCTCTTCAACGACGTAATCCGATAACAACCGATCTCTTTACCCGTCGGCTTCCCGTGGCTGTCATGCGACCGGCTATTGCAGTTAATAATACAACAGCTTCTTGCCATTTTTGTGTTTCTTTTTATCGCTGTATAACTGATTTCAATTGAAAGCCTGCGTGCGCTACTACCGCTTGCCACGAGTTCCCAGAATCCTTTGCGGTTCTACCCGTGAATGACGTCACATTTTCAATCTCTATATAATATGCATGTTAAATTTTATATTTGGGGTAAAATATCAAGTCTTTTCAAGTAAACCGGTTCAAGTCCAATTCAAGTCCCAAGTCATTGGTGTAAAAGTCCAAGTCAAGTCACAAGTCTTAGAACATTTTTTCAAGTCAAGTCTAAAGTCATAAAATTAATGACTCGAGTCTGACTCGAGTCCAAGTCATGTGACTCGAGTCCACACCTCTGATATATATACATATACACATACACACACACAAGTGAAAGTCATGTGATAAAGAAAGCACAACCATTTTTACTTCTAAGATTGTATGTGTCATGACATAAAAATTACCTGATCCTTTGAAGATCTTAAAATTCCTTAAGCATAGTCTCAAATGAACACTTGACAAATGAAACCATACCGTGAGACCATAGTATAGAAGTCATCTGTGAAAAAGTGGAGTTATGCATGATGGTCAGACACCTTCTGTTTGGTCTCGTCTGTCAAATGGACAGAAGTCTTGTAGTTTGTTCAGGTGCGACTCTGCAAACCGGAGCCATGCTGCCTCTTTTTAGAAAAAAAAAAGAGGCTTTCTACCTGACAACCCTTCCAAACCAGTCATACTTGTTCAGTCTTTAACTATACTGTCATGAATTTTAACATTTAACATGCTGCACTGAGGCCTGTAGAGTAGATTTTAAAAAGGCTAAAGAGGTGCTCAGTGTTCTTAACCACAAAATCTGACCAGCCCCTGATAGATAGTAGTTTAGCTACAGTGATGATGTGATCTTTGAGTATCTCTCCCATCATGTAGTTCCCCTGGTTACATGAATGTAAATAAAGTATCTACAACACGTGGACGCTACTTTGAAAGTAATGAGCTCTACTGTGGCAGCAGCAGGGGGCGATATCATAACAAGAGAAGATGGTACACGGTTTACCCTTTAAAAGAAAAAGTTTTGTTTAGTTGTATAGTCAAAGTCATAATCAAATAACAAAATGATCTTTCTAAGGCAGAGACTTTACCATAAGAGAAAAAGCAAAAGCCACCCTCCTTTTTAAATTCAGTATAGTGGCATAACTGTATAAGGTCACCATTCTGTGGCAAAACTGTTTTTGTTTTGGGGTTTGTTTTTTTATTTTATTTTTTATTTAAAAAAACAAAAACTTTTTTTTTTTAAATTAAAAAAAGAAAACAGGAATGTGACAAAAAACAATGTTTACCAACTACTTACTGCTGACTGTTCATCCAAATAGATTTTGGTGAAAAACACAGCAGACTGAATGACCTCGATCTGACCTTATGTGTTATTGATCCTTTGTAGTATATAGCGCTGATGTCGTCGATTGCCACAGGGCACCGAGAGCAGAGCGGACCTCTGATGAGACACCAGACGCCCCTACTCTGCCACAGAACGACCATCCAGTGCATGCTTCCACCTTACCGGAGAGCCGAGCTGTAATCATCCTCGTCCCTGTTAGGCTCGGAGGGGAGAAGACAAACCCAGAGTATTTTGACTTTGCAAAGGTGAAAAATGCATCTAGATTTGAGTGGTTAAAAAACAAAAACCCTACAAAACAAATATTAGATTCATATTAATAAGAACGAAGATGTTTGGAGATTAAAGAAAGTCAAAATAACTGGATTTTGCCACTGGGATGGTGGGAAACTTAACCGCGCATCTCCGTTCTGTCCTTCTGTGTCCATTTAGAGCATTTTGAGTCTGGAGTACTGCATAGGCATCATCGGAGGGAAGCCCAAACAGGCCTGCTACTTCGTGGGATTTCAAGGTTAGTAATGGAAACGAGGGAAAGAAGACGCACAGAGAGGTTGGTGCGAATAGCAAATTACTTTGCATAATATACCCTTCTTATGTGAAGAGACAAAGTGAGTTAATGTATTCCTGTTTGCGCGAGGAAAACGGAGAGGAGTGGAGATGGAAGCAAGTGAAGCAGGGCTTACTTTATTCTCTCTGACCCATCAAAGCCTTGCCCATTTATCACAAGTAAACCTCCCAAGTTGTGAGCCGTAATTGATTTCCATAGGAGGCATGCATTAAATTTCATCTGAGCCCCAAAGTGAGCCACTCTTCATCACCTTCAGGAGCCAGGAGGAACCTTCAGTTGTACATCTTGGCAGTCAATATTTACGCATTTACATTTTACCAATTTGAAATACAGTGGTGGATGATGTCTAAATGACAAGCAATACATTCTCCCTGCCAAGGCACACCTCGGCGCGGCATTTATCATATGCAAATGGTCGAATATAATTGTGTGTTTGTAAAAGTAATTCCCCCACACAAAAATTAAATGACAACCTCTTTTTGTGGGTGTAAAGGATGGGCTTGTACAAACGCATCTGATTATGTAGAATTTAATCCACCCCGGTGGATATTAAAAAGCAACAACCTTCTGGGAGGCATATTTGACGCACCACAAGCCTAACAGTAGGCTAAGCGTGGTGACTTTGAGCTGCTCTGCATAGAAATTGGGGGAGAAACGCATTTTTGTAATAATCGGATGTTTTTGAATAACTTGTCTTTTGTTTTGTCCTTGCAGATGACAGCTTGATTTACATGGACCCTCATTACTGTCAGTCTTTTGTGGATGTCAGCACCAGCGATTTCCCTCTTCAGGTAATGTGAAATTACACAGACGAGCTGACTTGGGGGGGCCCGGTAATGTGAATTTAATAGTTGCTGTTAGTACTTAAGGGTATGAATCTTAAAGCAGCACTCGGTCCAATTACAGAGTCCCCATCTGCTGATTTATTTGCTGCTCGGATAACTGAAGCTGCCACTTAAGAGAAATACGGCAAATACGGGCTCGGCCGCCGTGAGCCTTAATATTTCAGGGCCCGTACGTACAAATCGGCACACAGCACTGTGCCGAAACTTTGTTTTATGCTTTTTGCACGCCGTGGTATACAGTGTGACAAGGTGTTAAATTTCAGATGCTGTGACAGCAGATAAATAGGATTGCATTCATCATGTGACGCAGAATACATCTTATTTGGTGTCGATGCTGTCATGGTGTGTATGTATGCCCCGCAGTCACCTGGCCCTTCAGCTTGATGAATATTTTCATGTATTTTGTCTCTCTTTGTCTAGTCGTATCATTGCCCCTCGCCAAAGAAGATGCCTTTCAGCAAGATGGACCCGAGCTGTACCGTTGGTTTCTACTCCAGAAGTGTTCAAGACTACGAGAGGATCAGTCAGGAGCTGTCTAAGGTGAGACCACAGCAAAGGATACCTTGATAGTTACTGTGACTCCTCACAATTTCTTTCCTTATTTTACATGCTGTTATTGTTGTTGTAATACTGCTGTATATTCATTGTTTCCTGTCCTGGCAAATATATCCGTCAGGTAACCTGAGTTGGACAGCAGGTGGCACCATTTAGCCATAAATCTGTCTCAATTCTTACTTCTCACACCAGTCGTTTTGTTGTTGTAAACCAAAATCCGTCCTCAAATTTAGAAAAAAAAAAACCTTTCTGTTTAAGTGAAATGAATGTGATTTGCATCTTCGAAAAGAAGATCCTAAGCCTTGTTATCTTAAGCCTTTAAAAGCAAAGCCATGAAACACTGCTTTATTGTTCCAGCTGCTGCAGCCATCAGCGAAGGAGAAATACCCCGCATTCACTTTCGTGCAAGGTCATGGCAGAGATTACAACCTGTCGGCAGGCCTGACACCTGAAAAGAGAGAGTGGCCCTTCATCCGTGACCCGCGGAGGACGGTCACCACCGTCGGAGACTTTGTGCTGCTTTGACAGCCCTTTTTTAAAGTCCTCTTCTGATTAATCTAATTTGTTAAAGTCCAGAGCCTCATGTAAGTGATATAAAGGTTTATGGAACTACACGAATACAGTTTATGCATCCCGGACACTTTACTGATGAATTTGTAATTAACTGGTGAGACTTATGTTTGTAGGTAATGTGAACATGTTGAATAATATGCCAGGAAGCCTTGGAACATCGTTTTGTGCTCTACTGAATTCAGTGACCTAACATTTTTTTTCGGTGTTGTTTTGAAATGGTATTTTAGCAAAGGGGAGCATTTGGGAGAGCACTGTTCATTTTACACCATTATCATATTTTTGATAGAGATTTTGTGAACTCATCAGATTTCAGAGGACTTGAGATTTTGCACCTTAAATCAGAAGCTTATAATGATCGCCAGGTCAAGTTCACACCTCAGTTTTGTGAATTTAGGACTGAGAATGCCATGTCGAAGTAGTAATTATAAACTAAGATCAGTGTTAGATTATTTTTTAAAAGCATAGGGTTGCAACTAGAGAACTCTTAAGTGTAGGTAGCAGTAGCCTAACAGGTATGGTAAATGTCTTCATTAGTATAAGCTAGGCAGTCTATGAAGATGGGCAGAGCAAGTAATTCTTTCAAACATCTCTGCCAAAAAACAAGAATGAAGAGCATCTCAGCAGCAGACTGCAGAAGCATATGCTTTGAAGGAGTGTTTTAAAAACACTGTTAATATCTTTTTTATAATTAACTTCTTTGTCTTTGCAACATGGTGTGGTGTATTTGCTTGCCTATGTGCATTTTTGCCTGCTTGCATCACAGTGAAAGGGACTAGGATTTGCTAAGGGGTTAACTGTGCCATGTTCTGTAAAGCACAAAGCACTATCTGTTATAAATGTAATGTTAACAATAAGATTCTCTGTAGGATATCACCTCTTTATAGCTAACACGTTTATAACAGCAAATGAATCAAAGAGTTAAAAAAGACTCTTTTAAATCTGATTCAGGGAATTGTAATCTAGAGGCTGCTAAAAGTTTTTTGGGATTGACAATAGAGATTCAAGTCAACACTATAAGCACTGTTATACTACTTTACTCCATTATTTCCACATTTTTGAGAGATATTTTTCATACAAAGAGGGTTTTGTAACATTTCATGCCATGCACCTTGCCATATTTCAGTTTTCTTCATTCTGTTCTCCAGCACTGAGTGAGTAAGAACCAGGTGTGACACAGTTTCATAGTAACTATACATGATGAAGGAAGTATTCCGTCTGTTAAACACATGCTTTGTCTGCTTGGATAAATTGACTTATAAAATTACAATGTTTAACCACTGCCAAGCAAAAAAAAGTTAAATAAACTTGAAATCTTTTTTTCTTTCTTTTGTTTAGTTTGGTTTTTGTTCACTTTAAGAATCCTGAGCCATCCTAGGACAAAAAGAGAAAAAAAAAAAATCAGTGCTACATGCAAACCTCAGTGGTGTGTTGAAATGTATTCAGTTCCTTTCTCTCCCAGTCAAATGTAGTAGATTAAAACTAATCGTACGTGCTAACCATCTCTACAGCCCATTAACCAGGAACCGGAAAAAATGTGACCCAGTGACACTGGCAGCAATTGTGTTCCTCTGCGGAGGAAAAGAAAATATCCTTGTGTGCAAAGCTCTGTTACCATGGATAATCTGTCTGTTGCCCCTTTAGTTTGAGCTATGCCGGACTGTTTTCCTGTACAATACAAATTCTTGTATCATGATGAGGCATGCTTTTTAAGGAGGAAACTGTCCCTTCTGTGTTGGAGACAGGGCAAGGGTTAGGATGGAGGGACAGAAAGAAGAATCCATCTGTTCTCTGCCATGCTGAAGCAATGGCAAAGTGCATAAAGGCATCATTTAGATCCACTGTCTGATCTGTGTGGCAAGTTTCTTTTTTTTTTTTTTTAGTGGCTGGGCAACTGACTGTTTGGACAGAGCAGGAACATCAAATATGCAAGAGCAAAAAGATCTTTGTACGGTGAAGAGGAAGGGTTGAATGGGCAGGAGGGATGATGGGACATTTGGGATTTTTTTTTTTTCACAGACATGAAAGAGCATTTGTGTCGCAGAGCACAGCGGTCTGAGGGCTGACTGTGTTCTCCAAGTATTTACAGGGGACGTATGAATATTTGATTAATATTCCCCTGAGGCTCAGGGGAAATGCAATAAGCAAGCGGTGGCTTTACAAAGCAAGCTGATCACATACATTGTGCCTTACTGTTTAACACAGCTGTCTAAAGTGTCACTCATATTGCAGATTCCTGAAAATCTAATCTGCAGCCGAGCAAATTCCTCACAAACAGGGGAGTCTATGAGTTATTCCTCTGTTACGCAGATGGATGGATGTGTGTGTCAGGGGGATTGGGGGGTCAACACAAAGACATGGCGACTCCCCATGAAGATTTTATTTTGGTGTGATCGGCAGGAGGAAATGACCTGTGGTGTGAAACTCTTAAGAGGGATTGGTATCATATCTTAAGATCGTGCTTGACTTTAGAGTAAACCCCTGATTAGGTCTCGTCCTACAGTGACCCAAGGGACGAGGAAACCTTTCAGATTTGGCACTCACTCCAACATTAGGATGTGAGAACAGAAAGCTGGATCATGATTGCAAGATGAGCTGTTAAAACAATTTTCATTAAATTCTTGAACCATTTCCTCAAAAGAAAATTAAAGCGAGACTAAATAAACTAGAAGATTGTCTCATGTTCATTGGATGTGATATAGTTTGGCAAAACCGTAAAAGTTAGTAAAATGCTCAACCTGTCCAATTACAAGACGGCCATGTGATCACAGTACTGGGTGGGTGTCGTAAGCAATCTTAAGTCTCTCGCTCGCCATTCTTTTTTTTCCTTCTAACTTCACTTTCCCAGGATGTCCTCCAACCAAAATCAGGCCATGACGAATGACACTGGGAGCGTTCATGGGAATTACATTTAGCAAAGAGGGAAAGACACAGGTGAACCTCTAATATCCACAGTCTGTGTAGCTGTCTGGACATTAATAATGAAAAGTGATGTGTCTGGTGCTTTTCATTCGTAAGTGTGTAAATTTATATGGATGAATCTGTAGTTTACACATGTACGGCTTGTGTGTTAGACATTCTAAATCTTAGGTGTCATACTCCCTCCCTGTCTTAACGCCAGGTGCAGGGGTGCTAGATTTATACCCAGTAGCCCTTGCCCACCCTTGTGGAATGCCATGCATCTTCAAACAGGTACTTCACTTTGAAATCTCATCTCAGCGCGATATCTCAAGGCGGCTAAATATACCCGGCTCCCGCAGCCGTCAGAGCGTAAATACCGCCTGCGCTGCATCAGACCGTATTCAGAGTCACAAGTCTGTCCATTGCAACTGTCCACTTGTCTCCGCCCTTCTCCTCCTTAAACCCTCAACCCCTAATCTATCCTGTTCACAGGAGCTCCTGGAGAAGTGCTGAAGCACTGCATGTCTAACACATCTCTTCTGGGCTGAAGCCAAAGAGATGTCACGGTGCTGTGATTAATCAGCACCAAACAGGGCAGAAGTTTTAAGAGCACTCCACCCCGTGAACATGACCTAACTATATACTAGGTCAAATGTTTGTCACCGTTATTTAATTCTCCCAGTTTGGAATGTTTTTCTTTCATACATAAGAAATTGTATGAAATATTCCAAACTATCTTCCGCTATAATGCATATTCCAGTATAATACTGTTCAAATTACAGAAACTGGTTACCGTGTGGGGTAGAGAGCTTTAGTAATTATGAATACTGATATTTTTTGTATTGGTGAGGCTCTAAAGTGGTTTTAAAAAAGGTTCGTTCTCTATTTTAGTTAGATGTCGCAAATTCGGCAGAAATAGATCGGAAATTGTCAGTGATTAATTATTAAAAACAACATAAACAGCCAGCTTTCACTCAGTGCAAAGAGTGAAAGCATACCTACCAACAGTGCTATTTTCTATATCATTTAAAACTGACTTACAGTAATGAATTAAAGAGAACATCTTTTATGCATGCAAAACAAAAGAAAAAAGTCGTGATATTATTAATATGTAATTTTGCACACATTTTGACTTATTTCAGTGCCAGAAAGTTAATCTTATAAACACTGGGTTATCGATTATTACATGGACCTAAGTAATTATTTGTCAGTCTATTATAAATCCCACTTCCACTTTAAACATGATGGATGGATGGATGGATGGATGGATCTAACAAAAGGACAATAGAAATCACAGTAAATGCAAATATTGCAAATCTTAGGTATGGGTCTTTTAGCAACTATGACATCCGAAGATACTGTAGAGAGGCAAATTTAGCGCTCTCTGTCAGCAGGAGTCCTCTGCTTTGAATCAATCAAATGTAAATCCTTTTGACATAACTCCTTGAAGTGACACCTTTTTAGCACCATAAATTTTCTTTGCGACAAAGTCAGTAGGGAACTTTTGGGGAAAAAAATCTGCTTGCATAAATCTACTACATAAATTCAAACATTTGAAAATAACAAAGCTTGGTGAGGAGCTCACACATTTCTTCTTTTCAAATCTTTAAACTATTAACAAATAAAGTAGAACTTGAGTGAGTGGCACAAAAGATCTACGTAGAAATACTCTCTGTGCTTCTCTGCACCTCCATGGTGTTCATGATGGAGGCAAAGTAACACTATGTACACATGATATTGCAGCAAGCTGCAGTGGCTTTGTATCAGACTGTGCCTGTCTTCCAACAGGGAAGGGTTTCTGTGGCAGAGGCCCAAAGCAAAGCTTCTCACCTAGTGTTGGCTAACCTTGCCCGCCTGTGACAACAAGAAGGGCACTGGAGTTAACATTTAGATAACGGATGTGTGTGCCGCTTTCCATTTCCATTCCTGGTGACAGGGCATCTTAGGAGTACACCAGTTGTGTTTGTGTGTGAGCGGCTGCTCGGGGTGGGAGGAGCGGGGGCGCTCCTGTGTTTCCTGCATCTCAGGGGTGATGTGGGGGAACGCCGAAATTCCTCATTCTGCTCTCCTTTGAGGCATGGCCAGCCCTCTGTCAGCTTTTACTAACCAGATGCATCCGAAACAGGCACCGAGGCTGAAGGGAGGGGATATTGCCTGCTGTGTAGCTGTCGACTTGTTTCTTATTGCATGCTTGTGTCGAGCAGGGTGGCAAGTGTGTTGTGTGTACGAGTGGAATGGGGTGGAGTGGAGTTTAGGAGGTTGTCAGGCTGTCTGTGCGTGTGAAATGTGTGTGGCAGGACATGCTATGAATTTAGGGGAGTGCATAACACACACGCGCGCACACACACACACACACACTCCATCTGTCTTAGCTCTACCAGATTTTTGGATTGTAGCTAGCATCTGTCTCTGCTACAGTGTAGCCTTAAAGTTTTGTTCTGTTAGTATTCTCCAACTCCTCTGCTTGATGACATACAGTAGAGTGAATGTGTGTGACTAAGAGTGATGAATCCTGAGAAAAATGGAAAGAAAGCAAAATGAGGGTGTTTTTTTTTAACCTTTTGGGCTTTTTTTCTTCATTTTTTGTGGGCGAATAGGTCAGTCCACCCCCCACCCCTGTTGCGTGTATGTGTGCGACTCTCCATCCTCCATCCTGTAGATTTGTGTCTTTGTGTGATACTTTGCAATCTCATCTCCATCTAAAACTCCTGCAGGCCCCGTGCACCATTATCACGCAGTTGCAATAAAACCCACAGTAATTAAAGGGGATCTGGCGGTAATTGCCTCAGTGAATCAACTTAATCAGCACCTGTGCTCACAGTCAACCTAATGGTGCAATCTAACCTTTTAATACCCCAGAAATTAGAATTGTAAAAAATTATACACATGATAATCATTCTGTATTTTGAAACTCTTGAGTGGACAATGAGTGGACCATTGTCCAAGGCAAATATTAAAGCTGCAGTCTGCTGAGTGGGCATTTGTGGGTGTGAGTGAGAGTGAGAGAGCGAGAAAGAGAGGAAAGAGTCAGATGCAATAAGTTCAGGGTGGTGACATCACTCAGTGAGTTTCCTAATGTCTTTAGTACCTTTAATACACCTTGGTGAAATTCATTGTGTTTTGCTGCATCTGACTTACAGGCTAATAAAAGGACAAATAAAGTAAAACAGCTGACAACAATGTACACAAGAAGAAAAAGGTAAGACTATATAATACGGCCACTTAGAGTGTAATTTCCTTCTAATTAAATTGAATTTTAGTGTATTTTATTTGAAATTACCATGGAATTATATTTACTTACAAATACCTCAAAGTAGTTTCATTAGAAGAAGGAGGTAAAAAGTTTATACAGGAAACAAACTAACAAACAAAAAATTACTGTTAGTAAATTTAAGTAGTGCTTTTTTTAATTTCAAAAGTTGCATTGCTAATTTTAAATCGTGTGTAATTACCTAGTAATTTGTGGCAAAAGAAACGTATTTTCCTGTCCAACCTTGTATGTACGCTGTAATTTTCGCGGCCATATTATGAAGTGACTTTACCTTGCCTTTTTTACATTTTTATTTTCTTTCACATTGTTATTTAATATTCATTACGTTGATGTGCACGATGGATTTTCTATTATTCAAGCCAACATTTTTTTTTAGTACAATGTGTGTCTCATTCCTAGTAAAATACCCAGAAGTCTGGCAACTTTAAGCTACTCCATAACAGCCTGTGCCCCAGGAAGTATACTGGACTAAAGGTGCAAGATGGGAAATTATTGTTAGCTTTTCCACTACATTACTTTCACTACATGAAATTATGAAGTATTTAAAATGACTTATGCACTACTTAAAGGTACTTGCATTTACTTACTTACAATTATTTCTTTGTTTCCTTTAAAAATCTGACTTATACCAACTTATTCTAGTGCACTGACCTTTACGCATTTGTATGTAAATATTATTACATTCTAATGTCATACAAAATACATTGCAAATCCATTTAATTACTGGGGAAGTATGCCCTTAGTCACAGGCTGTGTAATAAAGTGTTAACAAAACGAACGAGCAGGTGATGCAACCTGATATTACTGCAAAGTATACGTGCAGAAATTGCATTACCAGCAGGGGGAGACAATATGTTTAAAGCCACAAAGTAGTAAGCAAAAAAGCGTTTGAAGTACATTCCTTAATCGTCAAAACGATTAAGCTAGGCAGCTAATATGTATATACATGCAAACGAGTTAATAATGTCTGTTTAAACACTTTCCCGTGATTACTTTTATGTTGGTTTGAAATAAAATTCCTCCCTCTGCTGTTACTGCAACTTACTGCCACTTCTGCATGCGCGTGAAATAGACACGGTGAACCAGCACCTGTTGCTCTCTCACCCACATTTGTTTCTGACTGTTTAAATGAAATTAAAGTTTGGTTTATTCATAATTGTCTTCAACGTACTGGTAATAAAATTGAGCTCATTCTTACTGGCATCAAATCTACAGTTTCTCATTATCTACTGATAACTCTGCTAAACCTTTCTCTCAGGTTAAGATTCTGGGCAAAATCCTCAGGAGTACTCTGTCCTTTACGGAACATACATCCAATCGGCCTACCTTCATCTTTGCAATATTAAGCACCTTTGTTCTTAACTTACCTTCATATTACCACCATACTTGTCAATGTTCTTGTCACAACTCACCTGATTAAGCTAATTCTCTTCACAAATTTCTCCATGAACTTCAGTTGGTTCAGAAGCTGCCCAGATCATATCCAGAACCAGATGAACAAATAACACCTGTTCTTAAAAAGCTCCATTGGCTTCCAGTTCACCCAAGCGTTGCCTTCAAGATCCTCCTTCTCACCTTCAAAGGCCTTGGCAACCTTGTTCCGCCAATATGAATCTGATCTTGCAGCCTTTACCTGCTCTGTCCCAAAACTCTGGATGCACTTCCAGCAGATCTCTCATCTCAAGACCGATCTGTTCGGGCTTGCATATCCTTCATGTAACAAGGTTTTAGTCTGTTGTTACCTTGATCAGTTTTTATAGTTCTGTGATTTGTCTATGTTTATATATTGCTGTGCTGATGTAAGGTAACCCTGAGGGTTTTGAGAGGTGGCTATAAATAAAAATAATTATTATTTTAATTTCACTTTAAGTGTTGTGCATGTTAGCTTACTGAAAAGGCTTAGCAGGACAAAGAACTGAGCTAATATCAATTAAACCTGTGCTTTACTCACTGCGATGTGTCTAATTATTTCATTACAAAGGTCTACGGTCAAACCCTTCAGTGTCTTACAAAAACAGCTCAAAAAAGTTAATGTGTTCACAGCAGCCACTGAATCATTTTCAGTGGCTGCTGTGGCTTGCAATCAGCAGCAAAGCAAAATTTCACAGGACAAATTTTACAGTGTACTATCAATAAAAGTGACACAATGATGTAGAGAAAGAACAAATAGATGGTGACCAGAATTTTTTTTTCCAAGTTGCAGAAACGGGCTTCTCTTGGACATTTTCTGGTAAACATCACTAATAAATGGTCCAGAAAGCACAGTACAGCCACCATGCATCTGTAATTAATAAAATTACAGATGCATTGTGGAACTTTTTGAAATATGACTGAGCAGATGAAAGCAGATAAATGTAAAAGTTATTCTATGCACCACAGTCTTAAAAATAAAAAAAAATCCTGACCTAAATATAGTCTCGAGCATATGATGTGTGCAGAGCAGGTGTGCATAAAGCCACGAGAGAGTCAGCGATTTAAAAAGAATACACACACACAGATCGTCTCTTTTTAAGTGTTTAGAAGTTTATGTGAGCTTTTGTTCCACAACCTCATAGACTCGAAAACACACAACACATACTATTAAACAATAAAACCACAAGGAACAACACAGATAATGATACGGCTAAAATCATGAATAAATTAGCACACTCATTACTCTCACACCGCTGGCCCCACAGCCTCATTGAAATATAGGTCTTTTCAACACATATACCTAATATACTAAAAAAGAACATTTAAAATGATTCAGTGGCTGGTGTGAACACATTAATTTTCAGTACTAAAAATATAGTTTTAAGCAGGTCTTGGGCCCTACTTCTTTCTTGTGTGGAATGCATAATGGATTCCTATGTAATCCATTATAGCTGCTGAGGGAGTGGGAGATAAAGAGTCTTCAGCAGCAGCCACCCGGGGTTGTTCTTCTTTAAATGAAGTTTTAATAAAGAACGACTGAGAGGCTGTACAAGGTCAATTATCAGACTTTGCCGATTCTCTGATGCTGTCCTCCGATCCCTGCGCTTGCTTAACCATAAGAGCTGTCAGTCATAACTTGCTGATCTACACGTAAAAACGTCAGACACCCAGACGAAGGCTGAACCTATCTATCCAACACCTCTGTCAGCGCGCGCTTATTGTTGACTATTTTTCGTCCTGACTGGCACATAAGGTCGCCACTGTCACAGACAGGCAAATCAGGAGAGCTGACTATGGTCGCCGTTCATTTGTCAGTGCCCTCGTTGAGAAGGATATCTCTTTATGCATCAAGAATATGTTAAAAGTCACTGGGGGGGAAGGTGGAGATATTAATTTCATCTGTCCGGGTGCTCGTTTAGCATTGAAAGTTGAAAAGCCCCCCACACGAGCACGCGCACACACACACGCACACACACACCCTACCGCCATGAACTCATCTCAAAGACTGAGGTGGATTTAATGTACAGGGTGCTTATGAATACACTTATGTATTCATTTGAGCAATAAACGCCGGGCTGGGTCCCACACAGAAAAACAAACTGCCTAGCTTCCGGCAGCCGTTTTAATTAAATGCCATGGATTGTCAAATTTATCGATCCCCCCTGCCCTGACACGAGCCTGAAGGATGTCCTGTGCCATTTCCATATCTTTAGCGTCTTCTCCTGCTAATGTGAGGTGAGGGATGGAAGGAGATGGAGGTCTGCTTGGCTAAATTGGGCCTGGCTTTAACAGCTTGGAGCAGAGGGAGCGATGCAAGGTGTAAATGGATGTAGATAGGCTAAAGAGGAGGGGGTTGCACATGCCCTGAAGCAATAGCCTGAGAGTTGTAGCAAGGCCTCACTCTCTCTTGCTCTCTCAGAGCAGATCTGTGTGCAGATGGGTGTCTGACAGGCCTACAGCTGTTCTCCTAATTGTTCATTAAGTGTTCTATTGATTCCCTTATTTCAAGTACATGTGTCTTTCAGGCGCTGCTCTCCATGTGAAGTGGCAGACACGCATGCCTCGCACACACACACACACACACACACACACACACACACACACACACACACACACACACACACACACACACACACACACACACACACACACACACTAATGCACGCTCACACCTACACTCGCATCCTTGCTTGGGCCGAGATGACAGGGCCGGCTGATGGTGAAAATGTGAACTGCCACTTCTAATCCAGAGCTCGTCTCTCTGTGGGGTCCGGCAGGAACCTGGAAAGCGGGGCCGCTCACAACGCTCACAACGTACCAGGCTTTTATTTTCCAAGCTTTTAGCATCAATCAATTAAAGTGCTGGCAGCAACATGGAAAAATGTTTAATTCCTTGTTAAGTGGCAGCAGCCTCAGATTGCACCTGGCTGATAAGGGAGCTTGTGTGAGTCAATTAGATCCTGATACTCTTGCCTTGATTACTCAGGGAGAGTGCAAGCTTTATTTAGGCGGAAGATGATCGAGAGGAGAGGAGAGGAGAGGAGAGGAGAGGAGAGGAGAGGAGAGGAGAGGAGAGGAGAGGAGAGGAGAGGAGAGGACAGGACAGGACAGGAGAGGTGAGGTGAGGAGAAGAAGCAGCATCATCTTAGAGCAGTTATATTCTAAGTAGTTTAGTAGTATTCTTCTGCTGTGTAGTAGGCCTATGACTTTTCTTTTGAGCGGCTCCTAACCTGCGCCACACTTAATCTGCAAACAGAGTTATTTAAATCCTGTTTGCAAAAACAAGTTATTGTAAAAGCTCCTTTTAGCCTATGCTTGAGAAAGTCAAGGTCTAAATGAGCAAGCTTTAAGCACTTAACACAAGTAAAAAAAAAATAGATTTGTACAAATTGGACAAACACTGGTTTCACAGTCCTCTTTGTGGACTAAGAGTATGCAGAGCACGTAGGGAATGCAATTTTTTAAAATGCTTTTATGGTTTTATAGAATGGGTACCATTGTATGGACTGGTCAATGCTAAAGGGAGAAAAATCACCACGCGCACTGTGACCATTTCTCTTTTTCCCTCCTTTGTTCTAAGCCTCACAATTTGGCTTTCAAATTGGACTTAGCGCTTCACTGAGTCAAGTCATATACTCCCAGGCTGGGTGGTCGTCTCCATTTCTTGGGCGAGGAAATTCTGTCGGCCCTCCTGCGTTGAGCGGAGTGATAATGTTCTCTGTAAAACACAATCAGTCACCTCCTTCCCTGCCTTTGTCTAAGGCTCGAGGACCCCCAATCAATACTGGCTGGCTGGGTGACTTATCATTGCGGCTTGGTTGCGAAGCTGAACTGAACGGGGCTGCAGACAGCGGGCTGCATCCTGATGCAGACGTGAGCCTTGGCCTGGTGGCTGCATCAGTGACCCGCATGCCAGGCAATGATCAATTTGTTATGAGGTAGTTTTGAGAAAGATAGGGACGGATCACGCAGGCAGTGCATACAAATCTACTGTTTATGGAACTAGAGAGAATCTGCTGCATGAATGTAATCAAAACAGTGGCATTTATGAGTGAAATTGATTTTCCAGCACATCATGATCTTATATTTTTATGTTTCTGGAGAACACCCCCGGCCCCCACCCCCGGCCCCCACCCCCCGCCCCGCCCAAAACTTTTCTACTTCTCGAAGTACAGCGTGCACTTCTGTTCATAGGCTAACGTTTTTCACTATAGTCCACAAATTAAAGTGTAATTATGTGGTCATTTTGGAAGACTCAACACTATCATGCAGTCGTTAGAGTGGAACAAAATAAAAAATAGAGAATCAATTCCAAGAATTATTATAAGCTTGTAGAAGGAGAAAAAAATACTGAGTCCAAATAGCAGATTCTTTATTTTATAGGCTTTTATAGACTTAATTTTCCACTGAATAGTTCTTAATCTTCCTGTTCAAGTTACTTTGAAGATAAATACATTCTTTCTATCTATCTATCTATCTATCTATCTATCTATCTATCTATCTATCTATCTATCTATCTATCTATCTATCTATCTATCTATCTATCTATCTATCTATCTATCTATCTATCGACTTTTTTGGAGTTTGAGACTATAGGTTGAAGGCGTTTACATAATACTGGGACTATTTGTCTGTGCATTGGAAAACAACATTTTCTGAAACCTTTCATTATTTAGATTAGTTTAATTGGTCTTGCAAGATTTACCAGTTGTCTCAAGACTCTGTGCAAATAGGTAATTGACTGTAAAAATAAAAAATAAATTTTAAAAAATGGTTGGAAGGATGGAGTTTAGCATAGTTCAATGATGTTTGCGGCCAAGCAGGCGTCTTAATGGCCTCTAATTGGGTTAGTAAGGAGAAGATGTTGACATTTGCTATGTGCTTACAGTCCAGAGTCTAGCTTTAGCCATTATGCTAATTCAACCATTATATATCTGGGGGTATTAATGGGACTGACACAAGTGATGTTACAGGTAAAGGACTGTGAAATGGTCTGTAAACAGAGGGAATTGATTCCAAGGATAAAGCGATTGTCACCGACCTGCACCGAGGTGACCCTCCACCTTCCTTTTTTTGCCTCACTCCATTCCTCCTTCTCCTCCTTCTTGTCCTTCTCCCTGTATTCCCCCTCCTCCCAACCTGGTCCAGCCTGTCAAATAGTCTCCGACAGCATTCTGCAGAAGCTGTCAGGGCCATCAAAAAGGTACCCAAACACAGCGTGAAAAGCCGTCTGCTTACAAAAACGAGACTGGATAAGGATCAATACAGTTTACCCCTGTTGCCCAACACCAGAGCCCATCCATCCACCAGAAGCGTCACAGACAAGCCTCAGAATCAGTTGCACTTCAAGTACAGACTCTATGGCTAGCCAGCTCGCTGTCATATAGAGTGCGGGCTTATTTAACAGGAGCATTGCTTTTGAAAGCCTGGGATGGGACACAAAGCTGATTCACAAATTTTTTTGGTGAGTTCGATTTATTGTGAGCGCTGTCCCCCTTAGATGATCAATTATGTTCTTTTCTGGAACTGTTTGAAGTGGATACACAGGCTGTCTGTGTATATGACAAAGGGGTAAACTGTAAACTTGCAGAGACGTTATAAATACATTTACATGCATTTATCGGGCTGAGAGTATTTACTGTGTAGTCCTGACTTGAAAAACTCTTTAAAAGTACATTTTTATAAGACTGTTAATTATAGGAGATGAAGTTTTCATGAGCTCATACGTGCTCAGACATAAAAAAAAAATCGAATCCTTTGACCAAATTAAAATATTGTTTTATGCCTCATAAATATTGCAGGAATCCAAGGCCTGGTTTATATTATTACTGAGGCAGCCTAACAGCTATCTTGTAACAACAGGGGGAGATGACCATTGCCTGCCATGTTCATTTACCTGTGGATGTGTTCACAGTGCAGAGAGCAAGCTATAAAACTAGGTCTGCACTGCCACACCGTAATTGAATTACTCTACCATCCAGCCTCGCATTCATTTACTGTTCTGATGTCTGCTAGTAATCAGAATCAGAATCAGAATCAGAAAGGGGTTTATTGCCAAATGTTGAGCAGGTTTACAACATTAGGAAATTGCTGCGGTGCTTCAGTGCAAACATAGTGTCATAAATAGCACTTAAATAGACATGGAAAAAAATAAAAGTAGGGATAAGAATTAAAAGTGCTACGTGGAAAGATATGTGCATGAGATATACATGAGATATATACATGAGAATAAGAATTAAGAGTGCTACGTTGAAAGATATATACATGAGTGCAGATGGGATCAGGCACATTCATCTGGGAAAGCTTGTCTCGGAGATGGTCTGGAAGGATGGTGTTGAAGGCAGAGCTGAAGTCCACAAACAGGATCCTGGCGTAGGTTCCTGGGGAGTCCAGATGCTGCAGGATGAAGTGTAGGGCCATGTTGATGGCGTCGTCTACAGACCTGTTGGCTCTATATGCAAACTGCAGGGGGTCCAGGAGGGGGGCCGTGAGGGTCCTGAGATGGGAGAGAACTAGGCGCTCAAAAGACTTCATGACCACAGATGTCAGAGCCACGGGTCTGTAGTCATTTAGTCCAGTGATTCTAGATTTCTTGGGGACAGGGATTATGGTGGAGGACTTGAAGCAGGCAGGCACATGACATGCCTGCAGTGAGGAGTTGAAAATGCCAGAAAACACTGGGGCCAGCTCGGTAATAGTAAAATGGTACATTTTCAGTCTCATCCTTCTGGGACGCAGAGAGGACACTAAAGAAGTTTCTTCACTGTATATTTCTTTTAAAATAATCATTTGCAAAGTGGTATTGTGACGTGTAGTTATGTCAGTCAGTCTAGGTGCTGCAGTTAACGTGGATATCAAATAACAGCCTGCTAACCAGATCTGTCTAAAACATGAGGCTAATAATTATCTGCCTCCATGTGGGGGGGCTGGGAGGAGGCGCTGCATAATAAATCTGCTGTATTCATCCAGAGAAAATTCAACTTCTTCCCTTTTTTTTCTTGATAGGGTTTGAATGCGAAGGCCAGGCTAATAAAAGATTGGCCTGTCATAATGAATCAAGAGGGCCAGTGTCAGGTAGGTAGTGTGAGTCTATCCTCTCACATATCCATCTCTGGAACAAGCCCCGGTGTGCCTATATGGCTGGAGAAAAGAGACCAGTTGACACCCTATTTGGCTCTTTCCACTGAAATTAACTTTAGGCCTAGGAGAGAAAGAGAGACAGTGTTTGGAGCAGCATGGCTTCATTTTCTCCCGCAGTGAGCACCGAGGCCCCAGAGGGACACCAAGACAGATTTGCATGCCACTCGCTATTCTCTGCTACCTGCTGCAAATTTATTATTGTGGCAAGTCAGCTTCCCCAACAGCAACTTGGAGGACTTTTCAAACCTAAATGGTATCTGCAGGCGGTCAGGAGACACAAAGAAATCACATACACACACTGTCTGTCTCTCTCTCTCTCTCTGTGACACACACAGACGCAGGGGAATGGAAAAGCTACATCAGAAAGTAATCATGGAAATCAGAATACAGCTGTCAACGGTGGCAAACTCAAAGTGATGCCTCTGATGAAGTGTTGGGCTGTTTTAGAAGCAGCTATCAACTTTTAGGACCAAGTTTGTTGCCTCTCATACGTCTGTACAGAAGGGTCATCACTGTGGCTCAGCAGGACAAAACATGTTACACACAGTATGTGTAATTTTGTGCTTTAACTCACCCTTAGACATGTTTCGTGTTGTCTGCATTTTTTTGTCCCTTTACTCATACTCTGTGATTACTTCGACACAGGAGGGATAGGGGCATTCAGATAAAATTCACAGTCATGTAAAACTAAGACAGTAAAAAACTATGGAAGCCCGCTTCCACCACTAAAAAAAAAAAGGACCCATAACTCAAAATTTTGAGTTATTTTCTCGAAATTTCAATTTATTAACTCAAAATTTTGAGAAAAGTAACTTGAAATTTCGAGTTAGCGCTGCCAATCAGTAATCTATGTGAATGACGTCATTTCCTTGTTACCCGGAAGCTGAAGCCCTCAGCTACAAACGCTACAGCTAAGCTACCGGTATTACATCCAGTCGTGAATGCACAGATTGCTGAGTGTTTTCAGCCTGGCTTCACAAATGATGAAATCCCCGTGTTATTAGCTGAATCACATGGCGAAAGCGCCAATTTGTTGGGATCCGTTTTTGAGTTCACGTTCCTCTGCGCCATATGCTTCCGGGTAACAAGAAAGCGACCTCATTCACGTATATTTTTGATTGGCAGAGGTAACTCGAAATTTTGAGAAAAGTAACTCGAAATTTTGAGTTATATTTCTCAAAATTTTGAGTTACTTTTCTCGAAATTTCGAGTTACTTTTCTCGAAATTTCGAGTTATGGATACTAGCTTTTTTGTTTTTATTTAGTGGCGGAAATGGGCTTCCATAAAAAAGAGCAAATCCTCACAGTGGAAATTTTTTTTTTGGGCATCTTTTAACTGAAATTACTTGAGAAAATTATTGGGCTAGCAAAATAGCTGTAACAACAGATTTTACAATGAACTGATTAAAGGTATTTTTTTTTAATTTTATTTAATATTTTGCTCAAGAATACATAGATAAAAACATAAACACATAAATCGTGTGTAATCATGTCTTCTAGCAAAACTTGAAAGAAAGTTTCACTAATAAACAGCAGCTAACAGAGGCTAACAGGGCAAAACACCAGCATTTACCCTCAGAAAAGTTCAGCATATCTTTAAAAACTCACCTCTGTATCACTTACATCGAACAGACGCGAATGTCACTAATTCATCAATTTCTCACTAAATTTTAAAGTTTCCTCAAGAGTACACAGACAAGCACACTTCTCACCCGGCATTGACAGCTGAAGTAAACAGTAAAAAGAAAACATAGAGTTACTCTGCTCTCAGGGTTAAAAATGTAGAATACTGCAAAATATTTATACACATATTCCTTTTTTGTTTCCTAATTTATTGCTAAGTGTTAATATTATTAAAATATGTTAAAATGTAATGTTTACAAAAAATGTTCTTTTTCATACAAACAGTGTAGAAACGTGCTTACCGGCCCGGCTGTTAGAGGCTACGGTCTAGATTTAATGTTATTGTTTTTTTCTTGGCTGACTCAAATATGTTCTGACATCTAGCAGTAACTTATACACACTATAAGTTAAAGCATTCGAGGTCAAAAATAAAATTGTTAAAATTTAACATTCAATTCAGGTGAAATGGTTGTGTTCAACAAAAGTAGAGAAGAGCAACATTATTTATCTACATGGTTTTGTATATGTTTTGTTTTTTTATTTGTTTTTCTCTATACGTTTAGAGAAGCAGATGCTTTTACTATCAGAATTTTGGTTAAAAGTCAAAAGCATCCTGTGAAACTTTGGCCAAAAGCACAAGTTTTTTATCTGGAATTGAACTCCCCTGCTGACTGTCAATCATTTACCGTAGGCCTGTGCTGAGACAAGCTCAAGGTCAAACACCTTTTGCAAGGTCATGAAAGAACAAAATAAAGAAATATGGTAGAGTCACGGTCACCAGTACCCATCACCCTTCCTCTGTCCCCTAAATGAGTATCGCTCACCTGATTATCTATTATCATGTTATTGGACGTAAATTTAACAAGCTGTTGAGAGCACTGGAAAATCAATACCTTTTAAATGCTGTTTATGTGTGATTAACGGTTAATATCCTCACAAATTATTTAATATAATAAGGTCATTTGTCTTTCACATGAGCCCGGTACCCTGCAAAGAATAATAGAATAATAAATGAGGACACTAGTGAAGAGGAGATTTCTGATGCTTTCCCCAGCTCCGTTTTATTACCCATATCCTCTTTACAGCTACAAAGCTGCACTATGGTTATTTTATGCAAGTCATAAAATTAGGCTGAGATGGAATTAGCAGACTCGGGGCTCTTTATAGGTCAAGCCGGTAGTTTATGAGCCCACGACTCCCTGGCACTATTGTCAGGAGGCTAGTTAGAGGGGTCTTTAAGCATGATTTAATATGTCCATGCCTTGGAAAATAGTTAAATAGCTAATTAAATGGAGGAGTTAATTTACATATTAATTGACCTTCCAGTAATATTTATATTGATACCTACATGAGGATCCCTTGTCTTCATTGCCTTTCATCATAGTTAGTCTGAGCAAATATGGTGTAACTTTTTTTGTTTAAACTCAAGTTTCTTTTTATTGTCGCCAGAGAGCGGCTGTGTATTCCCCACCATGTCAGGCACACAGCTGGCTGGGGTTTTTGTGTGCTGAGGGCTCCTTTTGTTGGCGGATAATGGACGAAGCACCATAAACAGCGATGGGAAGTGGCCCGGGGGGCTTTGCGGGTTGGGTGGCTGGGGCTAGTCAGAGTGCGTATGTGTGTGTTCGGGGTGGGGGGTGACAAAGGAGCTTGAGGAGGTGGAGGACTGTGTCTGTGTCAAAGCTGCTCTTAATTATATCTCTAATCACCAATCAGCTTGCCAACAGAACAGGACCCGGGGGCTCGACATTAGCCCAACCTGTACATAATTCGCACAACACTTCACCTGCGATGCCGTCTAACACACGAACACACACGCGCACATGCATGCAAAGGCACACGTGCACACACAGTCTCTGCTCAGCCAAGTTGCCTCCTTAGAGGGAGCACAACATCAATCTGTTTGTTTGCTACTCTCCACACCAGCTATAATGCTTCATAAGAGATTTGTGCCACATTCTCTGTGATAATAATCTATCGTGCTAATGCCGCCCCTGCATGTTGCATTGTCATGTTGATGCCCGCATGGCCATAGAGGGATAGTGATGACACGGATCAACGATGATAGATTGGAAGCACATTGTTTGTTTTCGACAGGGGGCGCGTCTGTTCTGTGCACCGTGTTGCTAGCATGGTAAGTGTGTCTTACAGCCTATTATCAGGTTGATCATTTGTCACTAGCCTGTCTTCACTTTGTCTCCCACATTCTCTTTGGATAATGGCCCTTCAAGCAGATCTGCATATGAGGCCCGCGTTCAACAATAGCTGTCACAAATGGGTCTTTTCAGGCCATGTAAACTAAAAATGTGACAACATATCGCACACAGGGGGGGTTTTCAGAGGGCAAATAGAGAGAGATAGCCTCTGAGGGAGTTCAGGTAAAAGTTCCTTAAAAAGACTTTTGATAGCTTGCTGTCCATTCCAATACTTGGATTAAATTGATCATAGACATGTTTTCTAGCAACCAGCCATATTACTTAAAGTATGCGAAGCAGTGTCCATGCATGGCCTCTCCTGCTGGTTCTGACAATATTGCAGCCAGTCTGGACCCCTGATCCAGCCACAGGCCAGCAGCTGCCCCGCAGACCCACGCTGCAACACCTCGGGGCCATCAGTGCTCATCACTCACTGGGGCTAAGTAGCCTGTCAAAGGTTGCTGTGACTGCAAATTAAATATTGTTATCATCCATAGAATTTTCTCATCATTGCACCCATGCATACACTTGTTGTTAACAAGCTGATAGAAGACAGAACAGCTTGCAAAGCAAAAATTTGAAAACCCATTAATGGTAGAAAACTGCTCATGTCTAGTTAATTTGTTACTACCTCAAGTAACTAAATTTTAAAAGTAAAAGAGTTGGCTTATTAACAGATGAAACAATTAGCAAATTGTTTTCATAATCGCATCACAACATTTCAATAACTTAGCCTAGTTTCTGCACGTAGCAAATATGTTCCCAAAATCTGAATATTTTGTGGTCTTAGGACCGTTGGCTGGATAAAACAGGCCACATAAACCTTTCAGATTTTGTAATCTGGATTTTAACTAGTACCTGGTACATTTTATAGACTAAACAATTAATCAGGAAATCAAGAAAACAACTTTCAGCTGTAAATTCATTTAATGTGAAACATGAATTGAACTAATATAATTCTAATGGCTGACAGTTACAGACGAATAAACTGACCAACAGCTGGTCACCTGTAATTCCTCTTTTGCTCTGTGTCGTTTGTGCAGCGATTAGTGTCTAAGTGGCCCTGTCGCTCCAAGCTCTGCAGAAATAGCCTTGATATCACCTCTGGCTGTGGGATGCTCTGAGGCTAACAGCTATGTAGGGTCCCAGGGCCAGGTAGCAGCACAGAGAGGATACTGGGAGATGTCAGCTGTGCTGTAACAATAATCTAGCCAGGCCTCTCCGCCCCATCCTACGCCTCAGCCAGAGTCCAACATTTCCAACTGAATAACTTTATAAAATGGACACCTGCCACGAGACCCCGCATGCATCACTAGTGCCAGAGTGGCGAGCACAATCGCCCAGCAGTCACGGCCAGTTGCTTGCTGATATATCAGATGCGATCCTAGAGAAGGAGTTCAGCGCCCCAGCCAAATGTTAAAGTTATTTGTTCTTGTCATTAAACTAAACTTTATTGTGACCCTCTCTTGCTGTTATTGCACTAGTAGCGATTTTCCTGAACTGGACTTTATCATTGAGACTGTCTATGAATCTCTCGGGCTTTGCCACTGCACTCCACTGAGTCATAATTCCTTGTTGCCCTTAAAGTCTAGAGGGCCAGAGAGAGGAGAGGAAGAGAAGAAAGAGAAAAGGAAAAACAGATATGACAGCCAGCCTTGTTCACTTTGTGAGAATAAGCGGCTTGTACCATTTTAGCATTTTAAATGTGACTACCAATTCTGCAATGTTTAGTTAACACTGTGCACTTTAACAAAAAACAAAAACAAAAACATTTGCACATTAAGAGGCACAAACTTGGACATGAGAACTCTTTGGTATTACTGGTTATTTGTTGAACATTTTGTTTGTGATTCTGTCAAACAGATGCATGAGCAGGTGGACAATGTCTGTAAGACAAAGACAATATTAGACACACAAATGGAATTAGTGAGGCAAAAAAAATGTGGGTAAATCTTTTGCAAATACGAGTACTAATCACGGTGAGGTACTCACACACCCATTTTTCATCTTTGTCCTTTCCAAAGCATCGAGGCAAATGTGTCCCTGGGATTTTGAACACAAATTCAAAGTTCCAGGAAAGACTGAAGATGAAATAGTGTGGAGGAGCTGCTTGGTGTTTTAAGGTGTTTTTAGCTCTTTTTTTAAGGGCTATATTGTGTTAATGTCAATGCAGTACATGTAGGTGGTGTTGATGGCAGTTTTTATTATGATTTATAATATGGAAAATTGTTTCATGGCTTTATTTCCTTTTACGAAACATGTTATAAACACAGTGTGGTTCGTCAGGATCAGCATATAAGGGCCTTCTGCCCAGTTAGGGGTTGCTGTTGGCGGAGTGCTCCATTCAGTGCTGAGCTCCAGAAATCAAACGTATTAAATAGTAATAGCAAAAGTTGGCCTACACTAATTTCTGCCTCTGGCTTCGATGATTGTCACCCATCACAGTCCCTGTTTCTTACTACTCAAAGAAGCATCTTTTGCACTCACGACAAGCTCTATATTTTTAATTCTCGGATTCTAATAGATTCACTTTGCATGATTCACTTCTCATAATTTCATTTATCTCATGTCAGACCTTGATTCAGCACCTCAGTTCTTCCCCTTATGAAACAAGCATTTCTAGCACCTTTCCCTCTCCAATATTCCTCCCATTGGCTGCCGTAGGACTTGAACAATAGGTGGGCTGTTCCCACAAGGAAAACTGTGCCTGTAATGACCATATTAGGATATCCTCTTACATCTCTGACATCATAAACATCCAAGCATAGGAGCATTTATAGCAAAAAACTATATGTTAATACTGTCACTGTTATTCTATTTTACTTGCACACTTAGGGAAACCATTATTTTCTGTATCATATTCATTTATATATAAGTATTAAGTCAATTTTAAAATATATTTAGTAAGCTTTAGATAACTTCAGATGATGTGTGTTAGATTAAATTATAATCAAATGATTAAAAATGTGCAATTGGAAGATTTTGGCCTCTAGCGTTTATCTACCAAAAAACTAGGCTCAGGAAATGTGTTTCTCTTTCAGTTTAATTCTACCTGAAAGAATTCTGAAAATATATTCTCTTGTCTGTCTGCACACTGCTAAGATCCAACCCATTAATCAGTAAGTACACAGAGAACCATTATTATTCTTTTTATTATAGAACTTTACATCAAAGTTTTGGTTTTAACGTTTAAAGCCGATGGTGAGAAATGGAAAGTATGGATCCTCTTACTGTTGTAATGAAAAGGGTTGTGATCCATGGGTGTTTGCCGCGGTTCAGTATGCTTTATCGTTGATGATGAGGGCATCCCTCACTAGCTTTATGCCATTTTCAGAATGTTTCATTACTCTCCTATTTTCCTCCTTTTTCCACCTTCACTGACCCAACATCTGCTGCTCAGGAAAAAGCATTTAAACCAATATTGGAGAGAAATATCTTGCACAAAAGTGCGTGTGGATCATTAGGAGGCTGCAACTGTTACAAAAACATTAGCATTTGTGAGGTACAATGCAGACAAAAAAGGTGGCCGTTTTTACAGCTTGTGTATTTTCCAAAGGTTCTTGAAAGAGACAATGCGGTCATAGAAAATATAAACTGCAGATAAACGATGTGACATAAAACTGCAGCCCATGTCCTGTCAAGCTCGGGTGGCTTCCAAGCTCAAACTGCCTTAATTTTCACCTCCTGTGAATAGCGCTAACATCCTCTTTCTCCTCTAGCATGAAAAAGGGGATATTTTGCTCTGCTTTAATGAGATGGTGTTATGCCTGGTTTATGCCATTTTACAGCTTTAGACATAAATGTGTTGAACCTATGACACTATGTTGGGTAGAAAAAGGGGGTCTCTATTCAGGTTCACGGTTGTCTTTCATTTAAATTTGCTGGGAAAAAAAGACAACACGGTTAGGTGGCACACAACAAGAAGCATTTTAGTCGGCTCCTTAAGACAAATCTGGCCTTATAACCTTGAAAACTACCAGCTTGTCTCCAAAATTCCCTTTTCCCTCAATGAAGTAAAAAGGGCAAGTTTTTGCTCTTTAAGATGGCGGTACATAACCTGTCCATGGAACATAAACGTGTCTGCTGGTTGGGGAAGATGGATGGAGGCCCACATGCCTGCCTTAATAAAAAGGTCTTTAAACCCTTGTCCAGATCTTCTTCCCAAGGAAGCATGATATTAAAGAGGGGCAGGGAACTGGGTTCGGTAAACGTAATGGATCGGCAGGAAAGTTTAAAAGCACCAAGGGGGTAGGCCATTATGTAAAACAGGGCTCGCTCAAGTAATCTGTGCCCTGTCTCTAAGCTGCCAAAGACAAAGAACACATGCAGAGGCCCTGATTGCTTCTTAAGAAGCTCTCCCCATGCCGTGATGGATTCTGGTATTTTGACTGTTAATATGTTTGAATGAAAATTATTTATACATTTCGGTGAGGTTGAGTGCCTCTTCCTGTGATTACTGCATCTGAAAATGAGATCAGAGGAGCAGGAAATTTCCATGTCACAGAGGCCTGATGTATACTCAGATTATGGGCTGATTGCCGCTCAGACGAGCACCGCGCGCCATTTTCCCTGCGCCTGTGACAACTCCCCATCCCTGACAAGGCCTCTTAGTTTCCCCAGTTATTGATGCATTCTGCATAAATACAATCCATTGATAGCGTCTCCTGCAGAATATAGGTAAGAAACTGTAACATTTAGTTGTGTGTGTATGTGTGTGTGAGTGGAGTGAAAGCGGGATATTTATTAGAGTCAGAGGCAAGGAGGCGAGCAGCGAGGAAAGCATCCTAAATGTTCTTTATCCAGCAGCGTAGAGAGGAGCTGATCAAAAGTGAATCACGTCGGAGGGGAATCTGCATGTACGATGATGATACCTGGGCAGGCATTTATCAGAGTCCCTGCGCTAGTTCAATAGGAATAAGAAGGATAGCATGATGTGGAGGTGAGAAACCGAGACAAGAGTGATTGGTAATGAAAAGACGCGCGGGAGGTCGTCGAAATAAAAGGTTCACGTATACAGAAAAGTGGTTCTGTAAAAAACACTGCGTTGACTTACATAAATTCCCAGAAGCTTTAATGTAAATGTTTAATCTAACTAAGCGCATTCAGTCAGGCAACTGCAGTCTTGTTCCAAATTAAAAATTCTAGTTTTTACTACATAACTACAGCTGTAATTTTACATAATTGAGTTCATTTCATTCAACTCAGTTTTATTTATACAGCACCAATTCACAGCAACACTCATCTCAAGCAAGCACTTGGCAGCTGTGGGAAGGAAGAACCCCTTTTTGATAGAAAATACCTCCAGCAGAATCAGGCCAAGGGAGAAGCACCCATGTGCGAGATAATTATCTATAAGAGCAGAAATCAAATGACATAAACTGGGTAAAGATATCTGGTCAGTGACCACTCAAAACAAGCTAATGTCAGCTGACAACCCTTCATATCAGGAAGTTTATATCTGGAAGTGAAAAGCCTGGGAAATGGTTCTTTTCAGTGCATTGGGAATAATGGTCTTACACCTTACATATTACATTTTAAATGTATGTTATTTAACATAGCTAAATAAAACTTTCAATATGTGTCCCTAAGTTCTAAGTAGTGTACCATATTTTAAGTGTTCAAAGTCAGTGACTTTTTCATTCATTTTTTATGTGTTATTATTTCTTTTTTAGACATAAGCTGTAGTTATTAAGTAAGCTAATGTGTTTTGTAAGCACAACAGTATGCACTTTTATACCTAACTTTAAAAGATTAGAAAACAGGGGTCGGCTAAATCACTGGGAAACCTCTTCTTTTTGCTGGAAGATGAAAATAAACACATGCTTTTGTGTGCCTCTTTCTTTCTTCTCTCATCAGCAACAGCATGTCTGTACAGAGAACTACGGATATACCTGCTCGGTCCCACTCTTCCATCTATATTACATGTGTTACTGTGGGTGCTATATAAAATTCCTGAGCCACCACCATTCCTGAAAGCTTTTCTGATGGAAAGCGAGCTACTGAACACTTCATAAAGCCTAAGCATAACCCTACAAGAACACACCAATTAAACTGCACATCTTTGTTTTTGTTTTTTCATTTTTACAAATACCTGCAGCATATCATTCACATAGAGGATACAGAGAAAACAAATTGGATTTTGTTGCTAATCTCACAGCTCTAATCATAAGACAAAATCTACTAGTTATAACTTTTGTTTCCATTTGAGCCTAAATTTGGTAAACTTGAAAAAAACTCAAAAGTGACTCGTGTTTTTTTCACTTATTCCAAAAAGGCTGACTTTTGATGATGAAAAATAATTATCTAACAGCATCAAGGACTTAAACAGGGCCAACATCCACCAAGCTCCAAGATAAAATGATTGATAGATCCACTTCCAGCGCAACAACCCCCTGAGAACAATTACCACCTCTTTAATAATTCTGCAATCATGGCACTTGATCATAACTCATTCATTCTGGTTTGGGCAATATTCAGGAGAAACTTTTGTCTTTCCCTTCTGTTGAAGAACAACTAATGAAAATATTTCAGTAGCCAACTTTTTAAACCCATAAAAACCCAGCCAGAATAAAAGAGCCATTAAAGGGGATCGTGAGCAGTGTCATTCTGTAGTTAAATGGAATTAGCATTACACAGTGAAACAAATTGGGCCCCCTCCACGCAGATGTACACGCATACACACACCCTTATAAATGCACACATTCAGTCAGCACCCCCAGGCACGGGTTCAGTTATCCTCGTCCCTGTCTCTCTTCGGGGGCCTGATTTGAATATGTGCCTTATTTTATGGAGGAAGGTAATTGGAAGTCGGTGATTTACTGCAGTGTATACAGGGACTGCATCCAACAAAATATCTGGAAGCAGGGAATAATCGCTTTGTAGCCTGCTGCCGCATTTATCTGGACACAGGTATATTTTAACCACCGGGTGTTGACAGTGTTGACTATTAGCCAGCAAATAAATTATTCAGCACTTACAAGAGGGGGAAAAATGGGAAAAATCTCCTTTCCACAGCTGCAACAGGACAAAGCAGTGTGCAGCGGTGTAAAAAAAAAAAAAGGCAGTCATTTTTTCTTCAATTACAAAAGGCAAATATTTATTATTTATAAGTACTTGCCTTGTATGGGCTTAAATGTTATTTATGAACCTGTTGCACAGTGATTTTCAATGTAACTCATTATTTTTAGCTGGAGGGTGTTGTAAAGGAGCAAGGATATATTTAATGACACTCTGCTAGTCGGTGCAATTACACTGTAATCATTATGTAAAATGTCCTATTAATTAAACCAATTTCTGCTGGGGGAACATTCTTTTCTGCAGGGCCTGTGCCTCATCCTTCAGCTGCATTGCTGCCTCCTGTTTTTCACCAGGGCCCCTATTATGTTGTGACTTCACTGCATACATATTTATAAAAGAGATTTAATAAATAGAAAGTGCCACGGAGGTTTGAAAGGCAATTAGATTACTTTCCAATCACACACTGTTTTGGCCTTTAGATTGGTCTAGAACTTGGTACATTTATAAGTTGAGAATTTGACTATTTTTTTAAGAGAAGAGAAGCGCATACTAAGCTACTTGATCCTATTTGAATAACATCTCGTGCTCACAGGGTGGGAAGCTCAGTGGTTGTATTAAAACAAGTGTTATTAATGCATTTAAACTTCAGTCAGAGCATGTCAGACTGCTTTAATGAATTCAAATCCTTTGATAAATAAGATTATATCAAAACACTGGGCTCTTTCTTTATCTAGATTAATGATTCTTTAAAAGGCAAGAAACAAAACACAATTTGTCTCCTTTAAGAAAATGTTGGTGCTAGCAATCATGGAAGGACAGAGCAGCTGACCCATCTGGCTCTTTATCTGCTGTTCTGGCAGTCCTAGTGTTGCTGTCGTGACCGGGGGTCATTGGCACTTCCAATGCTCTTCAAACACAATCTGTTTTCTTTACTTCTTGGCACAAAGGAAACGATTAAGAAAACAATTCAATAGAGAGTGAGAATACACACGCGCATCTACATTGCAAATGGAGAAACTGGGATGTTTGCTATTCAGAAAGCATCGGTTGGGATAGGCCCTCTTTGCAAGAGTGCTTATACAAGAGGTTCACTCCTGAATACAACAGTCTGACACGATACTGCTGAGAGGCTGACTGATTTTAGGTCACCATGCATAAACAATACCATAGATCTGGTGAAGGACTCCATTCAATAAGTCCAATAAACAGTAATTCATTAATGATGAGAGAAGAATTGAATATTATGAGATAATAAGGCAAACTACACTGCAATAAAAAACCCAGCCTGTAAGACCTGAGGATTTTGAAAGAGCAATGCCGCACATTTTAATTATTTTACAATTGCTTCTAAGTTGAAATTTGAAAAAAAAAAAGGTAGTCTAAATATCCGAGGGTCTCTAGGAATCTGAACAGATGGCAACAACATCTCTAACCACAACTGCCAGCCTGATCTTTTTCCCATGCAGCTCGCCACGTGTCATGTCCATTCATGAAGTTGTTACAGATGACTATCTCAGTGCGTCACCCATGTTTGGCAGCAGACAAAGCTGGGGAGCACAATGGCTCGGCTCTTATCAGGAGCGAGGACTAAAGCTCCTTGCAAGAGCGTGACTAAAGTGCTGACAGGCTGAGAGGCTTATAAAGATGAGTTGTTAAAGTCAAGGCACCTGCTGTTAAAGAGAAAGGGTGGATGGTGATGATGATGAACATGAAGATGATGGATGAAAAGAAAAGAAAAGACTTGCCTAAGTAAACAGGCGTGGAAAAATCCCCAAGTTAAATGAGTGACTCAAAAGATGAACAACTGTGGTACAAAGCATCGTATTCTTTGGTTAAAAAAATGTAACCCCATGTACATAAAGTACATTGTTCCATGTGGAAAAATCTATTCACTCTAAACACTCTGGGTTCATTTTAGATTTATATGTTGCTTTCCTCTTCCATTCAACAACGAGTGTGATTTCATTGCATGTGCTTGTGGCTATTTTAGTGTTTAGAACAGGACTCTCTGCCAAACTAATCATCAAAATCTTGTGTCCTACACAAAAAGGTGAAATAATTAAAACTGTGCATCAACATACACAATCTCACACAACACTGAGACTGTGAGAGCCCTATTTTAAGTAATATTGTTTTAAAAATGTTGATAAAGAATTCTATAAACATGTAAATAAAATATTAATGACAAATAAACACTTTGCTGCACGTGTTTATTAAATGACTCAATATAAATGATATGCAGAAGAAGATTAGAAAACAAAAAAGTTCCATATTTCCATAAGAGGTGGATGTTCATTCACTTATGGACATTATTTGCAGAACAAGCATAAATTCTAACACACACATAAACATGCACATAGTCAGAGTTTTCTAATCTGCAATACATCAGCAAGTTAAGATTATTATCGCATAGGCGAGAGGTGGCACCATGATTCCTATCATAGGTACGAATTACAATATTTATACTGCATGCTTTATTTGTGGCTGGCAGACGGATGGCACTGTTGCATTTTAATCCATTACACTGCGGCAGGGTGTCAAATTAGGCCGCTTCATTAATACACCATCCACAACCCAGAGAGAAAGAGGAGAGAATGAAAGTCGATGGAAAAAAAGAAAGGAGGAGGAGGAAAAGGGGGCAACTGTACATCAGGGAGAGATTATTATTATTCTGTCTCTCTCTGAGATGAGAGCAAATTATAAGAACATACACCTTCTTCATCTGTTTGGATAAGTGGGGGGCCGGCACCTGATGGATGACTGTGTTTACAAATGAGGGTGATAATGTTAAGCAGAACTGCACTACATACATTTCCCACCAATGAAGCTCTGGATGGTCACACACATACAAACTCACATAAACACACACACACACACATACAATGAAGAGGCAGACTGATGATGAGAGTCCCTTGGCTACCGGATTAGGCAATCTTCCCAGCCGCCAGCAGATTGATAGAGTCACTGTTCACAGACACAATTGCAATAGGGAGGACTAAAGTTTGGCCTGCTGGTATCATCTGTGCTTACCACCAACTTGGTATGAATCTCTGAGGAAGGATGACCTGTGAGGGGTGAGGCATGGGACATATTCCTCAGTTTCCTTTGTGTCTGTGCAGCTGTGTGGCTCACCACAGTGAAAAGATTACTGTGTCTGCCAAAGAACAAATCACATTGTTCTTATCTACTTGGTTATTAGACTATTCAATATAAATATTAAAGGGGATAGCTTTAGGTTGGATAAAAACTAACTATTTGCACTCTGGAATTTATTTTACATTTTTTCATACATTTTTGTGGATTTATCAAGAAAAAAAACTGACAGCGTGGCAGATAAGGAAAACTGATTATGTTATTTGGAGCTCCTGTCTGTCCTTGTTCTTGTTCATTCTATTCTATCATTTGTGTAAAGCAACTTAAAAGTGTAAATGACAAGGTGGTGGAAATCAGAGGTTTAAACATCTGCAAATATGGATATTAAAATGATATCCTTGCTTTTCATAATATAGGGCTGACAAATAATTTCAGCCAGCTATGCATTTTTGGAGGGAATATAAAGTCAATAAAAACCTGTGCGTCCCATCTTATTTATTAAATTTGACTTTTCAAAAAAATTATTGGTCAGTATTACCACGGAATTACTTTAATTACTTTGAATTCATACCCTATAATTTTTTATAATTACCCTGTAATTACAGTATATGTTGTCAACTTTAGTATTACTCTGCATGTGCCTTACTTTTGCTTGTATTGCACAAAAACAGTTCCATTTAGTAGTAGCTCTAATCATAATGACTATTATTGCAATAATGATACTACTACTACTACTACTACAACTATTAATAATAATTATATTAATAATAATAATGATGATGATGACGATAACTCCATAGGAGGAGGATTTTTTAAGGCCGATATTTGGTGATTTAAAAATCTCTAATAACACCTGCCGATATTTTTTGAAACATGAAACAAATCTGTTTGTGAAACGTAAATTCTGCTCACATTTTAAATGTGTAGTTATTTATGAGTCGTCACTAAGATAATATGACAATGTAGTTAAAAAACCCAATAATATTAATTTAACTGTCACAAGCTGTGTTCAATTTGGCTTTTTGTTTTTGTGATGTTTCAACATGTTTGCCCACAGGGAAGTTGTTGAAGTTGTTCCCTCAGTTGAATGAACTATGCTGCGTTAACACTCATAAAGTGATTTAAGGGTGTTTCTCCTGTCTTCATTTAATTCATTTCCATTTATTATAGATTCCGATGCAGATATGTCGTCCAATATCTCATTCCAGCCGATATATCGACCCACCCAATATATCAGTCTGGCTCTAATACTAATATATGAAATATGAAAAACTATGAAATATATTTCAGAGTTTTCAGTGTCACTGATTCAGTCTGTTGTCAACTTTCTGACATGCTGGTGAACAAATAATACTCATAGTTTCATCTGCAGCCAGTCTCTTTGGCTAAAATGAATGAGTGGTCCAAGTCATTTAAGAGCAATTGCAGCTGAAGAGAGGTTAAATGTCTGCATTAGAATGTGTTTGCCCCCCAAGCATGTTAAAGAGCCCTTCTTTCAGGATGCCCCATAATTTCACAGACCCTAGCATGTCATCTTTCTCCTAATGTCACAGAAAATAGACTGATGAATCACTTCCTGATGTCACGGCGGTGGACTGGTGACAATCAGTGAAATGATAGTGTCTGCCTGCCTACACATATCTGTAATTGATAGCCCAAACCCCAAACACTCGCCTCTCTCCACTAGCAATGATGGAACATTGGATTGAAATCACCCCGGATGAGGTGGGGTCCGGGCCATTTGTTATTTACTTCTCGCTCGCTTCGAAACAGCCCCCCACCCCCCCAAAACCCCTCACCAACATCACCACCTCATCAGCCCCCACCCTCACTACCCGCCGCCGCTGCCAGAATTTTTACCACAAGAACACATTATGGTAATCAGACGGTATGTGTGTATAGGAATCAATCAACAGAAAAGCCCATCGTGAGAGTTATGACACAGAGAAGTCTGTTTGCAACTTTTGATTAATGGGGAACACGTCGTTGTTTGACTGGATGAATGGGGAAGTGGGACGACCTGCAGGACCAGTAAGTTCAGCAAAGGTTATGCTGGTGTCTTTAGAATCACTGTTCAGGTGGTGAAAATGCCATGTTCTGGGGAAGGGTGTTGCCTTCAGTTCAGCAAAGCAGGGTTTAACCCATTTTCTTGACAGTGTTATGTCAAGCGCCACAGAAGTGATGAATGCCATCTCAGATTCTTCTCATCAGCATTACTGCCACCTTGGCACTGCCTCTCCCCCTCTCTCTCCTGCACCTGCCATCCCTCTGCCTGCCTGATTTATAAAGTTGTTATGGCAATTCACTCTAATGTTATTTCCTGCCACATAAATACATATATCTCAGGCAGGTATTATAAGGCCTGTAATGGAGGTGCATCAGGGGTGCTCTGGGGATCCTTTTTTAGGATATTTGGCAGGATGTTATTGGTTGCGCCGAGAGAGAAACTTACATTAGCATTAATCCTCAAGGTGCAAGATAAAAGACCGCAGTGGCTGTTTTATTATCATCAGACAGGCTTTGTGCTTCAGCCTCTGCGTGTTCCATTTGTTTTCGGTGGAGTTTTAAAGCAAAAATTGTTCTTCGGGTGTATTTTTGACCCCGTTTCAGAGTTCCAGCTTTTTTTTTTTCATTGCAGCAGTTAAAGTGCTTTTTAAAAAAATGTTTTCCGTGTTTTCTCTGATTGTAAACAGCAGACACAGCATGACAAAAGACAGTCCAGATTCCTGGGACCTTGATGCCTCTGGGATCATAAAAGCATTTCTATTGTGAATGAATCACAATGTCCAGTAATTATGTCACAATAGTATTTGTTTGTCTTTGCTTACCACCAAATACTCAGGTTGTAATACACATTCATGTCCTCTTTTGTTCCTGAGTTTTAAAATCTAATAATGGTCAGGAAATTAGAATTTTTCACTTTTTAGATATAAAATACTATCACTTTGTTCTTTATCCTGTTAAGCAGTTGTTATAATAAGCCTATGTGTTCTTAAGTTGAGGCCAAAACATGTTTTGTGAGGTCAGAGTGAACTTGATGTTTGACTTGTAAATCCTTGTTGTGTAATACTCAATCCAAGTGAACCTTTAGGCCAAATTTATCAGGGGATTCCTGAGATTAATAGAAGGATAGATGGACAGCTCCAAAACAAAATACAGACACATGCTCCAAGCTTTAACGTCTACAGAATCCCATAGTCCTCGAGCAACTGATACTTTCTTGCCCTTGTTTTAACATTACTGTATGTGGATAGACAAACAAATCAATCATTCATCGCCCTTTTGTAACTTCTGCAGACAGTTGGGGTTTGCAAATCCAAGGAGCAAATTGTTTTTGGAATCTCCATTATGCCCCTTTCTAATGTTGCCATTAGCAATCAGCTCACTGGGAAAACAGGACAGCTAAAGCTATAGGAAAATCATTTGAACCTACGTCCCCATCATAGATCCCCTGTCGCTGAGTGGGGTCAGGGGTGCCGGACAGGGTGACAGCTTGGGTCAATACTCGGGAACCGGTGGAGGATTGTGCAGTTGGGTTTTAGTGTAGGTAGTCCTCCTAGATACGCTAGCTTTAAGGTGGAGTCTGCAGAATGTTGAAAAGACAAGGCGTATATGCATGTATTCATTCTGGTGTGTGTATGTGGTAAATATTAGGGGGAGGGAGGTACAAGTGATAGTTGCTGACGATGCCAGCTCAAATCAGAAGTTCACACACACTCACAGAGAAGCTAATGACAGGCCGAGTGGAGGTATTGAAAGGCGTGACGGCCTTATCAGGGAGTGTCCCTCCCTGTCCTCTGCTGCCAACCTCCTTTCTCCTCCCGCCACTCAGGGGGCATGGCACGCCACACAAGACTGACACCTGAAATATTGAGTTATCGATACAGTGTCTCTGCGTGACAGCGTGAGTGTGTGACAGCATGTGCACCTCCTCGTACAACCGAGTGAGCTATTGATACAATGCCTGCTTAACGTAAGAGCGTTGTGTGCATTTATGTGTGCGTCTATGACTTTTTTTTCTAAGTGTGTGAAGTGTCACCATACGTGCGATGGAGTTATTGATATTGCACACTTGGAGTCAAACCACCTATCGATTCCTAGAAACACGACACCTGCATGCAAGTCAGGTAAAGCCGGCATGCTTCAGGTTTAGAGACTAAAGTTTTCAGCAAAGACATCCAAGGACTTCAAAGATACATGTTCCTGAAACTAGCCAATCTGTAGATGTGTTAACATTATGGGGCTGGTTTTATATGTACACAATTGATGACATTTGGGTGATAACATTTGCGTGTGGGCAAAGAAAAATGGAGGAAAAAAAAGAATAAAAAAGATGCCAGTGGGTAATAGAAAAATCCAGAGTATGATGTCAGGTATGGATGTGAGATATTAAGACATTTTTTCTGCCAGGCCTATTTCAGCCAGACAGTAGGGGGCTATTTGGAATGGAGGAGGAAAGTAATAACCTCCATTTGTTCCCCCTTGTCCCTCGGCTTATGAAAAACGCCTTTACAACTTGCTTTGCCTTAACTGGGTTTTCTGGGGGATTTTGAAGTTTGGCAACTTGTCACTAGGATTGCAGCAGGTGGAAATATGATGTTCAGGTCATGCCTTTCTCTGCTAGTTCAATATGTTGCTGTGCGATGGAGGTAGGCTTGGCAAAAGGGGGATTTGGTATATTAATAAAGCACAAGGTGGTTCGGGGGCCTCTACATACTCCTCTGCTGTTGTCAAGAAAAAAACACCCCATCATGATTTCTCAGTGAATAAATTACAAATATATTTGGTGTAAGGTGTAATATTTCATTATATGTGAAGAAGGAAAATAATAAACAACAGCGTCTATGCTATGTGTTATTCCACATTCTGTTCTAGCTCTCCCCGAGCCCCCTGAGAGCCCGGGCAGCCGGCTCAGCTCCCCCGCTCCCACTGGCTCCATCACTATCAATTGTCTTTGAACAGCTCCGATCATCACCTCAATTATCCGTTGTCCTGCCCACCTGATGGGTTTTTTGCCAACTATAACTTCTCTGTGGATGGACAGGGAATAATGACAGCTGAGGCCTGTGCTTTGGCAGCAGGGTGGAATACAAAGAGGGCGAATGGATGTAGATGTGGCTGCGAAATTCAGCTTCTCTCTGGCACACACACACATTGATACATGAGAAAATACACATACAGTCTTGCAGTCACACCAAAAGACTCAAAGAGTCCACAGATGTTGATGCAAAAAAACACACACACGCACACACATATGCAAACCCAAACCCCTATCCCACCTCCTCCTGTAGAAAAGCCATTTACTGACCGAGCGCCGAAGTGTCAAGCTCTAAAGTGAATCTAAGAACGTGCTTGATGTGTTCTCTCTCTCCCGCTCCCGCTCTTTCTGTCTCTCTCACTCTTTGAGGCTGAGAGAAACTCATTTATCCTGCAAATCCAAATACACCAGCAGAGTAGGGGAAATGTATTCATACCACAGGTGATCTTATTATGGGCGCGGTAAACTGAGCAATGAGAACATCATCGGGCGCAAATGACACCTAAACACATATCAACAAAGGAAAAAAAGAAAAAGAAAAAAGAAAGTAATATCATCTGCATAATCAGAGAAAAAGCAGTCAGCTACCATCGTCTGGGAAATGGAATGAATCAAAAAGTTCAGCGCCGGAGCGTCGTGCTATTTATGCACGACGGTGATTCGATTTAAAGTCCGCCAGGAATCTCCATGTTGTTACTGCGTGGGAAATAAGCATGCTGTGGGCGCTTTAGCTATTAGCCAAGCAAAATTCACAAAACCTATTGAGTGCTGGATGCATATGTAGTTCAAGGGGAATTGGAAGTGACACATAACACATAACCATAATCCACTAAAGCAAGAAACACTGCAATTACTTCAAGATTACATACTTTATTTAGTCGAGTGCAGATACTCTAGCCATCCCTCAGGTAGCAAGAAGTTGATGCTTAATAAAGTGTCATTTTGACATAGAATGCAGTGATGGTGTAATCCTGTAATCCTAATTTTTCCCAAATTGAACTCCATCTGACGCTATGTTTAATCTTCAAACCAATGCAAAGAGGCTATTTTATCACAAAATTACAGATACTGCACATTTTTACTCATGCTACTACAAGAAATATAAAAAAACCCAGACTTTTTTTTTTTTTTTTTTTTTTACCAAAATGTGTTCAAAAGACATGCATGCTTTGAGAAAATTGTTGGCTCGAGTGATGAGTCACATTAATGAATGAGTTTTAAAGCTTTAAACTAATTAATGTGTCCTAAATAACCAAGAAAAAAACAAACTCTGGTATTATTTGAGAAAAAAATCCAGAAACAAAGTAATAAGTTTAGTGATACAAAATATAATAATTAAAGCCTGGCCAGTTTATTGGCTGGCTGATGTAAAGCTCAACAATATGATTCTGTAATTAAAAATCAGATTCATATTCTCCATAGGAATTTTGATTATGAGTCATGATGTTGTATGTAAGGCAGACTTACTTTGGGCTGACATTGTGGAATGATGGTATGTGCTTTGGCAGAGACAACAATTCAGCATGACATGTTTTAACAAAAACATGTTTTATGTGCATTGTTGAGGGAAAATAACTACTCTACCCACAAAATCAGTGACAACTCTAATTGGTGGAGGTCATTGGAAATACCTGCAAACTTCAGGTCACTTAGTGAACATGAAACCTCAGAAACACCCTGAATGGTGCTTGCAGTTACAAGCCAAGAGCTGAACTATATGGATAAGCTACACAATACACAGAGACACAACACAACATATATTTTCTTTTCTCCAAAACATTTATTATAGAATACTAACATAATGAAAGAGTTAAATTCAAGAAGGAATAAAGTCAGTGGGTATGGGTTTTGGGCTGAGTAGTAATCATGTGTGCAGTCTTGTACCTTTGCATTTTTTCCCCCCACTTCCCTTTATTAAAAAGAAAACAAAATCCAAATAAAACCCCTTTATGGTCACCTTGCAGCTTATTTCCAGAACCAAAGCCTTTAAAAAAAGTGAGCAGACACAGTTGAGCTCTAGTATGGGCTGATATTAGCTATTTGCTGATCCATTGCTACTGTCATTTAACCCTCCTCTCGTGTTAGGGTCGGCACCGACCCATTTTAAATTTCAAATGCATAAAAAAACCAAATAGATTTGTTTATTGTATCAAGGCTTTTTGACTTTGTCAGGAACCTCTATTTCTACAAAATAAAACCAAAAAAAAATATTTTCACTAAATTATAAAATGCCCTAGTTAAAATTATGACCTTTGTGTTGTTAGGGTCGGTTTCGACCCAGGTATAATATTATGAGTATAAAGCAATAATTAAAGCCAAAACTGAAATCATAAGTGCACTGTCAGCTAAAACACTTACAGCAAGCGCCTCTCCTAATCATATGAGCTTTAGGGGATTCTTATTTTGCATGTTTTTTGCAGTATACCTGCACAAAAACAAAACAAAATAAACACGGGCATGTGAGGTGAATTCACTATTTGAGTGGCCATTTGACTTCCAGAGTGCACATTTACAATTTGCAGCATACAAAAAATGAGAAGAAGATTCACAGTGAGCTAAGTTCAGGATCATATTTTTGGTGAAAATCAAGGAGAGGACACAGAGCAGCATAGCGATTCAGATGGGCAGGTTTCTAAGGAGGAAGACAATGTGGACTATCATCCAGAAGACACAGACACATCTGATCAGAGGTGGAGGTCGCTGGTGCTGAAGCTACTCCTGCTGAAAGATTCAAGTCCAAAAATGGTAAGATCTTTTGGAGCTCAGTACCTCATGATGTACATGGCAGGGCAGCTGCTGCAAATGTCATCAAAATGACCCCTGGAATCACAAGGTTTGCTCTGACCAAAGTCAGTGACATCAAGAGATGTTTTGAGATATTTATGCCATTGTCACTAGAAAGAATCATCATTACTATGATAAACCTTGAAGGAAAAAAAAAGTCCATGGCGACATGATGAGGAATACCTGGATGCTTTCATTGGTGTTCTTCTTGCTGGAGTGTACAGATGCTGCAATGAGGCCACTGATCGTCTATGGCAGGGGTGCCCAATCCCAGTCCTCGAGAGCTACTATCCTGCAGCTTTTAGATGCATCCCTACTCCAACACAGCTGAATCAAATGAATGGCTTGTTATCAGGCCTTTGCCAAACATGATGGCATGCTGAAGAGGTAATCAAACCATTTGATTCAGCTGTGTTGGAGTAGGGATGCATCTAAAAGCTGCAGGATAGTAGCTCTCGAGGACTGGGATTGGGCAGCCCTGGTCTATGGGATGCATCGACAGGCAGAAACATTTTCTGGGCAACGATGTCACTTCACACATTTGATATCATTTTGATTCAAGAGTCCTCAGATTTGACAACAGAGAGATCAGACCGAGGTCTGACAAGCTTGCTCCCATCAGGGATGTCTGGGAGAGATGGGTGCAGTTTCTTCCACTGATGTTCATCCCAGGGCCAGTGACAGTGGATGAACGTCTTGTCCACTTTTTGAGGAAAATGCCCCTTCCGGCAATATATACCCAGTAAGCAAGGGAAAAACGGCAGAAAAATCTGGGAAGCCTGTGATGCAAAAACCAACTATGCCTGGAATGTACAGATTTTCACAGTCAAAGCTGCGAGTGGCACTCCTGAGAAGAAACAATGAAAATGTGTGGTCCTCCATATGACCACTGGACTGCAGGATCAGCTGTGATATTTTATTTTATTTTTTACCAGATATGACCACGGACAAGAACTTCACAAAGGAAACTGAGGTGAAGCTGTATCATTGGGAAGTGATAAAAAGCCCACAATTACCCACGGCTATAACCAAAACAAAGGAGGAGTGGACTTTTTCTTTTTTTCAGTTTATATTAAAGGTCTACTGCTGAAAAAAACAACCTTTTTTTGTCTTTTCTTGATGTAAATGTCTATGGGTCGAAATTGACCCGTAACACCATAGATGTCATTTTAGTTATTAATCTTAAAATGAAAAAAATCAATAAAACAGATTTATTTAAGAGATGTGTCCTATACCCCTCAGTAATACTCAGGTAACACAGAAACCTTTTATTTATTAATATGATTCTCTTGAGGTTAATTTTACAATTTTTTTAAAATTGAAATCGAGGGGTACAGTGACAAAAAAAGACCCAGAGGCCCACGCCAAAAGTATTAAAACCAACATTTTCATGGATAAGGAAGCCTAACAAGGTAACCAAGAGATGAGAAACAAATTGGATGATAACTTATTGTTTTTAGTATATTTTATAGCTGATTTAATTCACGGGTCAAAACCGACCCGCTAACATAAGAGATGATAACAGAAAGCTAACACGAGAGGAAGGTTAAAACTGTCGATTAATGAAAATTAAACGTGTAAAGACGAAACAGGATAAAGTCTCTTCAATCCCGTTATGAGTGTTGTCGTTACATCGTTTGCCCACCAGCAGGCACTCTGCAATTTCCCTGTTGGTAACATACCTGTTTGGAATGCCTCAAAGTAGTAAATGACTAAATAAATAACTCCACATAAAAAAAGTTAAGGAGCTCTGAAAGAAAAAAATCCCAGGCGATATATCAGAATATCACATTTTAAAATCCTACATCGGTTGTTTTCTATTAGGAATAATATGCTATTACAACAGAATATATTATCATCTGTTTCAGGTGTATAATGCCGGGCTTCCATCCTACAGCAACAATGGCTGCTGACATATAAATAGAAATTCTCGTGTAGAAATCTCAAAGGTTATAGTTGGCCTGTGATAGGAAATTATTATTCTGCATCGTCTCAGGGCCATCCAGCCAGATAGCTGCGCCATTAGCATTTTCCTCTTTGTTCCCATCTATAAACATTTTTGTTGTCCTGAAGGGTCATCTCTGTATTCTTCCATCTCCCCCTTCCTTTGTAATGAATGAGTGTAATTACCAGGCCTGATTGGTTGGAAGGTCATTGGGAATCCTGTAATTTTTCACTTATGTTAAGCTTGTGTTTGTGATGAATGTACCCAACCTTTCTGCATCCCTCCTTAGATTACTTTAGGCATAGAAATGCATCCACAAATTAAGCTGTTCATTGAACACTGTTCCTGGCCGGCCATGAGTACGTTTATACAGATAAACAAATGGAAAGAGGTGGTGTGGTGTTTTTTTAATGCCTGGCCTATTGCAGAAGAGGCATGCTGTGTTTTTATGTCACTCATAGTTTCTTTATTTATACATCGGGAAATCCGTGAGAATAAAGTTTCATGTCTTTGTGTACATATCAGCTAAAATCATTGGCAGTTTTACCTAAAGGGTTATTTTAAGGAGAAGCACTGTTATGGATGAGATACATTTTTGAGTGTCATAGTATATACTAAAATGCTTTTTAAAGAGATATCTAATCATTATTAGATTCCTCTTTAAAGAAGCTTGTTCACTAACTTTGTAATTTAATCGAGCTTCTTCTTGTATTGAATTTAACTGAACAGCAGATTTCCCAGGTATCCATCTTCTCATCTGTACTCTTTCAGACTTTCATTAAAAGTCCATCATTGGAGTAACAGTAAGATCTCCAGGTCTTAAACCCACCACCATGCCTGTCTTTCCTAGTTCATTTTCACATTTTCTAAACTTTTCTTCCCCTCTCTTTGGACCTATAATCTTAGTGTTTGGTTGTGGTTTCTCTTCTGTTGGTTGAATTAGTGGCCTGTCAGAGATGGTTCTGCTGCAGGGCGCTGGCAGCTGCCCCACTCACTCCACAGCCTATCAGCCTCACATTCAGCTGTCCATGAAGGAGGGATGGAAGGACAGAAGCATCATTGGATGGAAAGAGCGAGGTAAGGCTTCAGAGGGCCAAAGGATGGAAAGATGGGAAGATGTGGTGATGGAGAAGGGAGAGAGGGGCACACTTGATGGAAAGAAAGAGCAGAAATTGGTGTGGCTAAAGAATGGAGGGATGAAGCAAAGGAGTGAATCGGCTCGGGGGCTCTGTGGCCGAAAGCCAGGCAAGTGAGTCAGTGGTTGCAGAGGCTATAGTCTCCTTGTCTTCCTCTTTTTTTTTTTTTTTTCACTTTCTTGCTCTCCTCCTGTTTCCCTTACAATTGCCTTCTTGGTGGACTCCTGGGCTTCTATCTCTCTTCTCTCTCTTTCACCTTCTCTTTTCTTCCATACTCAGGCAGCTGACAGGCGGACCGGGGCCATGATGGACGATGCCCTCTCCGAGTCCGACAACATTTTCTCTCAGTCCCTGAAGCAGGATCAGGCAGTATGAGACGCAGGCCAACGCTGGCCTCTTTCAGTGTTTGTGAGGTCCAATTGCTGTGTTCAGTCACCCCTCTCACGACCCCCATATCAGCTGCACGGGGCTTGTGCAAACTGGAGCTGACCACACGGCCCTGCTTCTCAAAATCTGCACAGTGGCTATGCCACAGCGAGCGGGCAACATTTAACCACATTTCAGCCCTGTGACTTTTCTCTCTTTCTCTTTGTCACAGGGCGCAAAACAGTTTTATGAGATCATAAACAACAACAAAGCTTACATATGAAGTCATCAAGCCCTGTCAGAAGGTTTTCCCTCTCAGTATGCAAACAAATCCACAAAGATTTTTATAAGCCTCTTAACAATTCGTATAACAATGCATGCATTTTCATTATTAACAAATTCACTAATATCAGCTTAATTCTTTGGACTCTTTCAAGATGAGCGACATGGTAAATATTTGGTCGAATTAGAAAACAACTTGAAATGTATGAGAAAATTCAAATGTCTTCAGACAATAAGGTTTCCCTGCAGCCCTGAACAAGAAAACAGCCACAACTTAATTCAGTCTCATTAATTTGATAACGCTTAATCAATGAGCCCGCTGTGTTAAAAAGGTCTAGTTCAAACATCGATTACTGCCTTTCAATTCTACCTCAACAATAAGCTGGGGGAGGCAACATACCGTCAATGGCCTTAAGATGCTTTAATCTGCGTTTTCTGGGGCATATTCATGGCGTAAACACCGGCATGTGCTTATGCACGCGCGTGGGGTGGGTGTTCGGTCTTATTATTGCTGTAATATCAAGTTTACCCCACCTCAACACACACACTCACAGTGTTGGTACACCAGCGGCCACCCACCCACCAACCTGCCAGAACCCCAAACTCACCCCATCCCCAGCCTTAATCCAATTTGTTCAGTCCCCCTGTCTTCTGCTGGCACAAAATTAAAGGCCTGCTCCCACAAAAACACCTCACATTTCCAAGGTATTGGCTGCCCTGCAAGACTAGAAACTTCATTTATTCTGGCTAACTTCTCAATTATCTTCCCAGTAGTGGAGACGTGTAAAAAGTACAAAAATCAATAGGATTCCATTCCCCTTGTATTGGAAAGGGGAAAATTAATGAGATAGGACACTCTCTTAATCAGAAATAAATGTTTTAATTCAGACAATGACATAGTTTTCCCTTGCAGAAGGATGACAAATGCCGAAGCGCTAGGAGCCCCACCAAGAAGCCGTTTCAATTTTATTGTAAATATAAAAGGTATTGATCTGTGAGATGTACAAACCCTATTGCTTACAAAAGCCATTCAGGGGGACTGGGAAAACTATTAAGCGGCAGGTCAGAAATCAATAAACAACACTAAGAGGTGGCTGTGCCTGCCCTCTCTGGCAAATCTCTGGAAAGCCAAATGGCAGAGTTAGTGACAGACGGCTGAGCGGTGGAGCAATGTTAAGGATGATAGGGTCAGCTGGTTAATGTGGTGAGGGCCCTGACAGGTCGGCAGCCCACCTCAGAGCTGAAGGCCCGACAAGCTGCCATTTAAAGAGACACTGACTCATCAGCCTGTCGCTACAGTTAGTGTTTCACTGCAGCGGGCCTCAGCTGACAGGAGCCATTCTGCTCTTTCTTTCTTTTACTTCATGTTTCTCTCATTTGCTTGCACTCTCTCATCTCCTTCTCTTCTGCTGTGGTTTTATCTTCTTTTAGCTCGTTAATCTAGCTTTCATTTTTGTGTCTTTTTTTCACTCTGAGGCAGCCATGTTTCGCCTTATCCCAGCTTCTTTGCATGCACCTTAGATCAGGCGGACAGCAGTAGTTACATATGCGTGTGTCTTTATGCTGGAATAAACAACTCAGTGAGAACAAGCTGCTTGGCTCTGAATTGCTCTGGCTTGAATATATAAGGCCGATATAGAGGTCACAAGTTATTTTCAATAAAGCTTTTACAAAACAAGTCAAGAAAGGTCTGTGCGACACATCAAACAGCTCTTCTTGATGACCTGCCATTTTTCACAGGCTTTTGAGTTCTGTCTATATTTATTGTGGCTTAACGTTACTGAATGATGTAGGCATGTCTGTATGTGTCTAAATGTGTGTATATATATGCATTTGTACATAGGTGTGTATATATTGATATATATTATGTTGTTTAAATGTGCTATACAAATAAAGTTGACTTGACTTTTCTGATGCTTTCAAGCAGCTGTCATATATCAAGACATCCAAACGGGATTTCGACTTTTTCTAAAAGCGCATAGTGTGTTTTTTTTTAAAAACAAACAAACAAACTCAGACCTTGTGCTAAAGTGTCTCATTTGATGACTCAAAGAGAATCTGACAGATGGACTCTGGAAGACCAATAGGTAGAGGTTATGTCAGAGCCTGAAAGCCAAGAGGTTATGGCAGGTCTGAGGGATGGATTGGTGTTTATTGAAGAGCGGGAAAGGGGGAAAAGTTTTGTTGTCTGTGCAGTAATTATGAGGAAAAGCATGCAACTGACCAGCCAGCCAGGTCAGATGACTTAACCCCAGATCTATGCACTCCATTGGACTGTAAGAGGGTCAGGCGCCCCCTGGAAACTATAAGATCCCCACCCTTCATTGATGTGAAAGCAAATTAACCATCTTAATAATACATTTATGACTTCTTTAAACAATATGACAGACGAGATAATGCACAGAACAAGATCGGCTGTGTTAGACTTCCAAGCGATTCCGGTACACGTGGTCATTTTTGCCTGTTGAGCTGCTGGGACACCGCGGTAAAGCTATCTTAGCAAACATTATAAATTGATAAATCATTGAAATACGCTGAGGGACTGTATCTGCAGGGAGATGCTAAGCAGGCTTTAGAGGGGATCAGTCTGTGAGTATTGCCATCTTCAGCAGGGGACATCCGCTACATCCGCCAGACAGATAAATAAATCGAGGGCTATGCGTCTGTATACAAATGAGTGAGCCTGTAAAAGAGAGACAGGGACAGCAGCTGATAGTGTGAATGGGAAAGGGGGGAAAGGGGGTATAGGAGTGGATGTCAGAGAAAATCCCACGCCATCTCCCCCTACGCTGGGCTCAACGATGATGAGATTTAGGAAGGGTCAATGGCACCTATCAGTAGGTGAAGTGTTTAGTGAGAGTGTTTCTCCACCCCCTCCTCTTGGAGTGTCATCCCATGTCACTCTCATCTCCCCAGCCTGATGATGAGGGGGCTAGGGGGCCCAAGGTGCTAGCTGCCTCCTCGGGTGTGGGTCATTTGACCCCACTGTGTAATTCCTCCCTAATGCCCCTCGTACGAACAAAGCCAGCATCCGTGGCACACTCAGACCCCACTTGACCCCCGCAGCCCAACACAATGCAATTGGCCGTGTCATTATATCGGGCCTGCTCTGTTCCATCTCTCCCTACATGCAACGCAAGACTGTATAAATTGATTTCCAGCTGCCGGTAAAGCACCTTTGCATCTCTCCCAGTGGCGTGGGGAAAATGAGAAAAAAAATGACAAGGAAGGAAAGGTCATCTGATATCTTAGATGATATCCAGGGAAAAATGGGTCTAAGCAGTGACGGAAAAAATATTTATCTACAGCTCCATCTGAATTTCCATTTAAAACCAGCAGCAGCGCCTCCGTCTGAAGCAAAATGCTCCATGTCTGTAGCGGATTTTTAGCAAACTGGTATCACAAATAAATGCAAACAAACCCGTAACATACTGGAAATAAATTTGAATGTTAAAATTGCTTGCGTCAATTTCAAAACCAGAGCCAATAGTCGCACTGCTAAGATCAGAACTGCTATGTTTACATCTAAAACACTTTGCGCTCACAAACAAAAGTAACTGTTATCCTTCCATGCACACTTCCTACTTTAATAAAAACTACTTCCACTTCTAGCAGGTACAAACTTTTAACAGCAGGGTGCCTGCTTTTCTTTTTGTTTTATAGCAGAACAAACTCCTCATTTTTCACGGCTCTGATGTATATGGTGACCGTGACTAGTCCATAACTCAGGCTAAAGAACACAGGCACTTTCCCCACTTTGTTGTCTCACCAAAGAGAAGACCTTGCACGGCATGGCACGGCGCAGCACGCGGCTAGGGGAGAGACAATTTATGATCCGGTGACACCGGCAGAGGGGGTGATTTATAGTTTAATTTGCTGTGGTAATGGACAGAGGATAATAACATGTAAAATATTAATCAATGTGTAGCAACAGCAGACATCATTTGCTAAGCTTGTTATCCGCTGCTCTGCCCCTGACAGTGAACAATTAAACTGACATGAGGAAAACAAGGCGTCGAACAGGCATACAAGGACCGGGCCCATAGGGCAAGAGGAGGGTTCAAAGCCTGGGTCGGGACTAATAACAGGAAACAGTTGCCTTTTTTTTTTTAAACAAAACTATGTTTGGATTAGTAGTTACACTGAACAACTGTTTGGCCTCATTAAATTATAAGGAAACATAAAAAATGACAGATAAAAAATAATGTGGTTTATGGACAAAATTTGATTTTACCTCCCAACCAAAAAATACCCTGACATTCAGATTTAGCATATTTATAATATTTGGTTAAAGGAATAAATAAATTGAATCTATTTGTGATATAGTGTAAGTGAGTAATGTTAGTGTCAAACAGACGAGGAGATTTTATGGGCTTATTATTATGCTGTGCTATCTAAAACATTGTTTTCTTCAGACGCGAGAGCCAAAACAAAATGCCTTATGGACCACTAAGTGAACAAGCACGCTATCTAAAATCATGTCCACCTGACTGACCTTTTGTTTTCCGTTTCCAAGAGACACACACACATGCACGCACACAGAGCTGATGAATGAGCTCTCCGAGGTGCAGGGCCCAGTGTAGCGGTGTATTTTGAGTGATGTCTACATAATTAACGTGCAGTGGTTTAGCCTCGGTGATGAAGTGTGTGTATGATTAGGGCTGTTACAGGGATTCATCTCACCTTGTTGGAGCAGTGGCGAGATAGTAATATCTCCGCTATGCTCGGATGGGACTGAATGATGGATCATAATCTCGCTTTATACTGTAACCCTATGAGAAGCACAGGCTTGCTAAAACATGTTTGCACAAATGTTTTTGAAAACAACGCCTGAAATTTATGAAAGAATGTGATAATATGGGGAAAATGCTTGTTGGGTTATACACGCATGCATGCAGGTAAGGTAGATTATTGATAGATAAACAATAATGATGCTAATCTAATCTAATCTAATCTACTCTATATTGATTTAATCCAATCAGAAGTAGTCAATAATATGGTTATTCATATGCCAGAAATAATATATGTTAAGGTGCCTAACTTGTCACTCAGGGTTAATAAATACAGTTTAATAAATATTTTTGTCTATTTTAAATTTATAATAAGATTTAAGATATGATTTAGCATTATCTAGTTTCATAAACAGCTCAACCTCTTTAACAGGCATTCCCATTGTATTTAAGGCACATGTAGGAATAAGCTTTTCCACTACAGTTCTCTTTTTCCTTGTTTTTCTTCTTTATTCTTCTTCTTCTGCTCCCCGCCCTCATGTGTGGGGCTATCTGTGTGTGCACGTGCGGATGGGGGGTGGGCAGACAGTCTTTGGCGTTAGATGTATGTAAGGTCACAGTGGGAGATGAGCCCTTGGACCACAGGAGAGACTTAACAAGAAACCCCTCTCAAAAATTCAATTACAGGCGCAAAGAAATTAATAAATCCCTCCTTTTTTTCTGTTTGGTAGGAACAAAAATTTGTCAACCTGTCCATTTTTCCCGCATCTCCCCCTGACCCCGGTCAATTACATTGCTTGTAAATAGTTTTTATACATGTTCAAATAATTGCTCATCCTAATGTGCAGTGATCTGTATTCGTCATGCTCCGTGGCACCGAGCCCATCACTCGACTCCGCCACCCGGAGCCATTTTGCTGCCGTGGCTGTAAGTGAAATTGAAATTGAAGTTATAATTGATATCGGGGCCCATCACCATAATGGGTTCATCATAGCGCCATCTAAAATATTAATTTTCTAATTATGGATAAATGATCAGACAAGCTGAGCTGGCGCTGGCTGCGGAGCCCCTGGGAGCTGGAGCGATGCGGATGGGAGGACAGGGCCTTGCAAAGCCCACAAATCTTCTCTAATCCTCTCCCGCACGGTGCCTCAGCTCCATTCCCCCCATAATGGATAAATAATAGTTAAGAATCAGGCTGTTAAGCTCAATTTTGTCTCTCGCGCTCTCTCTTTCTTCCTCTCCCTTTTTATGTTTGTATGGGCTGCCAGTGCATTGTTGAGCGCACTGAGTGATCCTTTTTTTCCCCTCTCTGCCTTCTGTCTTTGCAAAGCCTCCATCCTTTAACCAAATTCTAGCACACACAGGGTGGCTGAGTCAGAGGGGGGCCCCTGCAACACAATTTACTTGCAATCACTTACCAAACCAACGAGGCTACTTAACATTACATCTATTTACACAGAAACCTGTAATTGTCATGCAGGCGGGCACACACGCACACACACACACACACACACACATGCAGAATTTCAAGATATTTAACACAGCGATTAAATGCATTTAGCAGAAGATTCCACAGTTCTTTTCAAAATTCAATTCAATCATATACCCACAAAATTTCCATATTTATTCACAAATGCCGACTGGCTCATTAAAATTAACCTTTTCACTTGGCAGGTAGGAGGCGAGGGAAATGTCCTTTTTTATGTGGTTATTTAGGAAGGACGACACACACACACGCACACACACACATCCAGGAATTAAACATGCTTTGGCAGAACGTAAATTTCCGTTTTATGTGGCAATACTTTCTGCTAATTGTTTCCCTGCACCTTGATCCCATAATTAGGCCTTTACTGATTACCTAATTACCCAGCAGCAGAAGGGCAGGTTGACGGCAACATTTCAGCCATCGTTCAAAGGCTCATTATCCCTCTGAAAGTCACTCTCTCTATCTCTGCCCCCCTCCCTCCCCCTACACATCTCTCTTCACCCTGGCTCCTCTTCTCTCCTCTCATCTCCTTCCGCCCTTCCTTTCCTAGCATCACCTGCTCTCCTACTCCTCAGTGCACCGGGGGTAACAGGGAGGAGGTATAGTATGTGGACCACGACGCTCTACCAACCCCCTGCATTTGTCAAGCTGTCCGTTACAATGGCAAGTTTGCCACATCGCAACTGCCCCTCTGACAGCCAAGTTTATATTGCAATGGGAAGCTGCATGTTGAGTGGAGTCGGGCAGGGAGGAAGGAAGGGAGGAAGACGCGGGGGTAACAGGCACAAAGGAGGACATTGGTGGGAGGAGGTGGGGAGAGAGCTAAAGGGAGAATGAAAGAGGTAATTTATTGGTAGTGGGTTTGATTTGCACTAGCGCTCTTGTCTTGTGGCAAGATATATGTCAGGAGCGGCTTGGTGGAGGAGGATGGAAGAGGGAAGAAGGGAGGGGAGGATCCTGCTCAGGCTCTCCCATTGCCCCAGGCCCCTCCTGGGTTTCTCAGGTGCACGGAGCCTTTCTCATTTCACTGCACAGTGGGGCCTCCAGACATGGCACCACTATGTGCCCCGGGGATACCCCCCTCCCACCTTACTGCACTTCTCTCCTTTCCCTCCTTCAGTCCTTTCCCTATTTGTCTCCTATCCCTCTCTCTCTCTCTCTCTCTCTTTGGCTCAACCTATTTCTCCACTCACCCCTCCTCCTCCCCTCCTCTCTTTTCCTGGGGCATCCCTTCCCAGCAGGGTGGGCCAGAAGAGTAGGCGCCGAGCACTTTTGAGTCGCCACAGCCATTTGACTCAATGCGGGACAACATGGTTAATCACTAATCCAATTTCGGGGGCCCTGTGTGCCAGCAAGGGATGTTCTGTGCTCTTGTCACACTTCATTAGGGCCATTACAGGCCATTTTATTTTTTGTCTACGGCCTAATGTTCTCAGTGACACATTAAACACCTCAGGGGCAGTTAGAGGGGACAGTAGAGGGAGCTAGAGAGATGTAAGGGGCAAGAATTAAAACTAAACATCATCAACCTTTCAGTCACACTGGCAGTATTTGAAAGAGGATGCGAGAAGCGCTCACTTAAAATCTAGCTCAGTGATGGAGTTTAGACTGACAGCAGCGATAACTGATTTGTCTTTTTTATGCTGAAATTTAGGACTGTGAATCTGCTCTTATTGCGGGATGTGCTGGGTGATATGAGCGCTGTTTTAGCAAAAATAAAGACAATGAGAATCTAGCCTAAACCCACCTCACATTTCAATTTTTCTTGGCAATTTTTTTCAACCAAAAAAAACAAATTGTGCATAAACTCTTCCTCTCTCTCTGTTCAGCTCCACGTTGTGCGATCAGAGCCGGTGATCAGATGGGCATCCCGGTGCTAGCCGTGCATTTGCTGTGACTATATCACAGAGTCTAATTGGCATGAAAAGAGCCACACAGAGCTTGCAAGCAAGCTGTTCTATTATCCCCACGGACATCTCATTTAAGGGAACTCATGTAGAGAACCCGAGCGCCGACTTGCATGGTTTAGCATCTTTGACAGGAACATGTCCTCCTGAATGCTGCTTTAGTGACGCTTATTCAGAAAGCATTGGAGCGTGCAGAAGAGGGGTGGGGGTGGGCATACAGTATATTTACAGGGACTCATTCACAAACAGGTTTATGCTCATGAGGAGGAACTTAGTCCTCAGTGATGTCTGAATGTTTCAATAAAGTAAGGCCCGATGATGATGAGCTTTATTTTAATTAAGAAAATATTTTGCTTAAATGTGTGCTTTCATTCAGTTGTGCTCATTTGTGGGGTGGAGTGTGTTCATTATTGCAGACTATAGAGATGCTCTGTGTTATATACCAGCACACTGATTGCCTCAAAATATGATTATATACATCTAAAAACTCTTACTCAGATTGATGGAGGCCAAAAAAATGTTTTTAGATAACCCTCACAGAGATGAAGGTCGTGAAGCCTGATGAGTGCACAACAGGCTACAAAAAAAAAGAAGCTCCATTTGAGTTTGTTAAGGGTAACTGTAGCTGAACACTTAAAAACACATTTCAAAAGTATATCATAAAAGTAAAGAAACAAATCCACAGGAAGCAGGTGGGCGCTCTGGAGAACACATCCATCTCATGCTGCGAGATCGATAATAGGCAGTGTGGCTACTGAGCAATTGATTCATTTTAGACTATTCTATCAGCTCAATGTACAATTCAATATAATTCCCTGGAAATGTAGAATCGCTGGCTTTAATTCAAATAAATAGTTTAGAATTAAAAAAATATAGAGCTTTGTTAGAGAGACTTTCTGGGGTTTTGCATATTTGACTAGCTCTCTCCTCATCTGGGTTGCAGTGGTGTCCACACCTGCTGTCTCCTCTGTCTATAGTCCACTGTGTCCTACTTGTTTACCCTCATTTTCGCATATCCTGACCCCACATCTTGCTGCTCTTTCTCCTCCCCTGATGGCCAAGTCTCCCACCAGAACAGTCTCAGAACACTTTAACACACTGGCTCATTACCACGTGTAAATAAAGACGAATGGCGGGCAATATTCCCACAAATTTGTTTCCCATTACATCAGGGTCAGCGGTAATTGTGGCTGGCGCCCAAGTCCCTGGAGTGCGCGTACAGTTACATTCATATTACAGTAATGAACAAGCGGCTAACAAATTGTCCCGTAACACCTCCGCTCCCCCCGGCCCCATTGGAAATTTGTTCTCGGTGGTCAGATACAGTAGCAAGCAGTGAAAGGAAAAAGAAAGTCTGCTGGGGAGGTGGCAGGCAATACCCCCCTTTTCTTCTCTTTCTATCGCTCTATTACTCCTGAGAGGGCCACAGAGTCTATTTAGCCTATCCAGGCCTCGGGCGTTGGACCTTTTGTGTGCTGAATGTGACGTGATAAATGTGAGAACTTGCATGTGTGCAATATCCACTGTGAATGCAGAATAATCCAGTAAATCATAGAGGCTTACAGTGCAGCGATTATTTGTATGCATTTATTCAAGCGTTCGGTGAGTATGTTGGTCTCTCACCATTGTCTCACGAATGAATGAGACTAATAGAAGCTAATAGAAGACAAGTGTAAATGAGACTTCCCCTCATCGGTACTGACAGGCAGTCACTCTTAAGGACCTTTAAGTGCCTCCTTATTGCCGTCATTACACGAGACCTCAAAATCGTGAAATACTGTATCTCACACTCTTGGATGTGGCAGGTCGCCCAAAAGTGACATGTCGACATGTACTGCAGTTGTGAGTATGTCACATTTTACAGATTTCTACAAATAAAAGGGCTAAAATATTGAAATTCAGAAAAACAAGGGGGATTTTGAGAACATCAATCTCTCTCGCTTCTCCTATAATCTTATTCAGCTCTGCATAGATATAATTAACTGATTATGACTGAACTTTCCATCTTTAAGCTAGATCATCTGCCAGGGGCTTCCCAAAGTATTTTAACCACGGCATGCCACAGGACAGGAGGCTGCATCAACCTGAAATAAACTTGGTTAATAATTTGCACTCACTTTAAGCCACAGCAGTGTTAAAAGTTTTCACGTGTAAGTTCTGAAACTTCAGCTATACGCAGCAGTGGGATAAATTTAAAAATAATCAGCGAATGATCTAGCTGAATTCTTAAATGAGTAATGAAAATAATCAAAAAAACATGTTTTTCTGCTTTGAAACTTGCTTTTCTGTGTTGTTGAAGAAGAAGGGAGGGATAAGAGAGCTCTGTCGGTTTTTGTATGGCCCTGCGAGCTCCCATGATCCATTAGAGAGGCTGAGGATGAATGAATGATCAGTGCTCCCAGAGAGAGCACAGCAATAGTTTCTTCAGTTCCCACCTTATTGATTTCTGCTGAAAATATAGAACCCTGGGCATGGAGCGAGAAGAGGGGAGGGCCGCAACGATATTAAGTCGTTTTCCCATCTTTTCCAAAAATCTTTAATCAAAGTTTAAGTGAAATACTAACATGCCACTTGACGTGACCTTTTAGCCCCGTTATGAATCACCTGTTTTTGAGCCGAGCTGAGTGGCTGAGTGAAGTTGGAGATATTTCCTAATCACAAATCGCTGCGAGAAAAAGAACAAGTTTGGTGGCAGAGTTAAATGGCCACCGAAGGGCTTGTTTGCTGTTGACCTTTGACAAATACTAGACAACAAATCTATGTTTAAAGCACTCGCCTGACTAGATTCTTTTATAGCGCTAAGTGACTCCTGGGAAGGACGAAGCCTTGAAAAGTGACAACAGCCCAAGCTGGGAAAGCTCTGCTACACCAAAACAAAGGGAGATACGATGCACTTCTTGTACAAATATGGCTCTATGAAGATGATATACTGCAGGACAAGGGGGATACATGTCTACAGGGACAAGGCAAACAGGACGATTTGTGAGCACACGAGTGCCTGGTGTATAATGACAAATATGAAATCAATATAGCGACCTTAATTTGCCCAAAGCATAACTGCGATGTAGGACACAGTGTTTCGATTAAAGGAGGTATAAAAAGACGGTGTCTGCGTGTTGCGAGGGCAGAGAGGCCATGCCCTTTTGAACCCCTGCGCTTACCGAGAGCGTGGCGGCCATAAAAAGAACAACCGACCCTGTTTGGGCATTGAAAAGGTTCCTTATTGCTCATGGGTAATAATGTCACGCCTCAAGACGTATTTTTAAAAAAGAGCTGGCGAATGATAGCTACCAATATGTTCCGCAACACTGACAACATTATGGCAGCAGAGAAGAGAATATAATAGCTTGAATATGCTATGAATAACAAAGCCTGTCAATACTCACCTCTAGTAGAATTGCTGATCAGACACAGTTCATGTAAAGTGTACGTGTGAGGGAGAATTTATGGTATGTGTCCCAGTATATGAGCTTGTGTGTGAAAAGCTAACGTGTCCCTGTGTGTGTGTCTGTGTATAAACAGATTGAAATTTGTACCAAAGATAATGTTGCAGAGGTTGGAACTCAAACAAGCGCTTCACTTTGGGAAAGGAGTCGCCTCTGTACCGCAGTTTTAAAAGCCAAAGGTTTTTCCATTCTTGTTTTATAGAGGAAACTAGCTATGAAGACTACAAAAGAGTGCAGATTTGTAATCCTTCTCTTTTCAAAGTGTGATTGAAAAAGCTAATTTAAAAAAAGCTCACAAAATACAACAAAAATGTTTTCAGGGAGACAATAATGTGATGGATCAGCTACGGGAGGGACAAGCTAACAGTAGGTAGCTGATAGCAAACATGTATCTACAGTATATATGAGTCATGTGATTAAAACACACATTACCTGCATGTTTTTCTCCCATCACAACACTGCTTGTTTTTAGCCTGTCTCATTGCAATATGTCTCATGTTTCGGTTTCTGTCACTTCCACAGCTGTCCTGTCACGTTAAGCCTCCCTAGAAACACTTCAGTTGTGTTTGTGAGTTTTTGATTTTTCTACTTACATTGAGTTTTATTCTTCTTCTGTCGTGCATTCTTCTATTTGCTGATGTTTGTTGCAGTCTGTTAGCACCTAGGCTTTTTTTCTCTCCCTATGTAGCCATGCTGTTGTGATACGAACAGCATGTGGTTCATCATTGTCTTGCTGAATAAGCAAGGTCATACCTGAAAAATTATTTGTGCACATGGCAAAGGTAAATTTGCATATACGGCTCAGAATCAATGACCAGATGCTAGTTGTATGAGTGTACCCACAATTTTCCACTCTTCCTCAGTCCATCTTAAAGGACCATGGGCCCTGAGAGAGTGGCTACATTACGGGACCTTGTATATGTGTGTCTCTTTCTTTGCACTGGTAAAGTTTTAACTTTCATTTGAGGCTGTACCAACAAACTGTGTTATAATAGTTTTCACAAGTGTCACTGAATGTTTGCCCCCTGAAGGCCTGAAGAGTGGCCTTTGTGTGCAGAGAGCATTCTGGATTCTTTTAGTACACATATGGTTTACCTTCAGTTGTTTCCCCAATTTTACATAATCTTGTTACTTGCTTGTTGCAATTTTATATCGTTAAATAGGATTTGAATTATCATTTGAATTCTGCTTTTCATTTTGTACAGTATCATTCATTGGAAACCCTTTTAAGTGCTGGTTGCGGGTATTGAAATAGACTGAACTGTGTTGTCGTAGAATTATATTCTATATTAGTGAGGGTAAAAAATGCTATTACAGGAAACTGTGGTGTACCATCACAAGCTTTCACTAAAACAACTAACATTCCTATTTTAAAATGAACATTATCACTCAAATAAGTGAAAAAGTTAGAGGAATCTTAGAATGAGGACCGTTTGTAATTGAGTAACGCAAGGCATCGTTAAAGCTGGACACCACTGAGCTTGTCATAAAGCCTGAAAATGGGTCCATCTTGTTTGGCTCTGCCTCTGGGCTGTTAGCAGCCAAAGGCAGAATGGCTCATACAATGGAGCCATTCGGTTAGAGCTTAGCCCTTAAAACAACACGCAACTCAATGATCCTCCTGGAAAACAATGCCAGGTCACATCAGTCAGACCCTTGGAAGAGAAGGATGGCTGGGAGAGGGGGCATTGATCCCCCCTGGTGCTGTCCCATTGGGAACGCCTTCCAATTGGAATGGCTCTTTTCACAGCCCAAAGTGGAAGAAGACAGCTTCACAAGGTGCTGGAGGTTAAGTCTTTCTATATATAACTGATTATAAATAACAGGGGCTTTACAATAAGGCAGACACAAGCACCTCTTATAAGTAATTTGTTTGCAGCCACTTTTACGTGTAGTTGGTGACATTAAATTCCTCACACTTCAACAGAAGCACAAAACAAAAGTGCTTTGAATATTTTTTTTACATATATATCTTTTCTTTTACCATTTATAGAGTTTGTATCTTGAAGGCGTTAAAACAAACATGCATCTTCATACAGAATATTCATGACTCCTGTATGTAAGGACAAAGTGTAAGGATTAAGGGAAGATGGTAAAATCAAATTATTTTATATTTATCTAGAAAGGTAAAGAGCTGGTTAGCCTGAGAGGTCAAAAAGGAGCTAATAAAGCAGAGTAATGTTTTGGGGCTGAAAGGAATCGAGGAGACCAGGGATGCACCGACAGCCCCCTGGGTCATAAATACCATAAGGCCTCCAGCATATTACCCAGTGCCGGGCCAGTCTCTGTTCATTACCACTCCACGCTACTCAGCACTTCATTTAAAACTCACATTCCTCTAATTAACACACACTGCTGGGTACAGATGAGCCAGTACAGAGCCCTGTCTCCCCCTTGCTTTTACCGCTTACTCAATTATGCGTCTCTGTCATCACATGTCTTTGACTCTTCATTCTTTTTTGCTCTCACCTGTAATTTAATTTCCTGCTTTGTGGCAATTTCCTCCCGACAGCAGCTTTTTGAAATAAAAGCATCTGTGTTGACAACAATATAAAGAGAGCATACTTTTGTACTATTTTCCCAACACAATTAGAGTTCAGACTCGCTTTATTTTTGGTCTTGTGATAGCTAATAAAGAGTAGGAGGAAACATGGCTGCATCAGAATCTGAAGAAACAGTTTGTCCAACAAATTGGATGCGGTAAATGTTTATTCATTTATCATATCAACCAATTACACTGGGACAGAATTAGCTCCATTAGAGTGCAAGAGGCAAGTATTAAAAAAATAGAAAGAAATCACACTTTGATTTTTCTTCTTCGCTTAAAGCCTAAGAAGTTTTTACATTAACTCACTCTGGGGTGTTGAATGATACCCGTGCAATCATACACAGTAATCTACATGATAGATGCACAAGACAGAAATGAAATTTAGTTTTTACGATGTCTTCTGTATTCGTAAGACACAAGAAAAACCAGCCATTCATCTGTCCTTATATTGCTTTCAAAATACTTCGCCCGCTGTTATTAAAGGAGTCTTCTGTGCAGCTTAAAGTAAATGATTCTGCTTGTAACACTGCCGCTTATGTGGATCAGATGATGCGTCTACTGATAGGTCTGTAATGGACTTTTCCTGTTCATTAACTGAGTTATAGCACCAGGACTTTATGCTTTGCGGTTCTAAATTGAATAATACATCTCCCATGTTTAAAGTAATATTAATATTTTCAAAATCAATGTTAGTAAAATTTTATGTACACAGTTGTATTTGTTGATGGCCAGCCACTGCAAATAAAGACAAGATTTATGAAGGCTGCCGTATTTTTTTCTCTCCTCTGTAATATTATCGCAAGTGAAATGCTGACCATAAAAAAAAATTTAATTAAAATTTTAATTAGCACCGGTAATCAATAGGGTGTAACATAACATCTCACATATTCTCGGTGACGTGGAGGAAAATGTAATCAAACAAACACAGAGGGACCAAATATGATGATTTTATGGGCTAATAAGTCTGAGGTAAGTGCGGCATCACTACAGGGAAATGCCACTGCCTTTCTCTTTTTTTAGTGTGTTGTTTGGTGAAGTGTTGAAAGCTTAAATGCAGATAAATAGTCTTTATCCTACTGGAATTTTCTACTAAATCTACTGTAGGTAGAGATATAGGTAAGACTTAGTATCACATGATGCACTGTGTTAGTAACTGAAAGGTCTCAAAGCCATGGTGACCAGATTTATCTAAAACTAACTGGCTATTTACTTTGACAACTTAAAAACCTTAAGAATTCATAAATATTTTTTTTTTTATTAGGGGTGATAACAGCCATCCTTTATAGGGATCTGCTGCTTTGCCAGTCTCACTAGTTGCCTTTACAGGGAGCCAAATATTCCAGCTCTATTCAGTTTAAAAAGCTCAAACAAAACAAAAATACTCCATACAAAGACCTCAAATGGAATCAACAGGCCTAAACCAAATTTCAGAGGTGCTGGTCTCTCTACTTACAGATAAGAGATAAGCCAAAATAACCGCTGAGGAAGACACATTTATTTTGAATATGTCACATTGTTCCAATTAAGCCGACCACATTTAAAATCAATCAATCAGTTGACCCGAAAAATAAATAAATAAACAAATAAATGAAAAGTCATGTGACCAAGCTCAGCGCACCCAAAGAGCGAAAAGGGAGCAAAGTTCATTATATCAATCAGGAAATCACTCAATCTGTGCACAGCTCTCTCAAACAGAACGTGGTAAAAGAACCAAAGTGTACATTTGCAAAACTAAACAAACAAACAAACAATCAAAAAGACAATAATTTTCATGGAATGTGAGTAAACGGAGCATGTAAAATATTATTATTAGAGACTTTGTTAACATGGATTTTTCCTCCAGTGTAATAATAAAGGCAGGGACAGGTGACGGGGACAGGTGCGCTTAGCAAAGGAAAAGCAGACAGACTGTAGGCTACATAGTCTGTTGGTGCTCGAATGAAGCTCGTACAAAAGAGAGAAAAAAAACGAACAGCAAAGAACAAAGGAAGTAAAAGTGCAAAAACAGAGCAAGAGACAGAGGGAGAAGGAGGGTATTAGGGTAATAGTCCCTGAAGATTGTCTGCCACTCTCATCCTTCGCCTCTACTATTTCTATTTCTTCCAGTTTTTTGCAGAGGTAATCTCCTCCGGAGCTTGACGGGGGCATACCACTGCTCAGCCAAACAATAAATAAACCGGATTGGCCACAAAATGGGGATTGCATACAAGGTAATAAAGCAAATTTCAATCACACTTCATGGACCTTTTTACAGAACCGTGGAGAGTACGTACGCTTGTCCATTCGGAGGTTACTGAAACAGAGAGCGAGTGGTCTGCTTAGAAGTAATTTACTCAGTTTATGAAGAGAGTGTTAGGGAAGTAGATCCCATTTTACCTCATAAACGTTCCTTCGGTTGTTTGATTTTTCTTAATTATTGAGGAGCTGCTGTATTATCGTAAACATATGTGTTTAGTAGGATAAAAAAAATTGTGATAAGACCACAAAACCACCGATTGTTGAAGTTGAAAATAAAAGTAAAAACTACAATATTGACTAAATTTACTTTTAAACCATCACATCTCTTTAAGAAAGAGCATTACACAATAGTAAATAATGTTATTATTGGTCTCCAAACAAGCACTTGTCCTCACCTTTCATTGAGGTCAGAGGTCAGCTACAGCCATGTGTGAGGCTGCTGTAATGTGTCTTGCTCAAGGGCACCTTGGCAAAACAACTAATTTAACATCTTTGGTCGCATAATTAGTTATGCAACATTGTTGCAAAGCAAACATGTGTCCTAGACATTCCGTTAAACTGCTAAACAGCTGTCTGGACATGCAGTACTATAGACCACTAGTTCCCAAAGCAGGGACAGGGGACTTGGACCAGCAGGCGATAGCTCATGGCCAAAGGGGTTTATTACAATGTAGTGTGTTAGCAGTGATGTTCTTAAAGGCTGTGGTCTCAACTGTCTTCAGATCATTAACAAGCTCCTCCCGTGTAGTTTTGGGTTGATCCAAAACTGCACAGCTTCCTTGTGGACATCCTTGATCCTCGAGGGAAGATCTTGCATGGAACTCCACACTGAGGGTGACCGATTGTCATATTTCTTCCATTTCTTAATAATCATACCATCAGTTGCCACCCCCTCACCAAGCTTTTTGTTGATGGTCTTGTAGCCCATTCCAGCCTGGTGCAGGTCTACAGTCTTGTCCCTGATGTCCTTTGACAGCTCTTTGGTCTTGCTTATGGTGTTGGAATAACTGGAATAGAAGCAACTGATTTTGTGAACAGGTGTGCCGTTTACACATAAGGAGTATCTGTATTTGACTGACTGATTGTAGTCTGTGTGTCACATGGGCACACAGTCAGGTGCTTTGACATTGACATGCAAATCATTTTGTAACTTTGATTTAATGTATTTTAACATGAACAGCGTTACTGTTCATTCTCCACAATTAAGGTTGGATGTCTGGGTTTTTGCCATGCTGCAGAATGAAGCTGATGCCATATGAATGTAAACCACCTACTATAACTTCCGTGTAGTGCTGTATAATTATGTTCAGCACACGTTTCCCCTCTTTGAACCTCTGAATGAAAGTACTTGTCTAGTCTTAGAGTTTCAGTTTACTTGTATTCTGGTACTTCTGTAACCTCTGGCCTTTCCTCCAGCTGTGTTGTCTCAGTGCATGTAGGTATGTGACGGTACGCTTGAGAATGAGACCATCAGAAATGACCTGAGACATCACAGTTATGTGCGTCTGTGCGCTTATACCTATGTGTTTCCACGCTTGCATCTCGGGTACCGATAAAAAGCTGAGCCCTCTGTAACCCAGTGATGACAAATAGTTTGCCCCTCTCTTCCTCTCGTCACTGCCCTCGGTCCTAACTGCGAATTCCATCTGCAAACAGTTTGATTCAACGAGCACATGTTTGTCCAGCTTTGAAAAGCTGTTTAGGTGGAATATTTTTAAGTAAATGTTGTTTCTTCTGTCTGTTTTCTTTCTTTATGACAAACTTTCTGGAAGGGGCAGGGACTAAAAACTACAAAGTATTTCCTCTCAGACCATTTTACTGTAATAATAAAATGTGAGAAGCTCTATTTGTTTTAAGAGTTTTGTGTTTTCTGGGGAGTTCGAATCATTCTTGGGCAAGTGAAGAGCACAGATGGTGTAACGCTCTGTGGAGAAACAGGCTTTCTCCTTTTTGTCCCCAGTGTCAAAGTCACTGGCCAACTTTCCAGTGAAAAGATTTTTTACTGCTCACATCTAATAAATATTTTACTCATCTGAAATGATGCAAACACAAATGAAATGTACTTAACGGGCATCCTGTCCATTGGAAGAGTTTCAATAGGGCACCGCTGAGGTGTGAAATGGCTACAACAGGCACACACGTGCTGTCTCGCTCTTGCTGTCAGTGTCCCATGCTCACACACTCTGAAACACGCACAAGGGGAAAAAAGAGCACCTAATATTTTCTGTTAGCAAGACTGTGCATACCCCCCAACCTTCAGATAATTTACTGCTGTGTGTCTACAGAGTGTTTGGCGCAAAAGTGTCACTAAATCTCAGCCCTCAAAGTCAAACGTCAGGTAAACCACAGAGAAATAATGTTTATTTTCTCTCAGCCCTGGCCCCGTTCTTAACCACGCTGTCAGTATACCGGTACCTCATATATCTCACAAATTCCCTCATGATCTGTTCAAGTTGCCTTTGAATGAGAGCGGAAACAACGTTGCCTCTGATTCTTTATTACTTTCAAATCCCGACATTGACACATAACTTTTCACCTTGAGGCCAAGGAATTTGTGCAAATCCTAGTTTTTGTCGCTTATCTCAACACATGTTGTGGTTAACTGAATGACCCATTAAAGCAAACTGCATAATTCTAATATAATTGTACAGGCTCTCCATTGTTACTACCACAGTAACGACTATTCTTCCATTCATCGGGTCCATTGCAAAAAAACATGACTAGATGTTCAAGAAAAAATGTTAGAAAAAAAAGGCGTTTTTATGCCTTTAAAAAATACTTTTAAATAATAATCGGTGAGAAACTGCACTTGTCTTGTCAAAATAAAATGCTAAAATGCCCCATAGAGTTGGTAACAAAGTGCGTGCCTGATAATGGTCTCAGACACATACCAAACCATTTTCCTGCTTTCTAAACCATTATGCCTGCTTGTGCTTAACCTCCTAAACCCATCCTCACCACTGTAATAGAATTTCTCAACCCATTCACCCCTCACTACCCACCCCCATGACACAAATATCCTCCCGCTTTTTCTCAAAATCCCTCTATCCAAGACACATTTGCAGACAAGAACACTGTACACGCAGAGAAAGCGGAAAAACACAGGAAGGAAGCGAAAAGGGGACACACGAAAGCGCCTCCAGTGGACCCACAGCTCACCCTCCATTTTTCCCCTGTTAAAGATTCACAATAGGGCATTCTTTAATAACAAATCATTTCTTTCACTGTATGCTTTTTAATCTGCCTCTGCTTGACAGGGCCCATCCTTTCCGCTGAAGGGGAAGACCACTTAAAGGCCAGGCCAATAAGGCCCAGGAGCCCTGTGGCCTGACTTGGGTGATTTGTCAGGATCCTCCTGCGCGCTTGCGTTGGTCACACCAATGGATTTATCCCAAGGTAAATGGAGATAGCCCTCGTCGGCCAACGGCTCGGCATTCTGATTACAGACCCCTCTCTTCGAGTTCTATTGATAGATGTTGCTTGTGTTTGTCTATTTACAATGCCACTAAATCTGTGAATAAAATGTAATGCGGGGAGAAGGGGTGCGACTCTGGAAGCTGGAAGAGAGAACGGATCTCACATAGTTTGATTTATGCTATGCTATGCAGAGCAATAGAGAGGCAGCACAGATGAAGGGTGTGGGATGAAACAGCTCAGAGGGGCAGAGGTTGTTGTTTTGCATTGGGGTCGGAAGGAGGCTAAGATGAATCTCATGCAATTCTCACACTGGGTGCTGTCCACTATGCCATAAGAATTACAAACACGCTGCAAAAGGAACAACGGGAGCTTTTCAGGAACACTGGGGAGAAAACGGGACGCGCTTTTGCCACAACACACAGAATTCCACAGAATTGGGAAGTCTATCCAAGATGCACGGTGAACATTTATCCCAGTACTCCCATATCCATGCTAAAATTACTTTTAAGCATAGATGTGGCTAGAAACAAATACTGGGACAGGTATAGCTAAGACTGCTGCTTCCATGTCATTGCAACCCTAAATAGCTTCTTTCTACATCTATGTGGAGAAAATCTTAGATATAAAAACATTTTGGTTTAGTTAAAGAGTCCAGTTTTAACTAGCGTGAGCAATAGTTGGAGATAAAGTGTCTGAATTTCAGGAGCGGGACCACACCTTCCAAACACGCTCCTTCCAGTTGATCCAGTATGATCCCCCAGTTCTACAAGCTGTTCGTTCTTGTTTTCGTGCCCCACTCTACCTTCCCTTCTGTTTACACGGGGATCTGCCAGGCCCAGGAGCTGCCGCCAGTCCCCTTCCAGGCTTTCCCCAAACTGCAGCTCAATTCATGTTTAAGCTATTCAACTTTGTCTACTAAAACGCTGTCAAACCTAAAATGAAGACGTGGGCCCAGCGAGTGAATGAAAAAATAAAGGACATCGGTCTAAGAGGTACACATGTTACACATGTGTATGCTTTGACCTATTTCCTCTGTTAAGAAACAGCTGTGGTTAGCACTGTTACCTAACAGCAAGAAGGTCCTGGGTTTAAATCCACCATCTTGCTTTTCTGTTTGGAGTTTATATTTTCTCCAGCTTCTTCATAGCAAGTGGGTTTAGGTTATTTACTGGTAAATCTAAATTGCCCTTAGGTATGAATGTGAGTGCAAATGGTTGTGTGTCTCTCTGCGTTAGACATGCAACAGTGCTGGCAACCTGTTCAGGGTGTACTAAAAGCTGGAATAGACTCCAGACCCCATGACCCTGAATTGGATAAACAGAAGACAATGGATAGATGGATAGGTAGTTGGAGAAACATCATCCATCAATAAAAACAAACAAACAAACAAACAAACAAACAAAAACAAAACAAAACAGCATTTCTTCTTTAAATTTTCACATTGGCAAAAACAGAAATGCCTCTGTCTCCACAGCCAACCAAATATCATCCAAATATCTTTGAACCCAATACTGATGAAGACAGTAATGAAAGTAAATCAGCAAAGCGCAACTTTTTTCATTTCAGGAAAGGGGCGGGGCCATCTGCTGCGACCGGTTGGGGTGAGAGAAGGAAGACAGGATAAAGACATGCTGTGGAAGAGAGACGGAGATTAATAACAAGTACGACTTAATGCAGAGAGGTCTATTAACACATAGTCAATGCCAGTAATGTAAATTACCACAAAGCACAAAAACAGAGGTGCAATACTCAAAAGGTCAAGTTACCAACAAGTTACCAACACCATCGACATGTGAAAACTGAATATTTCAGTGCAGTAAAAATCCCACTGGAAGGAGTGGAGGAGTAGAACTACATCTGTCTTCTTTTCTGTTTTTTTCAGTGATGACATCAAAGCAGTAACAGTGCAGCAGAGACACCTGTGGCGAATTATGTCACTTCAAAAGTGGACTTTATGATGTGTGTGCGTGTTTTTTACAAGCTATTTTTTAAAAAGTACATAATGTGGACAAAGTCAATCAGTTATAGTGTTGTGGTAAAAGAAACTATAGGACTATAATTTTGGCTGCTTAAAAGTGGCTCTATCACTTTGTGTACAACTGGCTAGTTTGTTTTAAGCCAGCTTCGCTTTTCTGCAGTAACCCCTACTGTATGCACCCACACACCACAACAAATCCCCTTTTGCCCCAGCCTCTGGGAAAGCTTATGTATGGCGCTCTCATTGTTTCTTCAGCCTATTGAGGTAAAGATAACTGTGGGATGTGAAAGAGCTGAGTGATTATACATCAGTAAAATCACAGGGGGTATATATCACTGCCAGTGAGACACACCCACTGGAATGAATTGGGTCAAATGAGAGCAGTGCATCGGGCAGGGCGCGCTGACAGTTACTAATGCACCTTCCCTGGCCACTAATAGGAGTGTACAAATTGCTGGAGGTTTGTAAACTTTGTCTGTTTTGGGTAGGTGCAGCCAGGGTTTGCAGGCAGCTTTTCTGTAGTAGCGTAGGTAAGGAAACTAAATCAACACTACAGCGGTGCGCTGGGATGACGGACGGGACTGAATCAAGGAGGAGGAGAGTTCCACCTACAACACAGGTAATAGATAGCTAGAAGCTGGGAGATGTCCTTTATTGAGACTTGTATGGGAGTTTGAGAAAAATGGGCTCCAAACACACTGACAACATCACTCTCGCCACTATCTTTTTGTAAAAGTTGGAGTTTTAAAATGCCACACCATACTTGAACGCATTCAAATGCCTTGTTTGACCAAGTCGCGTAACCTTAGCCAAACCACATTTAGGTTGGGATCTATAAATACTGAGACAGTAGCATAACCACACGCAGACATGCTCAATATTAACTTTCAACGGAGTAGCTGACTCCTTTTAATCTTTTAGAGGTCTCGAGATCTTGCAAGACGGGCAAGTGCAGGCTGAGGAAGGAATGTTACACCCTGTTCTCTGATCCTGCCCTATCACTCTGTCCTCTCTCCTGGACAAGTTATTTTATCACGCTACAACATCAGAGGACACACATGTGCCCAGCTTGGAAAAGTACCACAGTGACAGAGGTCACTAAAGCCACAAAGTTATTCTATATGTTTGAACACTTAAGTTACAGTACGTGATAATGGGCACGGCAATAATTTTAATTACGATGATAAAAAAAGTGTGTATTGATGTTTATTAGGAGTACACAATTATATAATTGCTTATGTAGCTACATGCCTCAAGTGGCACAAAGCATGTGTGCCATTAGGAAACAGATGCAGATATCTATATGTATGATTGAGTGTGTATGGGCTAAAGAAGGGTATTCAGAGTCACACCTGTTTGCTGCAGTTTGCACCGAGGCGTGGGGAAGCACAACAGGCATTCAGTGTCTATGCATGCCTGTGCACCTGGACTTGATGGCCGCACATACATAGAACAACAAGATATAGAAGTTTAAATACTGCTCCATGTTTTACCTGCAAACTATGATATTGTATCCATCCACCCATTTTCTTTCACTTTTTTTCTATAAATTTTGACTGTTTCAGGACAATCCTACACTAGTAACACTGACAGACTGGTGGTAGCATAATGTATTTTTAGTTGTTTGAACATAATCTTCTGTTCAGACTTGGATTGCACACAGTGCCTTGAAAAAGAGACATCAGAGCAGTCTGTGATGCTCTAAACCGGTGCAACAGCTTTATATTAATCCCAGTAAATCAATATCTTCTGTGCCCTGAATAAACAGCTGCTCATGAAGTAGCATTATCTTTATAATTGTATGAAACTGCATCTCAGATATAAGGACCCTTTAACTGGATAAAACAGTAACCACTATCATACAGATGTTTGGCAAATTTTAATAATCCAGCATTTTTTGTTTGTTTGTTTTTTACAAGCTGCTTTCTTGAATTACTTTTTGTACGTTGATGCTCGATCAGCAAATTCTGCAGACTCTGAATGTCAAAGGGAAAAGCCAAAACCATCCTTTCTATTCAGTCCAGCTCTATGCTCAGCTATGTACCAATATGGTGCGACTTGGCCCGTGGCTTGGCAGTGAGCTCTGAAGCCTTTATGTGTGTGTGTATGTGTCTGCGTGTACGGAACTGGGTTGACCTCAGATGTGTACAACACCTGTGTCCACTAAGCATTAGATGTGCTAAAGACCTGCAGCTGTGAAACTCATCCCTTTTCCTGTCTCACTGTGTCACACACACACACACACACACACACACACACACACACACACACACACACACACACACATTCATGTGTCTTATCCAATAAATCAAAGCATATACAGGAGACATGTTAATGCTGTATGTGTCTCCAAAGCATCTCACTAGTTCTTAGACATCCAGTCACAAAATACAAGTGGATGTTCTCCCTGAAACACACACTCCCACTGGTGTTGGCTTGTCACACACATGCTCAGTCTCCCTCTCTCGCTCTCTCTCTCTCTCTGCAGGATTATGACATGTTATTAATTGCGGCCATTATCAGCGACAGCTTGCCCAAGAACCGGGCCCTTCTCTGGGGGCGTGAGGCCCAGCGTTGCAGCATACAAAAAAGTGCAGGGAGAGAAATAAGGAAGCGAAGACGCCGGGAGAAAAAGGGCACATTGAAAGAGTGACTGAGTGATGGAGGAGGGCAACACAGAGAAAGAGAGAGAGAGAGAGAGAGAGAGACAGAGACAGAGACTTGAAGGTGTAATGCGTCACACAGTGCAATGCAACACTCTGCCAAAAAGGGATTGTGGGACGGTGAATAATTTATCAGAAAACATTTTTCTTGGTCCTTTCCACAGACCGACAAATCCTCCCTGAGCTCTCTTAGAGGGGGGAGTCAGATATAATGTACTCTCTCTGTGTATGTGTGGAGGTGTGAAAGTGAACATGCTGGCGGAGGCTTACAAGATTCACACAACATTCAGTACCAACATACACTCATTAATGCACAAGTAGGAGTAAACTCCCACACATAGGGACACACACATGCTGACGCTTTGGATAACATGAGGCAAGTATTCCTCCCAACAGGCACATGCCAAAATAATGTTGGCTAGTAGATCGTACGTGATTACAGAGCCATCTTCTGTTCAAGCGACAGCGATGGTAATTCATAAACAGAGATATCGTCAAACTGCAACTCTCACAGTTAAATCACTGCTACAGAAATCTTTGAACCTCGTCACAGGTTCAAGGGCCCATCTGTGTCTCTCCCCTGCTCGAATGTAGTGGCGAGGGGGGCATTGATTGGGAGGAGTATGAAGGAGAATTCGATTGTCAACAGCATTCTGGCATCAACTCCCCTAGCCCATTCATCTGTAGCAGCAGAAAAAACAGTTACATGAACTGTCACACCCAACTCTACTGTTAATTTAAGGTAATTAGTGAGCGAGTGATTCCCAATACATCATGGTGCAACTGGCAGACTCCACAATATTTCACAGCCAATCTGTTACCTTCGCAGCCCCGCCTCTGCCCCCCCTCAAAAACACGCACACACCACCACACACACACATACACCTCCCTCCCAGTCTCTGTTTCTCTCACTAAGTGTAACTACACTTGCAAACACACATCTGTGCAGACAAACACACACACACTGAGATACTGCTATTTTCCTGGAAGTTAGTGCGAGTGCATGTTGTACAATATCTGCTTGTGCTCGCTGACCTGTCAGAATTTACCTGGAAAAGTAATGGCACAACAATTTAATCTTATGCAGTTACAGATTATTTTGCCATTATACTAATCTATCTATCTATCTATCTATCTATCTATCTATCTATCTATCTATCTATCTATCTATCTATCTATCTATCTATCTATCTATCTATCTATCTATCTATCTATCTATCTATCTATCTATATATATATATATATATAAACCAAAATTGTCTTCTCCACAGTTTTTATGGTATTCTAAATGTACATGTGTAGTCACAGCGAGACAAACCATGTGATGTGTTTTATTTGCTCAGATTTCACTTTACTTTTCAGTGTGTTCCTCACGGTAGGCATATTTTTTTTATCTGGTTTGTTTAGTAAAGTATTTGTGTCAAGACAGGAAAGAATATACTGATGGGAGAGGGAAGTCTGTGTCGAAAGATGCTTGTCAGCCTGGGAAAAACAGGTCAAAAACAACAGCGTGCTCATATGAATCCATTTAATTAAAAAACAACAACAACAAAAACAACAAAAAAAGTTGCATGTGGACTAAATTTACCTCTAGTCAGCGTTGATGATGATCTAATGCTTAGGTACATGTGGTTTAGTTTTCATGTCTGTGATTGTTTTTAGAGTCCATGCAGTTGTTAATTTGTGTTTGAGTCAGTGTAAATTTACACACAACTGCAAATACAGTGCAAAAAGTGTGTTAACACCAGAGAACATGTGGCTTTTATTTACCCATATGCCTCGAATGTTGGAAAGAGAGCGAGACATGGGGAAACAGATTCAGTTCAAAATGCCATCAAAGACTTCTTCCACAAATTTTAAACACATTGAAAAAGAGGCTCAGTTAACTCTGATGTTTCGCACAGGATTTTCCACCCCCCGCGCGCGCCGCAGTGATGCATGTGTGCATACAAAAAATTGTCCCTTAAAACTATACCGTTAATGATTTAGATACAGGTTTGAGTCATTTACAGTGCTTAAGATATTTATTAGGCCACCACCAAGTGTAAGGATTCGGGTTTCATCCAGCTGCACTAAATTAACAGTAATGGTAATTACCCAAATTATTTTTTATGTTATGGTTAATCCACCAGCATGTGAAAGCACTTCAATCAAAACACTAATTTTACTGCTAAAAATTAATTATTGTTGTTATACATGAATTTACAATTATAATAAAAACAACAATAATAATATTAATAATGATGATGCTCATTGTTTTTTTTTTATTAAGATGGAAAATAACAGTCCTTTTAGTAGTTACAGTTTCAGTGGTTGAATGTTATGCTTTATTCATTTCTGATTTGGCACAAATTTGAGTAAAATGTGAATTCTGTAGTCATTTGTTTTGTGGTCTGATAAATGTGTTAAGCACAAGTGAATCTAAGGATCATTACAGGGAGTGATCTTTTATTTGCTTTATGTTTGAGGCTGATGTTTGAGGCAGTGGTTAGACTAAATAAGATATGCAAATTACCTGAGGGGGCAGTATGGAAGTGGCCCTGCTCCAGAGTCATCAGCTAATAATCATAGTGCGTTTGTCATGTTGAAAAAAGGTGGCACATTAATTCAGCTATTTTGAACACTTTATAGGGGAAACAAGCAATGAGGGATGTATATAGACTTGCATATTTTTAAAATCCAAACCTTATCCGTGTTTCCAGCTTGATTTCAGACTGAGCATCATTCTGTCTCAGAGACAGCAGCTGGGGAGGTGTGAGACTACTTTAGCTCGCTGCACCACATCAATCCCTTCTTCAGGCTCCAAACATCCACAAACACAAACACTGAAACATGCATTCAGCAGATAATGAAATAAATATCAACAATGTCCTAAAGATCTGCACTAAAATGTAACAGATGAGTTTAAATTTGCCATTTTAAACAGGACATTCCGCCCCCGGGCAAATTAACAAAACTGGGCAAAAAAAATGGTATTGTGAATGTTGTAACAGGTATTAGCCACTGTGCAGGTGGCATATAACATATTTAAGGTACCTTAAATAAAGGGATTTAGACTCATTCCATATAAGTAAGTAAACTAACCTCATTATCATAATCACAGTAGCATCACGGTTGCCAGCAAGCAGAGGATAAAGATTTAACAAAACACTGGAGTGTACATAAAAACATAAAAGTAACATTTTGTTAGCATTTTGGTAAATGCCATCTGAACACAAACCACCTCAGTCCAATAATAGATAGAAAGGCCAGCGTAAACATAAGCAACAAAGTGGTTAGAGGGAAAAAGGAGAGTTTGAGCAGCAAAGAAAGAAAGAAAGACAGGGGCAGGAAGATAAAGATATTTGTATTTTTTCCCGTTGGTCTGCCTTCCATCAACTGTTTGTATGCAATGTTCAGATCCTCTTGGTTGCTTCGCTGTCATCGTGGTATGAGGCCTTGAAAGGACCCTCCTGATTGTGTTGAGGGTGAATGGTAGTGTGTGTGTTTCTGTCTGCGTGTAATCAACTCTACCTTATTTTGTGGTTGACAAAGGCAAACAGAGCGAACACCATAAACACTCCCCCTGCCTTGCATCTCAGCGGTTTATGTTTCCAGTGGGAATGGCACTGTCTTTCATAATGAACCTCGAACAATCGTAGCCTGACTGTAACGTGGCATCCCCTCAGGCTTGATTCCTCATTAAAGAAAAGGAACAAAAACCAAAGGGGGAAAAATATGTTATCTTCCTTTTTCTTTTTCAAATATACAATGCATTGTACAAGTCTGGCTGTCAACTAAATCTTCAGAACCTTAATCGAGGGCATACAAGGTGAGAATCCTGACAATATGGGAACGAGACGGGTGTTTTTGTGCTGGCGCAGCAGTGGAACAGTCAATATGTGACTAGCAAGCTTTTTGGCTTGTCTTTATTTTTTCCTAATGCGACTGTTAAAGTTAAGCTTGCGTGAGTAAGCAAGGCCCTTTCGACTTCAAACACAGTGACCGCAGTCCTTTCCACTGCTTTTCAACTTTCCCTTCCGGACAGACTTATAAACTCTTTAGCTTTAAGAGATGGAGACAGCGACTGGCTTTCACACACACCTAAACTGCCTTAGATTACAATGAGAGTGAACAGTGCTCAGCCTGTGATATACTAATGATTTGGTGAACTCTGTGACGTCTTTCTTATCAGAAAGGCTTTATTCTTCAGGGGGATATTTTAAAATACTTTATTGTTACACTGCACCTGTGTTATTGTTTTGAACCAACTGCTACTGTCACGCTGGCAGAGATGAAGCCGTGCTGAGAATATGGCACACTGGCCGTGAAGATCAGCAGAGCAAATCTGTCTGGTGCCCTGAGCTGTCAAACTATGGCACACTGGAGCATTTAGTATATTAGAGGGAATGTAAAATGATTACATTCAGAGGTTTCTTTTATCAACACTCAGGCAGAACAAGAAAGAGAGAAAAAAGAGAGAGAGGGAGAGAGATAGCCACTGTCACTAGGGTCTGTAACAATCTTCATCTGATTTGTTTTTTTTCTCCACTACCCCCACTGCCTCTTTTCTTTCCTGCTATACCTTTTCTGGCTGAGTGAAAATGGGAGCAGACTCAGATCATCCCGTTGCTAGGCAACACTGGACACGTGGAGGCTCCTAACACTGGGATTCAGGTCCTGTTTGGGTTTGGCTACTGTCTTCTTCTCCATATCCACTTCCTGATGGTTCACTTCCCCTTCTGATCCTTTTTCTTTTCTCCTCTCCTCCTCAGCCCTTTCTGCTTCCCTATTTCTTTCCCCTCCTTTCTGCCTTTATGGCTGCACAGTAGAGATTTCTGCGCCTGGCAGATGAACAGCGACTCTAGCCAGCGGGAGCTGCAGCAGCCGTGAGCATTTATCAAAGCCGTGCTCCGTAATGACCACTCAGCAGTGGGGAAATTGAGCTGACCCTGAGGCCAAAGCTGTTAGAGGGGACTGGTGGGAAGGCCAGTAGGGTCAGGCCATCCTTGTCCCACCCACTTAGTGGGCAGTTAGCGCTGAACCATTAGTTTACTGTTTGGAGGCCTTACAGCTCTCCCCTGCACAGTATACACGCACACATACAGACTCTGACACACACAATGTGGACACCAGCCCTACTGCCTAATCTTCAGCACTTCAGTGTTTACCTGACACAAGTTGAAAAAGGAAAAGAGTCAAAGAAACCGAGGAGGTAAACTTTGTTGGCTGCCTGTAAACGCTTAGATTTGATCTGAAACCATTTCTCTATTGTTGTAATAGAAGCAGGTCAAGACACTATAGGCACAGTAAACTTAGCTTCTTTTGCATTTTTTTCCCAAAAGATCTGGTATTGTGTAAAGGGAGGGTCACCGGAGCTCAAGGTGGCGGTTTCAGTATGAGCCGTTACATTTGATGTCTATCGCATGCTTGGATTTTGTGATTCAGCATGGGATGAGACAGAATGTTTTAATTGTTTTCTACGTGTTCATTGTGTTTGTGTGTCTGTGTTGTCAGTAAGGATCCTTTTTTAGTATCTGAATCACACAGATATGCAGCTTCCCAGCTTCCCCTTTTATTCAAGCACACACTTTGACTCACGCACAGGTTAAAACCCAAACTCTGTCTGTGTTGAGCTTTCTAGCTTTCTCACTGGAAGAATATAATCAGACTAATTCCATCACAACATGTATTAACTGAACTTTTGATTAAAAGAATCAAAAATCAGTGACATCAACATTTACAATGGGAAAAATAGAATGCAGAGAGTGTCTATTTTTAAAAGAATGCAATTAATCCATATATTTAACTTTATTCAACAAAGATAATCTCTAGTGCCACATCTGACCTTTGTTGGTCTCTTCCTTAACACTGTGCAGACATGAATGACAGAGCTTGTTAATGCTGGGAAGTAGTTCTGTGACAGATTACTGGCTCTAGTTAACATTATTTAACTCAGCAATGTCTTCAGGCAACTGCTTACAACAGTCCAGGGGCTGCCACGGGGCTAAAAACCGCAGGGGAACTGCACACACAGACAATCAATATGGACTCAGATGGAAAGAGAGGTGAGGGCAGAAAAAAAGAAGAGCTGGAATAGTCATTTTCGCTTGAGAGGCGCTCCCTTGAAAGCCATGAAATAAAAATCTGAACTTTAAAATTGATAAGGATTGATTTCGCTGACACGGGATCATAACATACACCCCTTTGGAGACTGGCAGCGTAAGGGCTTACAGATGCCGCGTGCATAAATGAGAATGGGGAGGACGTAAATCTGACTGCAGCCCAGCAATTAGCCTTTTACTGTGGAAAAGATATGGAGAATCTTTACTGTTTCATCAAATGGCATTAGGCATGCTCTGGGCCTGGAGGTTTCTTTGGGAAGACAAATGCTAGAATAAACTTGTTTAGACAGATGGATTGGATAGAATTCCTCACAAAGTTCACTATTTTCCCTCACAGATCCATATAGATCACTAGTGAATGGTTAGTTCATTATGTGGCTTCTATTAAATGTCACACAGTGTTTGAGCTACAAGTACAGAACTCACTGAAGTATTCGCCCTACAAATGACATTTTCAACAGTGTTTTCAGAGACAAAGTTTGGTGTCAAATACATTTTGCGTAGGTTTATGGTAGTGAATAGTGAAACTGATTAAAAGTAGCTAAAGTTAAGGAGAACCCTGGAGGAAACCCCCTAATAAAAGCCTGAAATGAAAAACAACACTATTTTTGCACATATGCTTAAAAAAAAACCCTAAAACAAATATACATCCCACGGCATGCAGATTGATTACGACTCAGAAGAGGAGCATAAGTCTGAGAACATGATTAGTTGAGGAGAGAAAGAACTTGGGTGTAATTCCTGCTCAGATGAATGATTAGGACGAATGAACAGGGTGGTCTTGATCAAAGCTAACATCTAAAGCTAACATTGTACTGTATGCTGGTGAGCAGATGGTGAGCCATAAATCCTCACCCAGGCTCTGACACATATTAGCATTTAGTTAGCAGCCCACAGCTTGCCAGCCATTTAGGTAATATCTCCATCAGATCACTCTGGAAATGGTGATGGAGTGAGTTAGGGGGATTTTAATGTTTTCCGTGACTGTATTGTGCTTAATTAGACGGCGCTCTGGCTGTGCCACGAAGTGTTGCTGCAGGAGACGGTGTGTGTTGACAAATACGCTCATCACTGCCCATTTAACTGCACAAGGCTTTCACTCATGCCGGAAAAGCTGTGTAACATCAGTTACCTCAAGCAGATACACAAATTTCCAGTAAATTCCTCTTTTAGTGTCATGGAGTTTCAAAACACCAAGTTTCTCTCTGTCAGCTAACTCCCCCAGCCTAAGGTAATTCCCACATAACATCGCTGTTGTCACCCTAACATGGAAGACGCACAAATGGAGGTGCACGCCATAAGTTCTGACCACGACACCATCACCACCTTAAACCACTGAATCAAGGGAGGATAGACCCATGCTTTCATGTTTTGACCCCACAATCCAATTGTAGCAACAGAAATAAAAGAAACTGATCAGACCAGCTTATCAGCTTGAAGCAGTGTGATCATTCTCCTCTGACCTCTGGCGTATTCCCTCATAGAGGTGAATGGATATTTTCACTTTTTTGGACCGTTTCCTGTAAACCCTATAGCCTGTTGTGTGGGAAAATCCCAGTTTCTGAAATGCTCAGACCACCCCACCCAGCAACCGTGCCACATTGAAAGTCACTTAAACCGCATTCTGTTTGAACTTCATCTTTACCGTGTCTATTTGCCTGATGCATTGAGTTGCTGTCATGTGATTGGGTGACTAGATATTTAAGTTAATGAGTAGTTAACAAGCTTCCTAATAAAGAGGTTGGCAAATGTAAAGGCAACATATGGTAGGTGCAAAATATCGGGCCTAGGCCGAGCAACTAACACCTCTATTCCCCACCCTCACATTTGTAGTGCCCTGAACACTAAAAATCATTCCACTATGAAAAACTGCTGAATACATATATTGGATCAAAGTCCAAGAAAACAGGAAGAACAAACCCCCCCCCCCCCCCCAAAAAAAACAACAACCCCAAATACTCTGATGTGGTTAAGAATAATTTACTTACACAACATTAAGAGGATGAATAACAACATTTGAACAAATTCTATAAAAAATGATTAGACATGCTCATAAGGTTTGTATTAACACTAATAACATTAATTCTAAATTAATTTCCAAATTCTAACCCTTATGCAATGAAGTCAGAGTGTTTAAATCAGCCTGTCACTGTGTAACAGTTCATCCAAGGATTCAATCCTAGGATTTTATTTGCATCATACTTAATAATTAATTAGCATGAATCTTTGCTTGTTTGTCGTCCCAAACAAGTTGTGCATTCACATTGCTAACAAAGCTAGCTAGCCTTAGCTCACATTTCCAGTCAGTATCCCAAATGTATGTAACAAGTTATGGCTTTAGAACAGGGAGTCTCAAAAGGCAATGATAAGGTCATGGTAGGTACATCCATCTTTTTATATACAGTCTACAATTTTTAGACCGTATATAATTCTCTGGTTTAGGTGAGGGGTAAGATCTGGAAAGGTTCTGGGCTGTGGTGCATGTGTGAAAACAGGTTTACACACTGACTGACAGAGAGAATGACCCTCTGGCACGGATTGGCTTGTAGCCTGAGAGCTGAGAGTGAAAGGGCAGCCGCAGTGAGAAAGAGCAAAAGAGAGTGCAAACTATGTGTAGATGTCTGCAAGTGTGTGTGTGTGTGTATGTGCATGCAAGAGCGTGCACATGGGCATACATATGCCAGGGGTTAATTGTGGTTCAAGTGTGAGGAACAGCTGAGAGAGCTCATATATGGCACAGAGGTACAAGCATGGTGACAGGCAACTTGACAACACAACCTGTTTTATGGTGACAAGTGTCTGTGTGTGCGGTGAGGAGAGAGAGAGCGAGGTAGTGGGGGAAAAGAAAGTGTGAGAAAGAAAGAGTGAAGCTAAAGAAAGGCAGGTGAGCAGTAAAGTGCTTGTCTGCCCACCCAACATGTTGACATGACTCCTTTAAGAATAGCAAAGAGTCTTGGTAAGCAATTTCTACACTCCAGGGTGCTGATGGAGAGGATTGTGTAACTATGTATGTATGTGTGCGTATGGGGCCATCAGAGTAACTAAACAGAAGAAAGGCAACGAAGACAGTTGGCTATCTTTCACCTGTCACCAGAAGTACTAACAGGAAGTTTTCTCAGAGGGATCGCTATTTATTTATTTTTTTGTTGTGAGGGTTTAAAGTGGAGGCAGCAGTCAAGGTGTAGTATACTATACTAGATGCTGAAAAATAACCTGAAGCATATTTGCATGGCTTTGTGTGTGGCTCTGCCTGTGCTGTAGCTGCGCGTGTTTGTATGCGCTCTTGATGCGTAAGCACAGGGTTCAAATCTTCAAAGCAGCTCTCCTCAGCTCAGTTTTCAGTTAGCAGCTAAAGGTTGGACTTATGTGTTGCTGCTTACAGTAACACACAGGGACTTCTTTACACCATATCGTTACCACTACAGAACTTACTTGTCAATCACACCAAAACCACGAAGTAGGTTACTAAATAACACCACTTCAGAAGGGGATTCCTGACAGTCGAGTGTAAATGATATGAAAATGTCACCTGAATACATCTTGACAATGCTCATTTTTTCTTCTACATATGCTTGAATCAAGCTGGTGAATAATATTTGTTTGCTATAATATTTTATATCTATTTTTTATATTTCTTTATTATTTATAAAATAAAAATAAAAGAATAAGACTACAATTAACTATGCAATATATCTATTTTATTACAACTTAAGCTTTTTTCTTCTTCTATGAGATCACTTTTTAATATTTTCTGGTCAAACCTCAGTTAATAAAAAAAAAAGCTATGTTGATCTTTTCGATTTGGTTATTTCCCAATGAAAATGTCAAACTTTTGCTGGTTTTGCAGTGCATCTGACCCCCCCCCCCCCCCCCCCCACCCAAAAAAAAAAAAAATCTGTTAAAAACTTCAAAACTTAAAAAAAAAGAAAAGAAAAGTGAATTCTGCTTGTTATTTGTTAGATCACTAACAAGCAGAATTCACATCTTTATATTATATATTATTTATTATTTAAACTGCTTTTCCTGTTTGGGAAAGCAGTTTAAATAACTGTAATTAAATTAAATTAAATAATATTAATAATAATGTGCTCTATTATTATTATTATTATTATTATTATTATTATTGTGCTTGTTGTAAAACAGTAGATTTGAAAATTCACAGATAACACCAATTATTATATTTTAATATTACAATTTTTTTTTAATTAAAGAGCTTGTGAATACTGGTGGGTTAACAACTACGGAAGCAACACAACCAATATTATAATTTAAGGCAGCTGTGTCATCCAATTTGACTGGTAGTGTAATAAATGTGTTAAGCACTGTACAGTAACTTTAGCCTAAATTCTAAATGCTAAATTTAGCTAATGCATAGATTAACAATGCCTTTCTAATAAAATAACATCAATTTAATCATAATAACAAGACTAAAAAACAATCAACCAGTTAATGGTAAATAAACCTAACTCAAAGAAACAAGTTCTCAACTTGCAGCCTACACTCGTGCAAACAATCTGCACTCTTGCTATGTGTGTTCTGACCAGAATTAGGCGAGGTCACCAGCCAAGGTTTGAGAAATGCTGTCAGTGAGCCTAAGCTCTCATTCATGCAGCAGAAGGCTCCAGTATGAACATTGCATCCTCTCAGTGATGTAATGTAAATTAATTACAGGATGATCCTTCTGGCCTAATCTGTCCAACATCTTATTAGGAACTATTGCAACATTATCATACAAGTACCTCGTTGTAGAGCTCAGCCGAAGATAATTTGCTTTTTGTAGTGTAATAACTCTGTGTACGCTTTGTATTGATTTAAGACTAATGCAATACTAATATGGGTGCATTTGGGCATTGCACAAGATAGTGCGCTGGAATAAAGCAATTGTAAAGAAGAAATTAGTCTTTCAAGTGGTTCAAGTGAAAATCTTAATACACCACACTGAGAAATAAACAACTGTTTCCCACCAGGGATAGTGTGATAGCTCAATTTCTTTAGTCTAGGTTCAATCTGCACTGTCAGTACAGTACAAGCATTACTTAAAAATAAAATTCTGTTAAAGTGCCATTTTGAGGCTATACCTAGGCCATATAAAGTTAAAAGTGAACCAAAAATAATAATACTTAGAACATGTCTATTTTTAGCATATTCTTGTTCATCAAATAGTTTGCATTGACTGGTCAATGGAAAAATACAGTGAGAGTAAGATGTGCAGCAACTGCAGACTGAATTCAAACCGACATGGTTGTGGTATGCCTCTCAGCATGCTGAGGCTCCAGGACGCCAGATCTGGTCTTTGAAGACGCTGCCGGTTCCCTGAGGCCACACCAGCAGTAGCCGGAGGGGTATCAAATGTATTAGAGCTGCCCCACTAATAAGATAAGTGGGCTAATGCTAGCACTAGAGGTTTGCCACTCATCTCAATCTGTCGTGTTTAACAGTCTCACAGGAATAGCTCTCGAATTTAAATGCTGGGCAGCTGTTGATGGAGTGGAGAAGTGTAGTGTGTATTTCAGAGAGCAGTGCAAGTATGTGTGTGTGTGTGTATGTGTTGGTGGGGAGTGAGCATGGGTGGAAGCAATGTAAGACGCTGGCTAAGTCTCATGGAACATCAGTTGACACTAGAAAAATACAGCTGCCGATAAATCTCCGACAACAGCCACGGACTCATGTTTCGCGCTATGATTTATCAGAGTTGTTCCTTTTAGACTTGCCATTTGGAAGCCACAATCTCTGTAGGTCATTTGTACAACTTACTTCTAAACTTTGATCCTGGGTAAGGAATAAATGTAGGTAAAAAGATACTTGGACATAACCAAGATGAAATCAGCTGCATATCATTTTACCTTTTTTTCATCAGGAGGTCCTATTTCCTTCTCTATGCAAAATTTGTCTTAAATAATCAGTGATTCATCATAGAAGAAGTTATTTAACCACTAACAAAATGTCACGTCTGCTTGAAAACTGTGCTTAATTGAAATATGTGTCTTGTAAGGTGAAAGCTATTACTCTCACTCAGTCTGTATTGATCTGCAGTTTTAGCCCTGATGAGATTCTCCTGGTGTTTATTAGACTGAGGGGAACTTATTAAGACATGATGGCTATTTTCCCTGCTAAACATGATTATTTAATAACAAAAATGGTCTTGTTCACTGTGTTGTTATATTGCAGGTTGGAGTGGTTTAAAATGTTTATGATAGAAAATGTGTTTAGAGAACTTAAAAACTAAATTGACTAAATTTACTACGTGCCTGCCAACATATCACTGATTTACGTTTATAATAGAAATTTGTTTTACAGGGCAGATCAACTGAACCCAGTTTAGCTTCATTGCACAATTTTGGGCATCGGACTACATATCCATGCATCATTACTCTAATTATATTCGTGCTGTTCCATTACATCACTCTACCACCGCACAACTATCCTCATAGGCAAACAACAGGTGTTTGCAACCGAATAACACGCGTGACATGAACACGAAATTTGAATGAAGATTATTCTGGTCCTTTTTTAAAATTCTCATTATTTCCAAAATCTCAGAGTTTGTTTTACTTTTTTAATTTAGTCTGCATTTATTTAGCTTATTAAAATGTAAACATAAGTATTTTTTATTATGGCGATGTTTATCATAACTGGTCCAGCTACCTATTTCAGTGTCCACTTTAAAGAAATAACTCTTTCTTATTATATAAGAAACACACAGCTTCCTTCCATCACACTGTGACATGACAGGGAACATTAAGGTTTCACATCTTCTACATTTTCACATATCTATAATATCGATATTTTCTTTATACGCTACAAGCATTAAGCACTTTAATTTTTTATATAAATGTATTTCATTTAAATTTTGAAATCAGTAAAAGCAATTTAGAGAAAACAGTATCTGAAAGCATTCGGAAAATGGCTCGATCTGGAGTCCAGTGTCAGCACGGCTTGTGCTGCAATGCACTCATTCCTTTGCAAATGCTGACACTAATGTCAACACATCTAAGGGTACTGTTTACACGCTGATAAACATAATAATTTCATAAGTGGGCTTAATTATGACAGGATCCGTGTTTGTCCAAGTCTCTGTTGTAATCAGCTTTCATCAAACAGTCTTTTTCTCCCTCTCTGCTTCGGTAACAATGTGGATAATTTCGCCCAAATAAAAAGGGCTGGCATAAATCACAGAACAGGCCTTTAGATGGCACTGAATTTGATCTTAGCTTTCCCCACACGAGTTTGTTTGCTAACGGCCGTGTGGACACCGCACACTCTTAACACATTCAAATTCCTCCCGTCGCCCCCATTGCCTCCTCGTCTCTGCGCTTGAGACAACCTGGAAACTACCGTCCAAGAAGCGAGGAAGCTGGCACTCCATAGCAAGCACCTCAATTACAAATGTTATCAATCCCAGGCAAAGACAGAGCTTAGCACTCGTGTCTGTTTTTCTCATCAGCAGTGGTAAGGGTAGCAGCTAGAGGACAGGAGAGAGGGGCTCAAGAGAGACAGTGACAGCAGTTTGTACATGCGACGGCGCTTGTGTGAGCGAACGTGTCTATCCTCTAAATCTCTACCGACCACTCCCACACCCCTCTGCCTTAAATATCTCGCCGCCTTCGGTGCGTCTTTCTTGATATTCCTTGGGATCTTGACTCCGTGCCCTCTGCAAAACCTTACGAACCAAATCGTCTCAAATTCAGCCCTCTGAAATAATTAAGGGGTTGCATGCCGCCAAAAATAAGAGTGTGTGTATTTCTGAAGTGGGAAGGGGACATATGTTTGGAGTCCTGGGATGCCAGGGTGAATCTAGTGAGGTTCAACTTGTTAGGAAAACTGGGTATTGCCTTACACTTCCGTTGACATGACTGCAGTATCAGTGGCGTGGGTGTGTTAGGTGTCAGCCACCGCTTGGCTGACCCCTCCAAGGATGCGCATGTTTACAGAGGTGTTCTCACAAACATTTGCCTAGTGCAGCGCGACAGACAGGCCCCATGGGCATGAAGAGGTGTTTATAGTTATCTTGCCGTTTGTAAGTTGTTGTTGTGCCTCACAAGTGGTTTAGACCAAAAACACTAAGACATGCTGTCTCTTATGATAAAACTTATGGCTTATGACTTCTGGTTATGGCTCCTGTTTAAAGGAGTAACACCTTTGTCAGACATGAGCTGTGTAACATTCTAGTATCTGTTAAAGTGAGCACAATCGTTGAAGTGGAAGACTGCTGATCTGAAGTGTCCTTGGGCAAGAACCCTAACTTGATAATTAGGGTGAGAAACCACGACAACGCACCCAAGTAGCCACACATCCTGATGAAAACCAGAGGAGAGGTTGCAAAGGTTGATGGAGCCCACACGGCCAAAGGGTACAAGCCCCAGAGAACCAGAGGCAACTAGCAGCCGACTGCAACAGTCCCAGCAATCGAGAACCTAGCAGAGCCCCTTCCAGCCCTCCCCCAAAGTGTCCCAAGTCATTCCAAACAACCACACCAAAACATCCAGCTATACACCTTAGAATTATGAGGTGCCCACATAGTCAGGGAGACATCAAAGACCAGTGGTGAGCAGTAAGAAGGGGAACCCCACAATCCATCCAGCTGCGCCCCGAACACCCACTCACAATGCTCTTAAAGACCCTGGCCCAATGGTGCAATCCATCTGAAGTTGGAAGACTGAATTTCTGAATTCCCAGTTGGAAATCTAAACTGGAATGCCCACTCATGTCAGAGGAATCTCACCAATCCGAGTTCACAATCCATGATCGTGAACACAAACTTGTCATCTATACATGTTTGTCTGTTTTTGACTGGCTGAATAATCCATATGTAGAGCTCTGACTATACTCCATCCATGAATGTGCTTTTTTATACACAGAAAACAACAAGTACTGCACTGTGCTGCTAGTGATGGGTGCATAACTAAGGAGCAAAACAAATCCTCTTTCTCAGCTTGGGAGTTATTTTGCTCCTATTTTGCTCCCAGCACTGAAATCCAACTTCCGATGTTTACGGGACGCAGCACAAGTTCTGTTTCATGTCCACGTGAAGATGATGTTTGCTTTCTAGTCTACAATGAAACCACAGAGTGTAAGATGACCTTAAACATGAGATCAGTGAAATTTAAATTAGATAGCATTTTTTCTCTGCTGGGGACAGGAAGAGACTGAACAGGCTGATCCGCAGGGCCAGCTCTGTTCTAGGATGCCCTCTGGACCCAGTGGAGGTGGTGAGTGACGGAGACGGAACGGGACGGAGAGATTTCGCAGGTCTTTCCTCCCCACTGCTGTCAGACTCCACAACAAAGACTTTTGCAGCTGATCAAACACACAAACCCACACATGTGCAATAAGACTAAGTGCAATACTCTTTTCTGACAAAGTTGTATTTTCACTCAGTTGTACATAGCATTGGCATTCTATTTTTATCCTATAGTACATTTTATTCTATTTTATTCTACTGTATATAGTATTTTATTTTATTCTACTCTATTCTGTACAGTTGTGTACAGTATATTATTCTTATTATATTCTAATTTTTGCTATATAACTTTGCACTGTCCACTTTCTGCTGTGACAAAACAAATTTCCCACATGTGGGACTAATAAAGGTTATCTTATCTTATCTTTTAAACGACGCTGTTCTGAGTACCTTTTGATAATAAATTGTGTGTTCTAATGTTAATCTTACCACTGTTTCTACGAAACAACCAGGTCTTTCAATGATCTGAGCACTCCCAGTAGAAAAGAAATAGTTAAAAAACACACACACAACAGTCTCTATTAAATTTTTTGTCATATATTATTATTACAATAAAATGTTACCTTCCAAAATAATAAATCGAGAACATCAGCTTAAAAATATTTAGTGACTCAGCTATGTAATTTTCATTAGCATTGTGCAAAAGCTGAGCCTGGCTGTGCAACAATCTCCTTGAGATAGCACTCACTATGTACCTCAAAGAAGTGAAGAAAGTTTTTTCTGTTGTCTATTTAAACATAGACTTTCGTATTGTTTTTGAGAAGATAAATTGGAAAACAATTCTCTAGAAATTGTGGTATTTTCTTTTTTTAATTATTTAATAATCTGGGTAAAGATAGAATGTTTTAATCACTTCACAAGGAGAAAGAAAATTATGCCATTATGTTCAGAAAATATACACGTAGGAACTAAACTATGTATGTGCGTGATTATAAATCAGGATTTAGAGCAGCATAAGCACAGAAAAGACAGCTTGGTATAAAGGTCTTGTTTGTAATGTACCAGAAGCCTAAGCCTTGACTCAGCTTTACAAACAATAAAAATATACACAGGCTCACCCAAATATTCTACAGCATTTGTTTTCACTAGCAAAGATGGACAGCGAGCAGACACACAGATGCGTATCACAAGCTCGTGTGCACACACAATTCATAAGCATGCAGACTGGGGAGCAGGCGTCCTTTTGTTAGAGGGAGAATGGAAAGTGTGAAGGACGTGACGAGGAAGATAAGTGTCCTCCAGGGCCCTGAGGTTACCCTAATGGTGTCATACATCACCACTCACAAAGCCATGCAGAGCAAAGTTGTCAATGCATGAATGCTGCACTATTACTATCAGCCATTTTAATCATGGCAGCTGTCACTGCGCTAATCAACACCATAACTTCACACTGGAAATCACTCAGAAAAACTCTCTCATCCTGCCGTGTACCAAGCTGTATACAACAGGCAGAAAGTTACTCGGATTGGGGCGGGTGGTGGGGGGGCTGAGGGGCTGTAACTTTGTAGTGCATCATTGCCCTTGTTTAATGGAGGCTTGGCTTTTCCTAAGCAGTTGTTGTGACAATGCTAAATGCTGCTTTTATGAATGTGCTAAAAGGGACCCCACCAACCCCACTGCCCACTGTCAACATCTCCCCTCCCAACAGGCACACAACCAGACTGTCCAGAGGGGCATTATGGAAACACACAATGTGGGGTAAACAACCCTTGCTACTCCGCAACTGTTTGTCCTCCTTGTCCTTTCCAATACAGATTCTGTTATTTATCACTTCTGAATTTTCTTTTCATCCACCCTAAAGTTATACACACAGTGGTCTTGTGTGATATCAGGAAAAAAAACTACTTTGATGATTCCCTAGAATATTACGCTCGACTGAACGTCTTAATCCAGCCACTGCTGAACAAATTATCTCACTATTTGCATGAACAAAAAAATGGACTCATCGTAATCTGAGGAAATGATTATTCCCAGTACAGTGTAAGGTTAAAAGGTTGGCTTGTGTCTTTTTGCTACCTGCAGCTTTTCATGCAATGTTGCAGACAATAAAAAGCTGTCTATTGCCCCTCATTTGGATAATGTGAAATACTGTCTAACATGGCAAACATGCTCTATAAACCGTGTTCTAATGCAAACCTGAGCACAGAAGTCACTAAACACAATATTTTTGAACATTTTGACAGCTTTCTATTCTCTGTCAGCATTTTTGTTTTTTAACACTGGCTTCTTCAGAGTAGGTGTAAACCTGGTTTGTTTTACTAACATATACTTTGTACAACTCGTGCCACATAATGTTTACTGAGCCTGATGTTAGGTAGACATTTTGCAGTCATGCTAATTTGGTGTAATTGCCAAAGGCAAATGTTTCTCAAGGCACCTAACCACACTGTGCTATTGTATATACACATTGCAGCATTCACAAACCCTTAGTGCCATTTCACTGAAACAACAAAACACTGATGTTCTTTAGCTTTTGTGAAATCAGTTATTGGGGTGTTGGTAAAGTCTATTTTCTGTTTGCAGACAGTTTCATATCGTTCATAATTCTGTATAATTTGTTTAGAATTATAGTTACGTGAAATATTTCAAAAGAGGAGCAAAAAGTCATTTTCAGAGAAAAAAAAGGCTTATAAGTCTTATATTAAGATGCAGGGTACCATGATAGGCATCCAGTAAAAGCACAATGTTTGGTGACAGATGTCAAGAAAGCAAATAAACTATGTTGATCAAATTTGGCTTCACTTAGGGTCATTACAATGTGGGTTTGGACTGAAAGGGATTGGACTTATCAGTAAGTTCCCAAGCTGCTGAAATGAAAAGTCTTGTACATCATCTATCCAGTATGCCCCCTCCTGTGGCACCGTGTCTTCTTTCAGACTGAAACACTCTGTGGATATGAGCTCCAAAATAAGATAGATATGTTGTCCAGGAAAGCAAGAGTTATGATGGCAGCTGGAGAAGCACTGATAATATATGGAGGATTTCTAACTATAAAGACACTGATATCTCAATATGAGTGATGGAAACACTCATGGTGTTGGTTTCAGGATAGTCGGACAGCCCTGTTTGGGTAGCACCAGAGAGACACTGGGTCAGGTTGCAAACTGTTAGCATTCCTATGAAGAGAGACCATAAGATGGGCTGTCTACTGCACTTTTGTCTTTTAACAGGCAGGAGACGGACCAAAGATAATTAGACCAGGGTGGAGAACGCTGGGTAGACCCTAATGCTGGAGAAGATGGGTTGAAAAATGTAGAGAATGCAGGGTTTTTCCTTCCCAATGTCACCAAATGCTTGCTCATAGAGGGTTGTGTGATTGTTGGGTTTCTTTCTAATATTGTGTTTACCTTACAATGTCAAGCATCTTGAGGTGAATGTTTCTGCAAACTGGAACTTTATAAAAAGAGTTAAATTCAATTGAGAATTCACAAGACATAAAAAAAATCGTGGTGTTTGTGTCCTCAATATTATCATCACCTTCAATGGCTAAAAGCGGGCTTTGCTTGCTGTAACATTAGAACGGGAAGTCAAACCCATTTTTTAGCACTTTCCTTAAGCAGGCTGGACCAGTAAAACTCCTCTTTCTATCCATCTATAGAAGTTTAACTACACATTTAATCCCTGATGTAAAAAAAAAAGAAAAAAAAGATGTGCAATTCCAACAGTCTGTTCCAGATTTTCCACACGGTATAGTAAATCTGTTGCTGTACTTCATGACTCTGCCCTTATATGAACAGCTGTAGATGTCATATCAGCAGGGGAAAAAAAAAGAAAAACTCCAAGTCCAAAAGTCCGAAAATGTATCCTGTCCTCCACATTTTACAAAGCCATCCAGTGGGCCAGACTGGTCTCTTTGCCAAGCCGATTTTGGCTCCTGGGCCTTATATTTGACACCCGTGTTGCAGCAGAAGTCCAAGAGGAAATCTTTTTTTCTTTTTTTTCATTAAGAATGGAAAACTAACAAAAGCTGTGTGATGTGTTTCATCTTGAGACTATTAATTCACACATTTTGTGAATAAAAAAAGAAGAAAGAAAAAAAGAAGAACATAGGCTCAAATCAATCTTTCGATTTGTGGATGAAAATCGCAGACCAGACTTGAGCCCACCAGCTGTAAGAAACCATATTTGAACAGAGTGGTGACTTTAGCAGCACTTTGTGCCGTGATGAAACCTGTTTTAAGTAATGAGACACATTACCGTTAATCACCTTCTCATTAGGAGCGACATGTTCCAGAGAGACAGTAAGATCAGACATGCAGTGTCACATATATACATCTAACCAGTTGCATACACACACATATATCCTCCTCTTATCTTGATGGCTCTGAGGCATTTTGCTGATTTTGTCAATGTGAACCATGTACACAATTTGAACACTCGACAGTGTGCATGCAGTGCAAATGCTTCTCACATACCCAGTGCTCCAAGCTAGGTGCGCTTTTTTTCCAAGAGATATCCCACCCTGGTATAAGGATTCAGAGATTCTGGTTAATGATGCCCAAGCCTCCCTTTCCTCCCCAGGTGCCATTAGAACCTCATTTTAAAGGAGAGTGATGGGTCAGGCTCGCAGGGTTATCTGGCCTATCTTTTAATCATAAATGAGACCCCCTCCCCACCCCTCCCCTTCCTTGTCTTTCTCTCCATCCTCACCTCTCTCTATCAACCTCCCTCACTCTACCCCACTGCCCTCGCTCTCTCCCTCTGTGGGTAAGGGAAATTGCTGTATCAGCGTTATCCTCGTTCTCCCCCCCTCCCCCCACCAAACCCTCCTTCACCTTCCTTTTCCGCCTTTATGCTTTTCCAGCCCATCACTGATCGGGGGCATCAGTTCCACCGGGGTGACTCTCCTGTCGTCACTTAGGAGCCGCAGAGTCCTCTTCTGTCCGAGAGAAGGAGAGATGGAAAGATGGGGAGGGCTGTTGGAGAGGGTAGAGAGGTAAAAGCAGGGTCATGCCAATGATAGGACGTCTTAAAGTGGCTCACGGGCTTCTCAAAAAAAAAATCTTGCTTTAGAGCAGACGATCTTACGGCTGCTAGCCCTGCGAAACTCTCCTAAAACATTATCTTTATCCAATGGCACAGTGCTATAAACACCCCCCTCACCCATTCTCGGCAGTCTATTACTTCTGCAGCGTGTGCAATATTTCACAAAATAATTTTTTACACACTCTCTCATGCATACACTATCCACACTGTTTCTACTTTTTCTTTTTTTCTTTTGAGGACTTAAGTTTATGCCGAAAAAATTGAAAAATAGATTCTAGTGCTTGCAAAGTTTTGAAAGAGTTGATTTTAAAAAAATGGTGATGATGCATTCTCACCTGCAGGCCCGGGCAATGATTTCCAGGCCACATTACCATTCGCACACACCACCACCTCAGTGCCCCCTTGCCTTCAGTCACTGTCTCTTGCTGCAGTCCTGCAGGGGGTAAACGTCAAACTCTCCAAATTGGATGAAACATTATAGGAAATATTATGAGGCAGCCTGCTGCTGTGATGGCTAGGGGCTTTTGGTTAATTGAGTTGTTGCCCGTGCTGCATACTGAACAGGACCTGCGGACGGCTGAAAAAGTCTGTTGGGACACTGGCTGTTTTTTTGAAGACATTTCATCTTTATTGGTTAACGTCGGGACAGAGAATGTGCCAGAAGACAGAGACAGGAAGAAAGCGATAGACTCCTCAGGCATTAATGTACGCATGTATAAATGTACACGCAGCAAACAATTGCAATATCTTGTTGTCCTGCATGTGCTGAGTTGGTAGTAGAGAAGCTTTTATACTTTATACTTGATTCATCGCATTCCCTCCAAGTTCATGCACAACTTTCCCTCTCATGCCATCAAAACTTTCTCTGCCAGAATAGCTGAAAAATCTCCCCTCTTTAAGCCTGACACACAGAAATCTTTTATCCACAATATTAGTCGGAAAAGGAAGACAGAACTGAAATTTTAAAGAGAGGAGGGGTTAAAAAAAAAGCGAAGTGAAGTACTTTTGATCATCGCTGCGACAAGGCTGAGAAGTAACATTTAGTCATTAATGTCAAAGCGGATATATATCCCAGGATTTATATTTTAGCATTAAGAGAAGCCTATTAGTAATGTGGCTCATCCTTAATCGGGGTCACTGCCAATGAGTAATAATCTTATGCAAATATATTCTGCTGGGAAATGTTCTGATGATTACTATATGCAGATTCAGGTCCCGGTCTCTTTCACTGGGCCTGAAATGGGCAAAAACAGAGATACCCATACATTGCTCACAATTAGATGACGCTGAAAGAAGCTGAAGTGCATATCAGGTGTCACACCATTAAAGAAACATAATCTAACCTTTATTTGATAGTCACAAAAGAATAAATATATCTGCTTTGTAGCATAAGCTTATGAGTGCAAATTTTAATACCCCTAAATGTGAAATTTCACATGACATCAGCATTCAAATTACTCATTAAAATTTAAAGAATGCTAACACAGTGAAATCTGCAATACACATCAGACGTCAGCAGATTTTTGGATGTGACATGTAATAACATTTTACATCATTCTCCAATGCACATCAAAATCATTTAAAAAGATTTTTTTCTATCATGTGGTCACTGCATGTCATAGTTAACTCTTTCATTAGGTTTTGGAAATTGTTAATGAAAGTGCAAGCGATGATGATATGTTGCACATGTGCAGTGAAAATAACCGCATGTCCTGCTAATTCTGTGCACGGGCTTCTCGCAGCCCGAGAGGAAGTGTGAGTTTCCAGTCGGTTACTTCATCAACATTTCTCGGTGGGTCAGTGTCCTTCGTTGGCAGAGCCCATCAATTTAGAGGGGACATCGATCACAGCCGCCTCTTGTCACATTGACCAGCTCATTAGCTGGACTTAATATACGCCGAGGGAGTGCTGAGGCCTGCTTGTCAGTCTCGCACTCTGTAAGAAGTTAGCTCAGAGATGTACACAGCCTCTTATAGGTGCACTAACAAGCAAGGGAAATATTATATGATAGCATCCGCAGATTTCATTTTACATGATCTTCTTTTATATTATAAATAAAACTTATTCCAGTTGAACTGATGTATATCCTGCTCTTCTTTGCTAGTCAATCTTCCTTAACATTTACCTGTATATGGTAGCAAAATAAACAATTTTTCAGTGACCACCAAATTTGACCGATCACTCAATAGTGATGACTCCGCCCAATGGACAAGCCTGCCCAGCCCTCCACCTGAGACTCAGAGAGAGAACAAAAGAGAGACATGAAAAAAACAGAAGATAAAACCTGCTCAGACTATGACAGCAAAAGGTTTTACAGTGCTGTTCAAATTCTTGTGGGTCTCTTTTACTGTGACAAAGTGAAGCTAGAAATCACAAAGAAAACAAATGAAATCCAAATGATGAAGTTTGCTTTTTATTTCGATTCAAATTTGCAAATATACGTGTGCAAATTTGAGAAATTAAAAACTATAACAGAAGCTTTAAATGATGACACAGATGACAACATTGTTCTTTATGGTGGCAAACAAGATTTAGCACTTTATTGCCTCAGAAATTTGTATGTGTATCATGGCCCTCTAGGTTAAAACAATGCTTCGTCCCACTGATCTAAACATCCACTCCAGAGCAAACCAGAGTGCCCCAGCTGACTGTTTGCCTTGTCAGACCGGCCCACTCACAGATGAGGGCCACATTGTGCCTATTGTCTGGCTAAATGGTGGCTTCTCAAAGGAGAAAAGGGGGAAACTTGTGTAAACAAGCTACAGCTTTAGCATCTCAATGTCACTGCATGGGAGTCTGCTGCTAAGTAATGCGTTGTTCCTGCTGGCATCACACATTCCTGCCTGGGCAAACGTTGGACACAAATCTGCCTGCAGTGGGACTTCTTGTGAGGATTTATAATTATATTGTCAGAATTATTCTGTAGCCTACATATTAAAACTTGCTCTTGTTCAAAGCAAAAATGCAACAGCAAAGTGTACTGACCTCGTGTTGTCCAAGGAAGCTGTCAATTCAATGACTTTATTGACCTGGCTTTAGCTGTGGATGAGAGGGGGGTGTCTGAATATTCTTGGGGATGCAGTGGGAGATATTAGCATTACTATGGTGCCTAATTTGCTTCCTTTTTCCTTCTGCTATTTATGTCTTTTTGATGTGTTTTGTCAGTGGAAAGATGTGAAGAACCAGTGACACGCTTCTTTGTTTTGGATCAAGTGCCACACGTTTGACCTTGACGTGCCCTTTGTGTTTTTTACTGTTTCACACAGTCAATTTTTAAGAGGGACGGGGCTCTTCTGTCTCCAGTGATTACTGGCTAAAGAGATTCCTTTATTAGTGTCTAGTTTTGTAATGCTGCCAAATAACACTTTATTGCCCTTTAATTAAATATTAATGGTAGTGTCATTCCATCTCCATTCATAATTAAAGAGCTACTAATGGCTGATATTGCATATTAATGTAATTAAACATCCAGTACTCTCTCTCTCTCTCTCTCTCTCTCTTGTGTGTGTGTGTGTGTGTGTGTGTGTGTGTGTGTGTGTGTGTGTGTGTGTGTGTGTGTGTGTGTGTGTGTGTGTGTGTGTGTGTGTGTGCATGACTGTGTCTGAACGGTCGCTGTTGTGTGTGGCGATAGTTGTAGTTGAATTTAGACAATATACATATATTATGGCTATTGTTTTCATTGCAATCAACCAACAATCAATGCATGCATGTTTCATAGGGTGCTGATAAATTTGCAGAAATACGCACACTCATTGTGTCTTGTTCCCATCCACACTCCCGTCAGTGTTGTGTACATTAAAAGCCTTAAAGTGCATCCTCTATATAAGGTCATTAAGTAGATAACAGTACTGTTTTACACCTCTCACGCCCAACAGCTGATCAATGCTCCATTAGAAACTGAGGATGAGATTGGTAAGATTAAAAAAAGAGGGTCAATTCCAGCTAAACTGACTCCCCACAGATTACAGGACCTGCCCTTGTCACAGTGACTTCAGAATGTCCTAAAATGTGCTTTGTAGTAATAATGCATGACAACAAGGATGCTTTTGTTGTTAATTTGGCTAACAGGAAGCTTCTGCCCTGGAGGCTAAAGTGAAGACGGACAGCAGCAGGAGCAGCGGCCATCTTTAAATCCTATTTAGTGATGTGACCCCTGACCCTGCCACAGAGAAGGTCAGACAAAACTTATCCCTCAATGAACAAACTGGCCCCTTTTAAAGTCGCTATGTTAATAATCGCCTACAGTCAGCGCTTCGGCATTCTCTAGCAAAGTGGTAGATGTCTTGATTTTTTAATTACCGGAGGAAACACTGGTGGTAGACATATGGAGAGAAGATCTTTCAGGTAATAGAATTTTGTTTTAGCAAAATCCTTTTGAAGTTTAAAATCTATTAAAAGAAAGTAAGCCTAAAACAAAGCTCAGAAAACCTTTTTTAAATTATGCTAACACCCGTTCTGTGATCAGTGCTTCTGAAACTCAGGACAAAGGCGATCTTTAAGTTTCTAAAATGTACAGAAGGTAGGAATTTGGAAAGGCGTACAGCATTTGCTGTGCATCCTTGCAGTGTGAGAGGAAAACTCTCAAACCAGCAAACCTCAAAGTTCCCTCATCAGTTATGCAGAATCCAACATCTTCATGTAAACCAAAAGAGAAAAGCAGAAGAGACGAGTGAATGTTCCACCCCATAATGAAAGTCAAATCCACCAGGGCACTTGGAAACACTACACAGGCTGCAGCCATTAAAAGTCAATTGGGGTGTCTGCTGCGTAAACAAATAGCTATGATTATTCCAACCTGCCATCCTGCGACAGCATTAAAACATCCTTCAATTAAGCTGCCCCGAAACACACTCAGGCCCAAACAAAGCTCTCTCTTCACCTCTCTGTCACGTACCCTCACTCACACCATGCCGCCCCCGCTCCCTGGTTCTCTGCACACCTTTCACTCATCATGATGTGTCAACTGTTTGCAGGAGAGGGAGCAAAGATGGCTAGCACTTTGACCCACACCAAGATGGCAATGGTGTACAAGACACACATCCTTTATTGTTTTGAGGTTAGGTTAGGGTCTTTTTTTGAACTTTTCTGCACAGCTGGATGGGTAGGGTTTGTTACAAAGGGGGTAAAGAGGTAATGTGAATGTTCTCTTCTCTCTGAAACTAAGATATGTGAAGTTCTTAGATCAATTTTTCAATCAGTTTTTCTTAAATATATAATATACAAAACACTTTATAGAAATATGAAAAATCTAACCTATTATAGCAGAAAAACAACAAAAATGCTGATTTTTATCTCGACTGCCAATATAATTCTAGTAATTTAAATGCACCTTAATTTTTATTCATTCAATATCTCAGTGGGTAAAACAATAATTTCTATTAAAATTTCACATTTATGGTAAAATTGTGGTTTGCTAACAAAGGTCGTTTCAAAAGTCAGTTTACCACATGCTTGTTTCCAAACCCATTTATCAAGCCTGATCAAACACTAAAATCAACATTTCTCAATATTTTTAACCTGATGTGATAAAACTGATATTAATAACTTGTTGGTAAGAGAAAATGTGAAAGAATCTATTCTAATCCTCTTTTCAAGTCTGACTTCATTAGCAATTTCCTTATCCAAACACTCTGCAAACAAAATGTGAAACGGCCCAGAATCCTTCTGCATTAGTACATTGAGAACTGCGGCTGTTTTCCCGGGTGTGACAATAAAGTTTAACATCAAAGCACCCATGCAAAAGAGGGTTTGCAAGGTTTAGCGGTTAGGTTAGAAGTTAGCAGGAAGCTAGCTAGCTAGTTTCTTCTTAAATATAAAATACTATGTTCTGACTTAAATATTTCCAATAAAGTAAATATACAGCTGCATACTTACATAGGCAAAGACAGAAAACTAAATAGCAGTGATGGTTGGAGGGTTACTGCTAGCTGACAGATAATGATGTGCTATCTGGTGGTTAGCTACAGAACAGTGGTTAGACTAATAATAATGTATTAGCATATTGAAGCCATAGGATGAGGTTTAAATTGTTCTCAACAAAAGGTCATTTTGAGGGTCCCAGATGAACAGAGACAAACACCATCACATGGCACGAAGAAACACTGAAAGCAAACCAAACTTTATCCAAGACAATGTCTGAGCTGAGACCATCTACAACATGAGGTTAGTCATTAATACGCTGCTGCGTGGTTTGGATTACTCGTTATAAAAAAAGCCTGATCCTAAGCTTAATGTCCACACTGAAATCCTAGTCAGCCCGAGGGTGATTCTTTTCTGAAAACTCTTCAAATATTTGGTGTCTGGGTCACCAAGATGGGATGTAGTGAACAGAGTGACTTTTTAAAAACTTTGCTTAAAGACGCGTGCCACATTAATACTCCTAATCAAAAGCTGGCCAAACAATGGCCAATGATTATTTCTGTGGGACATGTTTTTATTAAATAAAGTAAAACACAAAGCATTATCACGCTTAAAAAGGCGACAGCCTTAATCACTTAGATGGGGAAACGGAGTGGAAACATCATTAGTTAACATGAGGACTGGAATACAACCAGATGGGACTATACTGTGATTGCAACAGGTGGCTGGTGATTTGCTGCATGCCCAGGAACGGAAAAAAGTATATAACTAAAGCGCAGTTGTGGAAGGTTTCAAGAGCAAAAAGCCAATTTCATTAGCACAAAGAGAGAGTACTGGGATACATGGGAGCTGCATGGTGAAAATACTGTGTGCGCAGTTTAAAAGTTGCACATTGCAAAAACTTCTAAAGATACAAATGTGAATGGCTTCAGATGTTAAATTTGTCTTTGTGGCTCCAGTCTGAGTATACCAGCTCTGAAATGCAGTGTCACAATTGAGGCTTTTCTCTTCAATTTCTAAGCACTAATTTAATCTTGAACTTATTTAATTATTTAAGTTGATTCATATACTTTGTAGGACATGTGACAAACCCGCAAGGGTTTCAGGCTCGCATCAAATCAGGCCTATTTCTCTCAGTTTCTTTAGCATCAGAGACAAGGCAAACACTAATCCAATTGATTATCATTATACAGCCCATGTGGCCAAATTTAATACAGGATTAAATTCAATATATGTGGTATTTTCTCAAGAAATAAGTCTGTTCAAAGTGAAATCACATCTTTAAGTGCTACCAATTCAGGAAGCAGAAATCTCTGGAGAAGACAGAGAGGCTTGCAGTCTCATGCTGGCCAATTTTGGGCAAAGGGGAGCTGATGAGCAGCCAAAAGTCATTTTAGGGAGAAATTTCCGGAGAACACGAAGCATGCTGATGTCAGATCAGGCAAGGCAATCGCTTTGAGCAACACAAAAAGTTGCATTTGTTATTAGTATCTGTTTGGGCAGCTTAGTTCATCCATTAAAAAAAAAAAAAAGAAGTTTCATATTTTTTCATCGCCACAGATTCATCCTTCCGGGAAACTTGTTCTTCAAGTGTCATTCACCAACTTAACTGTTTTGGAAAGTAAGTCTGTTTAACTTATACAAGGAGAAGGGGTAAATCAATGTAATTTTCCCTACCTCTTGAACGTGTAAAGGTATTATTTTCTCATTTCTGGGTACCTTCCCAAAAGCCCTTGTGCTTCATCTCTAGGGGATACCACAGACAAGAAAAGGCTTGTAAACGACTGCATGGTTTTCAATTACGTTTGCTTTGCATGATCAAGGGTCGTGGCTCAGCTGATTAATAAAAATTGGAGGTGAAGGGTGATGATTTAATTAAAGTGGGTGTGGCATTTCAGTAAATCATAATTTTCCAGCATTTCACTTTCTGAATGTCACAAAATGTTGCGTGTCACACTGGAGCCTGTGGTCAAGTCGGAAATCTTTATTCAGATACTACCAGAATTGGCAATGACAGCATGATCAAGATGGCGCCGAGTATGGCAGCCTCGTCGCGAGCTCCCCCAAGCAACGGCTTTCTTCTGTGTTTAATTTTACTTTTCCTTTATTTTTTCACGAGCAGCACTTGTCTCCTTGTGTATGACCGACAAACCTTACTGGACATAAAAGACGGTCTTTCTTATAACTTTCCGGAGTTCAAGTTTTGACGCTCCGTTTGCAGACCCCCCATTCATCTCACCTGAGACGCCTTTGTTCTCTGGCCCTGGAGGCCGCAAACGCCGACGCAGAGGGAGAAGATCTGGCGTTCTGGTTCGACTGAGACGGCGCACTTACAGACCACCGTTACCCAGTTTATTACTGGCTAATATGCAGTCTCTGGAGAACAAGCTGTGCGAGCTTCGGGCACGGATCTCATTCCAGCGAGAGATGCGGGACTGCTGCGTGATCTGCCTCACAGAAACCTGGCTATCGGACAAAGTACCGGACTCCGCAATACAACTGCCGGGGTTCTCTGTGCACCGCGCGGACAGGTCACAGGATCTTACTGGGAAAAGCAGAGGCGGTGGTGTGTGTTTCATGATCAACAACAGCTGGTGTGATTATGCGAACGTGCACCCGGTCAAATCCTTCTGCTCACCGGACCTGGAGTACCTGATGATTAAGTGCCGGAAATCTGGTTACCGAGGGAATTTACAGCAGTGATTATTACGGCTGTTTACATTCCCCCACAAGCCGACACTGACCGAGCACTCAGGGAACTGTACAGCGCGATCAGCAGCGAGGAAACCGCACACCCAGAGGCAGCGTTTATCACAGCCGGAGACTTTAATAAGAGAAACCTGAAGAAAGTCTCACCAAAACTCCATCAACACATCCTTTTCAACACACGTGGAAACCGGCAACTCGACCACTGTTACACCTCTTTCCGGGATGCGTACAAAGCCCTCCCCCGCGCCCCATTCGGCCAATCAGATCACTGCTCCATCCTGCTCCTGCCCGCCTACAGGCAGAAGCTGAAACAGGAAGCTCCAACCCGGAGGGCGGTGCACTGTTGGACGGACCAATCGGAGTCTGCGCTGCGGGACTGTTTTGATCACGCGGACTGGGAAATGTTTCACGTGGCCGCCAGAGACATTGATGAATACACAGACTCAGTCTGTGGATTTATCAGGAAATGCGTGGAAGATGTCGTCCCATCCAGAACAGTCAAATCCTTCCCAAATCAAAAACCCTGGATTAACGGAGATGTTCGCGCGGCACTGGCGGCACGGAACACCGCCTTTGCCTCCACGAACACATCGGACTACAAACACGCACATTACCAACTCCGGAAGACGATCAAAGCAGCCAAACGTGAGTACAGGGACAGGGTGGAGCAACAGTTTGACAACCCTCGGAGTATGTGGCAGGGACTAAACACGATCACAGACTTTAGAGGGAAAACCAGCACACCGCAGACCACGGCCTCTCTGTGTGAGGATCTAAACGTATTCTACGCTAGATTCGACACAGCGAACACCATGAGACCGGACAGTGTGCGCACCGCGGATGACGTCAGTGCGCACACTGTGTCTGAGGAGGATGTGCGGTAGTGCTTCAGGAAGGTGAACGCACGCAAAGCTACTGGTCTGGACGGGATTCCCGGCCGCGTCCTCAGGTCATGCGCGGCTCAGCTGGCTGGAGTGTTCACGCACATCTTCAACCTTTCCCTCTCTCTGTCTGTAGTCCCAGCCTGCTTCAAAATGGCCACCATCGTCCCTGTACCCAAATCCTCCACCATCTCCTCATTGAACGACTGGCGACCTGTAGCCCTGACCCCCATCGTAAGCAAATGCTTCGAGAAGCTGGTCAGGGACTTCATCTGCTCTGCACTACCCGACTCACTGGACCCTCTACAGTTTGCATACCGCCACAACAGGTCCACTGATGATGCCATAGCCCTGACACTACACACTGCCCTGTCACACCTGGAGAAGAGAGACACGTATGTGAGGATGCTGTTTGTAGATTACAGCTCAGCATTCAATACCATCGTTCCCTCGAAGCTGGACAGGAAACTGCAGGATCTAGGACTGAGCAGCTCCCTCTGCAGCTGGATCCTTAGCTTCCTGTCTGACAGACGCCAGGTGGTCAGACTGGGCAGCATCACCTCATCCCCCATCACACTGAACACTGGTGCTCCACAGGGGTGTGTACTGAGCCCTCTCCTGTACTCACTCTACACCTACGACTGCACAGCCACTAACAGCTCCAACATCATTGTGAAGTTTGCGGACGACACTACAGTGGTGGGTCTTATCACCAACGGTGATGAGACGGCTTACAGGGAGGAGGTCAGCGCCCTGACCCACTGGTGTCAAGACAACCATCTCACCCTCAACGTCGCAAAGACAAAGGAGTTGATAGTGGACTTCCGGAGGTGCAGAGAAGTACACACCCCCATCACCATCAACGGCGCTGCTGTGGAGAGAGTGAGCAGCTTCCGGTTCCTTGGCGTACACCTGGCTGAGGATCTTACGTGGTCAGTACACACAAACAAAACAGTGAAGAAGGCGCAGCAGCGCCTCTTCTTTCTCAGGAGACTGAAAAGATTCGGCATGAGCCCCCGCATCCTCAGGACCTTCTATCACTGTGCCATTGAGAGCATCCTCACTGGATGCATCACCACCTGGTATGGCAACAGCACCGCCTACAACTGCAAAGCTCTCCAGCGAGTAGTGCGGTGCTCTGAACGGATAATTGGAGGTGAGCTTCCCTCCCTCCAAGACATCTACAGGAAGCGGTGCCTGAGGAAAGCGGGGAGGATCATCAAGGACTCCAGTCACCCCAGCCATAAACTGTTCAGACTGCTTCCATCAGGAAGGAGGTTCTGCAGCATCCGGTCCCGTACCAGCAGACTGAGAGACAGCTTTTTCCATCAGGCCATCAGACTGCTGAACACGTCATAGACACCTCAGCTTCACTACTGGAACTTCAACATTATGCACTCCATACTGTACAGTAACGCCACTGTTTTGCACATGTCTCACTCTGTATATTTTATATATTTTATTATTATTATTATTATTTTATTTTATTTTTTTACTATTTAATTTGTAAAAATGTGTACACACACACACACACACACACACACACACACACACACACACACACACACGTAGGAAAATATTTAGTATACACATCCAGAAATGCATACACTATTATATATTGTACATACAGTATATTTATTAGTTTCAGGTTGGCCATTCTTGTATTTTGCTCGTTTGTGTTGTTGTGTTTGCACATCTCTGTTGCTTGTGGGGCTCGCACACAAGAATTTCACTCGCATGTGCTGTGCCAGTGTGCCTGCACATGTGATGTGACAATAAAAAGTGATTTGATTTGATTTGATTTGATTTGATGATACAAGATCACATCAATTGCTGATGTGATGTGGTCACATGCTGATGTTGTATAATGATAATCAGCTGGATAAACAGTTATTCTACAATTACATTAAATGCCTTCCTATACTTGTGTATGTACAGCTTTTCTATTTCGGCAAATGTTTGACCAAACTCTAGTACTGTGCAAAAAGTCTTAAGCCAACTCAATTTCTTCATATTTTGCTTCCCATCTTTCTTGTTATTTTTTAAAGACGTCTTGAGTAATAATTCTGTAGGTTTTCTGAAGGTCTTTGGATATTAGCTGCTTTTCTTTTACACCAAAGATGAAGTGCCTGGTCCTGAAAACTACTGCAAATGATCAGTATTCACAGCACTTGTTCAGCATTTTATCATGTTACAACCTTATTCGAAATTGGATTCAGTTCATTTTTCACATCAAATTCTACACACAGTGACAAAGTGAAAAAAAGTTTGAAGTTCTTGCAGTTAATTAAAACAGAAATATTACATCTACACAAATATTCACAGCTCCTGCTATTCAGAGTTGAGCTCAGTTGCATCCTTTTCCCAGTGAGCATCTGTGAAATGCTTCTACAACTTAAGTGAAATTCATCTGTGGTAAATTCATGATTGGACATGATTTGGAAAGGCAAAGGTCCCAGAGTTGACAGTGCACATCAGAGAACAAACCAAGCCATTAAGTCTGAAGGACTCTTTTACAGGATTTTATCGAGGCACAGATCCGGAAAGGATATGGAAAAACTTCTGCAGCACAATGAGCTAATGAAACAAAGATGAACTATTTAGCCTGAATGTCAAACATCGTGTCTGGGTGAAACACCGCTCATCAGCTGGCAAATGCCATCTATGGTGAGCATGGTGGTGGCAGCATCATGCTGTGGGAATATGTTTTAGCAGCAGGAACAGGAGACACTCTGGACCTCTGACTGGTGCAAAAGTTCATCTTCTAAAAGGAAAATGACCCTAAGAACCTAGCCAACAAAGGAGTGGTCCTTGAGTGGACCAGCCAGAGCCCAGACTTGGACCTGATTGAACTTGACTGGACAATGGCTTTGCACTGATGCTACCCATCCAATATGATGAAGCTTGACAGGTTCTGCAAAGAAAAGTGGGAGCAAAAAAATATATAGGTTTGATTCATTCCCAAAAAGACTTGAGGCTATATTTCTTGCTAAAGGTGATTAAAGAAAGGATTGAACAAAGGCTAATTGCCAATGATTGACAATGAGACTCTGTCATAGTTTGGGGCGTTTCAATCTTCTCAAAATTATGAAATTATAAACACAGAAAAGTACCATCAGGTTTAAGTCCACCATGAAATACCATCCAGAAAACATCTGATTGGCAATGACAGTGATCTTAAACACACTGCCAGTGCAGTAAAAGAATTTCAAAAGAGAAAAACACAGTGGAACGCTATCAGCCACGGACTGGCGTCTCCAAAGTCCAGGCCTCAACAAGCTTGTTAGAACTGTAAAAACAGTTTTTTCCCCTTATATACTCCATTTCCATTCATGTTTCAATGTATCACTGTACTTATTTTGCATTTTCCTAAAAAAATGTAAAGAAATGAGGTGCAGCTCAAGACCTTTGAAGAGTACTGTACACCAACGTTTTCGAGTTGCATCACCAACGTTATGAGTAATGCAATCCATTTGAACGGTAACTACAGCATCGACTTTATTCATGAAAATGTCTAACTGTAAAATCAGGAGCACCACACTCTGTCACATAAATAAAAGTCACAAGAGCAGTGAAGTATTGCACCAAAAATATTATAGTAAATCATATACTTCTAACTTAATAATGCTGAAAGGGAGCAAGGACTATTTCAGAACATCAGGGAAAAGCCATGTGCTTCTCATCTGTAAGCAGGCAGAGAAATAATTATAGAATGAAGTCAGTGTATATATTTTGTGGGTTATTCGGGTACACACTATGCAGCAGACCACACACAACTTTCTCTCACACATTTTGTCGAACTTAATTCAAGACTGTTATTCCAAATCCAAACTCACATAAAGTCTTCACAATTATCATGTTTCAGAAAAGTCAAACTGTTGTTGCTCTGTACGTGCGGGGGGCAGGTAGTGGAAAATGATGTTGCTAAGTTAGATATGAACGGATGTGATTCGAGCTGAGACTCTTGATAGACGCTGTAAATGCTAAAAACGGGTGAGCCTGGTTAGCAGATTGATACCACTGGTTAAGTCCTTATTTAAACAGCCCATTGGAAAACAAATCACCAAGGTGCATAGGAGCTATACATTAATTTGAAACTTGGGCCCCGTGCCAAAGAGGTTTGACAGAGTAACTAAACATTTCCTACTGGATGAGAGCTTCTAAATGTATTGTGACAGCCAGTTGTGTCTCTTACAAAACACAAAGCACACAGAAGAAAACAGACGCACACATAATCAAGACGCATGCTGAAACGCGTGCATAGACACCTGTGGTCCACGCTCACACACACCTGCGCAGATAGTCTCAAATCACACATTCCTCATGGGCCTTTTCTTGTGTGGGGAGAAATTACAGAGAAGACAATGAAAAATGTAAGGTATTCAGAGTAAGATTAGATTAAGTTAATCGAATTTGAAGAAAAATTGTAGCATGAACATCATGGGAAAACATATCTATTACAGAGACATATTAGCATTTAATTTATCTGAGCCTTTACTCTCTGCTTTTCTTTCATTTTCCCTTTTTCCTCTTCATCTCTGTCTTCTCACCGAAGGCCATGTTGTACTGTTCAAGCTGTTTCCCTGCGTACTAAGAAACAAAAGCAGACAAACAGCACATCTACAGTACAGTTCAAAAAGATATTTCAAAGGTCACAATCCAAGCAGGGTTTCAACTTTTACAAATCTTTGCATTCTTTGTGTAAAATAGGTCGTTCTTTTCTTTTTTTTCTTTTTTTTTATAACTCAATAAACTTGTTTTGAGGTAACAGGCCTTTATGGTAATTGAATAACTAAACAGGATGCTTCAGTGCTACTGCAACAATCTCCACCCAGCCGAGGGCAAAAGGCTCATTTTGATTGGCAGCGAGGATACTCCCTATCTATTACTGCATTGAAGACAAGCAGGAAATGGCGAGTTTCTGACCTACAAGGAATAAGTAACAGCACAGACAGAACAGTGTTGTAAAGAAGACAAGTACAGGAAGCTGAACACTTGCAGTGAGCTGCACTACTGGCTCCCATGACCTTGTCCTCTCCTTAGGTCAGAAGCTTCTCATACGTCCCTTTGCAAACACTTAACATTTTGTGGGATGATAGCACATCTGGGATTTTCAGGTACTCACATCTGCTGAATGTTACATAATATATGGCCACGAGTTTATGTTCACTCACATGAAAGTGTTCCATGTTTATGGTTTGGGGTGGTTTTTAATGAGTTGGGCAGGTTTTAATTACACAGAATCTTAATGCTACAGCCAACTGTGTGATTCAGGCCGTACGATAATACTTTTAACATTACATTGCACAAACCCAAGACCATCAAGAAGTTATTTTCCCAGCATAGTGTGCAAAAAGTTGATAGGCCTTTAGTTGTTCCAACACCTTTGAGAAAAACTGAAAAGATGACTGCAAATAAGATCTGAGCACCTGGTATTCCTGGGTGACAGCTGTGTTTCAAAATGCTGTTGAAAACTTTGCAGAAGCTCAAAGTGCATGTGTATGTAATGTTTGGGTGATCTGAATTTCTAGAAGTAAAAGCTACCTTTAAAGCAAATTGGTCATTCTTTGATTATGGTTCTATCATCACTGTTATTTGTGCAGTTTGCCTGTTCGCAGTTCTCAAAAGGTTGCTTCAAACAGACACAGCCTTCAGTTCAAAAAGGCTTGATTAACACGTAAGTGGGCTCAACATTTGCAATAACACTGCTAATCTATGCAAACTTTCTTTAGCCTTGTTGCAACGCTGAATGCCTGACCAGCCATACAAAGGCGTATGGTAAAATACACTCTGTAAAAATGCGACAAAGACAGACTTTTCTTCCGTCCTACAAAGGATTCCAAGTTTGACCATCCTGCCCAGCTGCCTAGAATAGACAACACAGCCTCTATTGTCGGGGTGAGTCAATCTGTGTGGGTGTGAATGCATTAGCCGTTCTCAACAGAATTATGCCCCTGAACTCCCCCGCTTTGCTTTCAAATATTCTGCGATAGGTTCCCGCGGTCATGTTTAGATCACTTCCGGGCGATGCTGTGCCATAAGAAAAGGATGAATGGTGATCATTCAGTCCCGAATAATTATACTTGGACCTGCAAGTTGGGGAACACATAACCCTCAGAGGGCAACATGACAAACATGTTTTTCGGGGTCTGGTGACAAAGAGCGTGTTTTGATGTGACTGAGCATATTCCCTGAATTGAGTCATGCGACAGGGTTATCGCCATGGTGCGTGGGCATTCAGTCGCACTGTTTGTCCATCTCTGCGCTTTCCTTTTAACTGTCTGACTAACGGATTTATATGTGTGTGCCTGTGCGTGAGCGTGTATATGTATGTGTGGGTGTTAATACTGGCATGCATATGCTCATTTGTGACAATATAGAGTCTGTGTGTGTTTGTGTGTTTGTGTGTGTGTCACCGCAGCCTGGGGAGAGGAATGGACCAGCAGACGAACACTCACACAGTGGCAGACCACTCTGAAGTCATCTTTTCCAACAACAAGCAGACCACTGGTCATTAGCACACACACGCAGCATCTGTGCAAATGTGAGTTCTCATGAAGGTCCATTGAGTAGCCCTGCTAAACACAATTAATTCATCCAGAACAGCCAGCAGGACCAAACAATCTGTTCTTTTGGCCAATATAACCCAGAATCCCTGTAAGTCATATACAAAATAAATCTGCATCGTTCAAATCATGTCGATACACGCTTTTCAAAGGAAAATTCTTGTATTTGCCAACCTGCGCATAATGTTTTAATCGAAGGAATTTACTGTGGAGGATGTATTCTGTGTAAGGATGCTGTCAATGTAAAGACTGATAGAAGATTTCCCTGTGAAATCCATGTAAGTGCATCATAGTCATCACAATCAAAACTGGACTTTTGTATCATTACCAGACAGATTTACAGTATGATGGAGTTACTGTAATTTTTGCCATAACCACAGTCTTTAAAGGTTTAGCTAACATGCTTGTTTGTAGAAGCAGCTGTCCAAAAATTGTGTCCATGATGCCACATCGTCTTCAAAAAGCGCAAAAAGCAGGTCTTGAACATTTAGGAGGAAAGACATCAACAATGATCTTGAAGAAGAAATTGTTTCTGGTAAGGCCATTTCCACACACTGTGCTTC